>NC_060082.1:21930000-22555000 GCF_922984935.1 Meles meles | reverse complement strand
CCCATCATATTAGTGCTCCTCCAATTTTTCAAATCAAGATGCTCCACAGCAGCACATAACAAATGTGCATTTCCCATTCCCTGAAATGCCCCTCCCTCAAAACCCTGTTACCTCCTAATCTTTCCTCAGATCTCAGTATCTGTGAGTGGGGATACATTCTCCTGGCTTCTAGGCTACTTCAGTACTTCAGTACTTCAATAGCTCTGTTCAAACCTTTTATCACTACACACACATTATATGCTGTGGATTAGGGGACAACAAACTATGGTCCATGTGTCAAATCAGTCTGCCACTTGTTTTTGTAAATAAAGCCTTTACAGAAGAGTCATGCCTGTAGGCACTGCCTATGATTGCTTTCCTGATAATGGCAGAGTTGAGTAGTTGACAACTATATGGGTATTCAAAGAGTAAACTTTTTATTATCTGGCCCGTTACAGAAAATGTCTGTCCATTCTTCACCTTCATTCCACACTGTATTATATGCAAACAATATATAACATACATGTGTATAATATATATATAATATACATATACACACTTTATACAACATAAATTACTGTTTAGGTGGCATTAAGAAGTTATTTAAGAATCTCTATGCTTCGATTTCCACAGCTATAAAATAGGGTTGATAAAAGTTTATGCATAAAGCCACAGAAATCAATATATGAGTAATGCATATGGAACATTTGTCTGACAGAGACACAATAGTGTATAACCGTGTCAAAGTATAAGCACTTGAAAAGCAGTCTTCTCTTCTTTATTTATCAATATATTAAAATAAAATATTGTTATTATTAAAGATGATTATCTAAATGTTTAAGGACAAGCTATATTTTCTTTTTTTAATGTTTTTATTTAAGTTCCAGTTGGTTAACATATTGTATAATATTGGTTTCAGGTGTACAATACAGTGATTCAACGTTCTGTACAAAACCTGGTGCTCATCACAGCAAGTGCCCTCCTTAATCGCCATCACCGTCTTCACCCATCGCCCACCCATCTCTCCTGTCGTAAACATCAGTCTATTTTCCATAGTTAAGAATCTCTTTCTTGGTTTACCTCTCTCTCTCTCTTTTTTCCTCTGTTGCTTATTTGGTGTCTTAAATTCCACCTACAAGTGAAATGATATAGTATTTTTCGTTCTCTGACTGACTTATTCTGCTTAGCATAATACTCTCTAGTTCCACCCATGTCATTGCAAATGGCAAGATTTCATTTTTAAATATATATAATGGAATGTTACTTTGGATGGATATATGTAATATATATATCACTTTTTCTTTACCCATTCATCAGTTTGCCATTCACAAGTTAAACTTGTGTTTTAAAGACTGACATTTTGCCCTATCTTTTGCCATTATTTTTCCAAGTATATATTGTTTATTTTATTTTGCATATATATTTTATACTTTAAATGTGGATAAATTCATTGTATTTAGCATATATATTCCTTTAATTTTTAATAGTGCTTAAATAATTTTTACTACTTTTACATGATTATAGAAACACAAAGGAACATGGAAATTACCATATGTAAAAGTCTATAATTTGATCTGAACTCACATAGCTCAGGAGGTTATTTTTAACATATTGATATCTCAGTATCTTTGCATATTTTAAATAATTAAAATAATATGATGATATACATACAGGCTATTGTTCTTTATTTGGTTTGTATTTACATAATAATGCTCAATACCAAACACCTTGTGGACATTAAATTTTACAAAATGCTATTAATCACAGCAACATTAATTATAATAATTACTAACATTTATTGATAGCTTACATGCACAAACCCACTTCATCCTCCCGTCAAACACATGAATGAGGGAAGTATTATGATCTGCACTTACAGTGAGGAAAGCCATAAGGGTATGGGCAGTAAGTAATTTCCCAGGGTTAATGTCAACACCAGAGCCTTAGCATCTGTTCAGTTTATAAATGTGTAATAATAAATAAAAACTTCTTTGGAGAAAACAGAAAACTTATCTATATGAAGTTATTATGTAAATATTTATATTATTCAATTTTAAAACTCATCCATTTTCTCTTACTTAATTATAAATGCCTCCAAAAGAGTCCCCACCTTGTGAGTCCTTCCTTTACAAATTGAAACTTTCTTATTTATACATGCCCATTTCCAAATAATTAAAGTCAGGGTTTTTTTCATTTTTTTGGGAAATCCACTTTCCTATAGAACAACAAACACAGGCCTAACACCTTAGGGCAGGCTGTGGTTGCAACTACATTAATCAATCTGCACAAAAGTACATCCAACTCTTGGTCCGATAAATCCTATTCCAGAGGCACTTGCCACCCGCAAAGAAAGGTTAACATTCTTCTCTGCTGTACGCTGCTGTCACAGCTCAAGACAAGGGGTCAAGTTCATGGTATAGCCCTGTTGAGCTGGCCATTTGGCAGTGTTGGAGAGGCTACTGTGGCTCTGTTCTGGAGCAGTGAGATCTGAGGGGAATGGCTTGTATCACTAGGGCACCCAAAATATAACTTGTGTTTGTTCATCACCAGAATTCTTTTTTTTTTTTTTTATTTGACAGAGATCACAAGTAGGCAGAGAGGCAGGCAGAGAGAGAGAGAGAGAAAGAGAGAGAAGCAGAGAGCCCGATGTGGGGGCTCGATCCCAGGACCCTGGGATCATGACCTGAGCCGAAGGCAGAGGCTTTAACACACTGAGCCACCCAGGCGCCCCCATCACCAGAATTCTTGTATGTCTTCCCTATTTTATCACTCTGGTCCAAATATAAAGGAAAGCTGGTGTCACAATTACCATCTTCCTATTTTTTTACAATTGCTCTGTTACACACCTACATAAGGTCCTGTTCCAAAATCATCTGTTTTCCTCCTGAATATTCTACATGCCTTTGCTTTCAAATTATTTCAGCTGAAATTTGGTGAGGAAAGAGGTTACTGGATGAAGAAAATTGTGCTCAGACCAGGCATAAACCGTGAAGGTGACATAAGCTTGAACTGAAGGAACAGTGTCTCTGCACACTTTTGCTGATACATGAGAATTTACTCATCACATATGCATAAGTATTTTTTTCTCAGCATTTTCTGTTGTCTGTAAGCCAAACCCACCACTCCGAGGGAAATTTCATTTGATATTGTAGCAGGAGGTTCACTAACACTACCCTTAAATGGATTACTTGAACTGTCCATGGTTCCTCTCTCCCGGGGTACATGTATCAAGCAGGATATTTGGGATATCTAATCTTATTTCTCAGGGAGGAAACTATGCATTTAAGAACTTCCACTCTTCATTTCTATGCAAGCTATTTTCCAAAAGGGAAATACATAAGTACATAAGACTACTTTCCGAGATATGCATTCTGTTTCTAGTACACCAAGCAGAATTTCTTGCTTTTCAGGCTCCCCACTAACTCAATAAATTAATTTCATTGATTTTGGAGAAAGCAGCTGAAAATTGAGAATATATATATATATATACACACACATATATATACATATATATACACATATATACATATATATATATAGAGAGAGAGAGAGAGAGAACTATGCCTTTTTAAATCATTATCTTCAGTTTTTGTTTGTTTTAAAGCAAGGAAAGACATATCCGTTCTCCCACATTATTTGATTTTCATGTGAAATTCAAGGAAGGAGAAAATTTGTGACATCTATGTTTTAGCTTAGCAGAACAAAACTGCCTTATCTGGGATTTGTTATACCACTGGCTCAAAGACAACCACTCCAAATTTAAATTAAAGCTCAGGGAGTGTAATTTAGATTTTAGATTCTTGAGACTTTAGTCCTTGATGGCTTACAAAAGGCAATTTTCTTTGTTTACGATGAGATATTCATCATTTAATATGAAGCAACTTTTAAATGATGATGATATGAATATTATTTAAGTCAGACTATTAGTTATGTTAACGTACTATACAAACTAGAAAATGACAGAAATTATAAACAGACTAAACTTACTCAGATTTGCTGCTGACAGGAAGGTTCAAATACTCCCATAATGGGACTTTTCAATCTAAGAAGTAGAATATGTCAGACAGGAGAGTTGGGTACTGAATGAAAAGTTGTAATGCTAAGGAGAAGAAAGGAGGGGAATTGAAAGTCATTCATCATTGTAACACTTCCCTGTAGACTAAGCAGAGATAAAGGATTCTGTTCACATAAGAATTTCCAGTTTTTGAAAAGCTTTATCGTTCCTCTTCTACTACAATATTATATTGGAACTCATGAAGTGTTTGCAGATAAAAGTGATGAAGTTTAGGAGTTTATGAAAAATAGTTTCTGTGATCACCACATTGAATTCTGCATTCTAAAAACAAATAATATGAGAAATATGTTTCTTAAATGTCAACAAATACTTAACCCACAACATATCCATCTGACCACAGCAATCTAGGTCAAAATATGAAATAATGTAAGCTCTGGTTAGCAAATTCATGAAGTGAGTATCATTTATGCAGTAAATCATGGTTTTGCCTTTATTGTTTCATGCATATGTTTCCTTGTGTCATATGTTGAAGTTATGTTTCTGTTTCTCACTGAGCAAGCTTCTCTGTATTAGTTTAGAGTCAAAAGTCCACAGGCCAAATTTAAACATTTCTTCCTATCTTATACCACCATACTCACATTTGCTGTTCCTGCTTCAGCATACACTGTGTCTGACTTGAGAACTTTTAACTTTTGAACATCCCATCCACACAAATGAAGGGTGTGGGCCACAGAAGTCCGTGAACCCTTATGGAAACTGTGTAATTTAAAGTCCTTTGGAAGTAATTAAGTTAAAGAAGTCTTTCCAATAATTTAATAGGCACACACCCACACAAACCCAAACTTAACTAGCTCACAAAAGAAACGCTAAGCAACAAAGACTTTTGAGGTGGATTCTGACTTTTTAAAAACTTTCTAATTGAACTTTTTTTTTTTTTAAAGATTTTATTTATTTATTTGACAAAGAGAGACCACAAGTAGATAGAGAGGCAGGCAGAGAGAGAGAGAGAGGGAAGCAGGCTCGCCACTGAGCAGAAAGCCCGATGTGGGACTCGATCCCAGGATCCTGAGATCATGACCTGAGCCGAAGGCAGCGGCTTAACCCACTGAGCCACCCAGGTGCCCCTCTAATTGAACTTTTAAAAAATTATTTATTTGAGACAGAAACAGAGTGAGAGAGAGAGAACATGTTAGATGAGGGGCAGAGGAGAAGCAGACTTCCTGCCAAGCAGGGCTTGATTGGGATCATGACCTGAGCTGAAGAAGATGCCTAACCAACTGAGTCATCCAGGTGCCCCCCAAATTTAATTGAACTTAAAATACATAGCCAACTTAGAGCAAGGGTAGTTTCTCGTCCCTTTACATTGAGAAATCACATGCAAGTAAGCAAACATGTAACACTTAAGTTAATATTTTAATAGCAAAGAAAAATACCATTTATGCCTTTTATATCCTAAAGTTTTGTGTCTAAAATCAATTATGTTTAGCTAGAAGATTGTGTTTTCAGACTGAAAGACTCAGTTTTAATTTTCAACTCTGTCTCAGTGTTGGAGAGGATGTAGAAAAAAAGAGAACCTTGAATATTGTTGGTACGAATGCAAATTGGTGCAGTCACAATAGGAAACAGTATGGAGGGTTTTCCATAACTAAATAACTAAATAAATAATAAAATAAAATAAAACAAAACTACCATGTGATCCAGCAATACCTCTTCTGGGTATACACCCAAAGGAAATGAAATCAGCACTTGTAAGAGATAATTTGTGCTCTCATGTTCACTAGGGCATTATTCATAGTTGCCAGGATATGGAAATAACCTAAATATATGTATATATATGTACATATATTAAATATATGTGTATATATATAAACTATATATAATATTAAATATATGTATATACATGTTAAGTATATATGTGTATCCATCGATCTATCTATAATAGTAAGTGAGTGTGTGTGTGTGTGTGTGTGTATAGTATGATTTAGTCTTAAAAAAGAAGGAGATCTGCTATTTACATCAAATAGGATGAACCTGGAAGACATGCTAATGAAAATAAGGCAGACACAGGAAGAAAAAAAATATGTGTGATCTCCCTTTTATGTGGAATCTAAAAAAGTCAAATACCTAGAAGTAGAGAATAGAAGGGTGGTTACTGGGATAAGGCGGGTGGGAGAAATGGGGATGTGGCCAAAGGGTGCAGAGGTGCAGTCGTTTAGCATGAATAAGTCTAGAGCTCTAATAAACAGCATGGCGACTGCAGTTTATAACACTGTTCTGAATAGTAGAAGGTTATGAAGAGTAGATTTCAGGGGCTCTCATCATACATATGCATAAAACAGTAACTAGTGAGGAGATAATATGTTAACTAGCTCTACTGTAGTAATCAATCATTTTACCACACACACACACACACACACACATACACACACACACATAAATGTTATATACCTTAAACATATACAGTTTTTATTAAAAAATATTTTTTCCAAAAAATAAGGCAAGTATCTTTACTCCATTTGTTCAGAATCATCCCCTGTGATTTCTCTGGCATGACCTTTCTCTCCATGGGTGAACCAGAATCCTAAATTGCCTCCTTTCTGCTTTCTTCTTTATGGCTGATCACTCTGCTCTTAATGTGGTTCATTCCAGTTCAATGTTTAAATAATATTTTAAAATTCAGAATAGCTACAAGTATTTGCATACTTAACCGTTCCAGGGACTACTAGTCCATACTAAGAGGGAATTTGTAACACACATTTGCTTGTAAAAACGTGAGGAAGTGAGGAAGTCTCATTTTATTCTGTACTTTAAACAAGCTGTTTTTCTCATAACCCTATAAGAGAAAGCACAGCCAAACTGGTAGCTAGGTAAGTGGGAGGAGCACAGATCTCACAACTGTATCCCAAACTACTAACCACCATGTCAATGATAAAATATAATCTATGGCAGAACATAAAAATCTTTACTTGATATGCAAGAAGAGATATAGAATGAAGAACCAGGATCTTGTATTCAGGTTTGTAAATGGTTTAGCTTTGCTTGACAGTGTATACTTGTCTTTAGAGCCCTTATTTATTCAATTAATACATATTCAGTGCTTTTCACAGAAGAGATACTACCCTGGGCTAGAGGTATAACAATGAACAAGATCTAGAAGGTTTTTGGCCTCAACGGACCTATACATCAGCAAGAGAAATAAACAAATAGATAATTATAGGGCATAAAATGTTGTGACAGAGGTTGTGGAGATCACTCTGGAAATGCACATCATGGGGGAGTTCCCTGATCTGGGGAGTAAAGTAAGTCTCTGATTGGAAGTGATACTAAAAGAGAGACATGAGATTAGCCACATGAAGAGATTTTAGTGTAAAGGAAATAAGAAGACCTGCAAGTGAAAAGATGAAGACTTCTTTAAGGAAGTCTTAATTATTTACAGCTAAACTTTAAAGTTCATGCATCAGAAGGGGAGGTTTGAGTAAATACACAGTAGAGACCATGTGACCAGTTCTGTGGACTCTATCTCTTGTACCAGCCAGTGCTTTTATTAGCTATGTGATGGTCGGCAAATGTCTTGGCCTCAATTTCTTTAACTTTAAATAAACCATTAATTAATAAGTAAATCACAAAAATAGCAAAATAAAGACAAATAGAGAATACCAACAATATGTATTTCATAGGGATGTTTTGAGTAATAAATGTGTTAATATATGCTATTCACTTAGTACTTGTTACATGACACTTGATATATAAATATTTGATCTTCTTTTCATTATTATTTAAATATTATCATTGTTAATTGTTATCATGATTGGTTGGGGGGTGACTGCCTGATTTTAACTAAAAGAGTGATATGATTATATGTGAATATTACTAAAATTACTGAGTCTGTGATGTGAAAAATAAATTATAGGACAATGATTACAAGCCTCTTGTCATGATCTAGAGGAAGGTTGGCAGTGACTTGGAGAGAAACAGTGGTGACTTGGTAGAGAAAAATAAACATATTTAAGTAATAAGGATTATTACATTATATGAATATTTTGGTGACTAAGTGTGATGGGAATAAATTGTCATCTTTAGGTACTTAACTGAGCAACTGGAGAGGACTGAAATGGAGGGGAACTGGCAGAAGGCCATATCTGTAAAGGAAAGGTAATTCTTTTAGTCCATTGGAGCAGTTATAACAAAATACCATAAATTGGGTGGCTTAGAAACAGCAGAAATTTATTGCTCGCAGTTCTGGAGACTGGAAGTCCAAATTTAGGATGCCTCCATGATCTGGTGAGAGTCCTCTTACTGGCTGCAGACTACCATTTCTGGCTGTGCCCTTCATGATGGAAGGGGGACAGGAGTTTTTGGGGTTGCTTCCATGAAAGCACTAATCCCATTCATGAGGGCTCCACCCTCACGACCTAAGCATCAGTGAAAGGCCCTACCTCCTAATACCATTATACTGGACATTAGGATTTCAATGTATGAATTTGGGGCAAGGGGTAGAAACATCCAGACCATGTCAGTGATCAACTTAATTTTGATTACTTTGAGTGTAAAATGGTAGTAAGAAATTAATACAAACTGTGAAGCACACTGTGTGTGTGTGTGTGTGCGCGCACGTGTGTGTTTGTAGTATTCCAAGAATGATGCATTCTTCCAAACTGTCAAATTAGCAAAGTCAAACAAATTAGAAGTAGGTAAGTGTTTGGATTCAGTGAGCATAGTTCACTGTGTGATGTAAGACATACCCAGATTTAGTGGATTTAGGGAAGGATATAAGTGGGGAAAAAAACAGAATGAATGTGGAAAATCTACCTAACAAACTTGGTTCTAAAGCAGAAATAAGACAAATGTCCACAACCAGCATGGCATGTAGAAGTAAAGACAATGTCTTCATACAATAAAAGAACTGCATGTGTACTTAAATGCCAATGAGAATAGAATAGAATGAAAAGAACATACTGAATATCATAGACACCAAGGAACGACCAAAGGCACGATGCTGACAGGTAGAGATTCAGTGTATAGATAGAAAGAGATACCTTTAACAGGAGAATGGGCACTACTTTCATTATCACATGAGGGAAATAGAAAGGCGCATATTCCTAACAATATTTTCATGGCTATAAGATTCTATTTCTGTCCACTGTAAACAATATCTTATCTGTATTGCTTGGTGTTCAACACAACTCCTGCACAATATCCACCAAGAGGTAGGAAATAAAAACTCTTGGGCACCTAAAACCACAATATTTTGAAATTAAATTATGTAGATTAGAAACAAACAATGGTGTTTGTTTCACCATTTTATTCCAAAAAGTTCTACAATAATCATGTAGAATTTAGGGGCAGGATGAATGATAAATTGTGAAAGTGCTTGGCAATCTGCAAATTTTACCTTAGCCCAAAAAAGGGATATAATGCGTGTTGGCTTTATCTAGCCACTGCATTCCTGTAATGCCTAAGATGTATTCAGGTCCGAAATAAAGAGAAATCTAAGGTATTCAGCATCTACTAGTTAATTATAGAGACTCATAATATTGACAAATTTGTATTTGTTAGCTTGTATTTTTTCCCATCCATGGATTAAGGGAAGACCAGACCTGGAAAGAAGTTACAAACATATCTTTTACAATATTGTATAACCTACCACAAGTTTTGGGTTTACACACAAGAGATGAAGACCCATTGATGAATTTTAAACAGACCTGATATGCACATTAGGAAGACAAATGGCAACAGTGAAGGGAAAAGTAAGTAAGATTTGACGAGGAAAGAGTTATTGTGGATCAAACTAAAGGAGTGCAAATGGAAGTAACATGGAGAGTGTAAAATTGAACAATGTTTAGGAGGCATCAGCACAACGAGGTTGCTGATTCACTGCGATGGCTGAATTGCTAGACATAAAATGACGTTGTCACTAGATCCATAATTTCATGTAATCTCTGTGGAAAAGTGCTCATTGCTAATTGTAAAATAATATATTTTAACATAATCTTTAAAGAAGTCAAGGTACCTTCCTCACTGAGAACATGATAATGTGATTTAACTTCTTGCTTGATTTCACATATCTATGTACAATTTATCATAAGGTAGTATATGGTCAGAATTATTCAGTATGAGTGTTGCAGTGTTTTTGAATTTGTAATTAACAAAATTAAAAAGAATGCTATGTATTTTGTGATTTTTACAAAGGCTTTTGAATACTAAAGAAAAATTAAGAACACAGCAGTATATTTAAAATACTTAAAATAGAACCTGTGACCATATATTAATTATGTGAAAATTAATTCTTCACATTATAACAAATATCTTTTGTGCTATCTAAATCTTACTTATGAAACAATGACTCTATGGGGAGGATATTCTGCCTCACTGCCCTTTATGAAGAAAGTACATTATTTGAATTTCAATTGAAGACATTTTTTTAAAAAACTTTTATTCTGTTGGAATAAATCTTTAGGATATAATTTAACTTAATTGTTCTTCTGTCATTCATGAACAACTTACACTGAACTCATAGTTTATGATGTCAGCAGAAATTAAATTATACCCTTGTGTTCAGTTGGGAACCGTTTTTTAAAAAATAATCTGACATCAGAAATTAAAAATCTGTTTCTAATGTAGAATAATTGTAGTTCATTATGAGAATGGAACAAACTGCTGACATTCTCATTTTAGAAAAGAATACAGTATGTGAGAGCTGATGATTTAATAAAATAATGAGTTTGAAAAGAGAATGCACCATAATCTTGTTACAAATTCTCCAGTGAAATAATAATCAAGTCTAAAGAGTATACAAATATACAGTTTGAACTATTACTATTGTTAGAAACACTCCAAACCAAAAACAGTCTAAAATACTATATTTTTAAAAATCTATAAGAGGTATTCCCTCTGATTTCCAGATAAAGCATTTCAAAAGCTTAAATGATGAGTCTAAAATTAAGCAAATTTAACCCAAACACTCACTTTTTATTTTAAATTCAGTAATCACACATTTTCTCAATGACCCTAAAGAAACAATTGTTCAGCTTTGCCATTAAACTTGAATGAATTTACAGCCTATTCCTGAAAAACAGCTCAAGACATTTATAGTCATATGTTCTTTGGTCACATGGCATAAGATTATTTACTTATATATTTAAGGGTCACTAGTATAGAACATGCTATGTAGGCAATAGACAGAACATCAGGAATATATAGATATTTCACTAATAAGAATATGACAGATCAAAACATCATGCTGTCCAAAAAAAGGCATTTCTCTTTGTAAAATATAAGACACATTTTGATTGCAAATTAATGTCTATTCCATTTTCCCAATTTTTATTGCATTAAATGCACATAACATAAAATTTACCAACTTAACCATTTTTAAGTGTATAGTTCTGTGGTATTAAACCTTCATAATGTTATGTTACCATCATCACCATTCATCTCCAGAATTCTTTTTATCCTGTAAAACTAAAACTCTATACCCATTTAACAATAACTCCTTATTTTCCCCTCCACCCAGACTTTAGTAGTCAACCATTTTATTTTCTGTTACTACAAATACTTTAAACACATCTTTAATAGGAATCATATAATATTCATCTTTTTATAACTGATTTACTTCATTTAGCATAATGTTCTCAAGGTTCATCCATGTATAACATATACCAGAATTTCCTTCCTCTTTAATGATAATGTTCGTGTGTGTGTGTGTGTGTGTCTGTGTAACATTTTCTTATGCATTTCTCTGCTAATGAACATTTGAATTCCTTCCATGTTTTAGCTTTTGTGAATAATGTTGCCATGAACATGGATGCAGGTACTTTCAATTCTTTTAAGTAACTACCCACAAGTGGAATTTCTGTCTCATAAGGTTATTCCATGTTTAATCTATTGAGAAGCTACAATGCTTTTTTCCACAGTGGTTATATCATTGCACATTCCCACCAACAGTGAATAAGAGTTCCAATTTCTGCACATCCACAAGAACACTTGCCATTTTCTGTTTTGTTTTGTTTTTCTTTTAATAATAGCCATCCTAATAGGTATGTGGTGGTATCTCATTGTAGCTCTTCAATTTGCATTTCCCTAATGATTAATGATGTTGAGTATTTTTTGTATGCTTATTGGCCATTTACATACCTTCTTTGGAATAATATCTATTTAAGCCCTTTGCTTTTTTGAATTAGGTTGTTTCTTCCTTTGTTTTTGAATTTTACTTGTTCTCTGTACATTCTGCTAATAATTGCTTATCACATACATGATTCACAAATATATTTTTCCTTTCTGTAAGTTGTCTTTTTATTATGTTGACATCATTTCATGCACATTTTTAAAGATTTTATTTATTTATTTGACAGACAGAGATCACAAGTAGGCAGAGAAGCAGGCAGGGAGAGAGGGGTAAGCAGGCTCCCTGATGAGCAGAGAGCCCAATGCAGAGCTTGATCCCAGGACCCTGGGATCATGACCTGAGCTGAAAGCAGAGGCTTTAACCCACTAAGCCACCCAGGCGCCCCTATGCACATTTTAAAAAAATTTTCATGAAATCTATTTTTAATTTTGTTGCTTGCATCTGTTATCATATCCAATATGAAGCTTTTACCCTATGTTTTAGAGTTTAGTTCTTATATCTAGGTCTTCAGTCCATTTTAATTTTTGTATATGATGTTAAGTACATGTCCAATTTCATTCTTTTGCAGGTGGATATCCAATTTTCCCACTACCATTTGTCGAAAAGACTATCCATTCCCCCTTGAATAGTCTGACATCCTCATTAAAAATCACTGAATCACGTAAGTGAGGGTTTATTTTTGGACTCTAAAGTATTCCACTGGTCTACATGTCTGTCTTTATGCTAATATCACACTGTTTTGGTAACTGCAGTTTTGTAGTAAGCTTAGAAATCAGCAAGGATAAATCCTCTGGCTGCATTCTTTTTCAAGATTATTTTTGGCTCTTCCAGTTCCTTTAAGATTCTATATAAAAGACTTTAGGATTTTATATTTCTATAAAAAAAAGTTCATTGGGATTTTGATAGAGGTTATACTGAATCTGTGGAATGCATTGGTAGTATTGATTTCTTAACAACATTAAATCTTCCAAAGTTATGAACACAGGATATGTTTCCCTTATTTGTGTCTTCTATAATTTCTTTTGTCAATGTTTTAGAGATTTCATTATACAAACCATGTGGCTCCTGACTTAATGATATACCTAATTATTTTATTCTTTTTGATACTATTATATATGAATATATGTATTTCTTCATTGCCCTTTTCTGTATGGCTCATTGTTATTATGGAGAAATGCAACTGAATGTGCATATATGTGCATGTGTTGACTTTGTATTCTGCTACTTTGCTGAATTTGTTTATACTAATGGTTTTGTTTGTAGAATCCTTAGGTCTTTTACATATTAGATCATATCATCTGTGAACACATGTAGTTAATTTTACTCTTTCCTTCCCAAGTAGGTTGTCTTTTATTTCTTTTCCTAGCCTCATTGTTCTGGCAAGAACTTCCAGTACTATGGTGAATAGGAGTGGTAAAAGTGGGCATTCTTGTGTTGTTCTTCATGTCTTTCATTGTTGAATATGATTCAATGTGAGGTTTTCATATACAGTTTTTATTATGGTGAGGTAGTCTCTTTGTATTCCTACTTTGTGGAATACTTTTATCATGAAAGCATGTTGAATGCTGTCAAATGTTTTTTTCTACCTCAATTGTGTATTTTCCCCTGTATTCTATAAACATGGTGTATTACATTGATTGTTTTGTATTAAAATATCTTTACCTTCCAAAAATAAATCCCACATGCCTCATGTTGCATAATTCTTTTAAGATACTGCTAAATTCAGCTGAAGATTTTTGCATCAATATTCATAAGAAAAATTAATCTGTAGTTTTCTTGTTTTTTGTGTTTTTTTTTTTCCCTTGTAATGTCTGGCTTTGGTCCTATGGTAATGTCAACTTTAAGGAATGAGTTAGACAGTATCCTTTCTTCTCAAATTTTTTGGGAATAGTTTGAAGAATACCTGGTATTAGTTCTCTCTTAAGTGTTTGGTAAAATTCACTGCAAAAACATTTGGTACAGGGTTTTGTGTTTTAGAGTTTTTTTTTTTGTTTGTTTGTTTGGTTTTTGTTTTAGGGGAAGGGAATACATTTTTTATTACTGATTCCATCTCATTCATTATAGGTCTAATCAGATTTTCTGTTTCTTCAAAATTTAGTCTTGGTAAGTTTTGTGATTCTAAGAATGTGCCCATTTATGTTGTCCAATTTGTTGGTGTATAATTCTTCACAGTATTCTTTAATAATCCTATTTCCATAAATTTGGTAGTCATATCTTTTTCATTAGTCCATGAAGCTAAAAGGTTCTCAATTTGTTGATCTTTTTATGAACCAACATTTTGTTACACTGGTTTTCTCTATCATTTTTTAATTTTCTATCTCATTTATATCTGTTTCAATCTTTAGTGTTTCCTTTCCTCTGCTAGCTTTGTGTTTACATTGTTCTTTTTCTAGTTCATTAAGTTGTAAAGTTAGGTTGCTGATTTGAGATCTGTCTTGTTGTTTTTTTTTTTTAAGATTTTATGTATTTATTTGATAAAGACGCAGTGAGAGAGGGAACACAAGCAGGGGGAGTGAGAGAGGGAGAAGCAGGCTTCCCACTGAGCAGAGAGCCCGATGCGGGGCTCGATTCCAGGACCCCGAGATCATGACCTGAGCCGAAGGCAGACACTTAACCGACTGAGCCACCCAGGCGCCCCTGTCTTGTATTTTAATGAAAGCATTTTTAGCTATAAATTTCTCCCTTAGCACTGTTTTTGTTGCACTCCATAAGTTTTGGAATACTGTGATTTTGTTTTTATTAATCTTTCGTCATTTCTTATGTTTCCATTGGTTGTTTAAGAGTTTGTGGTTTAAAGGGGCACCTGGGTGGCTCAGTGGGTTAAGCCGCTGCCTTTGGCTCGGGTCATGATCTCAGAGTCCTGGGATCAAGTCCCGCATCGGGCTCTCTGCTCAGCAGGGAGCCTGCTTCCCTCTCTCTCTCTCTCTGCCTGCTTGTGATCTCTCTCTCTGTCAAATAAATAAAATCTTAAAAAAAAAAAGTTAATGGTTTAAAATCCACAAATTTGTTAATTTTCCAGTTTTCCTTCTGTTATTTATTTCTACTTTCATTCTGTTGTGGCCAGAGAAGATACTTTATATGATAGCTACTTTTAAAAATCTACTGAGATTGAATTTGTGGTTTAACATATGGTCTATCCTGGAAAATATCCCTGTGAACTTGAGAAAAATGTATACTCTATTGTTACTAGGTAGAATGTTTTGTATATTTCTGGTGGATCTAGTTGGTATATTGTGTTATTTAAGCCTTCTATTTCCTTAGTTATCTTCTGTCTGCTTTTTCTATCCAGTACTGAGAGTAGCATACTGAAGTTTCCAATTACTATAAAATCACCAATTTCTCCCTTTAATTCTGCCAATTTTTCCTTCGTATATTTTGCTGGTCTGTTAATGGGTATGTATATGTAATTGTTATGTATTTTGCTGTATTATATCTTTTATTAACATAACATCCTTTTTGTCTAATTACTTTATTTAAAGTCTATTTTCTTTGACATTAGTACATCTGATATGTAACTCCTGCTCTCTTTTGGTTGTTATATGCATAAAACAACTTTTTCCATCTTTTTACTTATAACCTTTTTGTGTCTTTGAATCTAAAGTGAGTCTTTTACAGATAGTATATAGTTGCATCACTTTTAAAAAATTCATTCTGCCAATCTCTGTCTTTTAATTGGAGAAATTAATCTGTTATATTTGATTGCTGATGGGGAGGAAGAAAAAGAAAGGCACTGACTCTTTAAATACTTGGAAGTCCTTTAGGCCTGAAGGGGAGTGGCTTGCAACAATGAGGTGTAAAACAATGGCTACTTGTCTCTTTGTCTGCATCTCTGATAGAAGAAGCAGCAATCCATGATCAGAGCACCTATCTCTGATATTTGGATAACAAGGCTCTTCTGGCCCAATTAGGTCTCAAAAGTTGTGTGCAAGCAGCTCCTGGAAGAGGTGCAAAGCTGCCTGCCACAGGTCTGACAGGTGGTAGATAGGTTGCTGATACTAGGCTATTGACCAAAATTAATCGTGATTTACCATCTAAGCCATCCCCTGAAGTTGCAAGCCTTCCAAAAACTCCAGATTTCCAAAGTAGTAACATCATACATATGTATGTACATACATACAAAGTAGTTCCAAAATAGCTACATCAGACAGACTCTGACAGTGTAACTGTTGCCTAGGTAAAGAGACAGGTTCCTGGTGCCTTTTTTTTTCCCCCCTCACCATAGCACATACCCTCCCCAATGTCTATCACCCAGTCACCCCATCCCTCCCACCCTCCTACCCTCCAGCAACCCTCAGTTTATTTCCTGAGATTTAGAGTCTCTTATGGTTTGTCTCTCTCTCTGGTTTCATTTTCCCCTCCCTTCCTCTATGATCCTCTGTCTTGTTTCTCAAATTCCTCCTATCAGTGAGATCATATGATAATTGTCTTTCTCTGATTGACTTATTTCGCTCAACATAATACCCTCTCGTTCCAGCCACGTCATGGCAAATAGCAGGATTTCAGATTTTTTGATGGCTGTGTTGTATTCCATTCCATATGTGTGGAATATATATTCCACACATATATATGTGTATGTGTGTGTGTATACATGTATATGTATATATACATGTATACACACACATGTATATATACATGTATACACACACACACATATATATGTACATACACATACATATACATACACACACACACACACACACACATATATATATCAGATCTTCTTTATCCACACATCTATTGATGGACATCTAGGTTCTTTCCATAGTTTGGCTATTTTGGACATTGTTGCTATAAACATTGGGGTGCATGTGCCCCTTCGGATTAAAATACTTGTATCTTTAGGGTAAATACCCAGTAGCCAATTGCTGCGTTGTATCATAGCTCTATCAACTTTTTGAGGAACCTCCATGCTGTTTTCCAGAGTTCCTGCATGACTTTGCATTCTCACCAACAGTGTAGGAAGGTTTCCCTTTCTCTGCATCCTTGCCAACACCTGTCATTTCCTGAATGGTTAATTTTAGCCATTCTGACTGGTGTGATGTGGTATCTCACTGATTTTGATTTGTATTTCCCTGATGCCGAGTGATGTTGAGCACTTTTTCATGTGTCTGTTGGCCATTTAGATGTTGTCTTTGCAGAAATGTCTGTTCACATTTTCTGCCCATTTCTTGATTGGATTATTTGTTCTTTGGGTCCTGGTACTTCTTATTCATCATCTTCCCAGAATTCCTCAATGCCCATATTATAATATACTGGGGTAACCTACCTGGATGAAAACCTGCTTCACTGAAATATAGGTATCACTTATAACCAAACTACATCCCTTTATTCTTAGTTACTGTCAGTTACTAACAATTACTGAAAATTATAAAGAGATCACAAAAGATTAAGATTTAGAAATCTTGTTATACTATGTTATACCTGTTATAATTATGTTATACCTCTATTCCTCTAGTTATCTTGTTGGAAATGTTAATATTTGAAGTTAATCTAAATCTAATCATTTATACTATCTATCCAATGTAGTCATTTTAGAATATACTTAAAATTTGGAAAACAATATCCTAATTCATATGCTATTGTTTCCTAGAGTTTAGGTTTTCTGTTGAATTTTTATGTATTCAAGGTATACTATTTTATGTCAATGTTTAGATACACAAATGTTATCAGTTTGATAGTTTGTATTAAGAAAAATATCTTAATGTTGGTGGTAACCTCTTTTAGTGTGTGTTTGTCTGAATGTACTTTTAGTACCACTGTAATAAAATAAAATCTGGAAACAAAATATTTTAGAAACAGAGATACATATAAATAGATTGGAACAAAATAGTTACTTGAAAAAGAGTATAACAACATTCAAAAACATGGATGGATCTTTATAATACTGAGTGGAAAAATACATTTTTATAAATATTATTTTCTTGGGGTGCCTGGGTGGCTCAGGCAATTAAGCACGTGACTCTTGATTTGGGCTTAGGTCATAAGCTCAGGGTCATGAGGTTAAGCCCAGCATCAGGCTCTGCACTCAGCACAGAGTCTGCTTAGGGTTCTCTCTCTCTGTAGGTTCTCCCCACATTCTCTCTCTCTCTTTCTGAACAAATAAATAAATTATATATATATATATATGATTTTCTTCATATTGAGCTTTAAATGACTAATAATAACATATATTTTAGTAATACATTTATCTTATGAAACCGTGTGTGTATGTGTGTGTGTGTGTGTGTGTGTGTGTGTGTGTGTGTGTGTGTATTTGAGACATATATGAATATTAAGGGCAGGATAAAAGATTAAGGATAATTAAGAAGTCATTATTTCTTCAGGGAAGGAAGGCAGGTTGATAAGATGGGAGAGAAACTCATAAGTAGTGGCAATCTAGTGTCATTGTTTAAAATTCCATGTGTGGTGTTGAGTTAGGCTATTTTTACTCATTATTAAAATAAAAGCAAAATGGCTATGCTTGGACAAATTGTGTTGAGATTGAAGTTTTAGAAATAATTTAAATCCCTCAAAATCCAGACTTTGTAGAAAAACCTACAGATACTTGACTTAAAAACTATATTAAGACAATAAGCTACTAGCAAGCAAACTGGAAGAATAGCCCAGACATAAACCATCCCTCAGGAAGAACCATTCTTTCAGTCTTAGAGAAAATGTAAAACGAAATGTAAAAAGTAAGTGTAAAACGAAATGTAAAAAAAAATGTAAAAAGAAATGTGGTTATAACCACAGTGAGATACTGTTTTACAAACAACTTGAAGATCTTAAAACACTGGAAAAACCAAGTCATCTAGGAGGAAAATGTATCTTCATGAATTGTTCTTCCAATGAATATCATCACAGAGAAGTTTTATATATCTAGTAAGTGAATACTATTTGACCTGTAAGATCTTTCTCAACTTATGACAGGGTTACATCTGGATAAACCTGTTGTAAGTTGAAAATATCCTAAGTCAAAAAATGCATTTAATACACCTAAGCTACAGAACATCACAGCTTAGCCTTGAAAGTGCTCAGTACACTTACACTAACCTACAGTTGGGCAAAAATCATCTGACACAAAGCCTGCTTTATAGTGAATGTGAATATCTCATGCAATTTATTGAATACTGTAATAAAAGTGAAAAGCAGAGTGCTCCCAGGGGCACAGAATGGGTGTAAGTGTGGGGGTTGTTTAACCTTGTGATCATGTGGCTGACTGCAAGCTGCCCTGCATCACAAGAGAGTGTCCTACTGTATATCACTAGCCTGTGGAAAGATCAAAATTCAAAATTCAAGTACAGTTTCTACTGAATGCAAATCACTTTCACACAATCACAAAGCTAATGTCCTAAGTCAAACTACCATAAAAAATCAGAGACAGTCCGCATTTTCTTTGACCAAAATATTACATTCCTAAGCATATAGATTAGATTAGGAAACTTAAAATGGGTCCATATTCTCAAGATTTTGAGAACTTCCAAATAGTTGCCAGACATAAACACACACACACACACACACACACACATACACACATTTCTAGAAGTTCAATTTTCCTGTACATTTAGTTCTAAAATCTACTGGCATAATAAAAGCCCAACACTATTCTTTCTGTGACCACATGCTGTTCCCCACACTGCCCCGTATATCTACCCTTAATCCATCAACATAAGCCATCTTTTTTTTAGAAAAGAAAGTCATGCTCCTTATCCATCTGGAATCCTACCATGGTGCATTGCGAAACAAAGTGACAATGGAAAGATTGATTTCAGAGAAGTTTTCTTTAACGTTATCTCAGGGAACCAAAAACCTCCCTTACAGCTTTCTGTCTTCCTTTTTGAACTGAAGTAATGTCCCAGTAAAGCTGTTTTTTAAAAAAATATAAGTGGAAAGGTTTCAAAGGAAATCGAATATTCTAAGATTGTTTAGATGAAACGTGCAGGTTAAAATTTTACTTGATATCTTTCAGAAGCGTTGTGCATAAATACCATTAAATATCTATCCCAATCCGTCACTCATTTATTGAGTTTACACCACGTTATGTTGTGTACAAGCTGCGCATTATGTTACTGTACCAAACAACCACCAACTTTCGGTTGCTTTGAACACATGGATTTCTTTATCTTTTTCTCTACTTATTGATTGGCTTGCTACCGGTGCAGTTACATGCCACATACTTTCTTCAGTTTAGAATCAGATTGAAGAAACACCCGTGTTTGTGACATGTCATTCCAGCACCAGAGGGAGAAAACATGAGAGCATATGGAACTTCTCGATATTTCTTAGAGCTTCTATTTGGAAATTGCTTACCTTGTACTTCTGATTCATCCTCAGTCCAAAGACAATTCACAGCCAAGCCTAATGTCCATGGCATAGGGAAGCACAGAAAATCACATATCAGCAGGTAAGAATATATATCCTTTATGGGAACAGCAATGAATAGTGGGGAAAAATAATACATGCCACCACTGTTATCTTAGCGTTGTTATCCAATAATTTTTATTTACAATTAACACACATCAAATAATGATGCATCAGTTGTACAAGGTAGGTTCAGGACCAATTAATGATGAGCATTATATACATTATCTTTTATAAACTATGTAGGAAGATTTTGAACATAAGGTTCTATTTTTATTGAGATTCTGATTATTCCCAAAAGCTGAAAAAACAGATATTAACACACACCTACACACTTACTAAAGGAAAACCATGCTTTATGTGCTTTGTGTGATTAAAAGACCTAAATTTTATCTATTATATTGCCTTACTACAAATGAAGAGAAACATACTGATTTGCATTTTGACTTTATAATGTATTTGGATAAATTGTATTAAATTTGCATGTTGTTAATCTTGACATTAGACTCCTCTATTGGACTTCCCTCTAAAATTCTCACCTTATCCCTGGCTTCCCTAAAAATCACTCAAACAACAAGGGACTACCTGCATCCTCATTTACAAAAACTAAATCATAGTGACACCTACCAAATACAGTCATCCATTATTATTTCATGCTATTCATCCTGATATTCTGCTACTATCCATCTAAAATACAGGTGACTAGTGTTCTTTTTTCATCTCAGTCTTATAGGCATAGATACAGAAACATTCTTACTATCCACTCTCTATTGGTCTATCATTTTAAGAAGACATTTCTTACTATTTCTCTTGAATTAAAACACTCTCCTCTTTATCTTTCTAAATGGACAGTGTTTTAGTTTGAGTTCCCCAGAAGTGGATTCTTTTTTAAAAATATATTTTTTAAAGATTTTATTTTTCTATTGTAGTGGGAGGGGTGAAGCAAGAGGGAAAGAGTCTTAATCTGACTCTGCTCTGAGTATGGAGCCCGAGGCAGGGCTTGATCCCATGACCCTGAGATCATGACCTGAGCCAAAACCAGGAGTCTGATGTTTAATGACTGAACCAGCCAGGCACCCCAGCCCAGAAGTGAATTCTGAGATGAGGACTCTAGGGAAAGTAGCTTAGGTTTGTAGGCATGAATCACTATTAGAGGGGTATGGAAACAATCCAGGGAAAAGAAACACTCCAAAAAGGGTAAATAAATTTAGACAGCTTCTATAGTAGGTGACTAGAGTTTAATCCTGATACATCAGTCAAAGACCACTAGAACAACCTGCAGTGTGACAAAATGACATTTATTGGCTCCATCCAGTGAAGGAGGGAAATTAAGAGGAGCCAAGGAGAATTGTACAAAAAGAGGAAGGGAAGAATATTTATAAGGATTGTTGTTAAGGTTTGGGCTCCAAAGAAAGGCCCTGAGGGTCCTACTCTAGCAGCAGGAAAGGCAGAAGCTATATAATTGCAGTCTTAAGTCTTCTCCAATTTAGCTGTCATTAATGTTAATTTTGGTTCTACATATTTAACTTCTCTTTCTAAATCTCCATTGTTTCTGAATTTGGATGGGGAGAATTTTAGGCCTATTTGATCTCAGTGTTGCATACCAGTGATCTACACAAACATGCAAGAATTTAAGAATGCTGAAATTCACTTTGTCTAAAGAATTATACACAATTTATTAAATATAGTTATGTGCAACAATGTAAAAAATCTGTAATATGTGTGATGACCCTGGTTCTTTAATAAGGACACATCAAAAACATTTAACCAGTGTGGCAGTGAAAGTTTTTGTGTTCTTGACTCGATTAACTTCTTCTGCCTTATGATGTTTTGTTCCACATTATTTCCTGGTTCTGAAACCTTTGTTGTGTGCTTGATATCTCTGCTTTTTGATTTTCTTTTACAAAATACAATTTTAGTGATGGATCTTTTATCAGTTTTTTTTTTTTTTCAGGATCCTCTGCTTCCAAGATGTGATGCCAAATACTGTCTGTGGCTGTATAATGAGTGCTACTATTCTGTCTCACTAAATTGAATCTCCCACATCTGCAGTCTCTTTGATCCTTTACTAAGGTAGCTGCATTTTCTCTATGGAATCGCTTTCCTCTTTATGACATGTTGTAGATCAAAAACCAGAATTTGTCATGCTTAGGAATTCCTGTGTCATGCTATGACATGCCTTCTAGAAGGAGCAGCTCAGGACTAGCTGAGGACTTAATATACCATAAGCTTGTAGTTGTATAAGTCTCATGTTGTGTGCATTATCTCAGTTAAAGTATTGCCAATCATGACACAGATTAGAGGAATAATAAATCAAAGGCAATTAAAATGACTTCTAAAATTAAATGGAAGACTTTCTAGTCAGTTAAAAAAAAATAAATCTAGCTTGCTCATTGTGGTTCTTGTGTATTATCTACTTTGATAACAAGCTTAATATGATTCTGATTTTCTTTTAGCAGTTTTGACCTAGTCAATTTAATGCCAGTGATGGATATGGAAAAATTATAAAATTATTAAACCTTGACAACACTCTCTTATTATAATGAAACTTATTTAATAGTAAACCCATAACAAATAATCTGTAACTCTATCATCTACTTCTAAATGCTGTATTAAGTAATTTGTAGCCGTAATAATTATCCTGTACCATGTTTTTATATTTCAATGAGTATAAAGTTTTAAGATCAATTTGCAAAATACAAAAATATTCAGTCGCTTTCTGCATTGTTGTATGACTAAAAATAACAATCCTAGAAAAACAACATTATAATTTAGGCATACAACTTATGCATTATCACATAAGGCTCTGGATACTAGATATCCTGTTGGTTTCAACTAAAAAAAAAGTGGAATATATAATAATTTTTAACATAATTATTCAAGGAAAACATGATTTTATTTTTTTTTAATATTCTTTTTTTAAGAAAAATGTCATACCACTTAACATAAAACCAGCAAAAAAAAAAAGAGGAATGATATCTAAGTTCCACTTTATAAATGTCAGCAGTTCTCACAAAAAGTAAAATTTTAAAATGTGTCTACAATCTTTCTCATAATATCAATATTAAGAAAACTGCTGTAGTTACATTTTATAGCTGAAATCAAACCTCAAAGTAATGAGTAAGTCGACTTTATTAGAAGCCCATTTGAGAATTTTACACATTTCTATTTTTTGAGAAGCTGTAGTCTACTTTGTTCTAGAACTGCCCCATTTCTCCAGGACAAGTGAAAGTATTCAGATGTGTAAAATCTCTTAGGGTATTAGTGATTTCCAGCATATATTAGTCAGGATAATTACTAAAGTTGCCTGTTTGTGCACACCCATGCCTAAATACAGTGACTCCCACAGGATATAATTTTCTCTGTAATGCAGCTAATCAATGTGGATGGTCAATCTCTGTGACATAAAGATTCAGGGATCCAGGCTAAGCAGGTCAGTTCAGCCTTACACACACAACTAAAGTTTGCTCCAATCACAGCCAGATACATCCAGGTGAAGAAAAAGGGAAGAGTTTGTCTAGAGAAAATATTGTTTTAAAACCTAATCCTGAACCTACTGAGCTCCCTCCTGCTCAAGCCCACATGGAGAAAAAATAGTCACATGACCATATCTAAGTGAAATAGAAGAAGAGTGTAGTTGGGCAGCTGTGTGCCAAGAAAAACTGAGCAAAGACTTGGGAGATGGGGGACAGTTATAAAGTTGGCCATGGGAGCAAACAGTCATCTCCCAAAGTAATGAAAAACGAAAGGCATGGGAAGCATATTTCTTACCAACACATCATCTATTATACTTAGGAAGGATATTTGATATATTTTAAAAACTAATGATAGTGATGATGAAGTCTCAAGACCAAGTTTTATCTGACAATAATATTTCTTCAATTGTAACTCCAGAAACATTAAATCCCATGGTGACCTATATTACATGGCGTTTAGGAGCATGAACCCTAGTGTCAAAGCACCAAGGGAAAAACTGACCCAGAAGCTGGCATAATGACACCGGAAAATAGTCACATTAAGTTTTCAAAAAGCCTTAAAGTTTTTGAGTCAGGTTTTCATGCACTTTCCATCAAAGAAAAATCACTGCTGGTATTCTGATTTAAATTGCAACAGATAGAAACTAATTTAATGAGAAATGATGTTTATGATATAATTTCCTAACCAATAATATGATAAGCTGATATTTGGGGCTTTATGCCCTTTCTTAAGTTTTGAGTTTCGTTCTGAATCTTATGCTCTTCTGCTCTTATAGGTTTTATAATATATATAGTTTGAATTTTCATTGGTAATTTTACTTGCCATTTCTAACTATTAATTCTAACATAAGAAATAAAATCTGCATTATAACCCATACCAAATTTAGTATTTTTAATATTTTGAGTTTTACCATTTACCTAGACATGTAATTTTGTCCATATCTCAATATTTATACATTTTATTTAGTTTTCTTACCTTCAATAATTTTCTTGGATATTTGATACAAGGTTCTATAATTACAGTGGTCCTATTTTATATTTATCTTACTAGTGATTTCATTTTATGGCTTTAGTTCTAGTAAATTAAAACATGATACATGACAAGAGATACATTTCTCATCAAGTGGGCTGGTGCAAAAATGGGGAGTTCATGAGAAATTCTGTTAACATGTGAGTGTTTGTTGAGCAAGGTAGAGAGGGTACACTTGTCAGGAGTTTACATATGAAATCTGGGAGAGTCAGTCATCTCTTAGCTACCTTGAATACCTCCTATTATGTCTATCTGTCAGATAAACGTTGGATGAACCTTCTGAAGATGAATTGCAGGGATCTAGTAAGGACAGCTACTTCTGTGTAGTGCTAAGTTGCTCTAACATTGGCTGTTAGGACTTCACAAGTTGCCTAGAAAATGATGGTCCTGGGAGGCGTGGCTGGCTCAGTAGGTAGAATGAGCAACTCTTAATCTCAGGGTTATAGGTTCGAGCCCCATGTTGGGTGTAGAGATTACTTAAAAATAAAATCTGAAAAGAGAAGAAAAGAAAGTAAAATGTTGATCTTTACCCTAAGCTCTGTCATTGAGACAAAACTTTCTTATGACATTATTCAGTTTCAATGTCCAGTTATGCTTATTTTTCTTGTTGAGATATCACAGTGGGGATTTTTTTTAAAAGACTTTATTTATTTATTTGACAGACAGAGATCACAAGTAGGCAGAGAGGCAGGCAGAGAGAGGAGGAAGCAGGCTCCCCGCTGAACAGAGAGCCTGATGTGGGGCTCGATTCCAGGACCCGAAGGCAGAGGCTTTAACCCACTGAGCCACCCAGGCACCCCAATCACAGTGGGAAATTAAAGTGGAGAGAGAATTATGAACCTGAGCTTAGTCTAAAATATTCCCCTAAATAGTGAGCTCTCTTTTTAAAAAAATTTGCCAATGAAATGAAACAAAAAAGAAAAAAAATGGTCTCATGCTATTTACAGAGAACTTAAGGCCAGAAACTGACAGTTTTGGAGAAAACCTGTTAAGAAAATGAAACTTGTGCTTAAATATAAGTATGTTTTAAAATATGTAATAATTTTCTATCAGAGAAATGGTATTTTAACATATGCATTTTTACTTAATACAAAACTGTAGTTTTTTATTTATGTATTTTTTAAATTTTATTTCAGATATATATTTCAATATTTCAATATATGTGTATACATGTGTATGTTTGCATTTATATACTTATAAGGTATTGATTAAAAAATCAGCTCTGTTTAAATGAATAACATCACAATATATACCAAAAATTGGGGAAAATTTTAAGTTTAAAGGAAGCTGAGGATACAAAAGGGAAGATAATTTCATCAAGTAAAGATGAGTTATATTTTGCTGTAATAAGAAATAATCCCAAATCTATGTTTTAAAACAAAGATCTATTTCTGTCTCACAGTGCATACACAATTCAGGTAGATATATATATTCTGTGTTGTTCTTTGTTTAGTAACCAAACTCTGAGAGCAACCTTTTCTAGAAATACAGTGAATGGTTATGGAGGAAGGAAAGGTAGGACACAGCTCATTAACCCTGCACTGACTCTTCAAGATTCTACTGGAAGGGACCAATGTGCTTCTAACTGTATGTCACTAGATACAGTAAATCCCTTAGCCAAACTTAACATCTAGGGAGTTAGCAAATACAGTCCTACCTCGTACCTGGAATAAAGAAAAATGAAACATCTGTATGTAGTACTAATGCTTACAACCATTCCCTCCTTAGCTGCTAAGCAACTTTCTGAGTTCACTTTCTACCTACAGATAACTGTGACTGCAGGGACACTTTAAGTCTCAAAAGCCATAGTCTTTTTTAATTAATAGTGAATTGTCTATAAGTAAAATTAAGGAAACATTATAAGAAGGTAGGCAGGCAGGTGGGAAGGAAAGAAAGAAGTTGAAGGGAATAGAGGGTAAGGGAGGGAGCTTTTAGTTAAAAGAGCCAAAAAAATCATCAGGCACACAATGTAAGCCTCTTAGAGAAGTGTTTTGTCTCACAGTATGAGGAGAAAAAGACTCACAAAGATACAAAATTTGAAGACAGGATGTCTGAGAATTTCCCCAAAACATCAAAAACATTAAACCATGGATCCCAGAAATTCTATGAAGTGAGACAGGATAAAATTTAAATACATCATACACACACACACACACACACACACACACAGTTTATGTTTTTGCAAAATTTCTGTATTAGAAAGTAAATATTACAACAATAATTATTCAAAGAATTCATTTAAAATTGAAATTCCAATCTTTCAAAGTTTTTTGATTGCTAAAGAACATTTGTTTCGGATAGGAGTCAAGATGGCAGAGAAGTAGCAGCCCGAGACTACATCAGGTAGCAGGAGATCAGCTCGATAGCTTATCTAAACATTGCAAACACCTACAAATCCAACGGGAGAGCGAAGAGAAGAAGAACAGCAACTCTAGAAACAGAAAATCAACCACTTTCTGAAAGGTAGGACTGGCGGAGAAGCGAATCTAAAACGACGGGAAGATAGACCGCGGGGGGAGGGGCCGGCTCCCGGCAAGCGGCGGAGCAACGGAGCACAAAATCAGGACTTTTAAAAGTCTGTTCCACTGAGGGACATTGCTCCAGAGGCTAAACCAGGGTGGAGCCCACGCGGGGTCAGCGTGGCCCCAGGCCCCGCAGGGTCACAGAAGGATCGGGGGTGTCGGAGTGTCGGAGAGCTCGCAGGTATTAGAACGGAGAAGCCGGCTATAGAGACAGAGCCGAGGACTGAACTCTCAGCTTGGGGTTACCTTGAATTGGTCGCGGGCTGGGTGAGCTCGGAGCGCGGCTAGAGGCTGGGGATACGGGAGTGATTGGGTGCTGTCCTCTGGGGGCGCACTGAGGAGTGGGGCCCCAGGCTCTTGGCTCCTCCCGGCCGGAGACTGGGAGGCCGCCATTTTCATTCCCCCTCCGGAAATCTACGGAAAGCGTTCAGGGAACAGAAGCTCCCAAAAGCGAACCCGAGCCGATTACTTAGTCCGGCTGCCAGTAAGGGCGGTGCAATCCCGCCTCGGGCAAAGACACTTGAGAGTCACTACAACAGGCCCCTCCCCCAGAAGATCAACAAAATATCCAGCCAGGACAAAGTTCATCTATCAAGGAGAAAGCAGGTTCAATTCCTAAGACAGCAGAGCAATTCCAGAGGAGGAGAAAACAAAGCACGGAACTCATGGCTTTCTCCCCATGATTCTTTAGTCTTGCAGCTTCTTCAATTTTTTTTTTCTTTTTTCAATTTTTTTTTCTTTTTTCAATTTTTTTTTCTTTTTTCTTTTTTCTTCTTCTGCTAAATTTTTTAAAACTTTTACCCTTTTCTTTTTTAACATTTTTTGACTAGTTCATCTAAATATATATTTTTTTTCTTTCTTTTTTATATTTTTTTATTTGTTTTATTTTTTAAATTTTTTCTTTTTTTTCCTTTTTTTTTTCTTTTTTTTTTCAGAACCTGTTTTTATCCCCTTTCTCCCCCTCACAATTAGGGGTCTCTTCTGATTTGGTTACAGCGCATTTTTCTGGGGTCTTTGCCACGCTTTTAGTAGTTTATTTGCTCCTTCATATCCTCTTATCTGGACAAAATGACAAGGCGGAAAAAATCACCACAAACAAAAGAACAAGAGACAGTACCGAAGGCTAGGGACCTAATCAACACAGACATTGGTAATATGTCAGATCAAGAGTTCAGAATGACGATTCTGAACATTCTAGCCGGGCTCGAAAAAGGCATGGAAGATATTAGAGAAACCCTCTCTGGAGATATTAAAGCCCTTTCTGGAGAAATTAAAGAACTAAAATCTAACCAAGTTGAAATCAAAAAAGCTATTAATGAGGTGCAATCAAAAATGGAGGCTCTCACTGCTAGGATAAATGAGGCAGAAGAAAGAATTAGTGATATAGAAGACCAAATGACAGAGAATAAGGAAGCCGAGCAAAAGAGGGACAAACAGCTACTGGACCATGAGGGGAGAATTCGAGAGATAAGTGACACCATAAGACGAAACAACATTAGAATACTTGGGATTCCAGAAGAAGAAGAAACAGAGAGGGGAGCAGAAGGTCTATTGGAGAGAATCATTGGAGAGAATTTCCCTAATATGGCAAAGGGAACAAGCATCAAAATCCAGGAGATGCAGAGAACCCCCCTCAAAGTCAACAAGAATAGGTCCACACCCCGTCACCTAATAGTAAAATTTACAAGTCTTAGTGACAAAGAGAAAATCCTGAAAGCAGCCCAAGAAAAGAAGTCTGTAACATACAATGGTAAAAATATTAGATTGGCGGCAGACTTATCCACAGAGACCTGGCAGGCCAGAAAGAGCTGGCATGATATATTCAGAGCACTCAACGAGAAAAACATGCAGCCAAGAATACTCTATCCAGCTAGGCTATCATTGAAAATAGAAGGAGAGATAAAAAGCTTCCAGGACAAACAAAAACTGAAAGAATTTGCAAACACCAAACCAGCTCTACAGGAAATATTGAAAGGGGTCCTCTAAGCAAAGAGAGAGCCTAAAAGTAGTAGATCAGAAAGGTACAGAGACAATATACAGTAACAGTCACCTTACAGGCTAATAATGGCACTAAATTCATATCTCTCAATAGTTACCCTGAATGTTAATGGGCTAAATGCCCCAATCAAAAGACACAGGGTATCAGAATGGATAAAAAAACAAAACCCATCAGTATGTTGCCTACAAGAAACTCATTTTAGAAGCGAAGACACCTCCAGATTTAAAGTGAGGGGGTGGAAAACAATTTACCATGCTAATGGGCATCAGAAGAAAGCTGGGGTGGCAATCCTTATATGAGATAAATTAGATTTTAAGCCAAAGACTATAATAAGAGATGAGGAAGGACACTATATCCTACTCAAAGGGTCTGTCCAACAAGAAGATCTAACAATTTTAAATATCTATGCCCCTAACGTGGGAGCAGCCAACTATATCAACCAATTAATAACAAAATCAAAGAAACACCTCAATAATAATACAATAATAGTAGGGGACTTGAACACTCCCCTCACTGAAATGGACAGATCATCCAAGCAAAAGATCAACAAGGAAATAAAGGCCTTAAATGACACACTGGACCAGATGGACATCACAGATATATTCAGAACATTTCATCCCAAAGCAACAGAATACACATTCTTCTCTAGTGCACATGGAACCTTCTCCAGAATAGATCACATCCTGGGTCACAAATCAGGTCTCAACCGGTATCAAAAGATTAGGATCATTCCCTGCATATTTTCAGACCACAATGCTCTGAAGCTAGAACTCAATCACAAGAGGAAAGCTGGAAAGAACCCAAATACATGGAGACTAAACAGCATCCTTCTAAAGAATGAATGGGTCAACCAGGAAATTAAAGAAGAATTGAAAAAATTCATGGAAACAAATGATAATGAAACACAACAGTTCAAAATATGTGGGACACAGCAAAGGCAGTCCTAAGAAGAAAATATATAGCGGTACAAGCCTTTCTCAAGAAACAAGAAAGGTCTCAAGTATACAACCTAACCCTACACGTAAAGGAGTTGGAGAAAGAACAAGAAAGAAACCCTAAACCCAGCAGGAGAAGAGAAATCATAAAGATCAGAGCAGAAATCAATGAAATAGAAACCAAAAAAACAATAGAAAAAATCAATGAAACTAGGAGCTGGTTCTTTGAAAGAATCAATAAGATTGATAAACCCCTGGCCAGACTCATCAAAAAGAAAAGAGAAAGGACCCAAATCAATAAAATCATGAATGAAAGAGGAGAGATCACAACTAACACCAAAGAAATACAGACAATTATAAGAACATACTATGAGCAGCTCTACGCCAACAAATTGGACAATCTGGAAGAAATGGATGCATTCCTAGAGACATATAAACTACCACAACTGAACCAGGAAGAAATAGAAAACCTGAACAGGCCCATAACCAGGAAGGAGATTGAAACAGTCATCAAAAATCTCCAAACAAACAAAAGCCCAGGGCCAGACGGCTTCCCAGGGGAATTCTACCAAACATTTAAAGAAGAACTCATTCCTATTCTCCTGAAACTGTTCCAAAAAATTGAAATGGAAGGAAAACTTCCAAACTCATTTTATGAGGCCAGCATCACCTTGATCCCAAAACCAGACAAGGATCCCACCAAAAAAGAGAACTACAGACCAATATCTTTGATGAACACAGACGCAAAAATTCTCACCAAAATACTAGCCAATAGGATTCAACAGTACATTAAAAGGATTATTCACCACGATCAAGTGGGATTTATTCCAGGGCTGCAGGGTTGGTTCAACATCCGCAAATCAATCAATGTGATACAACACATTAATAAAAGAAAGAACAAGAACCATATGATACTCTCAATAGATGCTGAAAAAGCATTTGACAAAGTACAGCATCCCTTCCTGATCAAAACTCTTCAAAGTGTGGGGATAGAGGGCACATACCTCAATATTATCAAAGCCATCTATGAAAAACCCACCGCAAATATCATTCTCAATGGAGAAAAACTGAAAGCTTTTCCGTTAAGGTCAGGAACACGGTAGGGATGTCCATTATCACCACTGCTATTCAACATAGTACTAGAAGTCCTAGCCTCAGCAATCAGACAACAAAAAGAAATTAAAGGCATCCAAATTGGTAAAGAAGAAGTCAAACTATCACTCTTCGCAGATGATATGATACTCTATGTGGAAAACCCAAAAGACTCCACTCCAAAACTGCTAGAACTTGTACAGGAATTCAGTAAAGTGTCAGGATATAAAATCAATGCACAGAAATCAGTTGCATTTCTGTACACCAACAACAAGACTGAAGAAAGAGAAATTAAGGAGTCAATCCCATTTACAATTGTACCCAAAACTATAAGATACCTAGGAATAAACCTAACCAAAGAGACTAAGAACCTATACACAGAAAATTATAAAGTACTCATGAAAGAAATTGAGGAAGACACAAAAAAATGGAAAAATGTTCCATGCTCCTGGATTGGAAGAATAAATATTGTGAAAATGTCTATGCTACCTAAAGCAATCTACACATTTAATGCAATCCCTATCAAAATACCATCCATTTTTTTTCAAAGAAATGGAACAAATAATCCTAAAATTTATATGGAACCAGAAAAGACCTCGAATAGCCAAAGGAATATTGAAAAAGAAAGCCAAAGTTGGTGGCATCACAATTCCGGACTTCAAGCTCTATTACAAAGCTGTCATCATCAAGACAGCATGGTACTGGCACAAAAACAGACACATAGATCAGTGGAACAGAATAGAGAGCCCAGAAATCGACCCTCAACTCTATGGCCAACTCATCTTCGACAAAGCAGGAAAGAATGTCCAATGGAAAAAAGACAGCCTCTTCAATAAATGGTGCTGGGAAAATTGGACAGCCACATGCAGAAAAATGAAATTGGACCACTTCCTTACACCACACACGAAAATAGACTCCAAATGGATGAAGGACCTCAATGTGAGAAAGGACTCCATCAAAATCCTTGAGGAGAATGCAGGCAGCAACCTCTTCGACCTCAGCCGTAGCAACATCTTCCTAGGAACAACGGCAAAGGCAAGGGAAGCAAGGGCAAAAATGAACTATTGGGATTTCATCAAGATCAAAAGCTTTTGCACAGCAAAGGAAACAGTTAACAAAACCAAAAGACAACTGACAGAATGGGAGAAGATATTTGCAAAGGACATATCAGATAAAGGGCTAGTATCCAAAATCTATAAGGAACTTAGCAAACTCAACACCCAAAGAACAAACAATCCAATCAAGAAATGGGCAGAGGACATGAACAGACATTTCTGCAAAGAAGACATCCAGATGGCCAACAGACACATGAAAAAGTGCTCCACGTCACTCGGCATCAGGGAAATACAAATCAAAACCACAATGAGATATCACCTCACACCAGTCAGAATGGCTAAAATGAACAAGTCAGGAAATGACAGATGCTGGCGAGGATGCGGAGAAAGGGGAACCCTTCTACACTGTGGGTGGGAATGCAAGCTGGTGCAACCACTCTGGAAAACAGCATGGAGGTTCCTCAAAATGTTGAAAATAGAACTACCCTATGACCCAGCAATTGCACTACTGGGTATTTACCCTAAAGATACAAACATAGTGATCCGAAGGGGCACGTGTACCCAAATGTTTATAGCAGCAATGTCTACAATAGCCAAACTATGGAAAGAACCTAGATGTCCATCAACAGATGAATGGATAAAGAAGAGGTGGTATATATACACAATGGAATACTATGCAGCCATCAAAAGAAATGAAATCATGCCATTTGCGACGACATGGATGGAACTAGAGCGTATCATGCTTAGTGAAATAAGTCAATCGGAGAAAGACAACTATCATATGATCTCCCTGATATGAGGACATGGAGAAGCAACATGGGGGGGTAGGGGGATAGGAGAAGAATAAATGAAACAAGATGGGATTGGGAGGGAGACAAACCATAAATGGCTCTTAATCTCACAAAACAAACTGGGGGTTGCTGGGGGGAGGTGGGATTGGGAGAGGGGGAGGGGGCTATGGACATTGGGGAGGGTAAGTGCTATCGTGAGTGCTGTGAAGTGTGTAAACCTGGCGATTCACAGACCTGTACCCCTGGGGATAAAAATACATTATATGTTTATTAAAAAAAAAAAAAATTTGGAAGGGGAGGCGAACCATAAGAGACTATGGACTCTGAAAAACAACCTGAGGGTTTTGAAGGGTCAGGGGTGGGAGGTTGGGGGAACAGGTGGTGGGTAATGGGGAGGGCACGTTTTGCATGGAGCACTGGGTGTTGTGCAAAAAGAATGAATATTGTTACGCTGAAAAAATAAATAAAATGGGAAAAAAAAAGAACATTTGTTTCTCTGAACATTTAATATAAGAATTATAGTTTATCTTTTATAGTTATTTTTTATAATCTTACATGTTTTGATTTGTTTTAATCTTTTTCTATATTTCAAATAGTTTATTGTTTACTGGAAAATGAAAAGAAAAAAAAAACTCTTAAATTGGCTTTTGGTAGCAGCAATTTATTTTGCTTAATCATCCCTGAAACTTAAAAGTCTGTAAAAAATAAGTCAGTGTTGGAGAATATTTTAATTTGCAGTTTGGGGTAAACATCAATTGATTATAAAGAGAACATCTTGGAAATAACTTGTGCATTAAATGCCTAGTACTACATAATGCTCATTTATATACAAATAGTTTCTTATTTTTAACATTAAAAGTATACGTAACATAAAGATACATAATGAAACCAAATATCAAATATACCAGATATTTTCTTATATTTCTTTCATTATATAAACCTCTTATTGAAGTTTAATATGACTCTCTTTAAAAATAATATGGACTTCATTTCTATAAATATATTTGAACGTTGGTTCATATTTGTACACTTGTTAATTAAACAAGATCATCTTAATCAGTTAAAAGTCTTACAGAACTTAGTTATTTCTGTGAATGACATAATAGTCAAAACACAAAATAGTGAATATTTCCTTTTCTAAGACAGTCTATGTATACCATCAGATATTCAGTGTTTTAAAACTAGCTATCTGAAATATCACTGATATCTTCTTTAAGTAACTTTAATTTGATGATCTTCATACAGTTTTTTTAATAGCTGATAATATAAACATATATTTACCTTTACTTTTCATCATAAAATAATGGTCCTAGTTATAATCTTTCATAGAAGTATCATTAAAAACCATATATGTACTCAAAAATGTTTAAATTCTGCATGCAAAGATAATTTCAAATATCTATAAAAAGGGACTATTTGCAGATTGGCAAAGAGCAATGAAAAAGATTGCAGAATGTATTCATTTTCTAACGGCCATTGTGTGCGAGAGAGTTTGTGTGCTTTCCAAAATTTGTCTGAGTTGCCAGGCCTGTCAGATATGTTTGTTGGAGTTTGGAAAGGAAACCTATCACGTTCTACATTTTTGGCATTAGCATCAAGAAAGTTTTAGAGAATATATTCTTGATCTACTGCTTGCTATACATTTCAAGTTTCAGTAATAGCAATTTCAAGGAAAAATTTAACTTTAGGTGAAAGTAACGTACTTTATTTTAGTTTCAGCATCATTTCCTAGAATTTCCTCTTTTTGCAAACATACTTGAAAGCTAATATTATTTATTAACATTACTGTTTTGGGTATGCCTGGCTGGCTAAGTCAGTTAAGTGTCTGCCTTCACCTCAGGTCATGATCCCAAAGTTCTGGGACTGAATCCTACATCAGGCTCCTTGCTCAGTGGGGAGCCTGCTTTTCCCTCTGCATGCAGCTTCCCTTGCTTGTGCTCTCTCTCTCCTTCTCTAACAAATAAATGAATAAAATCTTCCAAAAAACCCCAAAACATTACTGTTTTGGCTTCAAATCATACACTTACCCAAATTCTTGTGTTTAAATATTACACTTTAAAAAAGTATGTTGTATGACAGATATAGACTATAAAACAGCTCTTACATTGAAATTGCTAATGAAATGCATGTAGTATTAATGAATAAGATACAAATCATTTTAATTTTTAGTGATAACATTGGCTTATTATTCTCAATGTGTCCCATTGATTTTGAATAAATTCAGAAAATTTAAAGGGCTATTAATAAAATAATTCTCAGCAAAGTTAATCACAAAAGTACTTGATCAAAAGTTATAGCAAATAATTACATAGTTTAGAACTATAAATATAATTTGCTCAATCCTTTTGCCTATTTTGGCTGAGCTACAAGGTAAAATATGTAGAAGACATAAATCCATGATTCTTGAGTGTTAAAAACTGTCTAACATTCTTCTTTCATTAAAGATAAAATGAATTGCATAAAGGAACTCCAGAGAAGGTCAAAATCATACATTTTGAGGAACTAGAACTAATTTTAACTTAGAGTGATATTATCATCAGCTGGATATTCAAATCTGTATTTCACATAGACATTTAGATTTTCATTTCTACTTAAGCTTTGATATCAGTCCATTACCTTTACTAAGAAGGGTCAAATCCATTAACTTGGCCAACTCACATAGAACCATTCACATAAAACTACCAAGACAGAATTCGTCTCTATCTTAAAAATTTTAGTGCACTAAAAGAATAATATAGCTCACTAAGGAATAACCTAGGCCTTTCTATTTTATCAATAAGTTTTTGTGATTTATGGTTTATTGGTTAAAATTAACAGAGAGACAGATGAAATAATTTACTGAGACTCCATCTCCTTGTTAGCTAACTCTCTTCTATCCTTTTATACCCTAGCTTAGGTAACTAGCTCTTAATTATCAACAACTTCGGTGATTGCTTTCTTGGAAAAGAACAGCCTTGCTGGAGGGCATGCCCCCTTCTCAGGGCAGCTTGCATCCAATGACTGATCTTTTTGGAGTAAAAAATTCTTGACTCCTTTCCCTCAATTTGGGACAACTTTGTAGGGCCATCCCCACTTCAGAATTCCTTATAGAAGCCTCTATATGAAAACGCTATCTCAGAGATCCCAGGAAATTCAAGCTACAATAGAGGTTGAAACCTTTTAGTATAGACCCAAATCTAGAACATAATAAAGCATGTATATTCTCGATGACTATTTGCAAATGACCAAGTAAGGGCTTTATCTATGCACCTAAGAACAAACACATATGGTTTCTATTTGTTTTTTGTTTTTTTTGTTTTGTTTTTTTGCATGATGCTGGATACATATTTAAAAGTTAGCTAAACACTTAAAGACCAAACCAGATTGTTGGCAATACTGTATAGAGTAACACTGTGTATGTCCTCCGAACAACAGTAAAATTAGTGCCATAAAATAGAAGATACCTTGATATTTGATCAATTTTCTTATAAAAATATAGGGGCATTTTATTAGCACATGCCATCACAACAAGACATCTTATCAGAAAGTACAAGGAAATGTCATAGTGACATGTAAGCATGCTTTAGAGAAAAATACAAATTTATATGTTAGCAACTTTATTATAACTTTATTATATTTCTCTAGGTACTCAAAATACTATTTGGCTGCGTCATTAAAGTGATGTCAAGATTTTATTCTGAAAAGAAGCTCTTCATTCTAGTTATGTAAGGAATTTACAAACTAAAATACACACTCTTACAAACTCCATAGTTTTCTAATGGGTATTGAAGAATGCCACTGACTAGACAATTTCAAATTTTATATTACAAGTGCTGCAGCTATTATTGCTTGCTAACATAAACCTAATTTATTTTGAACTGATTAAATACATATTGTATATACATAATAAATATGTTCTTAAGTTCTGGGAAACCTATATGTAGGACCTTAATGTTTTCTACATCGTGCTAGATGCTAGGAATATAAAGATGAATAGGGCATAGCACTCGCCTTCAAGAACGTCGTCAATCCATTCGGAAAATTCAACTAACTAGCATATTGAGATTGAGTGGGATTTATCTGCTTCCTGTTTCTCTCTCCTCTGGAGTCAAGCATAAATTCAGATTACAGTTAGGTATAGATCCTCTTTTAGCATAAAAAATCATACCAAAGATGACCAGAGGATTATTAAACTGGGCAGTATATAAAGAAGCCTCATTATCTTCAAGATAACACACTATGATTTATAAACCACCAGTCTGTGGTATTTTGTTGTGGGAGCCCAAGTGGACCAAGGTATCCTTATTCTTATCTAGGGCATCCTTCTGAGAGGCCGGTATGAAATCTGGTCTGATGGCAAATCTCCTGAGTCAGCACAGACAGCAGATGCGGTGAGCAGGATTAATTCATTTCTTGAGGCAAGTAGCACAGAGCAAGGCCATTGAGTAGAGGACAACCTCAAACTGCTCCACTCCCCATTATGGACACAAAATCTGTGTTGCTAGTAGAGACATGTGTATTCCAAGTACCCAAGGAAGGCTTTACTAGGATGACCAACAGGATGTTTATGAAGAGTGGGGAAGAAAACAGCGGGGTATTTGGCAAGTGTCCCTCTCTGCCTGTATCTATTTCATAACATTCTCGACTCATTTGTGTCACAGAACTGAGCAAAGTCTCAGAAAGAAGAAGAAACAGGGGCGCCTGGGTGGCTCAGTGGATTAAGCCGCTGCCTTTGGCTCAGGTCATGATCTCAGGGTCCTGGGATCGAGCCCCGCATTGGGCTCTCTGCTCCGCAGGGACCCTGCTTCCTCCTCTCTCTCTCTGCCTGCCTCTCTGCCTACTTGTGATCTCTCTGTGTCAAATAAATAAATAAAATCTTAAAAAAAAAAAAAAAAAGAAGAAGAAGAAACAAATACCATTGAAAGGAATTTTGAGTTAGGTTAAGCTCAACACTATATGATTGTAAAATTCCAAACAAATTACTGAATCAAAGTTAAATTTTATTTTTCTTTTTGGACACACACACACACACACACACACACACACACACAATGACAGCTGAGGTCCACAATCTAGCATTTATATGGTGGTAGCCCTCCTGATTCTGACTTCCTCTTCTACCAGTCTAGTGCCTTGCCTCCTTCCTCAGGTTTACCTCATGATCCAAGAAATTGCAAGTCATCCCATTAACATAGCATTTTGGGAGATGGAAGAACAAAAACAAGAAAAATTTAATCTGGTAGAGTTAGCAACTTTAAAGCATATGCTTTGGAAACGTCACATATAATCACCTGCATCCCACTAGTAATACAAATAGATGATTACAGCTAGTTTCAAGAAAAACTAGAAAATGTCAAAAATCAATAAAGTCAGTTTATGAATTGTTAGTAGTCAATTAACAGCCGCTGACACTGAGGACATGTGGGATAGAGGTACAAAACTGAAGTGTTAAAACTTTGAATAAGAATCACTTGAACTCTTGATTCCTTTTGTTATTTTGTGTAGCACAGACCTGTGATTTCTCCACTATGACAGGGCTTGGAATGTTTATTCTCTAAGGATTTTGAAAATCAGATTTTCTACAATATGGACACCAATCAGACACGAGAGCTACTGCGTGCTGACACACCAAAGCAGCAGGATTGAATGAAAATCTACAAACAGAACAGCAAGACATCCAGGATTTTCCCAACTCAGTCTTCCTTTCTGGAGAAATGGCCAGCCCACAAAGAAAACCCACAGAGACTGACATTAAAATGTGCTCCCTAAAGACATGGTCTGCTCCCTATTTTCCTCTGATCAGACCCAACAATTAATAAGTCCTCTTCCAAATAGCCAAAGTTCAGAATGAACTCCTTAGATCTGAACATTATCTAACAGTAAAGGATTATCAGTCAGGGGCAAATCTCTAACAGGTGGTACAATACAAAAACAAAATAAACAAACGAAAAAGAATCCTCAAATGAACATAGGGCAATAAAGGACACAGTGGAAAAGTTCATGAAACGATGAAGAGTGTGTTTAAAATGGTAGCAGATATTGTATCCCATGAAATATGAACAGAATATAGCTGTGTTCCAAAAAAGCAAATGCAAAAGAGAAAAAATATATTTAAAATTGTTGTGTTAGTGACATTCCTTGAAGCTTTATTCTCCATCCCTTCCCCCATTTCCCCCTAACTCCACACAGTATCATAAGCATCTTCCATCTCCCAATTTATTCAGTTCCCAATCTAATCCCTTGGCTAGCATCCTATTCCAAGCCCACCAGAATCTTTGATTGAAGAACTAAAAAAAAAAAAAAAAAATGGAAGCAAATGTACTTCCTTTGGGAAGGAGGGAGGGAGGTAACTATGGACGGGAATATTTCAACAAAACCTCATTAATAAAATATATAAGATTCTTTGTAAAACATATTTTTAAAAACTCTTTAATGAAAAATGAAGAAGTGCCAAGATGTTAAGGAATCACCAGTTCAGGATTTGGGTGAGAGCAAGAACAGAGGAAGGCATGAGAAACACTGAATCTGCAGTTGCCTTACAGCATTTTCTGTTTTGGAAAACTCTGGGACCAGAACAAGTCTGAATCCCCAGAGCCTAGGCAGAGAGTATAATAGGAGACCCAGAGCTGTCACCATCTAGATGCCGAGACTGCCCACCTGCTCAGACTCACTAACACTTGTCTTACATTTTCTTCTAAGCTCTTCTTTCTGGCCTTCCTCTTACTCAGTCAAATGAAATCCCAAACCACCCCCCAGTTGCTGGCAACTGCCCTGACAAAATCTCCGGCCCAGACCATCTAGACCTTTTGAGCTAAACCTGATTTGCTCCTGCAGATGGACCATGGAGTGACCCCTGGAATGACCTATGACTATGTTTACCTCATTGTAATAATAAAATCTCCACCCCAGGAGGAGGCTCAGCCTCACTTACATAACTTACTATGTATGTATAGGCCTGTTTCCTCAAGGTGCATGTGTGACCTTATGGCCACCTCTACATACGATGACGAGGTTTCCCTATGTACATATTCATTCTAACCTTAAGCAGAAGGAATCCACTCACCCTCTCTTGGGGAGTCACGGCTTTAGAAGCCATTCCCTGTGATCTCCTTGTTTGCTGCAAATAGTTGACTTTGTGCAACAACTCAACCTGGTACACTTTCTGACCCACCAAGGAGCAAACACACGTTGGTTCGCTGCAATGCTAACTTGAAAAAGAGACACCCTCAGTGCAAGGAAAATAGAAAACTTCTTCCCATCTCAGCTTTAAGGGTACTGCAAATAAATTAACCTTGATATTGAGTATATTTGGGAGAAGAGATGGATGGTACTATATTACCTCACCATCCAATGGTTAAAGAAAAAAATTATAGTGGAAATTTAAGAATATTTTAAACTGATTAATAATGAGCTATGTTGAGAGAAGACTGAGTGCTAGTAAAACATGAATCTCAAGAATGAGAATAGTGAGGAATGCCTGGGTGGGTCTGTCAGTAAAGCATCTGCCTCGGCTCAGGTTCTGATCCCAGCATCCCAGGATCCAGTCCTGCATCAGCATCCCGCTCCCTGCTCAGTGGGGAGCCTGTTTCTCCCTCTGCCTGCCTGTGTGCTCACTCTGTCTCACTCTACCTCTCTCTGACAAATAAATAAATAAAATCTTTTAAAAAAAAGTGAATTAGTGAGATAAATGAATAAAAGTTAATTAGGAAATTAAAAAAGCTCTTGGAAAAGTGAACTCTCTGATAGAAATGTAGTCAATTTCAGAAACACAGTTTTGTTTTGTGTTAACTCAGTTTTGGAAAACATACAGCAAGAAAGCTGTTTGACAAACTCCTTTTTCTTTAAAGATTGGATAAAAGTAGGCCAATTTTGATAATGCACTTTGGGGCAGGAGGAACTCCAACAGGGACAATTTTTAAATTAGGCCACAGATAAAACTAGATCAGGAGGGTAAACTTAGAAATATAATATGCCTGTTGTACAGATGAATCATCTGGAATTAGACCAGATTAGAAGCTCATTTTTTCCTCTTCTATTACCCACCCATAAACCCTATACATCAAGTAGCATAATTACATGTAAGTAATTGGCTATTATGCCTGAGTGATGTGGAAAACAGGCAAAAGAAAAAATAATTTAATTTCTAACTGCCTACAGCCCACTGGCAAGTCCTTGAAACAAGCAGAGTGACATTCCTCTAGGAACTCAGCTGCCTGAAATTTAATAGTTTGCTAAGGGCAAAAGGCAGTCTTAGCCCAACCTTCAGGATCCTGGGAGTCTACTTTAACATACAGAAATTCCTTTAGAAGCTTCCTTTATCTCTACCCCTTTAGATACAAGTTGGTGATCATCCTCCATGCACATGACCCATCAACGCACACCTGAAGGATCTCAGGACCAAGGTTTTAATAGGCAGTCATAAATGACCTTTTCCTAACCATAGCTAGGCCCTCAAGGTCCTGGAAACCTTGCATCCAAATTCCTTAGAGACTTACGCTATCCTTAACCCCTACCCAACTTGAAAGTATATAATCAGCCACTCATCAGCATCCCAGTGGTGCTCTTTCTACCTACTGGTCCTGTCCCTGTGCTTTAATAAAACCATCTTTTTGCTCTGGAGATATCTCAAGAATTCTTCCTTGACCTGAACCCCAACCATTTCCAACACCTTCAGCACTGGGATCTGGGAGGGGAATGAAGTGACTGATACCAGAGGACAGTGAGAGAGGATAGGAAGAGAGAGGATGAAAGGCACAAAGTCTATTGCATGCTACAGAAATAAAGAATAGTGGGGCCACATAGCATAGACCCAGAGCCTAGAGTAAAGACCATTTCACAACTGAGTTTTTTTTCTCAGTTGAATAAAGGAGAGGGGTCACTCTCAAATTTCCACCTATCGACACTATGTGGTTTGTACTAGGAAAGTTAAACCAGAAAAAAAAATATTTATATACCCTGATTAGAATTGACTTGCTAAAACTAGGAACATTTTGTTTCGTTTTGTTTTGTAATGGACTTTAACATACACTCCTTCCATAATTAAAGGAGAATTTACACATATAAACCAGTTCTTATTTTCTTATTACAATGCAATCACTATTAATTTAGGTAGAACTTTATTTGAATGTCTAAATAATAGGACAGCTCTTTCTATAAGAAGATTGACTGCTGGAGTGGATTAAAAGCTTTCAGAGAAATCCCCTGCTCATTTATATTAGAGTGGGAGAATTTGATTTTCCTTCCAACAGAAATTGCTGTTTTATCTGGTTTGTGTTTCTAAAGGGCATTCTAAAATATCGTTGATTTTATGGCATTCAACTGTTATGAAACATTTATCCAGCTTAATTTTATAGCTTACTTTCTGATCTTCTCAAATAATATTTTCCCTTTCACATTATAACAAAAATCCTATTAGTAAAATTTAATTATCTAATGATTGTCTATAAACTATGGTATTTTATATAGTTAAACTGTGCATCTGTTCTTTTTTTCTTTTTCTTTTTTTTCTTTTAAAAATGTCCTTATTTACAGGGGTGATAGTCTGAGAGTAATCAGTCAGTCTCAGAGTAGTAAATTCAAGCCCCATGTTGGGCAGGAGCTTAAAAAAAAAAAAAAGAAAAAGTAGTTCCTATTTAGAAACTAATTTCATAAAACAAAACATCACTTCATGTTTCTTCCCCTTCAGAATGCATATTTTGTAATTATTTGAAAATAGGAAGTATACAAAAGTGAGATGATCTTAATATAAAATGATATTATTATTCTCACATTTTCTTCTCCAAACTTTCAAACTTAGAAAGACAAGTTTGAACAACGGACCAGACACAGTTTAACATGAAGAAAATCCATAAGTAAACTGAGATAGGAAATGAAGGAGTGCAGGATAAGAGGTCCCAAACTGTGCCACTTTGGCACAAAGACGATTTCAAATGCAAAGTAATTAAAACCCATTAGTTGCAGAAAAAGCTCTCTGCCTCCCTCACAGCTGCCCAAATCTACATCAGAAAGGAAAGCCTACAAGAGGAATAGAACTATTAACAGAGAACTTAACCCACTTTTACCTCAGGAACTCATCTATATAATATAGGGCAACCTTGTTCTTCTAAACATCTCTTTTCAGCTTCCTGCTAATGAGCGATTTCCCTTATGAGTCCTCAGGCCCCTACCCCTCCTTAGCTCATATAAGCTTCATGTTGCCCCATTGTCTTTGGAATTTTGTGTCTGTATGGATTCCTCATGTGTATGCTTATTAAATTGAATTTTTTTCCTGTTACTCTGTCTCATGTCAATTTGATTCTAAGTCCAGCTAGAAGGACCACAGGGCAGAGGAAGTTTTTCCTCTGTGACACTAAATGGACATGAACTAAATGAACTAAAATGGACATGCAGGTAAAGAAAGGCCTTTTTTTTTTTTTTAAGAGAGATAGAGGGTTGAAGAGGGGGCAGAGAGGGAGAAAGAGAGAGAGAGAATATCAAGCAGGCTCCCTGCCCAGTGCAGAGCTTAGCTTACTCAGAGGGGCTCCCTGCACAGCTTGATCTCACAACCCTGAGATCATGACCTGAACACAAATCAAGAGTAGGGCACTTAACCGAGTGAGCCACTAAGGCGCCCCAGGGAAGTTTTATTTTCTGATTGTCTTCTGTTTTCTAAATATTTTTTATAATGCAATATGATATCCTGTAATATAACTAAGATTGTTTTCCTCTCCTTTTTTTTCAAGTTAGGGTGGGAGGAGTGGGGAACTAAAGAGAATGTAGACAGTTGATGTACTGAGGCCATCTATGAGAAAAAGCCCTGTGTTTCATGTTCCAGTTTTCAATTCCAGAGGGAAGAGGTACGTCTACTATAAATGTCATCAGACGTCTTGCTGCGTTTGGGGAGAGTCCCAGAGAAGTGGCCGAAGCAGCCCGGAGGAGTCCAAGCCTGATACCCAGGCTTAATTATGTCCTTTGTTTCTGCATAATTTCCTAGTTTGGGAGAGTTTAGCCAGGTTCCCAGTTCTTGGCACCTAGAAAAATCTTAGTAAATACCTATTAACTGGATATATAAGGTCTTCATTTAGGTATTTGGAAAGAGATTACATCATGATAAATTATTAGTGCAAACAGATGTTATCCTTGATAAAAACTGTTCTTCCAGGTGTTTTATCCTTACTTGAGTATGTTAGGGAACCCTTAGCAGGACCTATGCAACTCTTTAAATAGGCATTGCTTTAGAAATCTGCCATAAGGCACAGAGAAAGCAGCAGGGGCAGCAGTAGAATATAAATACCTACTTCAGATTTATTTTAGTTCTTCAGTTTTGGCTATAAGGTAGTATACAGAAACAATGACTACCTCATCCTCCCACAGGACATCACACTAGTCTACTACCACGATGGGATCAGCCTCATGGGAACCTCAAAGAAGGAACTGATTCACATTTGATAGAGATCTTAGTAAGATGCATTTGTTACAGATGGAAAATAGTCTTTGGCTTGCTATCAGACACTAGTGGAGACCATATGCCTAATCATAAGGTGGCATGACAGTGGGACCCAAGCTTCCCATTAACAATTGTGAATAATCTGATCAACAAAACTATAAATTAAGGCATTCTTAGCACCATTTCTTCATCAAGTAGGTGTAGTTTATATAAGTCTAGGGTAAGCAACTGCCGAAGTACAAGAAAGGTACAGAAACGATTTCTTACATTTCCAAATGCCTGCGTCTGTCCTATTGCTGTCCTCCCTCCAGCCTACTGTTATGTGTCCTGGGTGGGTGTGCTCACTCTGATGGCTTAAGATGCAACATGAGAACTATTTTTTTTCTACTTTGTGATCTCATCCATCCAATGGTATTCAAAGGATCTGTAGAAGGTCATATTTTCCACTGGGCTTGTGGCAAGTCTGGAAAGAAAAGTTATAGAAGACACCACTACAGTTTTAAAGCAAGGACATGGCCTTGTGACAAATAACATGTAGCACGTAGGTTTGACTAATATGAATTTCCCATCCCTGAAGTTGATTTGTCTGCTATTCCTACTACTAAGTGCCCAATATGCAAGAAGCAGCAACCAAAAGTAATATCTACCTTAAAGAAAGAAAGAACATGTTCATTGCATTGAAGCAATAGATAGATGCACAATTAGCAACATGAGTGGATTAAAAAGAGAATTCTTAATGAAAGGAGTGTGAGATATGTAACAAAAAAAACTTTAAAGAAATAGCACAAAAATATGCACACAAAATAATAGTTCCCCTGTTGCAAGAATATATATATATATATATATATATATTTTTAAAGATTTTATTTATTTATTTGACAGACAGAGAGATCACAACTAGGCAGAGAGGCAGGCAGAGAGAGAGAGAGTAGGGAAGCAGGCTCCCTGCCAAGCAGAAAGCCCGATTCGGGGCTCGATCCCAGGACACTGAGATCATGACCTGAGCGAAAGGCAGAGTCTTTAACCCACTGAGCCACCCAGGTGCCCCACAAGAATATATTTTAATAAAAATACATGAGAATGGTTTCTTTTATATGGAGAGAGGACAGTGGAAGTCGGCTACAAAACTGTATGAGTGGAATGAATGAATGATTTAGTTGATTAAAATTCAAATTTGGGCTTTGCAGAGCCTCCAGTTCCTATCCTCATAAAGTGGGATGACACTTTAATAGGGCAAGGAGTCATACAACTTAAAACAAAAAGCACATAAAATAAAATAATAGTAATAAAGACTCCAGTGATTAAATGCTGCTATCGACTTAATAGGAGCATTTTTCTCAATCTGTACATCTGATATCTAAGGGAAAAAAATCAGTGAAATACATATGCAGCAGTGAAATCGTAAATAAGGAGAGAGGTGGGATATGGCTTCTGGGAGGTAGGAAGTATCCCATTCACATAGTCTGTGGTAACAAATTTGAATTTCATTTTCTAATTTGGAATTTAAATGTGATCTGCTGGACGTTTTCAAGCATGGGAGAAATATGACCAGACTAAAAGTATAGTAAAACATCCTGGCTACCAAATTTAAAAAAAAAAAAAAAAAAAAAAAAAGTAGAGAGCAGGGGAAAGAAAGTAAATAAGAAACAAGAGCTAGGAAGTTTCCCATTCATGGTTAGCAACATCATGGTTAGCAACAGGACTGTAGGACAAGTGGGTAAAAATGATCATGTCACATACCAGAGTAAAACATGACAATTACAATCAAAAGTTTTCTGATCAAAGTCCAAAGACCTTGAAATAATATCCACAGAACTTCAGGATTTTGACTCTACCACATTCTTTCTTTCTTCCTTTATTTCTTTTTTAAGCTTTTATTTGCTTATTTGAGTGAGAGAGGGTGAGAAAGCACAAACAGGGGGAGCAGCAGAGGGAGAGGGAGAAACAGACTCCCTGCTGAGCACAAAGCCCAATGCAGGGCTAGAGCCCAATGCAGGGCTTGATCCCAGGACCCTGTGATCATGACCTGAGTGCCTAACTGACTGAGCCCTGTCTACCACATTCTTAATTAACTCTTCTGAAATACTACGCTTCCTAGAAAAGGTGTTTCTCTCATAGTCTTATGCCTTTACACGGTCTCCCTCTTTCGCTTGGGGAAATCCTACCCCCTTTCCTTGACCACTGAGTTTCCAGATTCCACTACAATTAATTTCCTCAGAGATCATATTTTAAATTATCTTCATACCATGAACAGTTTAGTTTCTGCTTTTAGTAGTTTATTGTTAATATGTGATTTCCTTTATAATAACACTTTCCTATTAATGTGAGTTTCATTATGTGTAATTTTTACCTATCTGATTTTCTAATTAGATTGTATGATTAGCAAAATGTTTTTATCTTTATATAACTGTCAATCACAAAGTACCTTAAATAGCAAAGGTGTTTAATATTTGATTATTCTATCAAAAAATAATTACCAAGGACTATTGCCATTCTTCTTCCCTCCCCCCTTTTTTTTTTTTGCTTTAAATCCCTACTTCTGAGCTTATCTATAAACCAAGACAATATACATGTCATGTGTAAATATGTTTCAGTCATGTGATATTTGCTATAAAAATGAAATATACAAACAGTAAACTAGATAAATAATATATTCAGATATTTAGTCATTTCATTTAATCCCTCAGAATTTACTGGTAGCTATATATATGGTACTGCTGAGCACCACAGATGACACAAAGAAAACATCTTACAAGTAAGGTAACCCTTTTCTAGGACAAATAGATGAACAACTTATAACAAAAGCACAGTGAACCTAGAATAAAATTATGACAAAACTCCCACAAAAAAGTGCAAATGAGGGGCGCCTGGGTAGCTCAGTCTGTTAAGTGTCTTCCTATGGCTCAGGTCATGATCTCAGGGTCCTGGCTTTAAGGCCCCCATCGGGCTCTCTGCTCAGTGGGGCTTCTACTTCTCCCTCTTCCTCTGTGTTCTCTCTCTCTCATTCAAATAAATAAAATCTTTTAAAAAAGTACAAATTGATAAGGAATACCATGCTTATCCTTTGCTCATTCTTATTTGTCTATTGCCATGTTCTTCATTTATCATAAAACTCAATAAAAAATAAAGTGTTATACTACTCAGGGTAACACAAGCTGCTATAATAAATACACACTGGAGTTCAATCGTTTAATTCAGAAGATTTTTACTTCTCTGTCACATACATATTAATTGGTACTGAGTGTAACAGAGTGGGGGGGAGGGTGAGTTAACTCTGCCCCATAGAGTCTGGCCCAGACCCCAGATAGAATGTTCTCATATTGTCCAGCTACTAGGTGGGGGATGAGAGCAAGTGAAGAATAAAATGGGTCAGGCCTGGAAGTTGTATACATCTTAGCTAGGATATAAGTTAAGAGATTCAATGAATTGTCCAATTGCTGCCACAAATGTACTTTGTGAAGCACTTAATACAAGTAACTTTAATAAAATATGAATAAGGGTTTAGTCAATGGTAAAATTTAGGGTCAACTTTGCTTTTATCCAATTTATAAGAAAACAGGGCAAACATACTATATTTGTTTATCATATCAATATCAAATCATATCATATCAAACAAATCAAATCAAATCATATCATATCAAACAAATATGATGAACTACAAAGTAAATCTTGTCCAAATACACATGAAAATATGCATAAATAAGGATTTACAATAAATATTTGTTAAAAGAAATAAATCTGAAATGTTTCATTATATCTGTAAAAAAAAAAGAGGGTTTTAAAAACATGATTTGATATGTTTATTGTCTCTGTCCTTTTAAGCTAATCTGTCAAATTTGGTGGTGCTCACGCCAGAACTTAAAAGAAACTGTGAATTGTTAGTATATTTCAAGTGTCAATTTCATTATATGCATAGTTTCACTTCATCAATTATGTAAAACAACAAAAAGAATGAAATTATAAATGTAATAATTATGAGATACTACTTCAATTGAGCTATTCAATACTAAATTACTTGATGTGCAGATCTTAAATGTTCTGTCCTATGGTTTTTCCATCTTTCTTTCTCTATTCGTGTTCCATTTTTGGTTTTTGTTTGTTTGTTCCTTATTTAAGATTTTATTTATTTATTTGACAGAGAGAGCACAAGCAGGAGGCATGGCAAGCAAAGGGAGAAAGAGAAGCAGGCTGCCTGATGAGCAGGCAGCCAGAGCCACTGGTTCCCAGGACCCTGGGATCATGACCTGAGCCAAAGGCTGATGCTTAGCCAACTAAGACACTCTTTGTTCCATTTTGAATAAAGTTAATTAACTAGTCTTTTAGTTTATTGATTATTTACTTCACTGTATCTAGTCTATTGTTTGCTCACTGAATGAATGCTTCATTTCTATTACCATGCATTTCTATTTTTTTTATAACTTAATTTGCTACTAAAATGATTTGTTTCTCAATGCTATCCATATTTTCTATTGTTTCCTCTAACACTTTCTTTTTTAAACTTTCTTTTAAAGATTTATTTGTCTATTTTGGAGAGAGAGAGAAAGAGTGGGGATAGGGACAGAGGGAGAGAAGCTTCAACCAGACCTCAGCTGAGATTATGACTTCAGCTGAAATCAAGCATCAGACCTTCAACTGAGCCACCTGAGTACCCCTCCGTTAACACTTTTTAATAGTTAAAATCCTTGTCACGTAATTTCAAATTCTCAGTTGTCTGTCTACTCGTTTCTATTGACTGTTCCCACTCTTGTCCATGAGTTTATTTGCATTTCTGCATTTCTCATATATTAATTTTATTGTATTCCACACATTGTGAAAGATCAATAGAGGTAGAAATAAAAGACATTTTTGCAGAATATTGCATAGGGTCATTGGAGTTGGGTGAGTCTAGTCCATAGTTTAGAAATGCCTGGACTTTGCTGCAGCTCTAGATAGATTCAATTACCATTTGAAAAATGTTTTGAGGGTGAGATCACTTTTCCTTCAGAAGGTCATGGGATCTGAAAACAGGTTGGACTCAGAGATCTCTTTATGATTTAAAATTCAACGGCCAGCTTTCCAACTCTTCAGTCATTTAATTCTATTTTACAGTTTGGCTTTCATCATTTTTGTGTTCCAGGCCGTCCTTCTGTGTTGTAATCCACCCCCCAGCATTCTCCTCAGGAGATCACTCTTTCCCTGACTGCCCGGACTCCAGCTCTTGGAGGGCTAGGGCACTGCACTTAGGGATGGTCCAGAGTGCCTTTACTGGGTTCTCTCTAAGCAATTCAGTCCTGCTCCAGTCACTGGAGGTTCACTGTAGTACCTGCAGGGCAGTCTTGAGGTACTTTAAAGATTTACTGAACCCTTCAGCAAACCACTGTCTTGATCTTGGGACGATCCTGTGCAAACCAGGAGGATGGAGCTCAACTTTCCTGCACTGCTCCCAGCCCTTGGTTTGCTTCCTTCTGCACTTGATGTCAGCTCGTGGGAAAGTATCAGTGGGTGAAAGTAGACTCACTCTGGGGCTGAGGCTATACAAAATACTTATTTGGCATTTCAGTAGGCATATGCTACCATTAGTCCATGAAACAATCAGCATATTTTCCCTCATTCTTCTCTGTGGTGGGGGTTCCTCCTATCATTCAAACAGGAAAGAAAACAGCCACGGGTCTCTTTGTTCCTAGAAAGGAATTTAACTCTTTGGATCTTCACTACTCTGATGGTTTTTAAATACTATGATTTTGTAGCTTAGCCCCCTTGTTACATATGCTAAATGGAAGTGGTAGCCCATATAAATAAAATTATTAAAGGCTACACTGTTTATTCTATATAAGCAAATTGAAGAATATTTTTCGGACATTTAAAAAAACAAGAGTAAGGGGGTGCCTGGGTGGCTCAATCGTTAAGTGTCTGTCTTCAGCTCCGGTCATGATCCCAGGGTCCTGGGATTGAGCCCTGCATAGGGCTCCCTGCTCAACAGAAAGCCTGCTTCTCCCTCTCTCGCTTCCCTGGCTTGTGTTCCTTCCCTCTCTCTCACTGTGTCTCTCTCTGTCAAATAAATAAATAAAGTCTTTAAAAAAAAAGAAGAAGAAGAAGAGTTCTGCGTAATTAAATGACCTTAAGATATGAAGTTGCCTAAAATAGGCCATTAGAATAAAAATTAACATTTCTGTAAACATAGTTAAATGCATGAATGTATAGATTTTTTATATCTTTACCCATTTACTTAAAAGCTACAAAATCAAACTCAATTTTTACCTATCCCTTCATAGTCTACTCAGAAATTAGATTATCTTGTTTTGTGAAATACCTGCAAATACCATTTATTCATGGATAGAGAAAATATTAATTATATTAGATGACGAGATTTGAAAACTCTCACCATGCAGATTATAACATCATAAATTGAATATTTCAAGTGCAAACTACTAAAGTCTTCAGATCTAAGTAGCCAATTTTCTATTTTGGAATAAGTAAAAACTCTTAAAATTAACATTAAAATATAATTTTGTTCATATTAACTGATGTGCCAAGAATCCCATCTATTGTTTCACCTTTTCCCAATGCCTATCATAGAAATTAGAACATACACTATAAATCAAAGGAAATAATGATTATTATCTAAAGTCCTTAGGGTCCAATAACATTTAACAGCATCCTTTCAAGCTTTCAACGAATTTATAAAATTTATAAAAAAATATATATATAGTGATCTACATTATCTTTCTCCAGAATAGATATAAAGAAGAAAACCCTCACCTTAGGGGCTGGCTTAAATGAAGCTTTATCACACCAGCTAAATTCAGTATTCCCTGAACAGTGTGTATTCATATGCAGAATCAGCTAGATTCAATCCAAGAGTTAGCAGACTCTTTGAAGTGATTTTAAGCTGCCCCCCCCCCAATTTAAGTGGTGAGAATATCAAGGACATGAAACTCCTGTCACATCACAGTCATTTGAGTAGAATAAATGTGCTTACATAGGATTGTTCGCTCACAAGATACAACATAGCCCTCTTCACTTGGACACGCCAACAACTAATGACAGGCAAATTACCTTAAAAACACAGCTGCCAAGTGTTTAAAAATAGAAAAAAAAGGCGGGGGGTTGGGGAGGAGACTGTCCCCCACGTAATTAGCATTCCCAGTACCACTCAGAATTAATGCTTCGGTATAGAATTTACGCATTCAAATATATTTCAGTGAAGAATTCTGAAAAAGCATGGAAATATCTGAACATTGGCTTCAGAAGCTAAGACCTCAAAAAGGAAATAAGCAAAAAAGTTGTCTAGGAAAAGTTTACCTCTCTCATAATTGCTTTAAAAGTTATATAGCATGATTAATAATGTTTATTGAAATTTTACAGTCATTTTAGAAATTTGAAAAATAAGAGAGAAAAGCGCTCAGGATAAAAGTCAAGTTATCAGGGCACCCTGATATCTCTTGGTAAACACTGTAGATGCCACTGTTGATCCAGGGTCATGATTTTTGAGCCCCATTTTGGGCATAGAGATTACTTAATGAATAAACGTTTTTAAAAAATCAGAAGTTTAGTCCTGTGGAGAGACGATTCTGGGGGGACACTGCCCTCAAATCATAGCACTAAAAACAGCTCAAACAGATCAATCTATCTATCTATCTATCTATATATCTATCATCTACTGGTTCTGTTTCTCTGGAGAATGCTAGCTAATAGAGAAAGTATACATGAAAATGTGTTTAATGTGTAAATTCAAGATTAAGTCACCTTTTATACTAATACTATCTGTGGTACATCCTAAATAAATTATATAATACTATTCTACCTCAATAATGATGTTTATTCATTTAGAAATCATTTCCGGATTCAGCTTCCATTAAGGTATGTGCTATGGTGAGTGCTGTGAAATGTGTATGTCTGATGATTCATGGACCTGTACCCCTGGGACAAATAATACATTATATGTTAATAAAAATAATTTTTTAAAAAGATAACATTTATCATTTCCATGTAATGATATAATACCTTTTCAGTCATTGATAAATAAAACACTCTTTCTGATCATTAATGATAAAATAGTAACTAATCAATATTACTATCACATGTATTTATTGTCTAATAAATCATGATGTTTAAATCATAAGAATCCGAATATTCTATAGAATTGATGACATACATATTTTTAACCCACTGAGCCACCCAGGTGCCCCAAAGGCATGCATATTTTTGAAGATGAACCATAACTAAAATTTGGGAAATGTTCTTCTTCTATTTTAGTCACCTAATTATCTAAATATACAATTAAATGCTTTCTTATTTTCAACTGTGATTTCTATAGTTCTTTTTTATTTACCTAAATGACTTGATTAGATGACTAAAGAATTCTAGAAACTTGATCATCCATTGAAAGCTTCCATTCATGAACCAACACTCATTGGTTCATGAATGAAAGCTTATAGATTAGATTAAAACTGTTGGAATGCATGACTAATACTAGTATAAAACTGGAAAATACAAACCCTCCCACAAATATAAAAATCTGACAAGATCCTATACAGAATCTGATATTTAAATCTCATACAGGATAGTCATGGTGTAGAAGTTGGACGCAGCCACAAGGGTACTCCACTCCTGGATTCATAAATTCTAGGGACCCTGGAACAACAGTAACATCTATTTTCAAAGAGGAACATCGTATCCTGCACTGGGTATATAAAGCAGTGACACTCCAGGCTACTGGTAATACCTAAGAAATATGAGGAGCATCAACGCCAAAACTATGGACCATAAGTTCTTCCATGACACATCCAATCCCTCTTTCACTCTTAGAAAAAAACAAAAAACAAAAAACGGCTAAAATGCAGGTTGGAGAAGTACTGACTTCTCTTCTTTACATAGATATATAAATATGTTAACACAGAAGTTCACACAGAGTTCACTCTCAACTAAAAATATCTTAAATGACAGTATTTTTTGAAATTAAAGAAAAAATAAATAGAAGAACATGCATACAAGTAAGAAACAGTACAACCATAAGACAACCTTAAATAAATATAATAATTATTTTCTGAGGATAATGGAACTTTATTATATCAGTGAAACTCTATGATGGAAAAGTCAATTGAAGATCAATATAAACATATAAATATATATTACCATATATATTTATTGTAACATAAATATATATATATTACTATATATATGTACATAGTAGTTATTAGAATGGACAAAGATGCAGAACAAATTGCTAAGTTGTTACTACGCTTAAAAGATAAAGTCAACAATTTCCCAAGATATAGCCTGAAGAGAGTCTTATATGGAGATATTGTAGAAAAGTTTACAATATTGTAGATTAAAAGCATAACTCGAAAGATCTAAATGTTAAGCACCCCAGAAAAAGAAAATAGAGAGTATTCATGGAGGTTATATTTAAAGTGAATTAAAATAAACTAAACTGATGAGGATTTTGTAGAACTGAAGATAAACAGAAATGCAGAGATTAAATACAAAATGAACTAAGCAGCATTTATGTAAGCTAATAAGAATAAAAACATGTTGCAAATTCAGAATAAGTTAGAATTAAATTATTATTATTATTATTTTAAAGATTTTATTTATTTAGTTGTCAGAGAGAGAGAGGGAGAGCGAGCAAGCAAGCACCGGCAGACAGAGTGGCAGGCAGAGGCAGAGGGAGAAGCAGGCTCCCTGCCGAGCAAGGAGCCTATGTGGGACTCAATCCCAGGACGCTGGGATCATGACCTGAGCCGAAGGCAGCCGCTTAACCAACTAAGCCACCCAGGCGTCCCTAGAATTAAATTATTAAATTGCAAATGATTATATTAGAGGGAACAAAAAAAATCCTCAAAGCACAGATGAAGAGGAGAAATAAAAAGATATAAAAAATAAGAATCAAAATAACAGAGGCCTCATCTGAACACTAAATGCAAAACAAATCAACATATTCAATATATTAAAAGTTTACTTAAAATTATAAACAAAAAATAACTTGCAACACTTTTCTGACCAGATTAACATTCAAGTATGGAGGTGAAATGACATATTAAAGAGTTTATTTATTTATTTGACAGAGAAAGACTCAGTGAGAGACCGAATACAAGCAGGGGGAGTGGGTGGAAGAGAAGCCAGCTTCCCGCTGAGCAGAGAGCCCCACATGGGGCTCAATTCCAGGACCCTGGGACCATGACCTGAGCCGAAAGCAGACACTTAATGACTGAGCCACCCAGGCGCCCCAAAATTACATACTAAAACTCAAAAAAGTTCAAGACTTCCATTCATTTCCTAAGATCATATATTACAGCAAGAAAAAGGGAATTCCAAACTGAAATTAATAATGGGGTAGCAATTTCACACTTGGTAAAATTATACCAAAATTAAATTTGTGTTTTGTTAAAAATAAAATAAGTTTGTTGTTGTTTTTTTTTAAATGGTGATAACCTGAACACAGGAGTTAGGTGGAGACACAAGAGGAAGGACTCAGAGCCATGTAAGGTAATTAAGTCATTGGTTGTAAAAATATATGTACATTAATTAGAGCTAATCATTTTTAGGAAACTTAAAACTTTTAGGGTGATTACTAATATGATAGAAATAAAAGCATTATCTTCTAAAATATTAAAGAAAGAACAGAACCAAGAAAATATAACCAGTCCCACAAATGGTAGGAAAGGGAAAACAGGCATCAATAAACTATGACAGAGAAAAAGCACTAAATAAAATAGCATAGATATGTCAAATATTTATTAATAAACACAATAAATATGAAATAGCTCAACCATCTAATAAAATCAGAGATTCTCTGGCTGGATCCAACAGATTCTAGGTCTGTGCCAATTTTAAGAAGAATTCAGAAATAATGTTCTTAAAAAGTATGAAAAAAATATATTAGAAGAAGGCAAAAAAAGATATTCCATACACAACTGAGCACTGAGTATTAACACGTAAGTGGTGACTCACTAAATTCTACTCCTGAAACCAATATTACTAACTAGAATTTAAATAAAAATTTGAGACAATGAAAAAAGAAAATAAATAGGTAAATACCAAAATGAAGACATGTCTAATAAAACATGTGAACAAATGCCCAATCTGACTAGTAATCAAAGAGACCCAAATTAAAGCAATAAAAATGCTAAAAAAAGAAAAGAAATAAGTAAATTATACATTCAGAAACAGAGTAAGAATAGAGCCGTAAAATAAGAACACAAACTGATAAAATTCAAAGGAGATATAATGAGTCCACAATCATAGTGAAAAACAAGTAGATGATTTAACATTAATCATGATTTAACATTAACAGATGAAGCAGAATAAATATGAGAACACAGACTATCAGAATAGTAATAACCTTTGACTGGGATGCTTGACACATAGAGACACTCGGAGAAATAAATTTAGAAATAAATATGGCATAGTCCCTCTTTAAATTTTTAAATATATTATGTATTTTGTTTCCCAAAGTCACTAATCCAATTTCTACTCCCACTAGCAGTTAATGGAAACATTAGTTTTCTCACATTTTGACAACATCCAAATTATAACGCCTTAAAAATGCCTTCTTGTCTTAGGGTTGAGAACATTATTTCATTGTTTTCTCAATCTGTATTTTTCTGATTAGTAATAAAGCTAAGAAATGTTGTATACATACAACAACTAGTTGTATTTCTTTTTTTATAAATCCCTTTCTCATAATTTTCCCCTTTAACATCAATCTAGTAATATCAATAATTTTTAGATTATTTTGATGATTGAATTATTAGTTGATTCAAAATCAAGTAGTGTACCATAATTCTATCTTCTTTTAGATAGCACTCCCCCCCTTTACCCTCATGACTTTACTATCTTTGTTTCTGATTGTGCCTTTTTTTTTTTTCTTTTTTTTTTTTTTCTTTTTTTTTTTTTCTTATTGTGCCTTTCTAATGATAACCAAGATTAAGTACCCAGGAAACAGACACACTTATTCAGGAAAGCATTTTCAGATGAAAACTGATAGACCTGCACAGTAGCAAGTGCCTGGGGTCCCCATTTCTCATTATATTCTGAAGCAATTTAGGTATCAAAAAGAGCCTCATGCTAAACTTCCATAAATAGAACATAGCCTTTGGGTTCCATGTTCATAAACTTCACAGCTAGAGAAGAACTACATCTCTTTGCCTCAAGTGTGCAAAGGGCTGGAGATAAATCCCTGGATTACAGAAATATGAGGTGGTGGAAACATGATACCTCTGTATATCCCACATCATCTCTTGGGAGTGCACTATGTCTTCCCCTTCTAGGAATAGTTTCTGGGATACAAAACTGGGTCGCTGTAGCAGTATGTCATAGAGGTCTAATAGCTCCCAGCCACATGGTCAGCACTCTGTCAGCTGAGTCACCTTACACTGCTGACTATAGCATATTTACAGGAACCTCTGTAGGGAGCCCTGGCCCAGTCTATGGTCAGTCTTGAATAAGGCTTACCGTCCAGTTCATCCATCCTCAATCTTTGACGACTCTCTAAGTGTTTCCTCCCATGATGGACCACCCTATCATTTCAACCCACAAGGGTTGTCAGGATAGTTGCTGAGCTTCCTGAAGGGGAGAGTGAAAGATAAGAGTAACGAATAAATGAAAAAATCCTTGAACACCTGAAGTTCTCCCCTAAAGGAACCCTATCCCAGAAAGAAAAATGTTAAGGTACTGACTGAGGTGTTTTAGAAAATCTTCTGCCAATTACCACACCCAGGAAATGGATTTATCTACTTAGCCATTCTGTTTTAACCTACGTCTAACTTGAGTTGCTCCATGCAAATTCCTACGTGGTGAATCACAGAGAGTTAGAGATGGTTTTGTTGTTGTTAGCTACTCTGGCCAAGGAAAGCAGACTAATCCACTGGGCCTCAAGGTCTTGCTTGGTATCACTGGCTATTTAGCCTTACGTGGCTAACAGAGTATCATTGTGATCAACTCAACCACACCCACCTGAGAGTAGTTCCGTGTTTGCAGTTGTGCACTCCATTATCTCCTATGACCCTTCCCTTTCCCAGGAAGAGAACTCCCTAAAATCTTGACCAGCATGTAGACATGAGGCCCTCGAAAAAAGTCTTAATTAAAAATCTTGGAAGAGCTACATGCTCCACTTGGGGTGCAGGTCATATTTACTAATTACAAATAAAAGGAAGATTCTGGTCCTCATTGAAAGAGTCCAACAGGCAGGTAGTTCAGTTTAGAAACTTGCATATATCATCATGACACATAAATGTCATTTGGAGCTGAACAATGCTAGTATCACTCGCCGCATCCTAGGGATAAAGAAAAGGCTGATGAAGTATAGCTTCATCAGTCTTCCCAGTCATCCATAGCATCTGTGAAGTTCGTGTCTATTTGGAGGAAGGGAGAATCAACCTGCATATTTTTCTCAGACTTGGCTCCTGAGACCCAGTGTATTGTTAACAGTCTTTTATTGGCAGTTACTGGTTGGTAAGGAAAACAGGGGGTTGCCATTAGCCGGCACTGGCATGGCTGATAGCTCCCCTGGCTACCTGGCAGTATACCAGCATCTCAGCAGACCAGCAGGAGCAGTTTCTGTCTTAAAAGTTGCATAAAACAAGTTAAAGATGCTCTATATTACAAGATTCCTGAAGGGAGGGGCACCTGGGTGGCTCAGTGGGTTAAGCCTCTGCCTTCGGCTCAGGTCATGATCCCAGGGTTCTAGGATCGAGCCCTGCATCAGGCTCTCTGCTCAGTAGGGAGCCTGCTTCTCTCTGTCTGCCTCTCTGCCTACTTGTGATCTCTATCAAATAAATAAAATATTTAGGAAAAAAAAAAAAAGATTCCTGAAGGGACCCAGTACATGACTTTTAACATAAATTCCATACTCTGCTTTTGGTGCTTCCTGGTATTTTGTTTGTTTTTGTTGTTGTTCACTAACAGATGACGGGCATCTTATTCCAGAATTATCTTTGTGTACACCCTAGTTGATCATCTCAGGAAAGTGATCTTGTCTTTTTGGTAATATCGTTCTGACAGATGTGAGGTGATATGTCATGGTGGCTTTTTTTTTTTTTTAAACGTATTTTATTTATTTATTTGACAGAGAGAGAGAGAGCATAAGCAGAAGGAATAGCAGGCAGAGGGAGAGGGAGAAGCAGACTCCCTGCTAAGCAGGGAGCCCGATGTGAGGCTCCATCCCAGGACCCTGGGGTCATGACCTGAGCCAAAGGCAGACACTCAACCAACTGAACCACCTAGGTGTCCCTGTCATGGTGGCTTTGATTTGCCTTTCTTTGATAATTATTGATGTCGAGCATCTTTTCATGTACCTGTTGGTCATTTGTGGGTCTTCTTTAAGTAAATGTTTAATTAGGTCCTTAGCCCATTTTTCATTCAGATTGTTCTTGTTGTAGTTGTTGTTTCTATTAGGGGATATGAATTCCAAAAAGTAAAAACAAAATATATTTTTCAAAAGCTTAATGATAAATGTAGAAATTAAAAGGGGAATCAGACATATATGAAGATATTGTATTGTAGTAAGAAAAGTCCCAAAGTGATAAACCAAGAGAAAGAAAAAAATAGAATGAACATAACAGACTGTTAATAACAGGCACACTACTGAATGCTTATTATGTGCGAAGAACTACTCCAAGTGCTCTATATGTATCCCATGTGTAACCTAGTTAATTTTCCTAATAACTCTGTGAGATAAGTTGTATTATTACATCCAATTCTAGACAGGAAAACAGAAGTACAGACTGATTGATAATGTGCCTATAGTCATATATCTAGTAAGTAATGGAGTTAGAAATTGAACACAGGTAGCCTATCAAAATAGCTCTAACCATTACTACATGTTGTTAAAAAAATAGGGTAAGAAGCTGAGATGCACTAAGAATCTAGCTGAGACTGGAAAGGATGAGATAAGAGAAATGAAAAAGATTAATCTTGCAAAGTATACTTTCTGAAGACTGGGAGAAAGGAGACATATATAAAACATGTACTGAATTTTAACCATATATACTAGACAATAAGTTAAGCCCTGAGAATACATTAAAGAACAAAAAGAGAAGGAGCAGCAACAACAAAAAATCCTTTTCCTTTGAATCAGGAGAGAGGGAGAAGAGGATTATTCAGAATATGGAGAAATGTTTTTGTGGATCAGATTAAAGTATTATTGGTTTTACAGCAGCTAGCTAAGCATTCCAGAGAAAAAGATTAGAACCCTATGCTTAAAGAAGGTTGGAGGGAGCTTTGGGAGAGGCTGACTGAACTAGTTTGCATGATGGGTGGCCAGGGTTATCTGGCCAGGCTGCAGCCAAGAAATAACATAGATGTGACTGATTGCTTAAAAATAAGATTTAAATTAATGACGTGGTGAAACAAATGAGTTAAACCACAACAAAAGCTCAATACCACCACAAAATGAGTTTTTATGTTTAAATATATTAAAAGAAACAGGGAGGTTTCAGTGTTTCAATGGAAATTCATCAAATTAGAATAAACATTCGACTATGTCAAATATCACCTCTGAATGTATTACACATGAGCCAGAATTTCCCTTGCTGGCTGACGGTTTAGGATCTTCTCTATCATTAAGAATGCCTCCAAGGTTTAGGTGAATAGGATGATCTTTAAAGGCATCCTTAATAGTTTAAATAATAAACATACTGAAGGATGAAGTCTGCTAGTAGTCACTTGCTTTCCATGTAGTATGTCTATCATACACTGATTATCTGGTCACAAAATGGTGGTCCTAAAAACAACACAAACTCTCATACAACATTCAAACCTGGCTCTTCCTAAAAACTTCCTTAAAGATGCTGGTGCTTGATGCCCCAATTTTAGAGTCATGGACGTGTAGCATTAATTTCTTTTCAGATAATATATCAGCCTCAGCAGTAGACACGGGTTGAATTAGCACTAGGAATATACCTACATATATTGGTTCTGTTTCTTCCAGAGACTGCATATTTATGTCACAGATAATTTCATTTTATTTTAAATTATTTCATATATGTGTGTTTTTCAAATTATTGCATATATATGTGTGTATATATAAAGCATATATACACGCATATATATGCATGCATATATATACATTATATACACACATGCATGCATGTATATTGCTTATATATATGTATCTGTACATGTATATATATACACACATATATATGTATATATATGGCATGTATTTTTTTAAGTTTCTTTTTTTTTTTAATTTGACAGAAAGAGAGAGATCACACATAGGCAGAGAGGCAGACAGTGAGAGAGGGGGAAGCAGCTTCCCTACTGAGCAGAGAGCCCGATGTGGGGCTTGATCCCAGGACCCTAAGATCATGACCTGAGTCTTAACCCACCGAGCCACCCAGGCGCCGTGGCATATATTTTTAAGAAGTCCACAGAATGTAAGGAAAGGCCATTATTTCTTTTACATGCTTGAGTTTCTAGTTTCTTTTGGATTCAAAATTAGCAGCATGTCTTGAAAAGAGAGGGAGGAAATAACCAAGAGAAATATCCTTGTAATTACTAACATCTCAACCTCCCATCATTGGAACAATGGCCTGAGTGCCAAACACAGTGATTTTGCCTCTGCAATTATACTTATTTCTTTTCTTTCTTTCCTTTTTTTAATTGCATAGAACTTGTTTCATAACTTTCACTTTTTGTGTTAAGTCACTCAAATATTTTTGGCTAGTGAAAAAAATATGTTACCTTCTCTAAAACACTGTCTAATTATCTGCTGGCATACTTTGGGCTGCCAGAGCTAGCAGAGGGCTGGGGATACATCAGTGAAACATTCCTTAGGTCACTTCTGTAGACTGACTTCTACATGGCACTCATCATGGTGTTTCACAATTTTTCTTTATGTGTTAGTTTCTGATGTGTTAGTCTCTGGGTCAGAAGTAAGTTCTATGATAGAAAAAGTAAATTATTTATTTTGCTGTCCATATCCTGGGATATAACAGACATGTAACATAGAAGATATCCAGGTAATACTATTGGATTTATTTAATTTATCCACAGAAAATTTTTTACATGGGTAAAAAAAATAAGAACAAATGCACTTCTTGCCATAATACTTTTTATTTTTTAAAATTAGATTATCTATACTATATATCAAAGATTGCTAGGTGGGAAAGGTTTCCTAACTTAGAGTTCCCATTTCAGAGGTAACTAGACTAAAACTCGGAGTTAAATATGGGACAGTTTCCTGTGACTGAAATCACAAATTAACACTAACTTGGTATCTTAAACTTATTCTTTCAGAGTTTTAGAGGCCAGAAGTTTGAAATCAGTATCACTGGGCTAGAATCGAGGTATTGGTAGAGTCACCCTCCTTCTAAATGCTCAAGATGAGTATCCATTTCTTGCCCCTGTCAGCTTTGATGACCATGGCTCTCTTTTGTTTATGGCCACGTCACTCCAATTTATACCTCCTTGATCACATTATCTTCTTTTCTAGTTTCTAATAACATATTCCCAAATTCCTTCTGACCCCTCACCAGAAACATATTTAGTGTGTATATTTCTACCAACAGTCTTTTTAAGGCAATCTAGGGTTTTTCTATCATGGGCCTCCAAATTCTTTTGGAATGTACCCATTACCTAATTCCAAAGCCATACCCACATTTTAAGGTATTTGTCATAATAGCATCCCATTTGTCAGTACCATGATTCTTTGCAAAACATATTTTACAAAGAATGGTAGATCACCATAGTTGATTTGTATGCCACAAATTATAATGCTTCTATAAGAGAAAGGGACACGATTAAAGTGAATTTTTCTTACCCAGTAAGCTTGTATTAATTTTTTTTAAATTATTACTTTCTGGAAATGACATTGGAAAAAAGAAACTTAAAACTGGGGACATAAATTTTTAAAAGTTGCATTTTTATAATTAATATATTAATATTTAAATTTTTAAAAAAGCCTTTCATTTCATCAGGATGTATTTTCCTATGAGTTAAACAGAGAATTATAATTTCTGTCTAAAAGAGACTAACTTTCTTATGCTAAGAATATATGTGAAAAAAGAGAGAAAATTAACACACTAAATTATTGGTAAAAATAAGTTAAAGACAAAAATGTTATTACCTCAATGTGTTTATTTTTCTAACAATTATTAATTTTAATCACATATGGTAAAAAAGTATATTCTGGGTATGAAGAAAATCACGGTCCTATCAAGGACCACTGATGTGGGGATACTGGTTGCTTTAAGAAGAGAATTAAAAAAGGGTTGATAGGAGTGAGCTATTTTCAACAACAATTCATACCACATATTTACCTTAAATATAAATATATTCTTACTTATTTAATATTTATTCCTATTCAAATAATGGCTAAGTCTGATGCTGCAGTAGTTGGAAGATGAAAACAAAGATTTTATATGTGGGAATCTCCAAAAAGAAACTGGTGAAGAGAACACTTCCAGAATGTTGGTATTAGTAGGTCTGTGGACCCTCTGCCCAGAAACAGAACCATAACTTATGCAAATTATCATAAAGATGACTGTTTAAAGTATTTGGAGATTGCTTTCAGGGCATAAAGAAAGTATAGAAACATTTACTCAAAAAGTCCTTTTAAATCTCCATTAAAACTATGAGGGTCAGTAAAACCAAACCACCTCATTTCACCAAGTCCCTCCAGGCAACTTTGTGCCAGGAACTCTATTCCAGGTAAGTATAACCAAGAAGGAAGGAGACCCCCCTCACCCAGCCTTCCAGTTTAGGCTTATTCCAAAAGGACCAGGCTACCAGCCTTTCTCACCTATTCCAACTCCATATGGCAAAAGTACTATTTCAGGCAAGGGGAAATAAGAGGTCTAGGCTTACTTCCTCTCTCCAACACCTACTTGTAGGGTAGAAGCTCGAACCCAGGCACTGAAGGCTCAGAATACTGTGCCCCAATCACCTTTTCCTAGCTTATCTTTAGGCAAAAGTTCCATATTACACGGGAAATGGCAAAAAGCTCAGAGACTACCAAACTGCCCAGGTCTTTGCCCATATAGGAGGAGTGACACTGTGAGTGATCTAGACTGTTGTTCTCACACCCATTTCCCAAATGAAGTCTGACAGGAGAGAAGCATTTCTTAGGAACAGAGACCTCTGTGGCTCTATGGAAAGCAGCTCTAAATGAGTGGAACCTAATGGCTGTGTTTGAAACCAACAGAGATAGGAAGCTTAAGAGAGAAATTAGGGAAAGAGATGATGGTCGAAGAAATCCTGTTAAAAACATTGCTATCCCTGGGGCCGTGGCTTTGGAGTGACTGGCCCACAGCAAGGCTGCAGTCTTTTAAAATCAACATTAGAGACTTCGCTCTACAGGGGAAATTGACTTCACTGGAATGGCCTAGAAAAGTTACTGAGCAAACATGGAACGAAACAAAGATAAGAAGAGATCAGAACACAGTATTAGGAAGAGATAAGAATACAGTATTGCTACAATACATTATGTGGTATGTCCTTTTTTCAACAAAAACAACAACAAAAAGGAGACATGCAAATGAACAGGGAAATAAACAGGAAATGTGATTCATATACAAGAAGAAAAACAGGCAGTAGAAATTGCCTTTAAGGAGGCTCAGTTTGCAGAGTTGGCAGAAAAAGACTTAAAAGCAGCTGTTAAACCCCGAAGGTCAGGAACAAGACAACCATGTCCACTCTCACCACTTTTATTCAATACAGTATTGGAAGTACTAAACATAGCAATCAGAAGATGAAAAGAAACAAAAGGCATCCAAATCGGTAAGGAAGAAATAAAACTTTCACTATTTGCAGATGACATGATACAATTTAGAGAAACCCCAAAAGATGCCACCAAAAAACTACTAGAACTGATAAATGAATTCAGTAAAGTTGCAGGACACAAAATAAATGTGTAGAAATCTGTTGCATTTCTGTGTACTGATAACAAAGCATCAGAAAGACAAATTAAGAAAACAATCCCACTTATAATTGCACCAAAAATGATAAAATACCAAAAACTATACTTAACCGAAGAGGCGAAGAACCTATATTCTGAAAACTATAAAACACTGATGAAAGAAACAGAAGACAACACAAAGAAATGGAAAGACATTCCCTGCTCATGGATTGAAAAAACAAATATTGTTAAAATGTCTATACTAATCAAAGTAATCTAGATTGAATGAAATCCCTATCAAAATACCAACAGCAGGGTGCCTGGGTGGCTCAGTCAGTTAAGTGTCTGCCTTCAACTCAGTTCATGATCCTGGGGTCCTGGAATTGAGCCCCACATTGGGCTCCCAGCTCAGCAGGGAGTCTGCACCTCCCTCTTTTCCCTGCTTACACACACACACACTCTCTCTCCCTCACTATCTTTTCTCTCCCTCTCTCTCAAATAAATAAATAAAATCTATTAAAAAATACCAACAGCATTTTCATAGAACTAGACCAAATAATCCTTAAATTTGTATGGAGCCACAAAAAACCCCAAATAGCCAAAACAGTCATCAAAGAGAAAAAACAAAACTGGAGCTGTCACAAATCTGAATTTCAAGTTATATTACAAAGCTACAGTAATCAAAACAGTGTAGTACTGGCACAAATATAAACACACAGATCAATGGAACAGAATAGAAAGCCCAGAAATAAACCCAAAATTACATGATCAATTAATCTTCAACAAAGGAGGAAAGAACATGCAATGGGAAAAATATAGTCTTTTCAGCAAATGCATTGGGAAAATTAGTCACCTACATTAAAAAGAATGAAACTGCACCACTTTTTTAAATACTATATACAAAAATAAACTCAAAATGGATTAAAGACCTAAATGCAAGACAGGCAACCACTAAAATCCCAGAAAAGACCACAGGAAATAATTTCTTTGACATTGCACATAAGAACATTTTTCTAGTTATGTCTCCTTAGGCAAGGGAAACAAAAGAAAAATAAACTCTTGGGATTAAATTGAAATAAAAAGCTTCTGCACAGTGGAAAAAAAAAAACAATCAACAAAACTAAAAGGCAACCTACTGGGTGGGAGAAGATCTTTGCAAATGACATATCCAATAAAAGGTTAGTATCCAAAATACATTAAAAATACTTATACAACTCAACATCCAAAAAACAAATAATCCAATTAAAAATGGGCAAAAGACATGAATAGACATTTCTCCAAAGGAGACTTCCAGATGGCCAACAGACACATGAAAAGATGTTCAACATAATTAATCATCAGGAAAATACAAATCAAAACTACAATGAGATATCACCTCACTCTTGTCAGAATGGCTAAAATCAAAAACAAATAACAACAGTCAAGGAGACAGAGAAAGGGGAACTCTCTTGCACTGTTGGTGGGAATGCAAACTGGTGCAGTCACTTTGGAGAAGATTATGGAGCTTCCTTACAAGTTAAAAATAAAACTACTCTATGATTCAGTAATTGTACTCCTTGGATATTTATCCAAAAAATATAAAAACACTAATTCAAAGGGATGTCTACACCTCTTGCATTTATTGAAGCATTATTATAATAGCCAGATTATGGATGTCGACCAAGTATTCATGGGCAGGTGAATGGGTAAAGAAGACGTAGTGGAATATTATTCAACCATGAAAAATGAAATCTTGCCATTTGCAGTAGACATGGATGGAGCTAGAGAGTACAATGCTAAGCAAAATAACTCAATCAGAGGAAGACAAATATACAATTTCACTCATTTGTGGAATTTAGTAAACAAAACAAACAAGCAAAGGAAGAGAGAGAAAGAAAGAGACCAAGAAACAGACTCAACTACAGAGAACAAGCTGATGGTCACCAGAGGGTAGGTGGGTAGGAGATGGGTGGGGGAAAAAAAAGCCATTAAAATATATTCAAAGAATATAAAAGAAGGAAAAGCAAGATATGATGTTCATGTCTCACTGAATAGAGAATATTATTTAAATACAAATTACATATACCTCCAAATAGAAATCATAGAGTTGAAGTGTATAATTAATGAAATGCAGTTTACACTGGGGGGGGGCTCAAATATAGACTTGAGCTGGCAGAGGAAAGAATCAGTGAACTTGAAAATCAGTGAACTTGATAGAAATTGCTCAATCTGAGGGACAAGGAACAGAACAGAGAAAGAAGAGACCCTAAGAGAAATGTGGGACACCATAAAATATGTCAGTTTGCATGTACTAGGAAAGCCCGAAAAAGGGAAAGGTTAAAAAAAAAAAAAGAAAAGAAAAATATGCAAATAAATAATGGCTTAAACTTCTCAAATTTGAGATAAAACATTAATTTACACACCCCAGAAACTCAATGAACTCAAAGATAAATAAAAAGAAATGCACACCCTGACACATCCTAGCCAAAATATCAAAAAACAAAAAACAGAAAATCTGGAAAGCACCAAGAGCAAAATGACTCACCATATGCAAAAAAACCCCAAAACCAAAACCCTAAAACCAAACCAAACCAAAACAAAAAAGTTCCAAGAAAATTACCAGCTAAATTTTTATTAAAAAAAAAAAAAAAATAGGGGCTCCTCCTGGTGGTTTGGTTGGTTAAACATCTACCTTTGGCTCAGGATGTGATGGCAGGGTAATGGGATTGAGCCCCCTATTGGGATCCCTGCCAGGTGAAGAGCCTGCTTCTCCCTCTTCTACTCTTCCTGCCTGTGATCTCTCTCTCTCCGTCAAGTCAATAAATAAAATCTTAAAAAAAAAAAAAAAAAGTAGGCCAGAAGGCAGCAAGTTGACATATTCAAAGTCAACATATTCAGACATACTCAAAGAACAAATTCAGCCCAGAGTCTAATAACCAGGAAAACTGTCTTTCAAAAATAAAAGTGAAATATAAACATTCATATACCAATGAAAGCTGAACAATTTGTTGCTGGAAAACCCATAAATACTCAAGGAAGTTCTTCAAGCTGAAATTTAAGTGACACAAAACTAATTCTAAGCTCCACAAGAAAAAAAAAGTACAAATAAATAAATTACATAATCATAAAAGGTAATATAATTACATATTCTGCCCCTTTCTAACATACTTATCAGCTCCTACAAAAACAGTATGTGTATAATTGCAGTTAGTCATAAAAAATACAAATATGCCATGTATCTGACAATAATAGAACAAGGAGGTAGGTGGGAATAAGCAATATTGGAGTAATCAAATAAATAACACCAGATAATAACATGAAGAAATGGGGGATAAAAAAAGCAATGGTAAAGATAACAAATTCTATAAATACATACTAAAAGCATATGTTCCTATCTTCTCTTAACTTGTTTAAATAAAATCTTACAAAATAAATATAAATAATTTGACATGTTATTATATATATGAATAATAATAATGATAGCACATGAAACAAAAGAGGGATTTTGAAATAATATAATATGAAATAAATAGAAATAAGATTTCTAGTTCACTGAAATTAAATAATTGTAAATCTGAGGTAGATTTTGATTAAATTTATTCCATGAACCAGGGTAATCTTTAAAAAATAACTCAAATACACAGTTAGAAATCATTAAGAGAATCAAAATGTTACACTAGAAAATATCCACTTAATGCAAAAGAAAACAATAAAAGAGCAACAGAGGTATTAAAAAATGTGAGACATACTGAAAACAAAAAGTAATGTGGTAGGCATGTATTCAAATATATCGATTATAAATACTAAATGTGATTTAATTAACAAATCAAGTTTGTCTACAGATTTAATGCAATATCTGTTAAAATTCCAGTGGTTTCTTTTTCAGAAATTAGTGAATTGATCCTAAAATTCATGTGGAAATGGAAAGTCACATAGACTAGCCTAAACAATCTCAGTAAAGAATAATGATGAAGGATGTTCATTTATCAATTTCAAAATACACTATGTTTTGATACTATGTATCAATACAATGTGATTATAGCAAGAGAGTTAAAAAAAAAAAATCAATGGAATAGCACTGAGAGTCCAGAACTAAACTCCTAGAATTATGGTCAATTAATTTCTGATAAGCATACCAAAACACTTTGATGGGGGGAAAGAATAGTCTTTTGAACAGCTATTGTTGCAACAGTACATATCCACAGACAAAATGAAAAAATTGGACCTGTTCTGTATACCATAAATTAACATGAACTCAAAAAAAAAAAACCAAACAAAAAACATAGACCTAAACATATAAACTAAAATTATAAAACTCTTAGAATAAAGCATTAAATCTCATAAACCTGATTTAGACAAAAGTGTTCTTAGGATGCCAAAATCACAATCAACTAAAAAAAAATAATACTAAATTGGACTTCATCATATCTAGAAAATTTTATATTTCTAGGATACTTTTATTTTTTTTTTAAGATTTTATTTATTTATTTGACAGAGAGATCACAAGTAGACAGAGAGGCAGGCAGAGAGAGAGAGAGGGAAGCAGGCTCCCTGCTGAGCAGAGAGCCCGATGCGGGACTCGATCCCAGGACCCTGAGATCATGACCTGAGCCGAAGGCAGCGGCTTAACCCAATGAGCCACCCAGGCGCCCTATTTCTAGGATACTTTTAAAGAGACCTCAAGAAAGGGCAAAAATCACCCATAAATTGGGAAAATATATTTGAAAATCATATATCTAATAAGGGAACTATGTTCAGAAAAAAAAAATTAAAAGCTCTTACAACTCAACAGAAGGAGACAACTCAATTAAAAATGAACAAATATAAATGCTTATGCAAAACTACTTTACAACTGGTCAATAAGCACATAAAAACATGCTTGACACTAATTTTCATGGGAATGCAAATCAAACCACAAGAAATAATCCTCCACCACCAACCCACTAATATTTCTATAATCAAAGATATAAAATATCAAGCATTTGTGAGAGCGTGGAGAAATCTGAACTCTCATGCATGGCCTGTGAAAACATAAAACAGTTCAGCTTCTTTGGAAAAGAGTTGGGTAGTTCCTCGGTCAAACATAAAGTTACCATATAACCCAGCAATTTCAATCCTGGATCTATACCCAAGAGAAATGAAGTCATACAAGATAAATGAAAACAAACAGCTACTTAAAAACTTGCATACAAACATCCATAGTGAAATGATTCATGACAGCCAAAAATTAAAAACAGTTTAAATATCCAGCCACTGATGAATGGATAAATAAAAAATGGTATGTCAATAAATTAATATTATTTAGAAATACAAATGAATGAAGGATGAGATGTGGATAAACCTCGAAAATATTATGCTAAGTAAAAAAATAACAGACACAGAGGATCACAGATTGCTGAACTCCATGTATATTAAAAGCATAGATTTGGCAGATCTAGAAAGAAAGGAGATCAGTGCTTGCTGAGAGCTCAAGATGGGGAGGCAGGGGTTGTATCTGCTAATGAGCTTAAGATGTCTTTTGGGGATGATGCCTGTACAAGGCAGTGAATAGCCTAAAAATTATTCTATTATATGCTTCAATTGTTTGCTGTGCAATATACATCTAATAAAGCTCCTAAAAATAGTTAGAAAACCAAATTTGCTAGAAAAAAAAATATCAGACACATCCTCTGAGGAAAAGTTTCTTAGAAAAATATATTTCACCTCACTGTTATAATATAGACAAATAAATTGCAAATATTTACCATCATAATTCTTTCTGTCATTTTCAAATGGCTGTACTTTAAGACACTGAATGTAATGTATGCATTTCCTTACACAAATGGGGCTATGTAGATTCTTTATTTCTTCCAACATAACCAACGATGTGTGAAATCTTCAAAAGTTTATTTATGCACGCACGTAAAAACCCATGACTCTTGTTAAAATGTGTACTTTTTGTTGGTAAAGGAGAAGTTGAGAGAAAATTACCAAATATGTACCAGTAGCTAACACGGCCTCAGAGAAAGAAGAGAATATAAAAGTAAAATGATTTTTCCACCCACTGAATTTTGACTGTATATTAAAGAGACAAATCTTCTGTTTGTTTATGCCAAAATGAATATTCCACTAGGCTTGGACTGAGTAGAAAGGAGTCTGAGCTGAGGCATAAACTGGGCACCACACAAGTGATTAAGCCCTAATTTAACCCTTTAGCTACTGACTTGTATAAAGGATTATTCATATAATTACATCAGAAAGTATATGTGTTTTTCTCTGCCTTCTTTAGAAGAGCGTTTTTTTTGTACTTATTAGTTAATGCATAAACATTCCAAAGTATGCTGCATAATGAAATGTAATTATTTGCAGAAAGAAAACAAAACTGACTTATGAAGTAACTGCTTTTGTTCTTAACTTCCAGAATGCGATCATGGGTGTGCTTCTAACTTTTATCATTTGGGTCACATAGGCTGTTCCCACATGAATAGGCTTCACTATGATGGTGCCAACTCCAGCATCACAATTCCCTTTTATACAGGCTTCCTTGGCTTTTGTAGATTTGCTTAAGGCTTCTTACTTTGAAGTGATGTGTTTTTCAAAAGAGAGGACCCGCCAGAGCCTTCTGCGCATTGCCAATGACAGCATTGGGCTTCTGATTCTAAAGCTTCACATTTTAACTCTGATACAGCAGCAACACCCAACTACTGCACTGAAAAAGGGAACTGATAAGCTACTGGTAAATACAAGTAAAAAATGTGATATATTTGTCAACAAAACAACATGCTGAAGCAGACTAGCCAATGCTGTTTCAATGGCACAGAGTGTCAAAGACAAAAAGGTACATAGCCCAGCCGCAAAAGGAATTAGAGTACTAATACAAATTGTATTTTAATATCGTGTTTCCTGTCCTAATTACTTTAAGAATTTTAGAACATGGAATAATTACTTTCACTTTTAGGAATCGTTACATTTCCTATATGGGTTAAGAGTTTATCATACAGAGTTGAGAATCAATTAATATTTCATAACTGAATTACCAAACTTGTGAAGCTATTCTCAGTGAATACATACACACTTGAAAATCAAAAATGCCTGAAGGCAAAAAAATGAATGTAGAGGTCTGAAGTACCACTCTACATCTATAATAAAACTGAATATATTTAATTTGGTAGTATGTTCTTGCCAAATATAATGTTATTATTGAGTCTTTTTTCCATTAAATAACATTATCTTATTTAAAATGATGTGTTTGATAAAATAAAATTTATGTAAAACAATTATTTAAGAAATAACAACACAGAAATTTGTGAAGAAAATCTGTTTGCATTAATCAAATTAATACTTTTTTTCTGTCTCTCCATGTTTTTCATATGTATATGTATATATGTATGTATGTGTATATAGTATGTATATATGTATATATATCTCTGAATATTCCTACTTATACTGACACTCAACTATTATATATACAATACACCTATAATATTGAATGCAACTCAAAATACTGTATTTATGTAATGTTTATATATTTTATATAACAAATTATATAAAATTATTTTATTAAATATTTTAGTTTGTAAATAATTAATACAGTTATTGAAGTATGTCTTCTCTGTTTGGCTTCCTGTATTAAGATCAATATGGATGGCCTTCATGGGAGACATTAAACACCTGAGCCTCATACACAAATAATTCATTGTATGTGTATGTGCACAATTTTTCTAAGTGAGGTCCTATAAATTTCATTATATTCTTAGAGTTTATACAAAAAAGATTGAGTCATTAGACATAGGTTTATTCCATAGAACTTATTAAAAATATTGGATTTTGTTTAAAATTGTTTAAAATTGTAAGAAATTGGGATGCCTGCATAGCTCACTTTGTTAAGAGTCTACCTTCGGCTCTGGTCATGATCCCAAGGTCCTGGGATTGAGTCCCACATCTCCCACAAGGCAGGAGGGTTGCTGGTGGGGAGGGGTGGTCCTTGCTCAGCGGGGAGTCTGCTTCTTTCTCTCCCTCTGCCTGCTGCTACCCTGCTTGTGCTCTCTCTGTCTCTCTCTGACAAATAAATTAAAAAAAGAAAAAAAAATCACAGGTGTAACAAAGTGGTTGCAAAGGGAATTACAGTTTCCTGGCTGCCAGTCTACACTCCTGGTAAAAATATGTCAGTCAGATATTTTTTTTTTTAATATTTTATTTATTTGACAGAGAGAAATCACAACTAGGCAGAGAGGTAGGCAGAGAGAGAGAGGAGGAAGCAGGCTCCCCGCAGAGCAGAGAGCCTGATGCGGGGCTCGATCCCAGGTCCCTGGGATCATGACCTGAGCTGAAGGCAGAGGCTTTAACCCACTGAGCCACCCAGGCGCCCCATCAGTCAGATATTTTCAATGCTATTTTGCTCTAGCACCATCATTAGATTTGTTGAGCATAACCACACAGGAAAGCAGGTTGTTTCACTGTATATTTATGTACCTCTAGCCAAATTCAGTAATAGCGACTATCTCTTCTATTGCCACCAGCAGCAAGTCATCTCAAGACCCTATGGTTGAAAATTATATTTATATACTTACTATAGAAACTTTAAGTTATGGGGACAGAAGGAGGGACAGAATAAGAGTAAGGAAGAAGTAGAACCAACAGAAAGACAAAATGGCTTCAAGTCTGTATATTAAAATTTTGTTGACAATGATTACAATACTCCGTTTGCTTTAAAAAATTTTTTTAATAATTAAATAATACTATATAATAACACTTATTATCAATCATATGTCATATATACGTATATTTATCTAACAACATCTATATTTATATACCATAAAGAAATGTATCCCCTACAATAACTTAGATACTATTATCATGTTAATTTTACAGATAAAGATGGTGGTGTTTCAAGAGGTTAGGTGATTTGTTCAAGGCCATACAGTATTGCTGGTCTTTAACCCCTTGTCTGTAACAGGTAAAACATCTCCACTTTCAATATTTATGCCATTATTACATCACAATATTAAACTGTCTCTTAAATGAAAATAGTGACCTAGAGTAAACATGGGTACTCAGTTGCAGTGGCCTCTGTAATTATGATACCCAATAGTTATAGCTGTCTGCTTTAAAACTAATAAATAGTTCAGGTCTAAAAGAGTTAGATGCAGAAAATAAAATTAGTCTCAGGTTTTTTCTTCTGTGAACAAACACAAACATAGTTTTGAATTTCACCAATACACAACATTCTTTTTGAGATAGAATTTAAAAAGAGATTAAGCACTCACTGACTTGATCTTCTTTCATTCACTAACACGGGTAAAAATATAGGCTACAGTTTTTAAGGAAGTGAGGGTTTTCACTGGGTTCTTACATTTCAAAAACTGCAGTTAATTTCTGTATGTTAACTTGAACTCAGAGCATGGTTGTGTTCTCAGCCTGCAGAGTAAAACTAAAGTTAATGACCATTAACTGGAGGGGCATTAAAGATGCTGTTTGACTATAACCTTCAGTCATATGAATAGCAATTTTACTTGGTAACGTTAGTAAGTTCACCTTCCTTTTAATTAGATTTCCCGGAGTGTCCTCAAATAGATGACACGGAACTAATCTAGATTTCTGGAGATTATGGCTTAGATTTCAACTGTTTATTCTGATATGGATGTGTAGTTTCCTTAAGCCAAGTCTGTTCTAGTTGTTCAGTTGTTTCTGTTTTGCAAACTGTTAAATATTAGTAGTACAACCCTAGGTTCAATTTCAACGATCCAGTCATTTTGTATACTTTTACTGGCCAATTATTCATATACCAAAATATCATTGACTAGCTGTGAAAAATGTAAATTGTGTTTCTCTTTGAAGAAAATATTTTAATCAATAACTTGCTTGAACTTTTGTATCCCTAGGCAAGAGGAATTCTAAAATGTGTAATAAAATATCAAAGAACATTTTCAATGACAGCTCTGGAACCAGAAAATATGGAAAACTTGAGAGGTATGTCAGAAGTGACACACAGAATAAGAGAAATATATTTATGTCTATCCCAATGGTCCAAATGAAGAATCCTCTATTCCCTTTTAATTCTTGTTTTTTTTGCATCTGTTGTATTCAGGCAAATTTTTAGCAAATTTTACTTATTCGGGATGCCTAGAAACTAGCACAGATTTCCATAATCCCATCACCATCATCTTAATCCTATTGTGTTCGCCCTGAATCTTGATCTCCATGGAAGAATCCAGTTAATAAGTTTCAATGATAACAGTTCTTATCAGCCCCCTACTTAAGCTGGATACAGTCTTTAAATCCATTTAAATCATGGCATTTCCCAGCCTCAGAAAATAGAATATTATAAAATCATATTTAAACTTTTAACCCAGCTGTTTTAGATATTTCAGAAGTATTCTAGCCCTATACCACCAATCTTATTTCCCACACATCTTCAAACATAAGCCATTCATTCCAGTAAATCTGTCAGGTAAGGGTCCTCAATGTGGTCAACATTTGCGTGCTCACTCTGGTCTCCACTATTTATTTTTGCTTTAGTCTTGCCTAACCTTTCCCTATTACTCTGATTATTTAAATCCTTGCATTCTCAACCTTTTTGGTTTAAGAATTCCTAAATGCTTTTGTTTAAGTGGATTTAACATAATGATATTTATCATCTTAGAAGTTAAAACTAGAAAAAAATTATTAATACATTTTAAAGAAACGCTGTTAATCTATTACACGTTTAATAAGTAACAGACCTCTATTAAAAAAAAAAGGTACTTTTCAAAATCTTCCAAAATTAGTGATAGGAATGTCATTGTTTTACCTTTTTTTCAAATCTCCTTTATGTCTGGCTTAATAGCAGAGAGCTAGATTCTCCTATCTGCTTATACATTTGATTCGTTACAGTATGTTTTTTTGGTTGAGTGTGAAAAAAAAATCCAGCCCCACATGGATCCCCTGAAATATCCTTAGTACCCCTTAATGGTCCTCAAATTACACTTGGAATTTGCTACTTGAAATTTCAAGTTGACTCATTCCCTCTATACATTGATACTTTTTTTTCTAAGCTCTTGAAAACATTAATGCATGCACTGATACAATGTCATCAAATACATTTAATGTTATTTCTTTATAATGTACACCCTCATTTTCTAAAGTATAAAGTATATTTCATTTATATTTCCAAGGGAAGCAGTACAGCATAGTGCTTCCATACCAGGTTTCCAAAGCAAGGTGTCCTGGGCTCCATTCCAGTTCAGGATCAGCCATTAACCAGCCATAGGGTAAGTTTCCTCACCTCTAAGTGCTTTATAATTTTCATATATAAGAAAGAAATTCTAATAGTACATTCTTACTGTATGGTTGTTTTGAGATTTAAACGTGTGTGTGTGAGTGTGTGTGTGTGTGTGTACACATAGAGGCATGTACACTTAAAGGTAAAGGCATATAAATGGAAACACACACACACACACACACACACACACAATTGAATTGTTTTTACTATCCTTGTTTTCTTTTCTTTTCCCCAGTGTTGTAAGGAAATTATGGTATGATGTTCAGAAGCAAAACGTCAACTATATTATGTTCTAAATCAGATCTCTAGTAATATTCTTTATTTTTTTATTTTTAAAAAATAATTTTAAAAGATTACTTATTAATTTTTAAGAGAAAGAGAGAGAGAGCACAAGCAGGGAAAGTAGCAGGCAGAAAGAGAAGGAGAGGCAGACTTCCCGCTGAGGAGGGACCCGATGTGAGTGTCTATCCCAGGACCCCAGGATCATGACCTGAGCTGAAGGCAGACACTTAACCAACAGAGGCACATAGGTGCCTTTAGTAGATTTTTTAATTTATGAAAATAAGAAGCTAATATTCACAGCACATGAAATTTGGAAGAGAACCAGAATTTTGAAATGAATCCATCTTGCACAATTGTAAAAAGAAATAGTAATAATAATGGAGCCATTTCTGCACAATTAGACTCAATTAGGCAATTATCTATTTTAACTTAATCATAGTCAAATAGTTTATTTTAATGGGCCTTTCATTAATGGGGTCTATCTTTCCTATTCGCTCTGTCATACTAATCTGTCACATGTGCCAAGTTCATAAGATAACTAAGAAGTTGCCTAGAAAAAAATATTTAGGTTGATTATGTACAAGTTAGAATACATTGATTATACTACACATTCGATAATTAAACTTAGAAAAAGTAAATAATGCACTAAAGTTTCTCAACATTTAAGGTAAGATTAAATGTTCAAAATGTTGATATGCCTCAAAAATATTGTTTTGGGATTCAAAGTTTGGAAAAAAGTTCATAGCTTTATTAATAAAGCGGAAATGGTGTCTTAGATGTCTCCCAGTTCCCCACAACACACACACACACACACACACACATCCTCATACACATTCCTTCTCTCTCACCATTATACCCCAAAGTCTAAGGGATTAGGTCCTATAAATAGATCTACCAGCCTTTTTTATGTTAGTAACTTCTCAGGTCTTCCCAAGACATAGGACAGCCTTCATGATATACTGTAACAGTTAAATAACAGCTTCGTGAGCTACCATTGCCCGGCATGTTTAATGTGCTTACGCAGAATATATCATGGTGTGGTGCCACAGGAGGCCCACTTTCATTTCAGAATATGAACAAAAGTGAACATGACAAGTAAATAAACTGTAAACCAAGCCTCTTTGATCCATGCAAGCACAGGGAATACAACAGGCCAGGAAAATGCTCCTTCGGGGAAAATTTGCTCTAGAACAGCGTTAAGTCCTCCCTTAACTTTATCTAGCCTTTGAAGTCCAATATACCCAACTGAGCACTGCTTGGACTTGGTAACTTTCATACAGTTAAACAGGTCTTGTCTATGCATGTATTTTGAAGGGTGGCTTCTCAATTAGACTTAGTAACTTTCTGAATATTGTTTCTGTTCTCTCAAGCCTGCCTGAAATTGTACTGAATTAATTATTTTTCATGGCTGGCAATTTTAAAAGAAAAGAGCTAATTTTTTGGAAGTTGTGGTAATCAAGGAAAAGGCAGAATAAAAATAATGTATAATGATAATGATCACAGTAAATAAGAACATGTTTAATTTTCCTTCTTACCCACTCAAACGGTATAGGACACTGAAAGACAACCAAAAAAACTTCCTGAAACAATAAAAATAGTTTTTAATTGTTATATTTTAGTTGTCTGTATAAATAATACCCTATAGCATTGTGTTAAGGTGCATTACTACATTTAGTCATTTTTAAATAAAACAAGGCAGTTTGATGATTAAATTTTAGCTGATCCATCCATACATTCAATAAAAGTCCAGAAGTATTTTTACCCTTAATTTTCCATAGCATTTTTCTCAGATTACAAATTTAGGTTATAATAGTATAATTATAAATGATGCATTGTCAAGATGAAAATGGAGGGCATGTGAGTCAGTATCATATAAAACATGCAAATTCTGTCTACAGTGTCCAAAAGAAAAACCCAAAACCCAACCAACCAAACAAAATAAGAACCTTCCATTGACCTCAACTCTATCTCCATGAAAATTTGTTTTCATTGCTTCAAATATTTGGCAATACAGGGGTAAAAGAGGATAAACCAAGTTCCCTTTGAATAGATTTTTAAAAACATTAATTATAGCAAAATATACACAAGATTTCATGTATTGATTTCAAAGACAGTTCCTTTTATGGTGAGTATATTTATGTAAAATGATTTGTTTTAAACTATATATACTACACATTTCAATTATATGACAAAATAATTCTATATTTGCCAACTGTAAACAATTCTTGAGTTATAGTTTTCAAAGTCAAGTGGGATTTAACACTATAAGATATTTATAAGGAGAGAAAAGAATGGTTTTCCATGACTAGGAACAATCATAATTGTATTTTACTCTTAAATGCCTAGTTATGGTTTTTAAGTTGCTTTGTGCTTAGTCTGCTTATGGGTTCCTAAGTTACCTTCTCCCTTCTTTTCTATAATACACTGTAGATATTACCTGTGTGTCAGAAATTTTGAAAGTTGGATTAGGATTGCAAGTTTCCAGTTCTGTTCACCTGTCTCTCAATTCCATCACTTCCCTGTCACCCACCCCAAATTTTCCTTAACACTTTCCCATTTAACCTTATCACTCATACTGGCAGTCTTAGATAAATGATGCAAATTCCGATTTACATTACTGAAGCATGTTCAGCATTTTTTTTCTACATACACTTTAAAAATTAAATTCTTAATCATGATTTTACAAAATCTGAACGCCTTCAACAATGTACTCTATTTTTTTCTTTTCTCTGTCAACAAAAGATATTTCACACCTACTATGAAAATAATCTAAAAAATTTAAATAATAATAATAATAATGAATGCCACATAACCCACTGGCACTTTTATCAGTTGTTACCAAGAAAATATTCTGCTCTTGCAATGTCTATGGAATTGAAATAGCAATTTCTTCCTAGTCTTGGATCACTCAGCTGCAACTTCAAAATTCTAGCAATCATAGTATTTGCTTCAGAGTCACATATTTTGTACTCAAATACATACAACTCTAGATTGTTTCTCACATATAATATTTATATACACAAATGAAACAGTTATGCTGTTAGAGAGGAATTAGTGAACTTCCAAAAGGAACACTCCAATTTTTTTTTTCTTTTCAAAAAGTGCTCCCCCATTTTTGTTTCGAACATTCTGGATTTAATTTCATAGGCTTAAATCAATTCCACAAAAATAAGAAAAAGAAAAATCAAAAGCAGAGGCACGTAGCTCTGGGTCAGGCCAAATTGGAAGAGCTTGACACATCAAATAGAAGAATATATGAGTCACTGGAAGCCTGCAAGGTTAATTAAAGAAAAAGGTTGAGAGACACACAATAATGTGAATTCAAAAGATAATTCTAAACAAATGATCAGGCAAAGAAAACGGAGAGCCTGGGGAAAGATCTAGGCCTTCAAACAAATGGGGCCAGGAGGAGTTGAAGAAATTCAAAGAATTGCTAGTTTTGATCTTCTCAGTTATCAGTGAGGCAAAAACATCCACATGTGTGTAAAATCCCTGAAAGAAGATGAAGGGTTTGTGAGGAAGTAAAAGAAACTAATTGGTACTGTAGAAAATGTGAAAAGAAGCCAATTAGGAATAAATAAAAAGATTGCAGAGTAGGGTTGAATACCTAGCCAGGGTTAGAAATCATAAATTTTGATGAAGCAATTAATACTCTTATGTGATTTCTCTCTTAAGGCCTTGACTGTCCAGGGGCAGGGATATAAGCTGGTAAAGGGACAGTTAGTGGGAATCCAAAGAGAGGAAGTATGAGAGGTTGTTATAAGGTAGGCGGTTTCCAGTGTCTTAAGTCATCTTCAGGTGACTTAGAGGGTCTTAAGACTGGTGCTAATAACGACTTTTTTCAGAATGTCCACTATGTGTGAAGCTTGCATTCCACAATTCACATTATGTAAGGAGTCAGTGGAGGGGTTAACACTTTCTTAGACGTGGCTACGCTGAGTTTGGGAAGGTGAATCTGCATTCCAATGGAAAACAGTGACTTGGGTGGCACCTTCTGATTCAAACACAAACTTTTTAATACCACAGCCCATGATTAGACAATTAAGTTCTCTGGCTCTTCTTGAGACTTTATATGTTGACAATCTCAAGACCTGGCTTTAAAAAACAAGGGCATACAATGAACTGAGAGGATGCCTTTGTACAGGTGTGTTCAGTTTGTGAAAATTCAGCTAGCTAGCTATATAATTTTGATAGGTGGACTTGTCCAAATGTATTTTATACCTTAATGCAAAGCAATAAAAGATGAGAGGGCTGAGGTTGACTGGATTTGCCTAAGAGGTTCTGAAAGAAATTGGAAGTTCCTTTTTAGTGCCTGATGAAGTACATAACGATTTTTGCTTGTATAATTAATGTCTTCTCCACGATTCCACTTCTATTAGATGTATTATTTTGGGTGACATGGTTTACCTCTGTACTCTCATATTATCTCATCTGTACATGAGAAGTTTAGAACTGTTGAGTTTTAATGAGTCTTTGAGCTGTATAATTCTGTGCATCTTTTTTTTTCTACCTCAAGTTTTATTTTGAGTTTGCAAAGTTTGGACAAGAATACTTGAGCTCTCGTGAAATGTACAAGGATGTTCCAAGTTTTATTACATGCATTAATCCTGGGAATATGTAATCATTCTATCATATCTATTAGCAAATAGTTATCTAAGCCTTCTAAAAATAGAATTTACATTTACGAGAAGCTTGAGTTAAGATATCATAATTATACATTTAAGTTCAACTGAAACAATAAGAGAACTGTCAAATAAAAAAACAGAAACAAAATTAATCTGGGCTTAGTAAGGAGTCACTATTCAGAAGGATGACTGCAATGTGGAAAAAGGAACAAGTGGAGGAAGGCTATTAGGGAGAATTCTCTGATCATAAAATCTCAAGGGTCTCAAGGGTCATGAAAAATGAGATTTTTCTTCTATAGAGGAGTAAACAAGGCCAAAAATAACTGCATGTGCAGGAGTGTGATGAAAAAATGGTGTGATCAGAAGGACAGAGAATACTGTACTCTAAAGCCTATTTTCCAGGAAGGCCCGTTGAGTAAAAGTTGTCTGCTGGTTCTGAATAAGGGTGATCCAGGAGATCCTGGGTCTGGGAAGAGGGGAGTATCTTAAACAAAGTTTGTTTAATAAGCATTTCATTCCAGCTGATCAATGGGAACCAGCAGTTCAGCTAATCATTTATGAAGCAGAGAATGGGAATTTGAAGAATTCCCGTTTGGCTCTCTCATAGGTAAACAAAGGGGCAAAATCTTATCTAAGACATATGCGTAAGACTGTTCCTTTGTAATGAGTGGTTTTCCAGAGCAACAGGGCTGGGTGATTTCTTGATCTTTGCTGTTGTTCAGAATCAGGGCATCCAGGTAAAGTCACTAATTTTAGAGCTATATAATAACTGGCACAAAGGCAAAGTCTTTTTGGAGGAATATAATGACAATATGTAGCGACATAATAAAAATATATTTTATTATTGAGTCCTTATGTTGTACTGACTCTGAACAAGAAATGTAGATTCAGCATCTTTTACATAACTACAGTGATAGGAAAGGGAGAAATGTCTTAGTGTGTATAAGTAAAAGCTGGTATATATACTAGGATCTTACAGTAAATCTTAAATAAACTCCACACTCAGCAGAGAAATGTAATACAATCAGAATACATATTTTGTTTATTGTGAAGAATATACTGTATTGAAAAATAAGTTATAAAAATCAGGATTACACAATCAAAAATAAAATTTCTACTTCCAATTTGAAGTAGTAAGGTGAAAGTAATCCATAACTGATTTAAACATACACTTTAAAGAGAGATATTCAGTTCTTAATTATTCAAATAATTATGTTGTAATATGTCTGCCAACATACCATCTATTTGCACCTGTTTCCCAAAAAAGACGAGATTAAATAATTTTATCTAGATATTTTTATATTCCTTGATGTTACTCTCAAACTGAATTAAGACAAAAATATGAATTAGTGATAGAAAGCCTATGCATATTCTTACTCTGTAGAGCTCATACTAAACATCTGTTTTTATTTTTCTTTGCTTTTGTTGCTCTAGAATTAATAAATTAATATGTTTTTTCTGCATTTATAATGTAGTTCTTGATTCTGCTCATTCTTTCAAATGAAGCCAATGGCCTCATTTGAATATTACATTCAGAGCTCTTTGTGAAACATTCTGATTTTCCTGGGCTTATCTTCTAAAAATCTTCAAAACATCATGGGAAATGTATATACTATGTGAATATATTCACATATTATATTGAATATTCACATATTCACATATTATCTCCTTGAGTCTATGAGTTTCCATCATTAACGTTCATGGTAAAGCAAAATGTATCTATTTGATCAAGAGAGTTCAACATCTATAAAGGAGAATATCAAAGGGAGATAATTAATATGTTATCAAATTTGTTGTTCCTATAATGAGTTTTTAACTCATTAATTAATTAAATTTTTAGTATCTTTTACATGCCAAAGTCTTCCATATATAGAAGAAATCCTTATATTTATAGAACAAATGTACTGGAAGAAAGAAAGAAGGAAAGAAAGAGAGAAAGCAAGAGAGAAAGGGAGGGAGGGAGGAAGGGAGGATGGGAGGAAGGAAGGAAAGAAGGAAAGGAAGGAAGGAAGGGAGAAAGAAGAGGAAGGAAGGAAGGAGAAAAAAGGAAAAGAAAAGAAAGGAAAGAAAGAAGGATGGAATGAAGGAGAGAGGTAGGGAGGGAGAAGGAAGGAAGGAAGGAAACCTTGCAATAACTCTATGCAATCGAAATTATGAATCTTATTTAAATATGGGAATACTGAAGGTGTGAGAGGTTATTTGAGTTTAATGACATCATACATTCTGGAAGTCAGAGCAGGAACTCAAATCTAGAGCTCCTGCTTACCTCATCCATGTTCTTTTGCCACCAAAAGTGGCAAAGACTATTTCTTTCTATACTCATACTTCAAATAGAAATTTACACTGTATTGATCAATAAAGTCCATAATAACCATAATTATGTTAAGCATTTTTTTTAAAGATTTTTTTATGTATTTATTTGACGGAGAGAGAGATCACAAGTAGGCAGAGAGGCAGGCAGAGAGAGAGAGAGAGGGAAGCAGGTTCGCTGCTGAGCAGAGAGCCCGACGCGGGACTCGATTCCAGGACCCTGAGATCATGACCCGAGCCGAAGGCAGCGGCCTAAACCACTGAGCCACCCAGGCGCCCCGTTAAGCATTTTTTTATGAGTAGCACTGTCTGAGTGCAATACAACTATTATCTCATTCAGTTCTCATGGTCATTCTAGATTTTTGACAGTACTGGTATTCTCTCCCATTTTGCAGATGAGGGTGAAAAGGCATGGAATTTAAATGTACCCAGTTGGCAAGCGCTGTAAATGAACAAGTAAAATTCAAACTCAAGAAGTTTGATTTCACAGCCCACACTCAATTATGATTTCATAAAATGACACTACATATAGTGATAAACAATAATCAAAGTAATTGTACAAATAACTATGTGTTGCAACCAGTAAATAACATGGGAATAACAAAATGTAGAACAGTGAGTGATAGAGGGAGCCACTTTGTGCTAGGCTGAATCAAAAATGTCTTCTCCTACATCATCCGACCTTTTATAAATCCTTTTTTAAGGGTTTTATTTATTTGAGAGAGACAGAGAGAGACAAAGCATGAGCAGTGGAGAGGAGGCAGAGGGAGAAGGAGGAGCAGACTTCCCACTGAGCACGGAGCCAGGACCCGGAGATCATGACCTGAGTAGAAGGTAGACCCTTAACTGAGCCACCCAGGTGTTCCTAGAAATCTTTTATGAACATTCTGTCAATATTTTTGGTGCACATATATAGACACCTATGCTTAGGAAATATTTAAGAATGGAATTGTTAAGGGTAAGTATTCATATATGTATTTATAGAATGATTTTACAACATTAAAAATCATTTCGCATATTGAAATGGTAAAGTTAATTTTTATTTTGAGACCCACAAAATGAAGGCCACCCCAGTGGCCCAGCACATATCACAAATCTTAATCTAAGTCAGCCTGTAGCTATGAAAACACCTGTTGAAGAAACCTAACATACACCAATCACAGTCTTCCAACTCAGATTTGGGTAACTTATATCACTCTACATGAGAACTTGATAAGCTTTATGAGGAAATCACTGACTTCCTAGCCAATCATGCCTCTTTTCCATGTTGCCTTTTCTAGTATTCTACAAAGCTCACTCTTGCCCAAATTTCTCAGGAAGAGTGCCCCACTGCCTGTGAGCCCCTGTACTTCCCCAGTGATGTCCCTTGAATAAAGGACATCAAACCCATTACTAGATTTTCTTAGTTTTGTCATTTGACAGAAGGCTGCAAGGTTTTTTGGTCCACACATTTGCAATTAGCTATATATTTACCATTTCCTCACAGTGACATGACTGCACTAGAAATTTTTTTTTAATATTTTATTTATTTGAGAGAGAGAGAGAGCAAGTAGGGGGAGGAGCAGAGGGAGAGGGAGAAGCAGGCTCTCCGCTGTGCAGGGAGCCCTGTGCAGGGCTCAATCCCAGGATCCTGGGATCATGACCTGAGCCAAAACCAAACACTTAACCAGCTTAACCACCTGAGCCATCCAAGTACCCTACATTAGAATGTTAATGGACATTAACATCCAATAGCAACTGAAACATTTACCCAAAATGACCATGTTCCTTGTATCCTGTTGACAATAGACCACTCACTAATTATGTAAATAAATACAGCAAACTCACTCTCTGGATTAGAATTATAAGGTAATTGAAATTGTGTAGATTTGAGCACGTGAATTTTCATACAAAGTATCACTGTGTTAACCCATTTTTATGAATACATTCTACATCCCCAACAGTATGTGCTCGCTTCGGCAGCACATATACATCTCCAACAGTATGCTAAGAGGAAAAGCTACAGGAATGAATAAAATAGACCTATGACTCCTGTCCAGGAATTGAAGTTCAGGGAGGTAAACATTTTTATTAAATATACTATTTATATTCATGTAGATAATTACATCAATCATTAAAATAATAAAAAAATTTGATGGAGAAATATGGACACAATAAACTTTCTGGGGGAAGGTGGATGACGTAACTAACTTGGGAGAATTCCCTGGGAAATTTACTGTTTTTCCATAAAATATCTCTTTGATTTGAATGAGGGCTTGAAAGAGATATTTTTAGATATCACCCAGCATAATCTTATATGTACAGAGAAATAAAAGAAACTACAATAAAACCCTGCATATCATACATTTCTTGTATGTGTCCTATTTAAGGGAGCAGAATTAAGAATAGAAGTGAAACTTGAAAGTTCCCCCATTAATTTACTCATTTCAGCTCTATATTATATCAGAGATATCTGTAAGGCCTGTAGAGGTATTTTGGATGGTTCCAGATTTCTGTTTCATCAGATTTCCTGGTTTGCATTCTCAGCTACCCTCTCCTTCTCTTGCTGTAGATTCTCTCTCATACTTATCTGACTCTTGTTTGTAGAACAATAAAACCCATGCCTAATTCTAATCTAAACATTTCAGAGCCTGGAATCCACACTAGACCTTCATTTATCTGTTCCTTCATTTTAAAAACAAGTATTGAGCGCCTTCCTCTACTAGCCACTATGCTAATTGCCATTTAGGAGAAATGAAAATACCTGGTGACTCCTGAAGAAATTGATGGAATCGAAGACACAGTTATTAACACCACTAAAACTCATGAAAATATAGACATTTTAACACCACTAAAACTCATGAAAATATAGACACAGTTATTAACACCACTAAAACTCATGAAAATATAGACACAGTTTTTAACACCACTAAAACTCATGAAAATATAGACGGGGGATTTTTAGCAGATGGATAGACTGGTGTTATTGAAAACATAAACAGTATTTTAAATTAATATGCTGTTAGTTAATCCAATATGTATAGAACACATCACAAATTATAGTTATATAGCTGAATGAATGTCCACACAGCAGACATAGCCATATAACCAAAAGCCAGATGCACAGATATAAAGAAACAGCATTAACAGTCTCAGAAAAAACCCTCAATGCTGTTCTCAATCACTATTCATCCTTATGACAACTTAGATTGGTATTATCTCTTTATGAACTTCATCTGTCAATGGAATTATGTAGTATTTATTCTTTTAATTCTATTGCATGTAACAATAGTTTTGGTTTTTTTTTCATATTGCTATGATCAATTCATGTACATGCTTTTTGGTACACGCATGTATATTTCTGTTGAGGCATGGGTATGTACATCTTCAGCCTTAATATATTTATAGAATGATGTTACAACATCATAAATCATTTGGCAGACTGAAGATGACCATTTTTCTAATCCATTTTCATCTATACATAAAAAAATCATGTCTATGCATGGTAGGGTCACACAAATGTCATATTAGAGACCCCCTACATGCTAAAGGAAATCTACTTGGAACTTTATTTAAGAAACATATGTATGAACCCTTTATAATTTGTTCAACTATATAAAAATATAGTCAATCATTTTGTTGAAGCTATCTTTAACTATATATTTTCTGTTACTTCTTTTCACCATAATTAGTGCCTAGAGACAAAGCATGATAACAAAGGGCAAATACTACATACACGATGCCATTTCCCCCCAAAATATGTAATGATTAAGTCACATAGCATTTCTGGAATCAGAGAAAAGAAGAAGAGCCCATCCCCGTTCTCCTGCTCCTTGCCTCACCCCTCTCTGGAAAGTGAAACAATTTGCTGCCTCACATTAGGCATGGGAGCCCTGGCTGCAGTGTTAGCATAGCAACAGAGCAGGAGAACAGCTGCAGAGGAAGCTGGGAAGAAATTGTAAGAAAGCAAAAATGCAATTACCCAATTTGGAGTCTGACCAGGAGAATGGAAGTAATTCTTTTTTTCATTTAACTTTCAGACACTTTTAATGAACAAATGCTCTTTGTACTTTGTTTTCCTCTTCTTGCAAAAACAAAACACAAACATAACCAATACTTTTCCACATTTAGTTATCTAAAGCAGTCTTCCTTTAACTTAAAATAGAGAGTGTCTGTATGTACAACATACCAAAATAATACTGGCAGGTTTTGACAAGTAGTATACTGAGTGATTGTGTATATTCTAAAAGGACAAAAAAACCCAAGCAATATCTCCTCAAGTTAAAATGATTCACACAGTTTTTCTACATAAAAAACTAAAAGTTGGAAATGGATTTAAGAGTCACAAATATCCTTGTCGGTACCTAATTCCTCTTCTGGTATGTTCTTAGGTTTTACTATTTTCTTTTAACTAATAATAAAGAATTTATGAATTATGGACCCATAAGGAATATGAAACAATCTCAAAAATATTTTTATTGAATAGGCTTTCAACCATAATATGCTGGCTGCTATAATTTTTGGACTCCAATTAGGTTAAAATGGAAGGGGAAATATATTTGTGGTAGTTTCTTTGTTGTTCAGAAAGATTTAATTTGTGAGCAAACTGGTTATAAGGACATTATTTGTTACAATGTCATTCTCTTTAAAATAAAATTAGAAAAATAACTTTGGCTTTCATTAGTGGCACTGTAGGATACGAGGACAATGAAATTCAGGTTTGATGCTGGCTTGGCTACTTACTAGTTGAGTAATCTTGGAGAAGGTAGCTCTACAGGTGCTAAAATATTTTTACAAACTTACACAGGTCACTAAGAAAACAAAGTTGATTTTTCTAGCAAGACTGCTTTGCAGGCAACAGCGCCAATGTTCATAACTTGTGAGATGAGATGATATTCAGGACCTCACTCACTGGCCTTGAGTGTGAGACCCGTAAGACAAATGCTCATGTTCTTCCTTTTGCGTCCTTCTCCTTTCATCACAAAATCTTCCCAAAGTTCTCTCCAAATCTTTTCACCAAATGTTACACCCCAAATTACTAGTTATTCCTTCTGTGATACTCTTCTTCAGCATGAAATCATTATCAGGAGTCTGATGATTCCTTGTAAGGGAATTGTAGTGCCACAGGCTCAGTTTCTCCACTGTGTCAAACCCCAACTCTGCATTTTTATACAGTTGTTTCATGCAAACAATCCCATACCTAGGTCACCACTGTCTTCTTGTGTGACTTGTGTTCCTTACGATCTCACCAACCCACTATTTAACTATTAACTTATTCTTGTTATAGCTACTCACATTGATACCTTTATCTTTGCTCATAACATCCCCTTCTGTATCCCACTTTGAATAATCTCTGCCCACTCTACAGACTGGAGTTGAACAGAAAAATCCCATTTGCTAGAGCTATCTAATTTAAGCAAAATGGGAACAATTATGCAATTATCCAGTACCAAATAGATATCCATTAGCAAATATCCAGGAGCAAATGTCTTCCCAGTTTGTGGTAAGACATTTTTATGGCTTTCATAAAAGGGACTGCGAACTCAATTGTTCATGCCAGCCACGTGGTAGCTGTCCTTTGCCACTTAACTTTCATTCACTTCCCAACTCCTATCAATCAACAAATCCTATTTCAACATCTAAAGACTTCTCAAAACTAATTTACAGTGATCCTTGCTGTCAATTTCCTAATCTAAATTTAAGTTACATCTCACCTGAATTACTGCAATAAACACGTAATGAACCTTCTCACATCTTTGCTCAATGTGGCCCGTACGTCCATTCTCCTTCAGAAGGACTCTAAAAGTGATCCCATGGCAATTTCTGTGGTGTAAATACCCTTGCCATGGCTGATCTCAAGCTAACAATGTTAATGTGGAATTAGAAAGACATGTGCAGATGGGGGCTGTGAGGCCGTTGTAGACCCTCCGAATTCCAGCCACCACCGTGAGTTTCACATCACATAGTGACTGAAAGCTCCTCTGTGGTTTTGCCTCTGTGGTTCTCACTGAACCTGACCCTGTGATCTCTCCCCTTCACCTCTCCTTTCCCTCTACTCTCCAGATACAGCGGATTCACCTCAGTTCTTACATAGTACTGCTCTTCTCCCAAATTTCCAATGTCTGCTCCTCCGTTTGAGTGAAAAATGCATGCTCCCACCTACTACTCTTGTAATGTCTAATAATTTCAGGTCATGAATCAAATGTATTTCTCTGGAAATCTTTTACTTTCCAGATTATGTCATACATCTTTCTCTACTCCAATAGCATCTTGCAGGTCACTATAACATTCACCAAAAAGTGAATCCTTTGCTTGCTGTATCTATTTCTGTATACTTCTTTTGGCTACATGATAGCAGCATTGCCCTCTCCTTTTTTTGCCATCATTTCTTTGCCAGGTATTATAGCTCTCACTTAGTAGATACTCAAGAAATACTTGTTATGAACTTGGAACACTGAACAAATAAAATTAAATTTTTAAAAAAAGGGAAAGAAAGAAACTGCAAGAGTTAAGGAACCTATTCTCCCCTAGAGCCTGAGGAGGAAAAGCAGTTCTGCTGACACCTTAATTTCTACTCAGTGAAACTCATTTTGGACTTTTGACCTCAGTAACTATAAGAGAATAAACGTGTATTCTTTTAAGTCAGAAAAAAAGTTGTTAATTACCAAGTGGATTCATATATGTGTAAATAGATATGATAATATGTATGATTCCCAAAGTAGACTATTAAAAAGAACCTCAAAAATAACTAAAAATGCGATAAATACTAGTCTTACTTAAAGACAATGGTTTGAGGACAGAAGAGAGTCTCACAATTTGGGTCATAGTTAAACACTTCTTTCTTTGTAACCATGGTACCTTAAGGAAGCTGTCTGAAATGTTTCAACCACAATCTTGTGCCAGGTTTATTATCACAATTAGGACAATACATGGCAATACGCTCTGCCGGTGGTGATGCGTTACACATGTTTCTCATCACCATCATTCTTGTCTCAGTGTGAAGAAAGCACAATGAAACTAAAAATTCCACATTGTATATATCATAACAAAAATGCATATTATAGTCCCGCATCGGGCTCTCTGCTCAGCAGGGAGCCTGCTTCCCTTCCTCTCTCTCTGCTTGCCTCTCTGCCTAGGTGTGATCTCTGTCAAATAAATAAATAAATAAAATCTTCTAAAAAAAATGCATATTATAAAACTAACATTTTGTAGCAACATATAGCTACATGATTATTATATAATTTTATAATTTTATAGAAGTTTAGGTACTATAAGGATTTTAACTTGTGAACAATCCTTTTTCTTCATCATTATTATATTTGTAACCAATTCATAGATGTTTACTTTAAAATAGCTATTATTTTCATGCAGATTGTTAAGGTCAGTTCAGTGCCAAAACTAGAAACCCCCACTTACATCCATCAGTCCTTTTTCTCCCAGGAGAGCTATAGTTTCACTTGATCCTTCTTTGACCTAAATCCAATAAAAGAGGGGAGAAAAAGTCCCTATGTTCCCAACATGCTGTTACACCACAATAGCTCAGTAATTTATTTGGCTTTAGACTTTACAAGCTGACCCTCTGCAGTTCCAACCTTCTAGATTTTATGTATTCAGTTTGAAAAAGGCCATTTTCCCCCCAAAAGAAGCTAGCTGTTAACAGAAAGAAGAGAAAAACAAGATTTATCTTATCCAGTTCTATCCAAAACAAGGTGCTATGCTTTCTGTGACTTCAATTTGACAAGTAAAGCCCTGGGCAGGCATGTAGCATCACTGCTTGTCACTAGAAGGCAACAGAGTGGAAAAGATAGTGTAGGAATAAGCAAGTGTAGCAGGTAACTAATTAAGATTAGGCATCAACAGTGAAAGATTTTCTAAATCCAAGACACCCAATCCTGCCATATCTACCATAATATAAAACATACATCACCGCCGTGCAACAAACTCATCTTGGAAAATATGAATGTTTTTCTGGAAATTTTAAAATAAAATGGAAGATGAAATGAAAATCTGCAACTGAGGTGAAAAAGACATGTAATAACTCTACCTTAACTGTACAAGTTTGTCACAATCTGACATATTGATTTATTCCAAGTGAATCAAATATTCCTGTTCCCAATTGCCAATATTTAAAATTATTCTCTCTTCTTCCCTCTTTCTCATTCTCTCATTTCTCTCTCCTCCTCCATCTGACAGCATACATACATATCTTCAAGTTAATATATTTAATATATGACAGGCAAGACATCACATGGAATCCCATGTATTCTAAGCCCTTCGCTATTAATTTTTCCCTTTATTTCTTTCTCAATGGAATTTTCTTTGATATTTTTTCACAGTTGCTCCTATCAGTTTCCTCTCTTTTTTCGTCCCTTTTCTCATACAGGAAAGCATCATACAGGAAAATTATTAACAATTGTATTTTTGAAATCAGCTGCTAAAATTGTGCTAAGAGATACAGACTAGGAAGTATCCAGTAACGTGATTTTCTTCCTATATCTCCATATGTTTTCTCCCAAATCCAGTCATTTCCTGACATCTAGCCCTAATCTTCCATTATGGAAATTGTCAGATGTTGAAAAACTAAGTCTCTTATATTACTTGTTGTATTTCCTATTTTTTCAATGAGATATAATATCATTACCATAAGCTAGCTGACAAATGTTCAGAAATGATGATAATACAAACAACGTAATCCCTGTCCTCCAGGAAATAATGAGTAGGAAAAACTCACAACTGTTTTACTACATTTTTTCTGACTTTCTTATTTATTACTCATTAGTAGTCTATGAACTTCCTGGCCAGGTTGCCGAGAATTGAAAGTCAAGTTATGCTGCTACCGTTTACAATTGAAGTTCAGTGCCAGTATAGACGAAGTTGAAAAGGAATTACCTGAACAGTGGCAGTGATGTAAAAGAATTCTTTACACAGTAGTATATACAAGTGACCTGCTAACAAAGAATAGCAATTCTGAGCAGAATCATCACACTCATTTTTCTCTTTCCTGAAATTATACTTCTAAATGGAGAGTATGATTGATTTATTTCCGACATGGTTATTAATAACATCTGGATTGTATTTCCATATGTAGTTGCCTTGGTTTATGGAATTGTCCATTGTTGCAACTCAAAGGTTATATTCAGCTTTCGAATCAGGATGTTACAGATATTTTAGAGTCCCTTGATGTGACTTTTAAGTCTTAGAGTCCATTATCACATGTCAACTTGTGTTCATTTATCATAGCGATTCCATTGTTTGAATGTATCTTGCTGGTTTGCAACCTGTGAACTAGTGGTGACCATTTGTTACTGTATTTTTGTAATTTCTTTCAGTTCCCTTATTCTTGCCAATTTTGCTCTGCAGATTAAATGATGGAGGCACTAGCACTTTGAATACTGTTGAGGGAAAAAAAATGACAGTGGATAGATCTTGTAAATTCTAAGCACCACACTCACTAGTAACAGAAAGAACACAAACATAAAATATAAGCCCAAATCAAATTCTTCACAGGGCCAGTGATATTACTGCTTCCCTCCTCCATCACTACCTCCAGGTTTCTCTTGCCTTTTCCTGTATTTGGCTTTTCAACTTCCCTTGTCTGTAGAGAAGACTTACCTTCTACCTTCCTAGATTCTGAGCAGTGCATTATGCATATAACTGAAATAGTTTCCACTAACTTTCCTTATGGAAATGGCAGCACAATGACTAAATGATGATTATGTTATGTATCATCCATTTTATATATAACAGATCAGCCTCTACTCATAAATCCTATGAATTCTGAGTATACTATAGCTTTCCTTTCTTTCTATTCTTCTAACAGCATAAGAAGCCTGGAATATCCAGCTGATAGTATTCCTACCAACAATCATAAAACCTCCAGGTCATCAGAGCTCATGGTTCTGAGATCAGGTGACCCATTTAAAAAGTGGGCCATCATATGTGATTGTCACTAACTCCAACCCTTCAAAATAAGGTGAGTATTTGGACTACAGCTGAGCATCATTCAGAACATGTTATCCCTCAAAAGAAGACCTGTAATTAAAATGTAAATAAATAAAAAGAAATTGGGTCATCCGTCATATTAGCAAGCTCTGGGTAACAATAGTGAATGGCAGGACATAGCACTTTAAAATATAATCTGTACCCTAGCATAATTTTTTCTCCTCATCATTTTCCAGCCTATTCTCCAAAGCAATTGCAGTTCAATTCCAGCTAGTGCCATGGTATCAGGTAAAACCACACATAGAGTGAGATCAAGTATTTCTTTGCATATTCATTTTCTGAGAGAATAAGAAATATACTCAAATACATTGAGCATATTAAAATGTGAGAAACCTGATCATGGATCTTATTTGTGCCTGCTGAGACTCTAACATCTTGTTTATGTATGGTATATGTTTAGTGATGTTGGATTTTTGTCAGGAAATAGAAGTGCATTCCCACTTCTAAGAGCATGGTGTTCCACCAAAATTAACAAAGGGAAAATGGGAGTACTCAATGTGATTCTTCTATTAGGATCTGTTGTAATTCCTCACTACCATAGCCAATCTATTAGACAGATTTCAGTAATTGTCATTTCTGATGGAAGAGAGACAGAGACATTGAGAAACCTGGATTTGCTAAAAAAAAAAAAAAAAAAAGTCTCTCTGATTATGAATTCCTTTAAGATGAGCAATTTTTCTAAGCACACGGTAAATAGCTTAGATAAATACTGCCTCCATAATTAAAAGAACACCACAGCACATAGATCTCTTTGTTAGTGATATATGGTGAATTATCAACAAACTACTTCCAGTGAATTCCCAGAATGTCAGGTCTCTCTATTTGTGCTAATTATTTCCAAGTCCCTGCCATGCAAGTGTCCTTTCAGTGGGTCTGAGGAGTACTTCCAAACTATTATTAAAGGATTAGCTTATTATTGTCATTATTATAATATTAATAAGATTATTATAATCTTTATATTTATTATATTATTGTAGTCCATTATATATTATCCATTCTAATGTATTATGAAACATTATTTTGTATATACTACAATGAAAAAGAATTACTAGAAGACTGCCAAATACATCCAGAATATGAGTCCTCGTTTTTATCAGTAGATTCAACAAACACTGTCATTCTACAATTAGAGCTAGAGTTCATAAGTAAAATAGCAATTCCTCATATGAAATGTTTACACACACACTCTGAATAGAAATATCCTTGCTAACATATTTCATCAGTCTTTTTGACTCTAATGCATGGGTGTGTAGTAGTTTTCAATGGTAGCTTTAATTTTTTATAACAGTTTTAATTTTTAATTCCTATTCTATCATTTGTTTAGATGTAGCATATTACTAAGAAGGCTTCATGCTCTAGCTAAGTACTAGACATGTACAGAAGTATGCTAATGAAATAGAGACAGACTTTCTAATATAAAAATAAGCGACGTTTATGTTCTATAGTGCTCTCATGTAAGTTGTTTTCAAAAACAGCCTTAACTGTTCTGTTGGCAAAGGCGGGGAGGTTATAAATATGCATCCATGCATTTTCCCTACATAGAATTTATAGATGAAATCTAAGTAGATTATAGGCCTAGTTCACATAATTATTATAAATGAATTATATTTTAATTTCTACAGATAATCCAATAAAGATGTTCACTCCAGTTTTATAACATTACTAAGTGCCTCCAGACTGTTCTAGTTATTATGAGAAATAGAAGATGATTAACGCATTTTTTGCTGTTCTCTATAAGCCACATATTAATAGAGAATCCATAAACATTTCAATTAAAATGTGTAAGGCACACCATGACAGTGCTATAAAGCAAGAACCAAATTCTGTAGGAGGTTAGGGAGAGATTGCTTTCTATTGGATGAAATGATCTTTCTAGAGTGCTCTGATGACAGAGTTTACTTATTTTCAGATACAGATGGAGGGAGGAAATTGAGAAAAATCAAAGTTCCCTGATCTTATTCTCATAATTTTCTGGGCTAGAATTCCCTGTGTTCATCAAATGGGGAAATACAACTGCATGTCTAGAACATACAATAGGCAGGCAGGCATTTGGAAATAGGATTTGGGACTCTATTGAGAAAGACAAGAACTAAAAAGTGTGTGTGTGTGTGTGTGTGTGTGTGTGTACATTTTTTAAAAATTTTTATCCTGTACACAATGGGAATCATAGGTGTAAGCCTCTATTAGCCTGAACCCATGAAAATTTGTCAAAAGAAAGGAAGACTGTAAAATGATAGCACTATGATTCAATAATTTGTAATCAGTTGGTTAAGAGAACATTTTAAATAATTCATCTGAGAAGAGGTATGAGGACAAGGACCATGAAGGAAAATGTAACTTAGGGAGACACAGTGGGGTAAAGCATTCGACGTGCTGAGTTTATGACAGCGGGGCGGGGTGGGGAGGGGACATCTAGCAGGAAGTGTGGCGTTCAGAAGAGAACTCTTGGCTGGACAAATATGGGAATACGACCATAGAAATGTTAGTTGAAGTTATGAAAAGAAATGATAGTTTTAAGAGAATAAAATACATGCACTCAGGAAAGGGAGAATCTGAGAGCACTGCCTTGGTGCTGTGTTTTCTGTGGCCGGGGCTGAGTAAGGACAGATGAGTCACTCAAGGAAATACAGAACAAATGAAAAGGTTAGGCACCCTAGGAGATTTATTTAATATAGAAGCCAGGATATTCGAGGCAAAGAAGAAAGAAAATAACATCTATTTAACCTCTATTTTTACAGCAAAGGTATTGTTCAGTGATTAATATTAGCAATTTACAGAAGAAACTACAGAGAAGCAAAGATATTAAGTATCTTTCCTGGGCTAAGCAAATAATAAAACTAAGATTTTATTCAAATGGAATAACAGCAACAACAACAAAAGAATAGAGCCAGATAGAACTAAAAAATGGATCACTGGGGTATTCATCAGGATAAATTATATTATGCTGCACTAACATATTAACCTTGCAACTTCACTTGTTTAATACCACAAAGAGTTGCTTGGTTTTCCTTAACTTTGTGTCTAGTGTGTTTCAGGGATGGGGCTTGGGGTGGGGGCCCTGATCTGCAGAGTCACGTCCAAGTCACTGCAGGCTGTATTATATGGGTGGCACCATTGCTGGCAGGGAAGAATTCAACTGCAAACTTTGCAGTCCCCTCTATGCATTGGCCCAAAGGTAACACATGTCATTTTGGTACATGGCCCACTCTGTAGAACTCACCGGCAAGTTCTTATGAACTGAAAGGGGACTAGGAAACACAGAATAAATGTTCTCTGTGAGGAGTTCTGCTGGTTACTTAGATTGCAAAGAAGCAATGAGAGTAAGTGACCAAATCAGGATCAAATAACAGTTGAAATTCACCATGTTTGCAGACTCAGGAAAAGCAAATTAGAGGAAAGATTTCAAAAATACAAAAAAAAGGAGGGATATATTGATGAAAAAAGATCACAAATAAGACTCCCCTGTGTGTGTGTGTGTGTGCGTGCACACTCGTGTGTGTGTGTGTGTGTGTGTAAAACAGAAATTACTGTTTTTAATTGCAATATTCAGTCTATATAAAGTATCTTTAAACTGAAAGTTCAGATGAGTATCCCTAGCCCATAACAGATAACAGTTATTTTTCAAATAAGTTACTTTTTTTTTTTTTCCCAAGGTTTTATTTATTTATTTGACAGAGAGAGCGAGAGAGAGAGAACAAGTGGAGGGAGAGGCAGTGGGAGGAGGAAAAGATGATGCCCTGCAGAGCAGGGGAAGCCCGATATGGGATACGGGACTACGGGATCATGACCTGAGCTGAAGGCAGTGGCTCAACCCACTGAGTCAGCCATGTGCCCCCATATTTTTCAAATAAGTTAATGAATCATCTCGGTAAGTTCAAAAGAGGTTTAATGACCTATTTTCTAGTACTGTTGTACACAAGAAATCAGAACTTCTTCAGAGCTTGCCAAAGCTTACCAAGAAAAGAAAGAATATTATGGGGATTATCATTTATCCCAATATATCTCAATCGTATTTTTTAAAAAACAAGTAAAATATCTAGTGAAATAAGATTCTCTAGGATAACATATACAGTGGCACATGTACTAAAATTATATACTCTCACCAAAACGAAGGGAATATTTGAAATTCTTTAAAACATTAATGAACTTTGTTAGGCTTCCAAATAAAAATATACTGTTCATCTCTCATTTAATTAACTTGAAAATTGTATTCTGAAAAAAACACCACTTATTCCACTCTACTTTCTCTTCCTAAAGGTAATAACTAATAATAATTTTTTGTATCATTCCTGGAAAGTGTATAAAATACTTCAAGATATATAAATTAGAAATACCTAAACAGATAGATTTATGCTATTTTTTTACTTAAGAATAAAATTTACATACCTTTCGTAAATGTCTTTAAAAATAAAGAAATATGAGTTTAAAATGAGAAATAAAAATATGTTTTTCAAATATGGACATACTAGATTGATTTTTAAGTCTTATTGATATTGGTTATTAAAGAACACACTCATTTTTCAAATGTAAGGTCACAATTTACACAATATTGTTTATATACTATTTTTTGTTAAATATTACCAAGTTGCAATATAATGTACTCTTCCTAATTTATCTTATTCTTAGGATTAAAGTACAGGATAAATCCTACATAAGTGCATTCACTTGAAACTATCAAGCTATTGATTTCCACTTCAGAAAACTTACATAACAAAGAATAATATTATTTGGGCAACTTTATAGAATACTTAATTAAAATATTTGTGGTTTGGGGCACCCGGATGCCTCAGACGGTTAAGCATCTGACTCTTGATTTAGGCTCAGGTCATGATCTCATGGTCATCTCAGGCCCTTGGTAGGCCTTAGCTCCACGCTCAGCAGGGAGTCTGCTTAAGCTTCTCTCCTCTCCCTCTGTCGCTGCCCCTCCCCCCTGTTTACACACCATACACTCTCTCTCAAATAAATAAATCTTTAAAAAATAGTGATTTTTTAAAATATAAGATTAAATACATACTCATTACTTTAAACTGTTTGCCATCTTTGGTCATATTTCATAGCCTTTTGCTGAGTCACTATCCAAGGAATCTTTTTATCTTATTATATGACATACATTCAGTCAGCTGTTGCATGGATGTGAAAAAAAAATAGAGGATTATGATATATGAATAAACATATCACTGTAGAGTGTCAGTAACTAAAAAAATTTCACTTAAAATTCTAGTAAGAAAAGACCTTTCACCAGACTATGAGTAACTGAAGAAAGTATACCTCATTCATGCTTGTAGTCATAGTGTCTAAGATCTCTTTGGCACTTAAAAGTTTAATGAAAAATTTATAAGGGAATTAACAATTCAATGAGTAAATTACTATTTAGTGAACAGTCGTCTAAATCAATCCTTCATCTATGACAGTAACTGGCATTTATGAAGCACTATGATTGGGCATATAGGACTATAGATGATAGGCATGTAAGATGACAGATGACTATACATATTTTCTAATATTGTTGATGACTTCTTCTCTTGGACATTTGTGAAAATATACTTGCATATAAATTTGATTTTTGCCATTGGACATGTACGTTTCCCCCTGAATTATAAGTAAAACTGCTTTTCTATACGTCATACATTGTATGCCATGAAAAGATTTAGAAATAATAAAGAATGCAAGAAAACTGTATTATTATTGCCACTGGAAAAAATATATTATTAGTCTACATAGAAAATATCAGCAGACATAATGTAGGATTCATACACAAGAACCATGAGATAAAAACTTTACGACAGAGTTCAGAAGAATGCTTAATTCTAGAATGACTGAGTTTTAAAATAAAATATTTAAAATTGAGAGAATGTATAAAAAAACATGAAGAGATTTAGAAATCTCTATTAGAAATAAATTCTCTATTAACTTTGAGTTGAAAATACTGGTATAAGACAAGGAGAAAATTACCTATGTGAAAGTTAATTTAATTTTTATTTAATGTTTAACATTTTTCACATGTCATTCAAGAGGTCTATGTTAATATTTCTTCTTTCAAACTTTTAAAAATGTACATGAAATTCCCTGGAAATATATTCTAAGTTTTCAATCAGAAATAGTTTTTTATAATAGAAAATGATAAGATTTTAAAATACATTGTTCTGGTTTGGTAGTCTGAGCTGTTGAAACAGAGACCTGTCACGAGTATCCTCACTCACTGATAGGGCAACTGCTTTGTGTACTTCAGAGAAGATGCCTAAGAAAATAAATTAATAAAACTTGCAATTATGTAAAATTAGTAATTTCCAACTAAACAAAATATTACAATATTTGCACAATTCTTTATTAATAAGTTACTATTTATATTCTAATTTTTCTTATCTTGACTTTTTATAAAGAAAGTGAAGATATCATGCTTATTCTTCTCAATCCAGAGAAACAAACTTACTAGCAATAAACTAACAAAAGAAAGCCTATTCTACCATTTGTAGTTTTAGAAATGTCTTTTTGGAAATATACTAGAAAAATCTTCAAATGTGCCAGAAAACTTCTCAGCAACATTCCCTTGAATTTGGGAAAAGCTTCAGAAACCAAATAATATCTGGGAGAGTCTTTCTATGACACTCTTCCCAACTGCCATTGGCCACTTCCTTAAACGCAAGAATCTTCCAAACAACTCCAGTCATATGTTTTCCTCTCCACATTCCTACTCATCACTGTGCCCTGATTTTTGTACACCTGTCTTCATCCCAACTCTTTTCTATGTGGTCATACATTGTCTTAAATATTCAACCACTTCACAGAATCCTCCTTTCTCCTCTAGACCTAACCTGAGTTGCATTACCTTCCTCCAATACACCATTTCCTGAAGGGAAGCCACCTATCCACAACCTTACCTTACAGATCCCCAGGCTGGTGGGTTGAATTGTGCCCCAAAAGATATATCCACTCACAATAATAGATTATGACCTTTTTGGAATTAAGGTCTTTGCAGTTGTGTTTAAGGTTAAGATTACAAAATGAGATGACTGTAGATCAGAGTAAACCCTAAGTCGAATAGCAGGTGTCCTTAGAAGAAAAGAAGAAGAACCAGACACATGATAAAGCCCATGTGAAAATGGAGACAGAAATTAGAGCTATGTTACAAGCCAAGGAACACCAGGAGCCACACAAAGCTGGAAGACACAAAGGATTATGTCTAGGATCATGGGTCTGCTGACTTTAATTTTGGACTTCAGGTGTCCAGAAGTTTGAAAATGCATTTCTCCCATTCTGGAGTTTGCCATACTGTCAATTTGTGCCAGTTGGTTATGGCAGCTATGGGAAGCTATTACAAAAAGGTAGAATTAATGTTATTCTAAAAATTCTGAAAATAAAGTTAAAATATACATTAAGCTCCTGTTATGAATAATTTTTGTGAGTTACATATCTTGAGTAACCGTGATCTTCATTCTTTCAGCTTTATGCTACTCATCTATTTCATTCTCTAATCAAAGATGAATCTCTATCACCACTCTTTTGACATTGTCCTCAATACATCATCTCTTTCTTTGTTTTTAAGCTTCAAACCACCTGCTTTGGATCAACTACCCAAGTCTCCGCTTTTACTCTCAAGCTCTCTGGAGGGATTCACAAAGTGGTGCAGAAGAAAAGCAAAACAAATTCATTTTCCTTAACTTCAGTGGTTTGTTTAGTCCTTAATAATAACTGTACCATAGATCAGATATTCATCTCTCTTTCTGGGCTATCCATTTTTAGGCTATATCTTAGCTTGAAATTCATTCAATCCCCATGCTTGTTTATATCTCTAGATAAACCTTTATGTTTGCTCTTCACTTTGCTTCTGCAGTCTCGAAGGACTAGATGTACATTATGGTTCAAGATTAATTTTTTCACCTAAGTTTTGATCCAATCTCCTGTCATCTTTGACCAGAAATTATACATTTAATTATTTGGCCTTCTCTCTTCCCTGAATTTGTAATATCTATGATTTCTTTTTTTTTTTATTTATTTTTATTTGCTTATTTACAGCATAACAGTGTTCATTGTTTTGGCATCACACCCAGTGCTCCATGCAGTACGTGCCCTCCCTATTACCCACCACCTGGTTCCTCAACCTCCCACCCCACCCCACCCCCTCCCGCCGCCCCTTCATAACCCTCTGGTTGTTTTTCAGAGTCCATAGTCTCTCATGGTTCATCTCCCCTTCCAGTTTCCCTCAACTCCCTCTCCTCTCCATCTCCCCATGTCCTCCATGTTATTTGTTATGCTCCACAAATAAGTGAGACCATATGATACTTGACTCTCTCTGCTTGACTTATTTCGCTCAGCATAATTTCTTCCAGTCCTGTCCATGTTGCTACAAAAGTTGGGTATTCGTCCTTTCTGATGGAGGCATAATACTCCATTGTGTATATGGACCACATCTTCCTTATCCATTCATCTGTTGAAGGGCATCTTGGTTCTTTCCACAGTTTGGCGACCGTAGCCATTGCTGCAATAAACATTGGGGTACAAATGGCCCTTCTTTTTTCAAGTGTATCTATCCTTTTGTTTAGACTTATTTTCTTTAGCTTTTCCACAAGAACACAAAAACAACACAATAAAAACTCTTAATCTGCCTTCCCTTTTAGTTTCCTCTCCCTCTCTCCCTAAAACTACAGTACAGCTGATTTCACCACTCTTATTCTTTCCTACTTAAATTTTACTTGTGCTTTTTATTACATTAGAATTATTCTGAAAAAATATTTGACAATGTCATTTAAGTAACTTAGAAAACTTTTCAAAATTTAAATATATATCTTTGATTAATTAAATCTTTAACTCATATCTGACTATCCCCATTTTTTTCATAACATCTTTGCAAATATCTGAGCATTTACTAAATTTTCCCCCATCTATTCTCAGCTTACAAATGCCTATGTTCTTGACAGTTCCTTCATCTTTTCTCATTCCAGCTAGAGAGAGATTTATCCACTGTCACTAGTACAGTAGCTCCTAAAATATTATCCGTGTTCACTCCTAAGCTTCAGAATGATTCATTACATTTTTACACCCAACATATTAAATCCCCAGGGGTCATTTACACCTGAATTCCACAAGGGTATCACCAACTGAATAACACCCAACTAAATATATTACATTTGACCCTGTTACTGAAATTGAGTATCTGGAGAGCCTGCGTGGCTCAGTCGGTGAAGCGTCTGCCTTCAGCTCAGGTCATGATCCCAGGGTACTGGGATCGAGCCCCCCATTGGGCTTTCTTCTTAGGGGAGAGCCTGCTTCTCCTTCTGCCTGCCACTCCCCCTGCTTGTGCACTCTTTCTCTCTCTCTCTGACAAATAAATAAAATTTAATAAATAAATAGATAAGTAAGTTGGTTATTCTGTGTGTCTCATTTCTAAGAACAGCATGAGCATCGCCTGGAATACCCAGATAGACATCTGGAGGGGGTCCTGCATCCTCATATCTCATCCACACTCTGAATCAAACATTACCCTCATTCTTCAGGTTTCACCTCCTAAATATTTTCCAAATATGTCCTGGTATCTTTATACACATTTGGTTACTTTAATGCCAGACTTCATAACATTTTTTTCATTATGCAAAAGTTTCTATTTTGTTTCTTACCTCAATTCTATCTTTTCCCTTCAAGATCTCACGTGGATATTACTACTAACAGAAGGATCCAATTTTAATGTAATCTTGACTTTAATAATAATCTTCCTAATGACCTTTGAAAAATACTCTGTTTTTATGTAGTATGTTCAAATTCAACAGGAGGACGGGCAAGACTCCTCTGTATGCTGGGATCATAAGTTTCGCTGGTGGTCTTAGCCCTTACCACATGCTTCCTGGCATCCTATAATCTAGTTAGTAATATATATATAACTATAATCTAGTTATATATATATATATATATATATATATACATATATATATATATTTTTTGCACTGCCCATGCATGCCATGCTTCTGCACTAACTAGAACTCTTCCTCTGTAGTTTGTCTTCTTTGTTTCTCATTTTTTACCAGTTGACCTATCACAATTGTGACCTACTTGATAGAAATTTTCAAGATGTTTAAAAATACAATTAAACACTATTTTGTGCCACACCTTATACAAAATTCTCATATTCACTTATTAGTAAGTTCTTAACCTTTGAATGGGATATACCTTCATATCATGTTCAATTTTAATTGATATTTAAAAGACTAGAGAATCTGAGATTGACAGTTTGTTTTTTGTTTTTTTTTGTTTTTTGTTTTTCTATCAGCACTTTGAAAATATTAGTCCATTATCTTCTGGCCATTAAGAGTACAGTTGTGAAAACTACTGTCAGTCAAATGATTGCTTCTCTATGTTGTAATGTGTTTTTTCTCAGTTTTTCTTTTCTAAATGGAAATTTTTGCTTTACCTAAGAGCAGTAAGAATTGCATAATAAACCACATACATGCCTCACCCAGCTTTAAGAATTATAACATCCTTCCAAAATTTTTTTTAAATATGTTCCTCCTCTTTTGTTCTTGTTTGTTTGGTTTTTGTTTTGCCCATACTCCAAAGTATTTCAGAGAGGTTTTCTTTATTTGACAAGTTAGTAATTTAATATAGATCACAAAAGCATGAGTTTTGGGTTTTGTTTTTATACTAATCTCAATGACATTATCAAACCTAACCAAAAATAATGCTTTAACATGTTTTAATGCCTCATCCATATTCAATTTTTTAAAAAGATTCTTTATTTCTTTAAGATACAGAGGGAGAGAGAGAGAGAGAGCACAAGAGGGAGCATGAGCAGGGGGAAAAGGCAGAAGCAGGCTCCCTGCTGAGCAGGGAACCCAGTTGGGAGCTTGATCCTGGGACCTTGGAATCTGGAATCATGACCTGAGCAGAAGCCAAATGATTAAACCAATGAGCCAGTGAGGTGTCTCCCATATTCAAATTTTTCTAACTGACTAAAATGTCTTTCTACAGTTGATTCATCTAAAGAGGGGAACCAAAACAAAACTCACAAAGCATATATTTTTTTGTATGTCTCTTAAAACTTCTTAATCTGTACCAATTGTCTTTTCTTTTCTATATCATATTTATTGAAGACATTGAGTCAGTATCAGGGATACTTCCTGGATATATGTGATTGCTTCATAAGAGAATCCTCAAACTTTTTACTCTCCTTGTTAAAAAAATTAATTTGTAAATATATTTAGAGACTTTCTTAAATAATTTATTTATAAAAGTAATTCATAAGTGATGGTCTGTATTCTCACTGCATCTTATTAATATGCACTAAACATACATGGTACAATTTTGAGGATGCTAAGATGGATGATTTATCGCCAAGTAAGTTGTCGTCAGTGTGAGTCAACCATTATAAAATTTTTCATTAATCTTTCACTTGATCACTATAAGTGGATACATCCACTTATGATGGCTGACCAGCTCTAGTCATCCTTTAAAATGTGTTTTTCTGCATTTATTCTGCAGGAGAATATATTCCCCCCTTACCACTAGTTTGCAAGAAAGAGAAAAGATAGCCTTAATTTCCCCTTATTAATTTTGAGAGTAAGACATTGGTTCTCTTGAACCCCAAATGGATTTTCTATATTTAATATATTTATTATACTAAATGAATATAATAAGTTATATTAAATGAATATAATATAAATGAATAGTGATTCATGATATTCATTTTCATGCTCAGACTGCTCCATTCTGGGATAGTGAGAGTTTCTTCAAGCTTGTTCTTCTGTCCTTTTGAACATAATCCCAAATCTTGTACCAGAAAGCAAGTAGCTTCTTGCTTTCTGATACAAGATTCCTTAATGTGCATAAACTTTTCAGCCTGATATCTGAATGCTTCCATTTTCTTTCTAATTCCATTTCTTTTAGGAAGAAATGGCATTTGGAAGCCACAATCTGAGTGTTTAGGATGTAATTTTTTTTTTTTTAATTAGAACATCATTTCCAGACATGTCAGTGGGGAGTTAAGAAATACATTTATTTCTAAAAGATAAAGTAATTTTAATTTTAAGATTATAGTAATTTACTTACACTTTGAACATTTTCAACTCTGACTTTGTTATACTAAAATCACAGCTCTTAAAAACACCGTATTTTTTTGCTTGTTTTATGCTACAATATACATAGGATAGTTTCAAATGGAAAAATATTAATACTAAAATAAGGCTCACAAGTGATATTCAACATTTCTTTGCATATCTATTTGTACTCTGTGCTAAACTTCACAGCTTATAGGAATAAGGAGATATCTCATCATTGTGGTTTTGATTTGCATTTCCCTGATGACTAGTGATGTTGAACATCTTCTAATATGCCTATTGGCAATCTGTAAGTCTTCTTTGGGAAAAAGAAAAAGGCTCTTCAGATTTTTTATTTTTTAATCAGATTTTTCTTTTGCTATTAAGTATTTTAAGTCTTTATATATTTTGGATATTAATCTTTTATCACATAAATGACTTGTAAATATTTTCTCCCATTCACCAGGTTGTCTTTTAATTTTGTTGACAGCTTTCTTTGATGCACAGAAAATTTTTAGTTTCATGTAATATCACTTGTTTATTTTTGCTTTTATTACTTTTGTTTTTGGTGTCAAATTCAAAAAATCATCACAAAGACCTATGTCAAGGAGCTTATGACCTATTTTCTTCTAGGAGTTGTATGGTTTCAGGTCTTACTGTTTAGTTTTGCCAACACCATTTATTGAAAAGACCATCTTTTTCCCATTGTATAATCTTGACTCTTTTGTCATAAGTTAATTGACACTTAGAAGTGTGGGCTTGTTTCTAAATACTTATGTGTACTAAGTATTTAATCCATATAAGTTAATTTTTGTGAGTAGTATGAGACAGGGTTCTGATTCAGTGTTTCTGCATGTGGTTATTCCAGTTTTGTCAACATCATTTATTAAGATATTATCCTTTCTCTATTGAATATTCCTGGATCCCTTGCCAAATATTAGTGGATCATATATGCCCAGGTTTATTTCCATTTCCTCTATTATGTTTCATTGGGCTATGTGTCTATTGTTATGCCAATATTGTGCTGTTTTAATTACTACTCTGTACTGGAGTTTTATTTTTACTTTAATTTTTTAAGATTTTATTTAGTTATTTGACAGAGAGAGAGAAAAAAGAAGGGGGAGCAGCAGAGAGAAAGAGAGAAGAATGCTCCCTGCTGAACAGGGAGCCTGACATGGGACTTAATCCCAGGACCCTGGGATCATGGCCTGAGCTTAAGGCAGATGCTTAACTGACTGAGCCATCCAGGCAACCTGTATTGGAATTTTAAATTAGGAGTTTTATGTCTCCGGCTTTGTTCTTCCTTCTCAAAAATGCTTTGGCTTTTCAGGTTTTTTTGTTTGTTTGTTTGTTTGTTTATGTGGTTTCATAGAAATTTTAGGGTAATTTGTCCTAGCTCTGTGAACAATACCATTGGAATTTTGATAGGACTTACACTGAATCTACAGATTGCTTTGGGTTGTATGGACATTTTAGCAATATCAATTCTTCCAGTCTATGAGCATGGAATATCTTTCCATTTATTTGTGTCTTTTTCAATTTCTTTCTTTAATGTCTTATAGTTTTTGGTATCTAGGACTTTCATATTCTTGATTAAATTGATTCCTAGATACTTTATTCTTTTTGATGCAATTGTAAATGGGGTTGTTTCCTTAATTTCTCTGATAATTCATTACTAGTGTATATAAATACAGCACATACTTATTTAGTGATTTTATAACTTGCAATATTATATAATTTGTTTATTAGTCTATCAGGTTTTTTTTAAGATTTTATTTATTTATTTGACAGAGAGAGATCACAGGTAGAGAGGCAGGCAGAGAGAGAGAGGGAAGCAGGCTCCCCACTGAGCAGAGAGCCCGATGGGGGACTCGATCCCAGGACCTGAGATCATGACCTGAGCCAAAGGCAGCAGCTCAACCCACTGAGCCACCCAGGCGCCCCTAGTCTATCAGTTTTTTGATGAAATTTTAAGGGTTTTCTACATATAATATTGTGTCAACTGCAAACAGTGATAGTTTTACTTCTTTCTCTCTAATTTAGATGCTTTTATTTTCCATATATGTTGTGGCTATGACTTCACTTATTATGTTGAATAAAAGTGGCGGGAGTGAGATCCTTGTTTTGTTTCTGAGCTTAGAAAAAAGCTTTCAGGGGCGCCTGGGTGGTTCAGTGGATTAGACCGCTGCCTTCGGCTCGGGTCATGATCTCGGGGTCCTGGGATCGAGCCCCGCATCGGGTTCTCTGATCCGCAGGGAGCCTGCTTCCTCCTCTCTCTCTGCCTGCCTCTCTGCCTACTTGTGATCTCTCTCTCTGTCAAATAAGTAAATAAAATCTTTAAAAAAAAAAAAAGAAAAAAGCTTTCAGTGTTTCATAATCAAGTATGATGTTAGCAATGAGGTTGTCATATAAGGTCATTATTATGCTTAGATGCATTCCCTCTATACCTGCTTTGTTGAGAATTTTTATCGTAAATTGATATTGAATTTTGTCAGATTTTTTTCTGCATTCATTGAGGTGATCACATGATTTTTTTTTTTTTTCATTTCATTAATGTGGTGTATCCCAATGACTGACTTGTAGATGTTGAACAAGCCTTGCATCACTGGAAGAAATTCCATTTGATCATGGTATATTTTCCTTCCAATATATTGAGTATATTGTTGAATTCATTTTGCCAATATTCTGTTGAGATTTTTGCATCTATGTTCAGAGAGAATCTTGGCCTGTAATTTCCTGTCTTGGGGTACTCTTGTTTGGTTTTGGTATCAGGGTAATTCTGGCCTTGTAAATTTTAGAAGAAATGCCTCCTCTTCTATTTTTTGGAATATTTTGAGAAAAATTGGTATTAATTCCTTGAATGACTAGTAGAATTCACCAGGGAAGCAATCTTATTTTTGAACTTTTGCTTATTGAGAGGTTTTTGAATACTGATTCGGTCTCCTTACTAGTAATCAATCTGTTCAGATTTTCTATTTCTCCATGATTCAGTCTTGGCAGGTTGTATGTTTTTAGGAATTTATCAGTTTCCTCTAGATTGTCCAATTTGTTGGCATGTAATTGTTCATACTTACTAATCATATGATTCTTTGTATTTCTGTGATATTAGCTGTAGCTTCTCTTTCATTTCTGATTTTACTTATTTAAATTATTTCTCTCTCTCTCTCTTTCTCTCTAAAGGTAAATGTTTGTCAATTTTCTTTTCAAAGAACCAGCTCTTTCATTGACCTTTTCTATTGTCTTTTTACTCTCTATTTGTTTCTCCTCTAATCTTTGTTATTTCCTTCCTTTTATTAACTTTGGACTTTATTTGTTCTTCTCTTACTAGTTCCTTGAGGTGTAACATTAGATGGTTTATTTTAGACATTTTTTTATTTCTCGAGATAGGCATTTATCACTATGAACTTCCTTATTAGAACTGGTTTTGCTGCATCCCACATTTTGGTTTATTTGCATTTTCACTTGCCTCAAGATTTTTTTTTATTTCTTTTAATTATTTTTTTCCTTTGACCCTTTGGTTGTTCAAGTGGCATGTAGTTTGATCTCCACATATTTGTGAATTTTCCAGTTTTTTTCTTGTAATTGATTTCTAGTTTCATATACTTGTAGCCAGAAAAGATGCTTGATTTGATCTCATGCCTGTAAAATTTATTAAGACATTTGCTGCCTAACATACAATCTGTTCTAGAGAATGTCCCATATGCACTTGAGAAAAATGTGTATTCTGTTGCTTTTGAATGAAAAAAATAGATATATATTTCCATATATATACAGATATATATCCATATATCTATATATGTAGATATCCATATATAGAGATCAGATATTGATATATATATATAGATAAGATATAGATATCCATATATCTATATATAGATAGATATATATAGATCAGATATATAGATATATATATATATATATATATATATATTTATATCCCATCTGATCTAACATGTTGTTTACCCTCCTATGTTTTCTTATTGAAATTCTGTCTGGAATTTGGATGGAAATTAATAGCCAAAAATCTATCCATTAATGTAAGTGGTATAGTAAAGTTCTCCACCATTATTTACCCCCCACCTTTTTATTCCTAGAATTTTTCTATAGTACTATTTTCTAATATGTGCTTTTCCTTTTAGAACAATTTATTGTTTTATCCAATTGAGTTTAATATTTCACTTACTGCTTAAGATTTTTATACACATATTTTAATGTCTAATTGATTTGGAGATGGAAGTAATGCCTCTTAATAGAATGTTCTTTCAGTGCAAAGGAGCCCAGACACCTCCCTCAAATCTATTTCTGTGTCTTTGTGTTGGTCTGGAGTATAAAGGCAAAATATCACACACTGAGTCATCTCTTCTGACCCCATATGGTTAGGTTGAAACTGACCTTCTGAAAGAGGTCCTGATTCCTGGAACTTATGAATGCTACTTTATATGGCAAAAATGTTCTTCTCAGATTAGGCTAAATTAAGGATCTTGAGATAGAGACATTATTTTGGATATATGAGTGAGCCATAAATACAATCACATATATTCTCATAAAAAGGAGAGGGGAAAAGATTTTAGACACACAGAGGAGAAGGAGATGTGATGACACAGCAGAGGAAGATTTGAAGGTGCCAGTCTTTAAGACTGGAGTAATGCAGCCATAAGCCAAGCAAGGATTGCTGCCACCAGAAGCTACAGGAGGCAAGGAAGAGATTCTCCCCCAGAACCTCTGGAAGGAGCAAAGTGTTGACACTTTGGTTTTGGCCCAGTTATAATGATTTCAGACTTCTGGACTTTAGAATTATGAAAGAGTAAATGTGTGTTAAGCAACGTTTGTGGTAATTCATCACAACAGCCATTGAAAACTAATGAACGCCATGTCACAGAAATTTCATTCAGTCTCTTTCAGAATTCATGAGGTAAAAGTCAATTACCAACACATTTCTCTGCCCAAAGTCTAGAGTCACATGACAATATCACCACTCCATGATCAGAAATACTACACATTCCATTACGTTCAGAAACACCAGACTTCTGCAACCTGAAGATTATTTATTTGGGAGTGAGGGGACAGACTTCCCTCTGAAAAGCACTGATACTCTAGAGAAGGGATTTCTTGAATCTACATAAATGTCTTGACAATGGTTGGAAGAATGACAAGAACTCTGACAATCCCTCCCAAAGGCTCCTCTGTGAATCTTCCTCACATCAATTCCTTACCTTACTTCACTTTACCCAGACTCAACATTCTGGTGAGCGTCTGTGTATTTCCAGTGCCCTATAGAGTTCCAAAATAAAATGTCCTAACCCACTTAGAAAATTACATGAATTCCTACAACTTCAAGATATACTTCTGTTGCAGATAATGTTTGAGATGAGTAAGCATATTTCAATGAGAAGATCCATTAATTTAGAAAAGCATCACACTATTTTAGACTTGCATTTTGTAACTTTGCTTTTAAAACTATCTTATGCATTTTTAAAAATGAGAATATTTAAAATTCATGCCTGAGCCCCAGAAAAATCTATTCATTTCATTTTAGTGCTATTAGTTTATCAGTTAAAACTCTTGGTTTGATGTTCTATCTTATTCTAGATAAGGATACTCATTATTCTTCATTTGAAAAAAAAGACTATGATTTATAACTCCATATTTACATCTGCTATATTTTTATCTAAACACAAATGTGCATCAGAATGAATATTTACTCAAGTATATTTTTTATTACAGATAGGCATTTACATACTTGGTAAAGCTATATTCATTTTTCAGCTTTTTTCTACTCTTATAAAGTATATCTTTTAAGCTGTCAGAAGGACTTTTAAACTAAAATGTAATCTTTTATGTTATATATCTACCGGGCTCTGCTTATTCGGCTCATTGTCAAGTGCAGTGATGAAGTAACAACAAGATTCAAGAAAAGCTTAGGGAACATATCTTTTTAAGCATTCCATTGATTTCCCTCACTTCATCTCATCAATAGTAGATATATTACTTTCTGAAAAGCAATAATAAAATACTAATAATTCTGGATAATAGCTATAATGTTAAGAATCACTTCTAATCATTAGCATCTGAAAATGGGATGAGGTAAGATTCGTTTTGCTCTTTAATTCATAAGAACAATCTGAAGATCAAATTAAGTTTTTTACTACACAAGACTTACCTTTCATTACCAATACCATAAGTCATTGTCCTTGCAGTTTGAGGGAAACAATGTAGCATCAGTATTATGCTTAATTTCTGCCCTGGGTATAAGTTTAGTATTGAATGTAAGTACATAATTAGGAACTTAATAATTCAGAATCAGAATGTGAACCCTTAAAAAACAAGTTTAATGGAATCAGGTGAATTTACTGCCAAAAAAGAAGTTGATAATTCAAAAATCACAAGTGTGCAATTAACAATAGCAGCCTTCAACATCTCCTGCACATGTACTATCTATGCATCAGATCCTGAGGAAAATACGAGAACAAAGCTAAACTACTTTAGACAAGGAATTATCTGCCTTCACCTTTCTATCCTTCTAAATACCATTGGGAAAAAAGATAATGAACAAATATAAATTCACAGCAGTGGTGCAAAGAAGGAAAGGTACTATAAGAAGTGACTGCCAAAAACATTAATTTCACAGTCAAAAGTGTGATTAGGGATAGACACTAGATTTGGGTGTTAGAGCAGAAAATAAACAAAGGAACAAACAAACAAAAAAACCCATGCTGATCCTGAGCACTGAATATTGATGTCAGTTTTGTCCCCAGCCTGGAGCTAAGAAAATCAGCTCTCTAAAGTAGGGCACTTCTACAATAGGTGGTGAGGCCAGAAAAATTAAATAGGACCTGAGGTGACTTTTGGCCCTACCCAGAAGCTTCCTCTTCCTAGTCTTCCATCTGATGCCCTCATGCAAACACCTGGCCAGGACTCCAACAATTCTATAAATCATTACTTGCTTTGATGATTCATATTCTAGCCACCAAGACTGTGGTGTCCAGATGTTTAACATAGCTAGAAAATTAAAAAGCATCCAACAGTTATAGACCCTTTGAGCTTGAGAGTTTGGAAAGTTATCCCCAATAACAAAATAGTTAACTAAATAAACAAAATTTTAAAATATGAAAAATACATATAGGTACAAAGAATATCATGAAGATATTTATCCACAAAGAAGAAACTTTGATACAAATTTTTAACAAAAATTAAAAAGCTTTTCAGTGTAAAAATAAACACTCAAAAAATTCAGTACTTAAACCTTAATGCAGGAAAGCACAGCTGGTTCGTCTTTGGGCACCAAGTTTTAAGAAAACATATAGTAAAAGAAAGTGTCATAGATTACAAAAGCAGAAGGCCCTGAATTCAACTTACAGTGGTTTAAAATGCAAATACAAAGAAAAAGGTAGACATCATTAAAGTAATAATGACATAAAAATAAGATTTTTTTGTAACAAAGTGAAAATAATAAAATACATCTAAATGCAAAATTGTACAACACAAGATGTTAATAATAAAGAAAATTATTAAAATCTCTCAAGAGAACACCAAACAGGTTAACTGTTACATGAAAACCTGTCATATCATCCACTAATTTTTTTCTGGATAAAACTTAGATAAAGAAACAAAATCTTCGGGCGCCTGGGTGGCTCAGTGGATTAAGCCTCTGCCTTCGGCTCAGGTCATGATCCCAGGGTCCTGGGATCGAGTCCCGCATCGGGCTCTCTGCTCAGCAGGAGCCTGCTTCCTCCTCTCTCTCTCTGCCTGCCTCTCTGCCTACTTATGATCTATCTCTGTCAAATAAATAAATAAAATCTTTAAAAAAAAAGAAAAGAAAAGAAACAAAATCTTCATAGTTCTGAAGGGCAAAAGGATGATTTTGAACATAGATTCTGTCCCTAATAAATATAAGTAAGTACTCAAGTTTAAGGATAAAAGAGATTTTCTGAAATTTAAGAACTTAGAGTATTGGTAAGATAGAAAGTATTGATGTGAGAAAAAACTGAAAAATAAGCCAATATAACTGATAGTAAAAAATAAAAGTAAAATTTGATAGTAAAATAAATATTAATTTTTTCAAAAGAGATAAAATGTTTAAAAATGTTGAGATGATTTAACCATATATGGAAAATTTACAGGGGAAAATGGATGAAGTGAATGTCTCCAATGAGTAGAAAGAGATTATAAGAATTAATTTGTTATGTTAAAAAAAGAAAGGAAGAAACTTTTAGAGGTGATAGTTAGGTTTAGGATATTGCATATAGTGACAGCCTAACCAGTGTATAGTTTAATTCAAACTCGTCAAGATGTGTGCATCAAATATGTACAACTTTTCTGTGTATCAGTCATACCTCAAAAAAAATTAAGAATTAGTTTTGCTTTCATCATCAGTAGAAAAAAAACAGTTAAATATGTCTGTTGAAGCATATGGCTCTTCCTTTCCTTTTTATCCTCTCAGAATTTCAATGAAAATGAAAAAGTTGCTTAAATCAACAAAATTTTACAGAACTGAGAACTCGGTGCCATGATGGAGCTGTTCTATGTCTACACTATTCAATATAGCACCCATTAGCCACATGTGGTTATGAAATGCTTAAAATGTGATTCCTACAAAGGAGGAAAAGAATATTTAATTTTATTAAACTGATTAGTTTAAATTTAAATTCAAATAGGCATATGTGACTGTAGCTACCATAATAGTATAGGTTTATAAAAATGTTTAATGTATATGTTCTCAATAAATATTTGGTTACTTATTGAGTATAAAAAAAAAAGTTTTTGTACAACATACTGACCAATTCGCATTTTTTTTTCTGTAAGTAATTTGGATTTTTGTTGTGATAAGAAAAACCTCTTTACAATTAATCTTCTTGAACAGAAATAAAGGTAGTGGTACAAGAACATTTTGAAACCACTAATTTCACAGTTTTTCATAGTTTGATTATTTAAGAAAAAACAAAATCAACAATGACCCAAATAAGACCAGTTAATTTTTAAAAATACGGTGAAAATGTGCAAAAGTTATCAAAGAAGTTAAAAGGATAGATAGCATGAGTGTATTTTCAATGGCAAAGGCAGAAAATAAGACACTCTAATACCCTTTAAAATTCACTTAGAATTTTGAAAGGTCATTTTCTGGCTCTGGACCCCTTGATAAACACCATATTTCCTCTTCAGACATACTCTATTTAGGCATAAGAATAAGAAACAGATCCGTCCTCACTTGAGCTAAAACAATAGAACCATTTTTGAATGACAAAATTAAATTATAACCATGAGGCTAACTTTTTGCCACAAATAAAAAGCCACGTGAGATTGAGTATTTATCATTCGAACAGATGTGCTCTCTTTCACAGGATGTCAGAAAGTGACCTAACATCTCAAGGGCAAAATTATCTGTCTTAAGAAGGCAAATTCATTGTAAACAGGATGAGTGATATCTGGATAAAAATATGAAAGTGGGGTCTCAGTAAATAATTTTTTTAAATCCATACTAGTTTTTAAAATTTATTAATTTGACAGACAGAGATCAGAAGTAGGCAGAGAGGCAGGCAGAGAAGGTGGGGACACCAGTTCCCTGCTAAGCAGAGAGCCGGATGCAGGGTTCAATCCCAGGACCCTGGGATCATGACCTGAGCTGAAGGCAGAGGCTTAATCCACTGAGCCACCCAGGTGCCCCTCAGTAAATAATTTTGCATTTATAAGTATCAAGGAAATTTGAAAGCAGAAGCAGGTCAAAGTTTTCAATTCATTACTCATGTATTTTCTTTTAAATGTCTTTCTCATCTGCAAATATAATTTTTAAAAAATGTGACATGATAAAAGTAAATGAGCTATACCAAAACTTTGGGATGGGACTCTGTATATAACTTGAGGGCATAATCCCTACAAACACGATTATTAAATATTAAATATTTTTCAAGTATTCTTACATTCTAATATGCATATTTAATAACAGAAAGGGGTTTACCAAAAAGTCATCACTAAATATACATATATGAAGAAAAACTTGAAAAGAATGTCAGTGCCCCACTACTGTGACTGGAATCTAGACTAAATGATTAAGCCACTGTCTATGTTGTTACATAAATCACAGTTGCTCAGGATATTGTTTAATCAATAAAATAAATACAATCCTACCATTGTTTAGCGAAAATTTGCAATGAGGTCTTATATATAAATGTCTGAAGGAGTACTATAAACTTATATGGTTCACTCCTAAAATTTGAGACTTTCCATTGAAGTACACTGGTTTCCAAAAGCTATATATACAACACTGATAGCATTTGTAAAATTTATCATTATCTTATAAGCACCTATCTATAAGGTTATTGAGATTATATAATGAGAGAGTACCATAAAAAAAAGGTAAGTAGAGAGAGACAAAAACAAAATTTAGAAAATATGGGAGACTATTAAAAGTTACTAGTTCTGAAAGGCAAAAATAAAATAAAATAAAATAAAATAATAGTAATACCAGAGGGGCTCCTGAGTGGTTCAGTCAGTTAAGTATCCAATTCTTAATTTTGGCTCACGTCATGATCTCAGGGGCTCATGAGATCAAGCAAGCCCTGAATCAGTTTCCACACTCAGGATGGAATCTTGAAGATTCTCCCTCTCCTGCTCCCTCTGTTCCTCCCCTCCTCAAATAAATAAATAAACAAATCTTTTTTAAAAAAGTAACAGCAGAGACCTAAATGTTAGCAAGGTGATGACCTACAGTTCAGTTTAGATTATTTAAATATGCATTATTATTATTATTATTATTTCACCTTCATGTAGATAATGAATTCCATAATAATAACAGAAAGATATTTTGAGGCAAATAAACATGAGATGCATCAAATGAAAATTATTGCTTAAATTAATATATTAAATTGATAATTTTCAACTTTTAGTCTTCCAAAGTAAGGCCGGGCCTTTGTCATTTCTTGCTACAATTTACCTTTCTGAAATACTAAGCAAGCCAAACATGCCCATCTATGTCTTTCATGATGTTGTTATCTACCTGCATTCCCTTTTCTATCCAAATCCTACCACGTTTCTGGGTCTAATTTATCTCACTTTGCCCATATCCCTATTATTTTACTAAATTCTGTTGCATTTACTTGCACATTGTATTTACCATTATATATATTTTTGCCAATCATTTAATATTTATTTCCTCACCTGTGCACTATATCTCTGAAAAAATATCACAATTACCAGAAGAATCAGATTGCAGCTCTAGGGTGTTTGGGTGGCTCAGTGGGTTAAGCCTTTGCCTTTTGGCTGAGGTCATGGTCTCAGGGTCCTGGGATGGAGAACTTCATAGCACTCTCTGCTTAGCAGGGAGCCTGCTTCCCCTTCTCTCTCCGCGTGCCTCTCTGCCTACTTGTGATCTCTCCGTCAAATAAATAAAATCTTTTTTTAAAATATTTTATTTATTTGACAGAGAGAAATCACAACTAGGCAGAGAGGCAGGCGGAGAGAGAGGAGGTAGCAGGCTCCCCACGGAGCAGAGAGCCCGATGCGGGGCTTGATCCCAGGACTCTGGGATCATGACCTGAGCCGAAGGCAGAGGCTTTAACCCACTGAGCCACCCAGGCACCCCAATAAATAAAATCTTAAAAAAAAAAAGATTGCAACTCTAATTCTGCAACTTATAAATTCTGTATTTTCAGCAAGTGAAAATTTTCATTTTCTCATTTATCATAAGATGAAGGTTTTTGTTTAGATGGTTTACTCAACTGACATAACTGTAAAATTCTGTTTTTTATTTCTCTCATATAATTCAAACTTCTGCAAAATGAAGAAATTCGATGTGGAAGAGACATCATAATTCACCTAATTCAACCCTTTTTCTCTACCAGTGTCAGAACTCAAAGCTGAATTCATATTACTGACTTACTCACTTGTTCATCAAACACTTGTTGGACACTTTCCATACTACATATTGTGCTAACTTCCAGGAAAATCAAGGTGAAAGCATCTTTTAGGAATGTACAGTAATGTGAAAGAAAAGGGAAAGATAAGTATATAATCATTATGAACTATGAACAGGGAATTGTTGAGATATAAAAGGGAGCCTTTAGAAGTCAGGAAAATATTCCTGGAAATGATAATGCCTCATATGAATCAAAAAGGGCTTGCAAGAGGTAAAAACAATAAAGAAATAAAATCCAAATTTCTGAAAACCTCCCAGTTCTACTATGTTTATAGACTCATATGAAAGAAAATGGGGCTTCAACAACTATTTATTCAATTGAAATTAAGTCCTCAAAAGATTAAATAATTATATTCATAAACAACATGTTTACATAGAACTCTGAAAAGATAAGTATCAAGGAAAAATCTCTAAAGGGGATGTAAAATTCCAAAAATAGTTCTAGTAAATTCTTTTAGAAACATGCCATGCTGTTCTTTGGACTGAAACATATTAAGGAAGACCAGTGGAGTAATGAATCTTGTAGAGAAGGACTCTGAAAGAGTAGCATTTTAACCAGTCAATAAATCAAATCTCCAGCAAGTGTAATACAGAGAGAATGCCAGTGTTTTAGATACCGGTAAGCAGGCAATTGAGTCTAGGGTCTTGATCTGATCAAGGTCAATAGCTTGTAAAGATTAAAGCAGGACCTTCAGATTAACAAGCAGTTCAAGTTTACTGAGTTAGACTTAAAGAATTCAATGTAGAAAAATGGGTCAGAAGTAGTGAAGAGCAATGCTAACGACAAGGCTTTAACCTCTGGTCTTAGGGCAGAAGCTACTTCCTCTTAGATTTGATTCTCTTCACTTTGATGGATGTGGATGATTAAAAATCAAAAAGGTTTTCATCTGTGAAGGTCAGAATCCCAGGATGTCAATGGAAATATTATAGCTAGATCTGCTGTATAAATTCTGACAAGGTCATACCAAAAAAAAACCCCAAATTTATTCCACTTAGATTATGAATTCAAGAACTATCACTGCCCTTCTACCTTCAAAAATAAATTTTATACTGGATGTGAATGCTCTTGATACATTTGTTACTACTTCCTTTTCTTCTTCCACCAACAAAACAAGATTAGTGAAAAATAAAACCCAGAGCTCCTTTCCAACCAAGAAAAACTAAACAACAGGCAGTTTGTGATTCTGTCTGTGCCTCCTGCTTTCTATCCAAAACAATCAATTCCACCAATAAAGCCAAAGAAAGATAGGAAGTCCAATAGTAACTCATATTCTGAGAGAGGAAGAGTCATTGTGACATCACTGAGATAATAGTGGAACAAAAATTATTTTGGCCTATGAGTACAATAGAAATGTCCTCTGTGGAACGGGTGTATTTGTTCTACAGAAAGGCAGTCAGGTAAAGTAGGATAAGCACTGGATTACAAATTAGGAGATTAGCCTTCCATTTCTAGCTCTGCCACTAAGGACTGGGACCCAATTTTCCAATCTGTAAAACAGAGTGGTTCAATTAAATGGTCACTAATGTTCCATTCAGTTATAGTGCTTTATGGAACAAAATTTTGGTTTAAAGATGGTGGAATAAAGTTCTTGTCCCTATTTCCCTCTTGTACACCACAAAAACAAATAAACAAAATAAGAGGAAAATACAGAAAGATGGATAATTGCCTTCATCTCAAACTCATAGATATTGCATGCGCTGTCCAAAGCTCTGATGGCTGAACCATGCTGAAAGCCAGCAGGACTACTTCTGACTATTGCCAGGCTAACAAGATATATAGATTATCCAACACTAAGTGTCACCCACATAAAAGAATTTGATTAAAGTACAAAGTTATGAACAAAAACTAATCTTTTCTTTTTTCAAAAGTGAAAAATAACCACAAATAAACCAAGAGCTGAAATGGCATAAGGCATATTAAAAAGAATAGAAAGTGAAGACAAGGACAAAATTCAGAGGCAGATAAATGGAGACTTCACAGAAGTCCTAGTTCAAATGAAGAAAGAAGAGTTAACCAAAATCTGAAAGGGGTTTATAAACAAGTCCTCTTCTAAAAACTCAAATTTATCCATTCGTCTGTTGAAGGGCATCTTGGCTCTTTCCACAGTTTGGCGACTGATGAATGGATAAAGCAGATATGGTCCATATATACATTGAAATATTATGCCTCCATCAGAAAGGATGAATACCCAACTTTTTTATCAACATGGATAGGACTGGAGGAGATTATGCTGAGTGAAGTAAGTCAGGCAGAGAGAGTCAATTATCATATGGTTTCACGTACTTGTGGAGCCTAAGGAATAACACGAAAGACATTGGGAGATGGAGTGGAGAAGCGAGTTGGGGGAGATCGGAGAGGGAGACAAACCATGAGAGACTGTGGAATCTGAGAAACAAACTGAGGGTTTTGGAGGGGGAGTGGGGTGGGGGTTGGGTGAGCCTGGTGATGGGTATTAAGGAGGGCACGTATTGCATGGACCACTGGATGTGGTGTATGAACAATGAATCTTGGAACACTGAAAAAAAATAAAATAAAATTACAAAAACAAATTTAAAAAAATAAAAACTCAAATTTAAACAGTTTAAGGAAAAGTATAAATAACAAAAACACCAGGCTGATGTCCCATGAAATAAATGTAAGAAAAATTAAAATGCTAAACAGTAAAGGCTTTCATGCCTTATGATAATCATCAAAATAATAATTTAAAAAAAGTAATAACCTGAGAAAACTATGATGTTTAACCATGGAAACCACAACAGAAGGAATGGAGATGGATAATTGCATAAGAATGGTCACTGATTAATTATAGAAACCAGACAAATGAAATTTAGCAGAATATAACTGGTATTTGGATAGAATAAAAAAAAAAGTAGAGAAAAAAAATTCAACCATCTACGAGAAGAGATTTTTCTTATAAAGAATTTGTTATAGTGAATGCCTCACAGTGTTTCAGCTAGGGGAAAGAATGATCCAAGCGAAGGCAGTGAACTTAATCATGAAGATGAAATCAAATGGGGGTCTAGGCAAAAATAAAGAGAGTCACCTACACATGGAAAATCAGTTAGGCCTCAGAACTACTGATGACCGTGGAGTAATTTCAACTAAAATCTGAGGAAAAGAATGGACCAAGAATGTTATAATTATGCAAATGATCTTTTAGTTCTGGTGGTAAAAGACATTTGCAACAAATTAGAATCCAGAAGAAAGGGTATATATAAAAAATTATTAAAATCTTATATGAAGATCAATCCATGGGATAGAATATGATTCAATATAAAGCAAAATGAAGAAAACATGGTAAAAAGATTTCTTTTAAGTATTAAATACATTTAGAAAAGAGCAAAAGCTAAAAAATCTGAGAAAACAGAATATAAATGCTATAAGCCTTTATATTTTAAAATTAACACTGTAACAAATCAGAAGATAGAAGATTGGAAAGAAATTAGTGTTAGCATGCATACACTAATTTCCACACTTCCTATATCAAGATCTTGATTTATAGAATCTAATTTAAAATACAAATTTTAAATACAGTGATACTACGCTCTTTTTCTTTCTTAATCTCTCTTTTTATAAAATTTATTTCTTGGTTTGTAAAGAATATTTCTCAATTTACATCTCCTATAAAAAAGCATTTATCATAAAACTCTTAAGATTCAGTATAGATTTGAGGGTCCTGGGTGGCTCAGGTGGTTAAGTGTCTGACTTGGTTTCAATTTAGGTCATGACCTCAGGGTCCTGGGAGACCCTTGTCCAGCTTCCTGCTCAGTGGGGATTTTCTCTCCCTCTCTTTCTGCCCCTCTCCCTGCTCCTGATCTATCTCTCTCTCTTACTCTCTCTCTCTCTCAAATGAATATGTGAATCCTAAAAAAAAAAAAAAAAAAAAAAAAAATCAGTATTCAGTATAGTTCTCCCACCTAGGGTGAAAATCAACTTAGATATAATAATTTTAATATTGCCTATGCTAAATTAAATTCTTTTTGTTCTTTTTTGTTGTTGTTATAACTTACCATGTTACTAGAGAAATGTCTAAAGTGATATTTGGCAAATGGTCAGACCGTCTTTTCTAGGTGTTAGCCATTGTTAGTGATTACTCATTTTGTAACAGCACTCCAGCCGGTGTTCAGGGCTGACACTCAATCAAGTTAACATACTCCTTGCTGGGGCATGTGGATGGCTCAGTCAGTTAAGCATCTGCCTTTGGTTCAGGTAATGATCCCAGGGTCCTGGGATTGAACACCCTCCATGGGGCTCCCTGATTAACAGGGAGTCTGCTTCTCCCTCTTCCTCTGCCTCTCCCTCTGCTTGTTCTCTCTCAAATAAATAAATAAAAAGCTTTTTTTCCTACCTTTTTTTTAAAGATTTTCATTTATTTATTTGACAGACAGAGATCACAAGTAGGCAGAGAGGCAGGCAGAGCAAGAGGAAGAGAAGCAGGCTCCCTGCTGAGCAAAGGGCCCAATGCAGGGCTCGATCCCAGGACCCTGGGATCAAGACCCAAACTGAAGGCAGAGGTTTTAACCCCTGAGCCACCCACGTACCCCAATTAAAAAAAAGATTAAAAAAAAAAAACCAAAACATACTCCTTTCCTTGCTGACTTAAGGCCCTTGATCTGTAACAGAACTAATTTGCTTTCTTTCCTTAGGGAATGAAGAACCAGAACTTTCCCAGGCCCCAAAGGTCAGCAAGTCTGTTTGAAGCTCCCTCAACTTTCTGATTGCTCTAGCAATCATTTAGCAAAATGTTTTTCTTCTTTAAGGTCACACAAATGACTTATTGACTACCCTTTGCACATCTGTAGACCTTGCCCTCTGCCTTCCTTTGCAGAAAGAACAGAGTACTCTTGCACAACCTCCTGGTACCAAGGAACAAGACCTTCTTGCACAAGTACTCCCAGGTACCAGGGAACCAGACCTTCTCGTACAATCTCTCCTAGGTATCAAAGAAGTAGAGTTTTGTTTTTTTGTTTGTTTTTTGTTGTTGTTGTCTTTTTTTTTTTTTTTTTTTTTTTTTTTTTTTCACAATCTCTGAGCACTAAGATAACTCTGTAGCCGGCATCATCAGTCTACACGTAATCAAGAAATGTCACAGACCACTATAATCCTTTACTGGTTATACCCCTTTAAAAAGGCAGAAACCTCATAGTTGGCTTTTGGATAAAAGTCTATTCTCCCCAGGTGGCTGGCCTTCTGAATAAAACTTCTATTCCTTCCAATCAAAGGTCATCTCTTGCATATTGATCTTTTCAGCAACAGGCAGCCAAACTTGGGTTTGGTAACAATTAAAAAAAAAAAAATTATATACTTATTTTTTTAACATCTTGTATTTCATATAAAGCAAAAATCATTTTTGAATGATATGACTCTTTATAAAAATAAAATAAAATTCTAAGACATGATAGCTCAAGGTAGATATTTAAGATTGTTGTTATCACATATATCTCCTATGTAGATTTGTTTCTTATGGTAACCATTAGGGGCTTAGGAATGTAGCGTATCTCTTGTAATCAGTAAGTGAAACTTTATTATGACTTGACAAAAATTCCATTTATATAACTGCAAATGAAACAAGAAAAACTAAACTGTTGACCATAGTTAACTATGTAAATTAACTGTAGTTAATTGTAGACAGTTCATTATGTCACTGAGTTTCATTTCAACTAGAAGCACAGAAGAACGCTAAGTTTTAACTTTCTCAGTTGTTCTTGTAGGTCAATATGCTTTAAAAAAAAAGGATATCTACTAGGACTACCACAGTTTACACACACACCTCCCTTCCTTTCAAACATATGGATTAGTATAAGTGTGGAAAATAAATGTTATAATACATGGAAGACAGCTGTGCAGATCAACTCTTATGGACAATTACTGTTAAAAGAAGCACCTAATTTAGTCACTTTGGGAGAGGGGAAATTTCTTTCTCCAAAAATTCATGGTGTGCTTTATTTAGTCACGTTAAATCTGTTTGGGTTTTAAGCCCTTTTCTGAAGAAATTAATATGGTAATGAAGCTGATTATACAGCATAGGCTGAGTATAATACTGCCCACCTCAGGAGAAAATGATTACACCACATGGTTGATAATGCGAGGCTAGGTCTTCCAATGAATGCTGGAGCACTATATCTCAATAAAGGAAACTGACACTGGGGAGTAACTGTATGGCTTCCAATCTACGTGATCCACTTCTCCTTAAAAGACTAGCAGTGAAATAAAATACAAAGTTCAATCTTCACCACTTAGTGGTCTCAGTGAATCAAAATGAAACAAACAAAAATTAATAATTCTTTATGTGTTTTAATCTCCCTGACATTTGGTTGGGAGGGGATAGACAAAAGTGATATCCTACAGAAACTAAAGTAAGTTTTGTGTGTGTGTGTGTGTGTGTGTGTGTGTGTGTTTAATGCCCTTTGCAACTGCTATATACTCACATTGTCTGTATTAGGTGATTAAGCTTTAATTCCCAGAATGCTCCAGATTACCTGCACTGTATTTATGTGTATTTCTTTTTTAGAGTGTGGGCCCTGAGACAAATTGCCGTATCCCCAGTGCCAAGCAGGGTGATTGAAACAGTATTTATAATTTGATAAGTACATGAAAACAAAAAACTGAAGTTAATAATTTGTGACTAGAAATTATTTTTAAAGTATTTAAAACATATATTCAGTCTATATGATGGCATACAGGAAGTTCTGCTTGTCCACAACAGCTAATCAGAATGAATATTAAATGAAACATGCTAGTTTAACATACGTTACTTTCCCTCTAGCCTTCTGAGTTCTTAGCTAAGACTCCTGTAATAAAAGACAGATTAACAACAAAACAAGAGGTTTTTAACATGTACAACTCCTCATGTATTCAGAGGAAAAATGCAGAGAAAAAATGATTAGCTCAAAGAGCTGGTTTAGAACTCCAATTTAAATATTATCTTTAGCTAGAGACAAAAGAAAGAAAGATGTGTAGAGTGAGTAGTAGCGAGGCTAGTTATGGGAAAGTTACCAGGAAAAAAAACATGATAAACAAGGCTAAGATCTGTTATGCATTTTTAAGTCATGGACTTCTCCATTATCTCCCTCCCATGAAGGTTTTAAAGTGTTGTCTCCAAGGATTAACCATTGTCCTTCCTAGTAGAGAAGGAAGGAGGAATACCTTTGCAAATTCATGTCTTGATTTTAGGCAAATAGCAGGATGTCAGAGAGCTTTACATGTGTCTGCTTCTTATTAACAGCCTTTGGTTCAAAATAATCCTTATGCTAAAGTGGTGTATTTACAGTTTTCATGCCCTGAACACCTATGGTTATATTTTGGGATGGCATATTCTGCTACTTTGCACTATCTACAGTAATGTCAGAAAATACTTTTAAAATGACCACAATATTGAGACAGATTGTCTCAATAGTTCTCCATATCTAGTATGATTTAATAACCAGAATTGACAGGTAAGCAAATAGATTTAAAACAAACAAACATAAAGCCAATTTCATGTGTTCCAGGAATTCTTCATTTCTTATGTTTATCTACATTATTGTATTTTGTATTATGCATTTACTAATAATAAATAGTTAACAGATCACTTAAAATAGTTAGCTACCAAAAAAATGAGAATTAAATTTTATTTCACAGTCTGTACTTCAGATACTTCTTTGAGAGTAAGTTGCAAACTTGTGAAATAACATGAGGAGTAAAGAAGAGTTTTATTAAAAAAATGACTTTGAAATCAGACAGTGCTGTTCTTAAGTCAGATCTTAACCACTCACGACCTCTGAGATCTTGAGTAATTTATTTAGACAATAAAAGCCTAATATCTATCTCTAAGAGTTATAATGATAAATAGTGATCATGCATGCAAAAGACTAAGTGAGGAGATATGTATTTAGTTTATGTCCTAATCATTTGTTATCATTTACCATGATTTTTATTAATTAAGGAATTTTTTCTCATGAAACAAATTTATTGGATAAATCTTATCCTTCCAATGGCTTTCATAAATAATTCAGAAATGTACCCCCAAGAATAAGAACATATTCTAAAAAGGTGTTTTCCTTCCCAATGTTTACCACAATATTTAGTAAGTTATTAGATATCCATCATTCTTTACGTATTTTATTAATAATATTTAAGATGACCAAACCTGGCCTTGTAATTTCAGGAAGTCCCATGAGTTAATTAAGCTATATAAGTCTTGCTCCTTTGGGAAAAAAATGCATTTTTAATACTAAGGTGTTCACTAGTCTTGAAGATAGTAACACAAATGAAAATGTACCACCTCAAGCAGAATTTCTTCTTTATAGTTAGTATATGAAAACTATAATGGCTTCCTTAGTGCTACATATTACAGTACTAAGTGTTGAGAAAAAAAAGAAAATATATTTAAATAATTTTCAGTTTCAATTTTGGTGACCATCATATGCTTAAAAATAAAAATCGTATGCATAATTGGAATAAGAGGGTGAATCTTTACATATAAATAACAGAAGTACTTCTTATAGGAATGCCAAATTAGCCTGTATCAGACAAATTTTCCAACCCCAAACTAGAAAATATAGATAATTAAAAACAACAAAAAAAAAGTTACTTCAAGGCTGCCAAGATCTGAAAGAAGTAGATCCTGAGCCAAAGGGAAATAAAGAAGTAAGTCTGGATTTCCTAGATGCTTCTTCCTCTTGGCATTTAACAATCCACATATGGTGGTGCAAAAGCCAAGATACTGAGAAAAGATTTTTGCAGTCTTTCAAAGGTGAGATAACAGAAATTAAATGTAAGACCCACCAAGGTGAAGGAGCACATGTAAATATTTTAGTCATTCACTTGTAAGACCTGAAGGAATATTCTCTAAAAGTAATGCCAAGCCTATAAAGAAACTAGCTCTCACAAACGTTGAAACCAGTGACACTTGGAGGGTTCAGTTGGTTAAGCATCTGCCTTTGGCTCAGGTCATGATCCCAGGATCCTAGGATTGAGTCCCACCTCAGGTTTCTTGTTCAGAAGGGAGGCTGCTTCTCCTTCTGCCTGTTGTTCTCCCTGCTTGTGCTTGCTCTATCTCTGACAAATAAATAAATAAAATATTAAAAACAAAAACAAAATACCAGAGGTTGAAACCCCATCAAAGATGAGGTCAATTACTGATTAAATTACGGGGGTTTTTTCCTAGCAGCCTTCACTGAGACTTAAGGACAGAAAAAAGCTATAAATATTTAAAAAAAAAAGCAGTATTGGAGTCCATGACTTATAGAAGTAGAACATTTCTGATTACTATACAAGACTTTCACTTATGCTGGAATTCAATGAGCTGTAGATCAGCTCTCCAGAAGTGTTATATCTAGTTTTAAGTAAGCTTAATTTTATACTAGATTGAAGTAATATGGAGCTAATTGAATAGCCTATGAAAAACAAAAGCAAAACTATGACGAAAAGTATCCAATATGTTACACTATTTTTAGAATTTTTCTTTCACAGTGTTCAGAATTCAGCTTCTAAAAATTGCTTAATAAAGAGACAAGAATGAATATGATGATCATGATGATAATAATGATAATAAAAATTAAGACAAAATAAATTTCCATTTCCAGAGGAAAGCCAGAGTTTGGAGTTCTGAGACAAAGATTTTACAACATGTGAAATTAGTATTTTCAGGAAAATGGAGATACACTGGAAATTTTCATAAAGGAACTGAATTCTGGAAAATTGTTATTAAAAGAATTAAAGCCATGCTATATGTGAAATTGTGAAGTAATGAGCTAGATTGAAACCAGATAAGACATCAGAAGACAGGATTAAAAACCTGAAGAATAAGACAAATGAAAATATCCAGAGGAAAGAACACAGAAGGGATACTATGAATAGGACTAACATTTGTAATTGGAGTCCCACTCTAAGTAAAACAGGATGAGGCAGAAAAATTATTTGAAAACTAATAGTTGAGGATTTCCAAAATGATTCAATGAGATCAAGTCAAATATTTAAGGAGCTTTTCAAACTTTGATAAAATACATATACAGAAAATGACACGTATTATAGTCAAACATCTAAAATGTCAAAAGGAAAGAGAAGCTATTAAAACCATCCAGGTATCTTTAAAAAATAATAATAGGACTGGGGTGCCAAGGTCACTCAATCATTAAGTGTCTCTTTGGCTCAGGTCATGATCCCAGAGTCATGGGACTGAGCCCCACATCGGGCTCCTTGCTCAGTTGGAAGCCTGTTTTTTCCTCTCCCATTCCCCCTACTTGTGTTCCCTCTCTCACTGTGTCAATTCTCTGTCAAATAAATAAATAAAATCTTGATAAAAATAACAGTGGTAGGATTAATAGTGGCTTGATGACATAAATGAGCAGAAAAGACCACAAAATGATTTATTTTCAAGTGCTGAGGGAGAAACAAAAACCTACCAACAAAGAATTCTATATCCAGTAAGAATAACCTACCAAATTTAAGGCAAAAATGGAGAAAATATTTTAGGCAAACAAAAATTGAGAACATCACCAGCAATTTTTCATTAAAGGTATTTTTAAGCAAAAGCATAATAATACAACTGATAAACCAGCCTTAATTAAAATGAAAAATTTCCATCACTCTGCAAAAGATGACATCAAGACAATTAGAAGACAAGCCACAAACTGGGAGAAAATATTTACAATAAAACACATCTGATAAAGGATGATTACACAAAATAGGCAAAGAACATTTCAAACTCAATAATAAGAAAACAAACAACCCAATTTAAAAAATGAGTCAAAGATCTAACAGATATCTTGCTAAAGAAGATATACAGATGGCAAATAGGCACATGGAAGGATGCTCCACATCATGTCACCACGGAAATGTGAATTCAACCAACAATGAATAATAATACACATCTATTAAAACGGACAAAATCCAGAATATTGACAACATTAAGTGCTGGTGGAGTGTGGAGCAAAAGGAACTCTGATGTGTAGGAATGCAAAATGGTACAGCCACTTTGGAAGACAGTTTAGCAGTTTCTTACAAAACTAAGCATAGCCTTACTGTATGATCCAGCAATCACATCCCTTGGTACTGTACTATTCTTCGTTAACAATTATACATCAGTAGAGCTGATAAAAAATAATTAATAAGCAAGAAAAAAAAAAAACTTTCTCCAGAAAGTCTTCTTTTGCCCTATGTCAGTGTTCTCCAAAGAAACAGTACCAGTAAATGTGTGTGTGTGTGTGTGTGTGTGTGTGTGTGTGTGTGTGTGTGTGGAAAAAGAAAGAATGAGAGAAATAAATTTAGAGATATAAGGGGCACCTGGGTGGCTCAGTGGGTTAAGCCTCTGTCTTTGGCTCGGGTCATGATCCCAGGGTCCTGGGATCGAGCCCCACATTGGGCTCTCTGCTCGGCGGGGAGCCTGTTTCCCTCTCTCTCTCTGTCTGTTGCTCTGCCTGCTTGTGGTCTCTGTCAAATGAATAAATAAAATAGAAAAAAAAAAGATTATTTGTGCAGGTACAAGTTGAAAATTTACAGGGTAGTCCAGCAGTCTGCATACTCAGAGAGGAAATACAGTTCACATCCACAGAGAGCCTGATGGTAGAATTTTCTCTTCTTTGGGGAAGTCTGTCTTTGTCATAAGCTTTCAACTGATTATGTGAGGCCCACTCATATTATTAAGAGCAATATGCTTTATTCAATGTCGACTTATTTACATCCTAATCCCATACCAAAAAAGAAAAAAAAAAAAGCCTTCACAGAAACATCTAGATTAGTAGTTGGCGTAATATCTGACTATTATGATCCAGCCAACTTGATAGAAAATTAACCATCATAACCAATTCCCCAGAATATAATAATTTACCTGTTTCATCTTGTACTTTTTCTATTATGCCTTATCATCTTGTACTTTTTCTATTGTGGTATTTCCCACATGTAAATGACTATCTTCACTGTTAGAGTATAAACAACATAAGAGAATCTGATCTACCTCACCATTGCTGCCTCAATGATCAGGAAGCCCACAGCACTTGGTAGACATTTACTATTTATATCCAAAGTGAAAGAAATGGAAGAGTGTATATTAGAGATACTATGAAGGAAGACTTGACAAGGTGTATCCACTGATGCATGTGACATATAAAGGTTAATTCCAATTATCAAGTCATGTGACTCTGGGTACTAATAACTGTAGTATAAAAAGCTGATTAAAGGGTGGACATGTTGAAATTGAAGTTTTAGTGGGATACTGGAAGGAAAAATTCCTGGAGATTTTAAAATATGAAATATGGGAGAAGATAGGACAAAATATGTAAGAATAATAGTAACAGTTACAACAGAGGAGAAGGTTTCCAAGGAAGCTCCATAAAGAAAAATAAAAGGCTACCCAATAAAACACTCAATTGTAGAAGGCATATATTGTACTTACTTTGATTTTTATCATTTTTATTAATGGTTCAGTGGATACACTTTAAGTCAGACTCGTAAAAACTGTGATGTAGCAGGAAGTGTGAGAAGAACTGAAATTCCTGAGAGTGCAAGTAATTTATTCATGTTCACACAGCTAATAAGTGGCAGGTTGGGTATAGCCTGGTAGTTTGACATTAGTGTCTGTCCTCTTGGTGAGCTGTCTCTTTTGACCCACTGGAAACTGATAGGATGGAAGATGAACAGAACTTGGGCAAATGTTCACAATTATGGGACGAATTCAAAGAAAAATTCCTTAAAGAGACTGAAAAAGTATAACCTAGGTAGGCAGGCCAGGAGAGCACAGTATTACAGAAAACAGACACTATTCCAGGGAAGAGTGTCAGCAATGCCACATAGAGGTGAGGAAAGAAAAGGACTGGACAAGAAAATGTGGCATTCCCTCTCCTTTTAATTTTTACCATCTGCAGTTTAATAAAAAGCTGACATTAAGTATCTTAAATTTAGAAAAGGTATCTGCTAAGATATTAATTACCCTCCTTCTCTGTTCTGTGAACTGAGATAATTAATATTCACTAGCCTTTTTGCTGTCTGAAATTTTGAATTTTAGACCTCCAGGGCATCATCATCCTGGTTGTTCTTTCAAATAGCTATTATAGTGATAACTGTCAACTATTTAGAATTATTTTAATGACATAACACCCGCTTTGCTGCCAACCAATTGTAGTAAACGAGAAAAGAGATTTCATTTTTTTCCAAGCTATCAAAATAAATTTATTCTAAAATATGGCATTTGTATTACCCAGAAAATAAAATAAAAGAAGAATGCCCACATCATGCTGAGTTCTTTTCTAACTTTGGTAAGTGCAGTATAATGTATCCATAAGACATTTAAAAAAAAAAAAGTCTTATTTTGTGTTTTTCTCAGGATCTCAGAGACAGTCTGCGGTATGAGACAGCCTATGTCAAACTTTTATTTTTGGAAAAACTTTTCGCTTATATTGATTATTTAAAGGCTCAAGAGTTTATAGTCTCAAGACATATGTGAGAAAAGGGCTGACAATGAAGGAAAGGTAGCTGGATTGGTCTCCATCCATTTGTTCCCAGTTAAGAAATAGTTGGGCTGAAGGTCTGTTGGAAATGTGAAGAGAAGCTATGGAATAAAATGCTCTATAGATCAGAGGGCAGCATTTTTCGCCGTCTGAATGACTGGCCTTCTTTGCTAATAGGCAGCCCATAACCCTAGTAGGTGGTAGAGACGTAAGGATGTATTGAATTAAAGGAGTAATGTGAAGATCTCTTCTATTATCCAAATTAACTTTCCCAGAGGAGAACAGAATATCTTATAAAATATTCAAGTTGGAATTCGTCTAATTTCACAGCATTTTTGCCTTTATTTAGATTCATACTTGAATACCTATCTGCGTTATCCAGGCAGTATTTTCTCCAAGTTTTTCAGGCTCTACCTTTATTTCCAATTCCTCTGGCATGCTCCCAGTCCTTGGCTTGTTAACCCCTCAGAAGCTCTGAACTCTGCACCCTGCACATATATTTTGTTTTCATGCACTCATTCTTCTTGAAATCTTTTTCTTATTTGTCTTGCATAATAACACACTCGTCCTATATTTGCAGTCATTCTTGGTCAGCACACTTCATGGACTCCTCTTTCTCCTCAGGTTAAGGAGGAGGGGGAGGAGGAGGACGAGAGGGAGGAGGGGGAGGAGGGGCAGGGGGAGGGGAAGGGGAAGAAAAAGAGGAAGAAGGAAATAAAAGAAGGAAAAGGCAATCCTCTAGGTATTATCGTCAGCCCTCTTTTCTTGCTTTACACAGTCACTTTTGACTATTTAAATCATAGGATAGCTTCCAAAACCAACTCTCTGACATGACTCTTAAATCTTAAACCTATAACCCATAAACCACTCACACTAAATCTTTCTCCACTACTCCTTTCAGAGGAACTTGTGGTTCTCTTTCTAGATTTTTCACTCTAACAGTGGCTCCATTTACCATATTGAATTCCTAGTCTGTCAAAACACAACACAAAATTCACCTACTCTATTTAGGTTTCTGCTACTTTCATAGGAAAACAGTATTCTGTTTGTCTCTTCATCGTGTCTGTCACTCTACCTAGCATCAGCTGCCCTATATTATAATTTTTTTTCTTTAGTTTTTCTACCACATTACACTGTGATCTCCCTGAGACAGAAGAGCCTAAGTCTTATTCATTTTTATCTCTTCCATATGATTTAGCACTGTGCTCTTTGAACACAGAGAGCCCTTAATAAATGCTAGTTGTTTTTCTTTGACAATGAGATCTTAAGTCTCCCTAAAACATTAGGAGAAGCTATAAATAAACTGTTGTGATGTAGTGTCTCTAAACAGGGAAGTGCAAGAATAAATTAGTTTTATTTTTCTTTATAAGGAAGTATATTATATCTATTTTTAGGCTTTAATTGTGATATCTATATTCAGTGTTTTCCTTGGAATTATTTTTTTACAGATTTTCTTCCTGTTACAAATTAGATTTATTTTAAACAATGTAAGTAAAAAGTGAATTTCATTCTTGGTTTGTTTGTTTTTTTTGTTTGTTTGTTTGTAAATTAAGTATTGTTTTAAATATACTAGAGTAATTTATAATTTAGGCTTAAATTGAATATATCTCTCTAATTTTAATATCCTAAAATATATGCTTTGTATATTGGATCTTTTGTTTTTTCAGTCTCTTAATCATACACAAAGTCCTCTTTATAATACACATATTATATACACATATTCCTTCAGTACCACTCCAGAGCCTCTCCTTATCTTTTCCAGAAAGTAAACTCTTCCCATTTTTATTTACACATCTTCTCTTTCTTCACTGTTAATTCTTTTGTCCAACTTTGGGAAGACAGAGCTACATTGACAATTAGATGAAAAGCAGTCTATAAAACATTTTTGATTGCTGATGGGAATCCCAATGATCTTGTCCACTTTTCACATAATAAAGTAATTTAAATATAAGTGTGCTTTCTCAATAGTGTCATTTACTGACATTTAAAATAACTCAGTGTAATACTTTGATTAAAAAAGAATCACAGTTACAGGTCCATAAAGTTTATTCATGTTGGTATTTTTACAAAATAAGAAACAACAAAAAGAATGATTTAATATTTCATGGAGCTGCATTTATTTAATTTATAGGATTGCTCTATACTGGCATATATGTCCCACGGTCTAAAAATACTCCTGGCACTTAATAAGTCCCCAGGAAATATTTGTGAAATGAATGAATGAATGATGATATATTTTTCTCTTGTAGTTAAAATTTTCTTTAAAAAAATAATAAATTTATATTAGTCGGCAACTGTTCCGCTTTGTCTTAGTTGATAAATGTTGTTAACATCATATCAATCCATCAAAGACTAATTTATTGGTCCCTAAATTCTAAAAGTCAAGAAATCATTAACTTGGAAGACCATTTTCTGAGTGTGATCCCATTAATTAAAAAAATTTTTTAAATTCCATTCAGACTTTACCCAACCTTTACCATCTACCTTCAGACAGAACTATCTACGTGGCTGAATGCAGGATTCAGGTTGATCTAGAAAGTTTTCACCTGGGCATGGGCATGGAGAATGAGGATAGGGAGGATCAGTCAAGTCAAAATCATTTTGAAAATTAAAGTAAAAAAAAAAGGTTTAAGAAAACAAATAAATAAATATTATGTGAATCCAGAAGTTCAGATGAACTCAAATTGAGGTCAGAGAAAGATGGAGTCAATGTTAAAATAATGAAAACAGAAAATGAACCAGGTAATCAATTGGGAGATGAAGAAGGAGGGCCCAGATTGTTATATATGCTTCTGAGCATACATCTACAAATTCAGGTTCCAACAGCCCTTTACAATTCAAGATGCTGATCGTAGTTTCGGTTGTTACCTGAATTCTTGACCAACTGGGTATGAATTAGAAGTTCCCACAACCCCTACATGGGTTTGATTAATTTGCTAGAGCTGATCACAGAACTCAGAAATCCCATTTATTTAGTAGTTTACCCATTCACTACAAAGAATATATTTTTTTAAAGATTTTATTTATTTATTTGACAGCGCAAGTAGGCAGAGAGGCAGGTAGAGAGAGAGGAGGAAGCAGGCTCCCTGCTGAGCAGAGAGTCCGATGTGAGGCTCGATCCCAGGACCCTGGGATCATGACCTGAGCCGAAGGCAGAGGCTTGACCCACTGAGCCACCCAGGCGCCCCTCACTACAAAGAATATTAAATGATACAAATCAACAGCCAGATGAATGTTTACATATGGTGAGGTCCTAAACAAAGGAGCTTCTGTCCTCATAGAATTTGGTATCCAGTATGGTGGTATGCGAAAGCATTCTGGTTCTCCAAATTGGAAGTTCTCTGAACTACCTCCTTTTTTTTTTTAATGGAAGCTTCATTAATAGGCATGATTGATTAACACATTGACCACTGGTGATTGATTTAACATCTAGGACTTCTTCCCTCCGCAGAAAGAAGAGTGGGACTGAAAGCTACAACCCTGGAATCACATGGTTGGCTCTCTTGTCAAACAGGCCTAGTCATTATGTGTTTTTCAAAAGTCATCTCATTAAAATAACAAAAGACTTTTATTGCTCTTATCACTTAGAAGATTCTATGGGTTTTAGGAGCTCTAGGTCAGGAATGGGGTTGAAGACCAGCTACATACATTTCTTATGATAATTCATAATATCATACCATCCATACTATTTTCTTCTTTAATTAAAGAATAAGCAAATGAACAAAACAAAACCAAAAACATAACAGTGTCCTGGATGGTTTTTCAAGAATGTTAGGTGAAGGGTGCCTGGGTGGCTCAGTGGGTTAAGCCGCTGCCTTCAGCTCAGGTCATGATCTCAGGGTCCTGGGATCGAGTCCCAAATCAGGCTCTCTGCTGAGCAGAGAGCCTGCTTCCCTTCCTCTCTCTCTGCCTGCCTCTCTTGTGATTTCTCTCTGTCAAATAAATAAATAAAATCTTAAAAAAAAAAAAAAAGAATGTTAGGTAAATAATTAGTTGTGTTGATCAGGGCACCCTTTAAAAAGGGATATAGATATATTCTGTAAGAAAAATACATTCCCTCAGTCTTTAGAATGTAAATCTCCAAAACTACACTTAGGAAATAATATAATTAAGAGTGTCTATACCCTCACTCAGGAAATGTGAACATCATCAAAGAGATAATACAGAGTGATATGGAAAATAATGCCTAGTTTGTGTTTCATGGTGTTTAGAAAGAATGCTTCCCAATAAATGTGCTTGAAAGATGTGCTGGAGATACCACAAGTTCTGTGGATATACTGGAGAGGGTTTTTTTGTTTGTTTTTTAACATAGGACTTGAACTCACAATCTTGAGATCAAGACCTGAGCTGAGACAAAGAGTCAGACGCTTAACCGAGCCACCCAAGCACCCCTATATTGGAGGGTCTTAAACATTTCTTAGAAAATCCCCAACATAGATAAGTATATTTCTAAATGTTTCCAATGTGCTATTTTCTCATATAATTATTCTGCAAAGGCCCATAATGGAAGGATGTATTGACACTAAGTATAATTGGTCACCCTGGTAACCAATTTTTATGTTTTGGCAGCTTCACCATTATTGTGTATGTGTATATCAGCTAATCATTTTTCGTACTGCATACCAGAAAAATGAATAAAATATATGTGTATCATTTGGTGCTCAGATATGTAATTTTTTATTACTTTCTAAATGTTTCTTTTCCTTCCATTGAATATGAAATTTTGTGAGAAAAATAAAATTATCTTTCACTGCCTTGCAAATCAATAGTATGTTATATCATTGTTTGATTCTTTTATTCAAAGTCAGGTGAGATCCAGATAATTGGACAAGACTCTAGAAGAATAATCTTTGATCTTTTTCGCACATCTTATATTCAATCCAGCACAAAATAATTTTGGCTTTGCTTTCACAATGCATCTAGAATCTGACTACTTTTTTCCTATCTCCACAGCTATAGCTCTGATCTCACCATTATCTCACCATCATTTTAATCCTAGAAGACGGAGGAACATGCAAAAAACCTCTCTGCTTCTGCTTATTCTCATAATTTACAGCCAGAATAAGCCTAAGAGAGCAAGGTCAAATCTAAGCTCAGTACCTTGCAATAGCTCCCCACCTCACTGAACGTTCCATAGGTCCTAGAACCATCTTCATAGTTGCTCACAAGGTTCTACATTCCATGCAAAACCTCCATCTCCTTTCCCGTCTACTTGATCTACAACCATTCCCTCCCTCACGCCTCTCCATCCTCATTGCCCCCTTGCTAATGCTAAAACGTGTGAACATACCAGGCCTTTTGCTCCACCTTGTATCTCTGTTACACCACACAAATATTCACTTGCACTTCCAATCTCCACTTTGCACTATTTTTTTCATGGACTTTATAAGCTTTTATAATAATACATAATTAACTTATATTATTATATTTTTCACTGGCATTTCCCATTAAAACATCTAGACAGGTGTGTACATCATTTAATATTTAATTTATAAATTATACTTATGTGTTAATATTCTACAAAAATAATATAAAAATAAATATATTTATATTTGTCAGTTTTATAGTCTTATAGAAATTTATAGTTATATTCACAGTGACTAGACTAGCATTCAGCAAATATTATGTTCTCTAAGTCACATTAGTGTGAATGAATGAATGAATGAATGATTGAATGGATGAATGAGTGAATGACTCTGAAAAGCAATGTCCCAGAGTTGTATTTAAACTTATATAGATATTCAAATATTCAACCAGAAATCACAATCCTTAAAATATGAGAATATCTTTCATTCCTACATAGGTACTGAATTTATAAACTAGTTTATTACAGTAGTAACTTTTCAACTAAAAAATGACACATAGTTCATGATTTGTCTTGAGAATTGCAAAGTTTTTTCTTGTAACATATATGAAAATGGAAAAGAGCCAGGATAGAGTATTATGTACAGACTAATCTGGGAAAAAAAATCTATTCAGAGAAGAAGAAGGTATTTTTTTCATACCGGGCTTGGTTTTAAGAACAGACTTTGAAATCTTGGAACAAAAGACTGGGGCGGCGGGGGGGGGGGGGGGGGGGGATAAGCGAAAAAAATATCCCATGTAGGAAGTAGGGTGCAACTACTAATAATACAATCTATAAATTATTAAAATCTACTTCATTGCAGTCATCCAACGCCAGTACATTGGAAAGTTAGATAAATGAGAGCTTAGAAATAAGAGTAAAAGCAAAAAGACCATTATACTAAATAGGAAGAATAGACTAAGAACCTCAACTTGTAAATCCCATTATCAGTCCATGAACATGGTACAATGTGAACGTTTCACAGTAGAGGCAAACTATGGCTAACACTTAGTCTGGACTCCTCCATTCCAAGAGCATCCATTCCAATACAGTGTCTATTTTGAAACACGTAGTTTTCTTAGTCTATATCCTAACGCTAATTTACTGGTACAAAATAATTAAAGGTATGTTATGATTTCACTTAGATCCATTTCATTAAAAAAGACATTATTTTTGGATGTTTAATGTCTTCACAAGCACACTCATTACTGCTGGTCAACATATCACATGAAAACCTATAGAAAGAGTCAGTAATTATGTCTACTTATATTCAGAGCAATGAAAATGTCAGCATGTTAAACATCCTCATAAGATTACAACCTTCCCTTTACTCCAGAACATGTACAGCAGTTAATTTAATAACCTGGCATAATGGAAAACTTCAGCAAATCTAACAACTCCCTAATGGCTTCTTGCCACAGCTGCTTGATGGAAGAAGAGAGTGTATCAAATTTTTATTCCTATTTAATCTCTAGAGAAACATGCTTGTTTATTTATTGGAAAACAATGCTTTAACAGTAGCACTTAAAATATATTGCCTGTCATTTTTAATATTTATTATTTCATAGTGACTGATAAAAACAGAAAGAAATAAAATTTTTAAAGACAGAAAGATACAGCTTTGTCAAATTCTTTCTGAGATTTGGGTTAAGAAAGCTATCAGTGACAGCTCCTTTGGAGGAAGAAACATTATTTAGTCAAATTTCAGATAATGAAAATAATACAACAAATAAAAGGAAGCTACTATTTATTATAAATTGAAACTGTTGTGTAGATGACATAATCACTTCTTTCTATATAACATATATGTGAATAGATGGATTGAAAGCTAAGTAATCAAAAAGATGCAAAGATCTAATTCCTTGCAATAGAACATACAAAAATGTCAAGGGGTAATTGTGGGGAAAGAGATTTTAAGAGTAGAAGGTATGCATTGATAATCCTCCCTTTTTCCTCAAAGGATATCATCAGATATGAATACAATCCTTTCTTGCCATTACTTTCTCTTATATTTCTGAGTTGGTTTCTCCCTTGAAATCATTTCCACTACGTTTCTTCAGTAGAAAATTATACCTCAACAAAGAAAGTAATCTGACATAACAAAAGCCCTAAGTATTTATATTCTGAATTCTTTTTTAAATAAATTTATTTATTTGAGAGCATATGAGCATGAGAGCACATGCAGGGGGAACAGCGGGAGCAAAGAGCCCTATGAGGGGTCGATATCAGAACCCTGAAATCATGACCTGAGTCAAATGCAGCAGCTTAACCCACTGAGCCACCCAGGCACCCCTATTTTGAACCCTTTTTTAGACTACATTTGGAAATAAGAAAAATAATTACTGGCTAGAGAATACACCTTGGTATTACTGTCTATTAAAAATTCTGTGGAATTAAAAAAAACTTAAGTGAAAAGGTCAAAGAACATTGGTTTTAAAAGCTAGATGAATAAGAATAGGGACTAAGATATCAGCCAATAAAATTTCCCTACGAATCATTTCATAAATGACTAAGAACACATCAAATATTTTTTTAAAAGATTTTATTTATTTATTTGTCAGTGAGACAGAGTACAGGCAGACAGAGTGGCAGGCAGAGGCAGAGGGAGAAGCAGGCTCCCCGCGGAGCAAGGAGCCAGATGTGGGAGGCAATCTCAGGATACTGGGATCATGACCTGAGCCGAAGGCAGTCGCCTAACCAACTGAGCCACCTAGGCATCCCCAAAATTTTGTTTTTCATTCTCATGGATTGTGTAAACAAAGAAAATTTAACAAGTCTTTTGAAAATCATAATCCTATCTAGAACCTATGTGATTTTAAGAAATGTGGGACTGTTCAGAAAAATGTGTAAGGTTCAAGATACATGCTCATGAAATCATATTTCAAAAGATAACACTCATATTCCTTACCAAGACACAAGAGGCTCTGTAACCTGCCCCCATCCAACTATCTCTTTGTTCTCACTTACCTATTTTAGTGTAAGTGATATAGAACAAGTTAGAATTTCCTGTGTCAATACTCTTCTTCACATCTCGGTCAGTGACTTTTTACTACTGCCCTGATAAATAAGAATTTTTCCCACCCTATTTTTTTTTAAGATTTATTTGTTTATATAGTTTTGAGAGAGAGAGAGAGAGAGAATGAGCATAGGGAGGGGCAGAGGGAGAAGCAGACTCCTTGCTGAGCAGGGAACCTGACATGGGACTTAATCCCAGGACCCTGAGATCATTACGTGAGGAGAAGATGGACACCTAACCAATTTAGCCACACAAACAACCCCCTACCCTATTTCTTTAACAAACAAGAAAACAAAATTTTATTCACTTCCAAAGAATCAAATAAAATATCTCCCCTGAAATTCTTTTCCTGGCCCTCTGAGATGGGTTGATTTCCCCTCATGTACCATGCAACTTAAACATAACATTATAATATCACCACTTGGCATACTATGTGGAAATTATCTGTTTTCTGTGGTTTGCTTCTTCTACTAGGTTATAAATTTCTTAATTAGAAAAACCTGGCTTTATCTCTGTCTTTCCAGTGCCTAGCATAATGACTGGCACTCAAGGGGCACTAAAATGTCTATCATAAAATAATGAGATCATCCTCAGAACTTGGTAATTAGTGATAGTTTAAACCTCCTTAACATCTGTGGAATTAGCATATACCATGTTCAGGTAACTTCTATCATAAATTCCTATAATTTTTCTATTTTATTATTCATTATTGTTGTTAAACTTTTACTAATTTATAAACTAAACTTTATCATAGGTATATTTGTATAGGAAAAAATATAGAATATATAGGATTTTATACTATCCATGATTTCAGGCATCCACTGTAGATTTTGGAACATATTCCCAGTGGGTAAGGTGGGGGTTGGAAGCTACTGTACTCTATATTTTAGTGTCAATGGTCTGAACAGCAGTCAGTTTTCCCTAAGACACAAAAGCCAACAAATTATGTTACTGGCTAACAGCTTGTCCTAAAGTCTAAGTTATAGCTATTTAATGAATGGGAAAAATGTAAAACAAGCACATAGAGACTTTAGATGTCAAAAAAAGTATTTAAACATAAACATTTTAAGCATAGTCATATGCAAATATCAGTCTTAATCATTAACACTGAATAGAAAATATAAAAATATAAATTACAGCTTTATGATACTCAGATACCATCAGCCTTAATCATAACACTGGTAAACAACTATCTGCTGTAGCATTTTATTTTTCCTGATTTCCTAGCACAACTAACAGAATCTGTATTCATATAATCAGAAATTCATGGAATATTAATACTTTTGACATCATCTGAAGAATTCTCTTAATTAGACTTTAGTGTCTAAAATGTATACATGTGTATTTGATGTCAAATTCCTAGTTAAAATAATAACATTAAATCATATTTTCTTTAGGTCTGGAATTCCAAATAAAATACTTAAAACAACTCATTAAAGCTTACTTGGATCTTTAGAAAAATTGTTCCATAGTGTTGAATATATAAGCAGGTTTATCAATCAGTAACTGTAAGTCAATACTTTTTTTTTTTTTTTAAGAGGGAGATAAAGAGAGACAGAGAATAGGAATGAGTGGGGGAAGGGCAGAGAGAGGAGAGAGAGAATCCCAGGCAAGCTCTGCACTCAGCGTGGAGCCTGACATGGGGCTCATTCAAACAACCTTGAGATCATGACCTGAACCGAAGCATCAAGATGTTTAACTGACTGAGCCACCAGGTACCCCTGGTGATGTGAATCACTTTAAAGGGTATTATTTCAAGTGATGTGAATCACTTTAAAGGGTATTATTTCATCTCTTGATCAACCAAAACTAGGTGTTCCACTGAATTTATATTAAACAATAATAATAATAGAAAAATAAAAGTCATTAGCACCCAGAAGCCATTCTGTTGCAGTAAAGTGGTTAAACATAAATTGTATGAGAAAACATTTGATGGGCACCAGGGTGGCTCAGTTGGTTGAGCATCTGCCTGCAGCTCAGGTCATGATCTCAGGGTCCTGGGATCCAGAGCCTGTTTCAGGCTTCCTGCTCAATAGAAAGTCTGCTTCTCCCTCTACCCCTGCTCTTCCCCCCAACTCATGTTCTTTCTCTCACTCTGTCTTTCAAATAAATAAATAAAAATCTTAAGAAAAATAGAAAAGAAAACATTTGAGGGCCTATTAAGAAGGTGAAATATATGTGAATACAGTTTTTGAGATATTCTGGTAATGACAAGACAGGATTTTTCTGTTTTGTAAATAGTTATTATTAATACTTATTTACCTTTCTATACATGAATAATCTTTGGTACCAGACAATTTTAGGGAATAGTAAGAAATAGTAAAATTTATCTATATAATGATACTATGACCACAAGAAGTTTCAAAGAAGACAGATGACCAGATATTGCTGAGGGAAAAAAAAATTTTCTAAAATACATCCAACTTTTGATTAATGTTTTCTCTAGTACTTCAGCCACTTTTAGAAGTGTAGAAGACAAAAAGACTAGCCAAAACTAGATGGCCATACTAAAAATTAGTGGTAAAAACCTTAATGGTTTTTACCAAATACTTCAGGTCACCTGAAGGTGATTTACCCCACATTCCCCCCAGATGAGTTTTTAATCTGAACACTTGGGTTAGGGATAAAGAACTTGGATTTCCAACTAGTTACTGTATGCTGAGAGGATAGCAACAGATACTTGAGGGTCAACCCTATATGCATATTATCGGCATCGGGGGAATATTTATAATATTCTCATGCTCAGGCTTGCCACCTGAGTTTCTCAAAGGATTAATTGTTGGAGACAAGAAAATGCTATGCACTTTTGAAGCTCTTCGGATGTTTCCAATGAGTCTAGAGGAAAAATGTAGTCTTCAGGAATGATGTGAAACAGTTTGGGCGCTGACATATAAATTGAGTACCCAAAGCTTTAAAAAACTGGAGGAGGATATTTAGTGGTAACAGTTAATTATATTTAAATAGAATTTTCCACCTTGTGATGTGCTCACCTATGCTTTATCTTGTTTATTTTAATCTTTACAGCAATTCAATACATAAGAAATAGTTTCCACTTTTCAGAAAAATAATCTAAAGCTCAGGAACCTTACTGAAAAAGTGCCACAGGTCACAACACTCACATGCAGGGAGCACAACTGAAACTCAAGCATTTGGGCTGTAAGTTGAGTTATTACTGTTGTATGCCATATGATTTTTATATCTACAAGACACTGAAGAGTCCAAAAAAGGCAGAGCAGACACTCTACTAGGTAGTAGTGAAAAATGACACAGGCTATTTGGAGGAAAATATATATAAGTAGGGTAGCCAAGATTATAAAATAATCTTGAAAAAAATGAAGAATCTGAAATGTATGGTAATCAGTGAAAACAAGAGGAGACACTGTCACAGAAATACATACAAATCATATACATATTATGTGCTAACATCTTATTATCTGGAATCTGTGTGTAAAAAACTTACAAACCAATTCATTGTAAAGCTGTAAAAGAAATTACAATTCATCATTTTCTCTAATTGTAACAATCAACCTCATAACAAACCCAAACCCCAGAGTAAGAGGCTGTTAGGTTAGATCAGTAAAAGAGGACAGAAAACTAACTCGATGCCTTCCTGCTCCTGAGAGTAATGGATCCCATGATGTGGTCATTTTGTCTACCTCTAGTTGTGCAGTTTTGCTCTTTCAGTCCTCAGATTGATTTCTTGGGTGTTCCAAATTGCTTTATATTTATCTAGCTGTATTCAAGGGACAAGACAAGCTTAGTGTTCCCCTACTCCTCTGCCATCTTAACTCTTAAGGTCAATGCAAATTTTAATTCCAAGACTATTCATCTTCTGCTCACCATTTCCCTATTTGGTCTTTAGGAAAGAGTGTGGTTCTCTTGGACATGGGAAGGAATATGCCCTGATCTCACACTAGGTGCTATCTCCACTGGGCTGCACCTGACCTGACCCAGTTGTGGGCACTAAGAGCTATTGTGGAAGGCCACTGGGCTAGCCCTCTTCTATCAAGGACATCTTGATAGAATTCTCTGCTGCATGCCCTGGTCAGTGTATCTCCTGGGCTCTTCTCCTTACATAAATAGTGTTCTTAGGTTTCTGGCAATGCCTTCTTGCTGACCAATCCCTTGGCTTATCTCCCATAGGCATCATGGACCCTAATAATGACTTTCTGACATCCTAGACTGCATAAGCTACCCTGTAGCCTTCAATAAAATAAAATGTTACTTCATGGTGGAAACACCTTCTGACAAGTTATAGGCCAGGATCAGGGATGTAGAGAAACATCCCAGGAATTACCAGATATCTGTGTTGTTCAAGTGTTAAGTGATTGTGGGGTGGGATATAATAAGTGCATCCCTGAATGCTGTACATGTTAATGAACAGGAGTCAAGTCAATGGGTAGAATCTGAATGTTGAATAGTGCCATAAATTTTCCTTTTACTCCAATAAAATGGGAAACTGAGAGAATAGCTTTGGCCACTATTAGGAAGGGGAATGTCAAAAGACTGAGATGCATTTGTTTGATGTATTTGGGTATTGTGGTTGAGTCATTAAAAGACCAGTTTCCTCTATGGAGAATGATCTCCCTTTACTGGAGAAACTGAGAAGTTGAGAGGTGGCCTAAGAACACATTAGCCTTTTATTACCTCTACTGCATGACCGTGAACCCCCATATTCTAATTTACCAGAAAAGTGAACTAAGGGTAGATCCAGAGTCCCTTCTTTTGGATAACAGTGCTCAAGTGGCTCTCTTACCAGGTTCTCTTGAGTAGGGACACCTACTACACATTCAATTTGCCAGATTCAGAAAAGGAGTTATATGGAAAGGGAAGTATCTGTATCATCACATTTACTGTGCTGCCACAGGGCACTTGAAATCTCTTGTTATTTTACTAGCAATGAATAGGCCAAGATATAAAACTGGTCTTACTTTCAGGGGTGACTTGGTATGTTGAAAGCCTAAAACCAAGTACCATAACTTTAAAGTAGAGACTAACTCATACTGAGAGCCCAGAATGACTCATTAATTCTGGGTCCTTGGCAATCATATCTTTCTCAGGCCAGGTTGCTAGCCATGCTCATTCAGTTATAAAGGGGCAAGGAAAAGCACCCAAGCAAGACAATTTAATGCCACACATATTCTTTCAAGCTTCATGTAAAACAAAACAAAACAGCCCAGCCCTACCTTATCCTGATGATCAGAGTCATTTACCTTGTCAAGATCTTGAGTATTCTTCTTGTCTTCTGGTACCTGGATACAAGGAGTCAAAATTTCCCTGGTGACCTCCATAGTTTGTTTTCATGGGACCTTTTCTGTGACTCCTGGCAAGAGTATGACACAGGGCCTCCATCCCTGAAGAACATCAAAGAATGGGGACAAGAAAGACAAAATTTTGCAGTGGGCCATTGGGAGTTTTAGAAGTGCTTCTGCTTCCACTCTTTGGTTTCCATAGTGAGGTCTTCTTTCTGTTAGGGATAGAACATTATGTGGGGGTGAGGAATATTTTTGACTTAATGGATATGACAAGGACGGTGGTGTTTGAGTGTTGTCTCTGAGTTCTGCTTCAATTTTCCTTTAAGAAGGATATACCAGTGCCCTATGAAATGCTAACTACTTCTAAACTGTCTGATTTATGATATAATCAATGGATCACACAATCATGGGCCAATTCCCAGACTTCTACAACATGAAATGGTTCCCTGGTTATATACTATTTTGTGTAGGGTTCCAGTCTATGAATGAGGTATTCCATAAACCACTAGTCTTGCCTACTAGAGTTCTACAAGAAGAATGGCCAAATCCATTTAAAGAATAGATATTTATTCCTGTGAGGAAAAATTGCTTTATTTCATGTCTAAGACAGAAAGTTCTCAGTATAGCTGACTTGCTGCCAAGTGGCCATTTGGTCTCCTTGAAATATAGTGCCATATCAGCATGGCTGCATTGGTCTCTGTTGTTGACTGATTGAATCTTCAGAAAGTGCAAAAGCTAATTAGTTTCTATAAGTGGTAATTAATGTTGATGGGCTTATATACAGTGTTCATCACTGCAACCATAACCAATTTATTCATGAACCATTTTTCCAGTTCCATTGTGGACACAACAAAGTCGGCTAATGACAAGTAACCAAAACATTTTAAATACAGTTGTTCAATGTCTTTCCCATAGTGAATGCTTTTTCATATGTGTTAAAATGTGATATAATACTTGACATTTTGCATCCATTCCCATGTCTGTTCACAAGCTATTGTTCCTGACAACCTCATGTGTGATGCTTCAATTGACCATACCATTAGCTTATGGTATATATTCTTATCTCAGGCCACTTCTCTTTCCATACAAAGCAGATGATTATTTGCACTGGTCATCAACCTATCCATGGGAAATTTTCCTTTGTTACTGCCTTTTAAGGTTACTTCTGACTGTGGCTATTATGCAATAATAGTTCATTTTCAGCAGGTTCCCACATACAGAGCCAAATCATCTATGATCCAAGCTTAGACATTTTATTCCTCTTTTATCTGGTACTAAGATACCATCCACATGGTCATAGATACAAGCCAGGGGAGGGATACTGGTGCAACTCTGGTGGGATCTTGGCTACCCTGTGATTCTGTGACTTATGCCTGTAGTCCTTATCAAGTTTGATGTTGTACTGTTTAATGATAAAGCTTAGATAGGCCTGTCCAATTTCATGATTTGATATGCCTTACAAACCCTCAGTCATGAGTGGGCAGGTCATTTGGTACTTATGATCAAGTATTCTCTCTCTTCCAAGAACTAATAATATACCTAGAGCCAGCTGTCAAAAGGAGTATAAGTCTCAGCCTTGTTCCAGAATCTCAGAAGCCCACATTGTAATTCTCCCTCTGAAATTCATTGTGAGCTCCAAATTGCATTGTTTCAAACAACTAGAATTTCTGATCATTTGTTTTTATGGCCATGTGATAGGGCTGTTTTCCATCACAACCTGGATCTCCTGCACAGATTTTTTTTTTTTTTTAAGATTTTATCTATTTATTTGAGAGGGAGTAAGAGACAGAGATAGCGACAGAGAGCCCAAGCAGAGAAGAGACGGAGAAGCAGGTTCCCCACTGAGCAGGGTACCCGAGGTAGGGCTTGATCCCAGGACCCTAGGATCATGACCTGAGCCAAAGGCCGATGCTTAACAGACTGAGCCACCCAGGCGCCCCTCCTGCACAGATCTTTTACTTAGTCTTTTACTCTGGAGGAGAGAGATGAGAGAGACCCTTCTGGTTTTTATGAAAATCTGACCCTTGTGAAGAAGAGGAAGAAGGAAGGATGACTGTGTGGAAGACTGTTACATCACAATGCAGGTCTAAGAATTTTGGGCCATGCCAAAGGGGTGTCCTTATACCAAAGTTGACTGCTGGATGTGTCTGATATGTCACATGAATGGGCCTGCATTAGTACCCCTTTCCATGCTTAGTCATTGTTTGGGAGCAGTCTATGAATGTGTGGTCTAGATTAAAATCTCAATGGTGGATACAGAGGGTCAGCAGCTGGTATATCGTTCAGTTATGCTCTCAAAAGGCAGAAGTAGGAGAAGCACATTTTCCTGGCCTCCACAGACAAAAACAACTTTCTGATTTTGATTTTTGCCAAATGGAATATGGAGAAAAGGATCACTGTATCAGAATTATGCATCTAGATGCCACAGTCCATGGCTACTACAATGGCTATGCTATCAGCTTCCATCCTAGAATAAAGACACTGCATAACAGGCTCTTCCCAAGGTTCCATACAGAAAATAGGCTTAAATCCCTCTGTTTCAAGCTTTCTCTTCAGCCTTTGAACCCACCTCCATCTTCCAGGAGATCAGCACACATATATTCCACTGGTTTGACTTTTCTCCTTTCCCACAATCTTCTGGAGTTAGAAGCTATTAGGCTTTTATTCTCTTCTCTTATAATCAGGACTTTTAATATTTCATATCCTGAGTTTTTATTACCTCAGCTTGAGTTAGTAAATTTCTGTCCTAATCAACAAGGAAGATTCTTTATATGTCAGCGAAAGAACTGAGAAAATCTGAAAAAAAAGCTTGATTTTCAAGACTTGAAATATTACTTTAGATATCAAAAGGTGAATGTATTTGTTTCATCATCCTTTTTGTATTCCTGCCATAAATCCTATCTATTTATTTCCAAAGTATCCAAATGGACACTTCTGGCAGACTAAAAAATAATTCTGAATAAGGGAACTTGAAAGAAAAAATAATTTTTAATGGATCATCATCTTTATGAGTTATGATAAATAACGGACAATACAAAGTGTTATTAGGGTCAAATGAGAAAGTGACTTAGCTAAGGAAAGCAATCAGAGAAACAGCCCTACCCATCTGTAGTAGTTAATTGTTATTAAAGCCTGCAAGTTTTAGCCCTCCTGTTGCCATTGCTGAAGGAGTCCCACTAGCCTGCTCATGACAGGGTGTGTATCAAGGCAGGTGATAAGCAATGTGAGAATAATATCATAGTAATATACCTGTGATACCCAGAGCCTAGCTAGCACAGCCCTTTGTCTGAATTTTGAGAAGTGATCTTCTTGGCTCAGGTATTTTCACATGGAAGCTTTGTGTCCTGTGCAGTGAGGCCTTTCCAAGGACTTCTCTATTCTCCTTATTATTCAAAGTCTAGTAATCCAGAACACAAGCTCAGGAAGTACTCCTCACCAGACTTTCTTCCCATTTTTGTCTGTCAAAAACATGTTTGAGCCCATATACTGTATAAAACATTTTTCAAGTTTCCAAGAAGGATGCAAGAAAAGCTTTCAGAAGTTAAAACTAAAGAACTATATATTCTTCTATGCAACATAAACATGTAGAACACCCCATCCCCATTCAACATTTTTGCCAAGAGAAATAAAAAAGAGATAAGGAACGTATCTTACATTTACTCTAACATGTATCAAAACTGGCCTTGAAGATCTTTTGATTTGTTTGAGAAGTCACGATGTCTATGAAAACTAAATAATACTGCTGGGCAATTATCAGGACATCCCAGCAATGGTAATTAGATGACACTTAAAGAAAAGAACTCTATTATCAGAATAAACAGTGACAGCTTGCCTTATGGTTAAATGAAAGTACCTAGATGGCTCTTCTCAAACACACTGAAAAGACCTCCTTCTCTCAAGGTATATAGTTCCTACAACAAGTGATATTCATCCTTTCCCTAGAGTAAATGCAGTGCTCAAAAGCACAGGCTACAAAGCTAAATTTCATGTGTTTTTACTCTGGTTCTGCCACTTAAGGGATGACTATGGAAAAATAATTCTACCTACTATACCTCAGTTTCCTCTTCTAGCATCTATCAAAATAAGTATTCTTTCAAAGAGTTACTCCCCCCACCAAAAAATAAAGTTATATGAAAACACATGTAGTCAGGTCAGTGTCTGGCAAATATTAAGTACTCAATAACCGTTAGCTATTATTATCATAATTCCTTCCGTATCACTCTTAAAGAAATACTCATGTAAAACTAAATCATACCATGAGGCTATGATCACAGATTAATTATTGAATTGCTTTCCTATCTGTAAGGGAGATGTTGAGGTGGACAGTCTGAGGAGGGAAAAAGAGTGAGAGAGATTGCTAGAATAAGTGAGGAAGACTAATATTTATTCAAATTTGCCAGACTTTTTTCATGCACTGATTTCTCCTTCAAACCCTACCCCTAACTTGCTCAGGTTTGCACAACTAATAGTGACAGAACAGGAACTAGAACATGTTCTCCTCTTACCAGTAAGTATAATCTTCTCTAGAAAAGAGCAAGGACAAGAAGGGACATGCAAATACATGTATTTTAATCAGGAGCTTATACAGTAAAACCAATAAACTCATTCATTATATAATTGCTTCAAGTCTCACTTTACTCACATAGGTTATATTCACCTCCTCTATTTCTCTGTTTCTCCTGTCAATAATAAACACATATAGAAAAGAGCTTCTTATGCATGAATATTATTCATTGTATAAATATTTTATATGTTTACAAATTCTTTGGTTATTTTCTGCTGCTAATAGTTCTTAAATCACTATAATTATAGAGTGTAATGTGTAAATATGAAATTTTAAATATATGTTTAATAAAGTTGCCTTTGGAAAATAGAGTAAGGTTTCATTAAGCTGTCTTTTCAGCTTTGTTAAATATACCAGCACATAACTTGAAATGTTAATGAAAATGTGCCCTTTAATTTTAGGTGGTGACCTTTATTAAAATTAATTTATCTCTACAGTGTATTTTTAAAAGTTAAAGGAAACAGATTCAAAACTCTGTTCTAATTATGAAAGACTTATAATAAACCTCAAATAAATATCTTTTAATATGGAACATAGTTCTTACTTTACCATTTCCTCACATGTAATGTACCTGGAAGGTATGCTATTGATTTATTATTGTGTTTCTTGATAGGAAGCTTATATAACATCTGCTGACCTATTTCTCCTCAAATTAGCAAAATAATATGAACATGTAGGAAGCCATGGGCAAGGGCTAAAAGAAAGTCACTTAAAAATTAGAGAATGTGTGGGGCGCCTGGGTGGCTCAGTGGGTTAAAGCCTCTGCTTTCGGCTCAGGTCATGGTCCCAGGGTCCTGGGATCGAGCCCCTCATCAGGCTCTCTGCTCAGCAGGGAGCCTGCTTCCACTTCTCTCTCTGTCTGCCTGTCTCTCTGCCTACTTGTTATCTCTGCCTGTCAAATAAATAAATAAAATCTTTAAAAAAAAATTAGAGAATGTGTATAATTGTACTTTTATTACCATCTTCCTGACTCTAAAGTGAATTTAGTTTAGATTTGTCATTATATTGATAGGATTCAAAAAACTGTCCCTTGCTTATCTCTCCAATTTCATTTGCTCCTATTCTTATATAAAGACATTCTTAGAATGCATCTTGTTGGATGTCTTTGGTTTTCTTATATGCCATATTTTTTTGCTTAGTATGTATTTTCTTCCACCCTTACCAGGTGATAAATTCCTACTTATTATTTATGATCACCTCTTCTTATTTTTTCCTTTAAAAATTATTCATTGGGGCACCTGGGTGGCTCAGTGGGTTAAGCCTCTGCCTTCAGTTCAGGTCATGATCTCAGGGTCCTGGGATCAAGCCCCGCATCAAGCTCTCTGCTCAGCAGGGAGCCTGCTTCCCCCTGTCTCTCTGCCTACTTATGATCTCTCTCTCTCTCTGTAGCAAATGAATAAAAAAAAATCTAAAATAAAAAATAAAAAAAAAATTATTCATTGAGCACTATGTGATAATATTGTTGGTGATATGGCAGCAAATAAGAGATACAAACATTCTTGTTATTGTGCAGCTTATATTTCAGTGTGAGAAACAGATAACACATAAGTGCTCAAAGCATCAGAAGATGGTTAAGTATCATGAGAAAAATAAAGCAACAAAAAAGACAAAAACCATGATGGGTTTTAGGTAAGAGGGAACCAACAATTTACAATAAAGTGGGTTGGAAACATCTTTGTGAGGAAGCAAAAAATGAATAAGGATCTAAAAAGCTGACGCAGCAGAGGGAGTCAGGCAGCTATCTGGAAGAACAGCATCCAGGCAGTGAGCATTAAATGTCTTGGCAAGGACGTGTGTTCATGTTCAAGGAATAGTAAAGGAGACCAGGTTGACTTTAGCTGGTGAATAAAGAGAGGGAATTAGGAAATGAGGTCAAACCATGAAGGAGAAAGGTGCAAGTCACATGCTCTGCAATGGAGTAGACCAATTTGCGGGTTTGATGAAGGGAAATTGCCATAAAATGATTAATACTTCATCAGAGTATTCTGGCTGCTGAATGTAAAATAGTCTCTACAGGGTAAGAGTTAAAACAGTGGTATCAGTAATCCAGGGGGAAAACGATGGTGACTTTGAACAAGATGTTAATAGAAAAGGGTAAGACGAGGTCAGAATTTGAAGGTAGAACTAACAGGACTTACTAACAAATTGGAAGTGGACTATGATAAAAAGAGAAAAATTAATGATGGCTGGCTCCAAGGATTTGGAAGAGAATCATAATATGGTATTCAGTTTTCTCTCACTGTGCTTTCCAGAAAGTCAACCTTCCCTGTATAAGCTAGATCTCTTGCATTCATCTTTAATATTAACCATAAGTGAGAACTTTCTCTTAATATGTTCTGTACTAAAGTTTTATTTACATGGTCCCATTTGAAGGAAATACACTATTATTACCCACATTTTATACACGAGGAGTTTATACTCAACATACTGTAGGGCCATAAATTACTCATCCGTTCGCCATTCCCAAACAACCATTTTTAAGGACAAGAACAACAATGTATCAATTTCTGTATGCCAAACACCTGGAAAAATTACCTTCCTCAAAATTGCTGCCCATTTCTATTTTGAATGAATGGATGAAATGAATTATTGATGAAGTTTTTTAAGTGTAGTGATTTGAATTACAGCATAATTCCTTATTATGTCATCAAATATGTGTCCTTATGTGACCCACAAATCTATTTGCAGTTCTTCCCAAATGTATTACTTTGGCATGTTAAGAGAATATAATGTATATATATTCTCTTAACATGCCAAACTTATACATTTTTTTTCTTTTGTAAACTTGTCCTTGAAGACTAAGAATAATTTAAAAATTTTCTAACTGTTCTCTTATTATAAATTTATGTACATGCAGGCTATTTCAAATGTAATCGAGTGAATAATAATCTCATTTGAGTAGTTTTTCATTATGTTATAGATTTCTTTTTACTTTTTAAAATTATTAATTTAAATTAATAAAGAATGGTCATATAGTGGAATGAAGTAACTAACAGTATATGTAGTCCTCTTTAATTAAAAGTTGTTTCTAGTCAGGGCGCCTGGGTGGCTCAGTGGGTTAAGCCTCTCCCTTCGGCTCAGGTCATGATCTCAGGGTCCTGGGATTGAGCCCTGCATTGGACTCTCTGCTCAGCGGGGAGCCTGCTTCCCCCTCTTTCTTTGCCTGCCTTTCTGCCTACTTGGGATCTCTCTCTCTGTGTCAAATAAATAAGTTAAATTAAAAAAAAGTTGTTTCTAGTCAATGTTTGTGCCAAAACTTATAAAAACAAGGAGAAAAGGATCTAGCTGAGTCAATGGAATATTCAAACAAAACTGTTACTATTTTTTACATTAATAAAGTTATTACTGATTTCTTGTACATTGTACTATATTGAAAATTAATATATCATTAGAATTGGTTCAGTGCCTAAGATTCTTTGAAACCTGCATTAGTACTATAAGAATAATTCTCATGGCCACCAAAGCCTCTGTTTAACCAATGCCATTTTTAAATATATTTTAACTAAACCTCATATAAAGAATTATCTAGAGCTTTTTACTTTATATCTGGTTAAGTCTTGTGACACAACTGACAATCATGTTATTCAATAATACTGAAGAATTATTTGGCTTCGCTTGTTCCTATCAATTTAGTCTTAAGTTAGAAAGATACTTTCTTTTTTCTATAAAATTGAAATGGTGAGACTAAGAGGTAATAAACTTAGCTGGAGTTTATTGTCCTTTTAAATTTCTCAGCTCGGTATAAGTTTACTAGTTACATCAGCTCTGTCAGGAGCTCTAGGCAGACCACAGGCAATCAAAGTACCACGCTTTCTCACACAGCATAGGTGGTACAACTGCAGAGAAAAGTAAGCCCACCCTGATGGTGAACATTCTGACATACACACTACCCTACTTCATAAAACTAACAGGTGTCTCATTATAATGTAAGAACAGAAATCACTGTAACTGAGGACTTTATGTTACTTTGGCCTTTAAGTTACTTGGCTTAATCCCCACATCTAACAGCATGATATGTATTATTTTACCCATAAGGAAAATGAAACCTTAAAGAGTTTAATAGAAGTACTCAAGATAACTGTACAATTGAATAAAGCCCCGGTCGATTTGAGTCTTCATGTCACCTCCTTCGCACTCCACTATGGCCAAGCCCTGTCTGGAAATTTGAACTTGAGGTTGTCTCCAAAATTTTATTATTATAATCTGAGTTATCCGAGTTTTATCAAGGGTTTGCTTGATTAAATATGCATTTCAAAAATATCACATTGTCTTTAGTACATTGAAAAGACCAGAAGGGTCTCAAGGATGTGTAGAGAAAATATTTAAAATATTGTGAGAGAATTCCAGCCCTGATAGAATGCACACTTTAGAGAGTGGGGTAGGCTTGAGGACTGTTTGAGCAAGTAATTAGAAAATGTTTGGCACTGATAGAAACAGAGTTGAGGGGCGCCTGGGTGGCTCAGTGGGTTAAAGCCTCTGCCTTCGGCTCAGGTCATGATCTCAGGGTCCTGGGATCGAGCCCCGCATCGGGCTCTCTGCTCCGCAGGGAGCCTGCTTCCTCCTCTCTCTCTGCCTGCCTCTCTGCCTACTTGTAATTTCTGTCTGTCAAATCAATAAAATAAAATAAAAAAAAAAAGAAAAGAAAAGAAACAGAGTTGAACTCAGTAGATGTTAGCCCAATGCTTTGGCCAATGCTTAGAGCCATTTGGAGAAAAGCACTTGGGGGCAACCCAAAGTTTCCCCATTGTGAAGATGAGCCACAGTTCCCAAATCACATACCAATTTACCAGAAAGTCTGTAAAGACAGTTTGCCTCTCTAAAATGATTGTGTGAACCTAATTGTCATTTTTATATGCTTTTGACCAAGATACAGTCCAACAATATCTGCAAAGTCTACCTATATCCTTCAGCCAAAAAGCAGAAATGAGAAAGATAAACATGAACAGCAATGAACAAACATGAAACCTCTCTATCAAATAAGGCAGATTACACTATTAGCATAAGTAAAATAGTTTTCATAGTAAATCATACATAATGTGATCTGAGATAATGATCAGTGTGCTAAATCCTAATAAAGTCAATTAAGTGGTAAGAAAATTTTGCATGACTATTCTACGGAGGGTTTCAGGGTGAGCTTCTCTGAGGAGGTGACCTTTGAGCAGAGACCCAAATAAAACAAGAAGATTAACCACATGAATATGAGGGAAAAGCATCTGCATAGTCACAGCAAGGGTAATACCATGATTTTGATACATCTGAGGAAAAAAGAAAGTTCCCTCTAATTTGTAAGGTTCTAACAATTTCTATCTGTTGGTAAGAATAAGAAAGCTTCCCATTAAATCACTTTACTTTTCATCAATATCCCTCTTCCATTTCCTCTTCCACTCCCTACCATGGCCTCCTCTATTGTCCAGCTGAGATTGCACAGGCTGGTAATATTTCCACCCTAAATATTCAGTAAATGTGTCACTGAAACCACCTGTTTGGGAAGACCTTATTTATGGACACTTTTAGTTTACAGATTCAATTTCTTGAATAGATATGCAGATGTTTAGATTATTCCTTCTTAACTGAGTTTTAGCAGCTTATGTCCTTAAGGAATTGGTTCGTTTCATCTTAGTTGTTGAACTTATGGGCATTTTTGTTCTTAGTATTTCCTTATTATTCTGTTAATCTCTATAGAGATAATAGTAATGTCTGATCTTTAATTATCAATATATATAATTGATGTTTTCTCTCTTTGTCAATGTAGTTTAGAGGTTTATCAATTTATCCATTTTCTTAAAGAAGCAGCTCTTATTTCCATTTTTTATAATGTTTTGTGTTTTCAATTTCATTTATTTTTCCTCATATTAATTTTACTCCTTTCTTTTCCTTGATTTAGTTATAATTGACTTTTCTTTCTCTACTTTCTTAAGGCAAAGCTCAATTACTAACATTAGACCTCTCTCTTTTTCGCATTAGTATTCAATGTTATGCTATAAATTACTCTCTAAACACTGCTTTATGTTTATCACATCCATTTTTATATGTTGGATTTGATTTACATATCCAGAAGTGGGGATTACTGGATCATATGGTAGATCTAGTTTTAACTTTTTGAGGAAACTCCATACTGCTTTCCACAGTAATTGGTCTACTTCACATTCCCAAAGACAGTATAGAAGGGTTCCAATTCCTCTATAACCTCACCAGCATTTGCCATTTTTTATTATGGGGATCATAACAGGTTTGAGGTAACAACCCGTAGTGGTTTTGATTTTCATTTCTTTGATAATTAATGAATGAGCCCCTTTTCATATATGTGTTAACAATTTATATTATTCTTTGGAGAAATAATCTCTAAGTCCTTTGTCCATTTTTTAATCAGGTTATTTGTGGTTTGTTTGTGGAGTGTTTGTTTTGTTTGTTTACTTTTTCACCACTGAGTAGTAAGGGGTTCCTACATATTTTGGATAGTAACTCCTTGTCAGATAGATGGTTTGCAAATATTTTCTACCATTCCACAGGTTCCCTTTTCAATCTGTTGATTGCTGTACAGAAGCTTTTAGTTTGATATAGTCCACTTGCTATATTTGGTTTTCTTGTCTGTGCTTTTTGTGTGTTAAATCCAAGAAATCATTGTCATGACCAACATTGAAAGGTTTTTCCTCTATGTTTTTTTCAAGGATTTTTAAAGTTTTAGGTATTATTTTTAAGTCTTTAATCCATTTTCAGTTGATTTTTGTGTGTGGTGTAAGAAATTCTTTTTCCGTTTTTTTAAAAGATTTTATTTATTTATTTGAGAGAGATAGAAAGTGAATAAGAGAGAAAGCACAAGCTGGGTAAGGGGCAGAGGGAGAAGCAGGCTCCCCGTGGAGCAGGGAGCTGGACATGGGGCTCTATCCTGAGACTTGGGCACATGACCTCAGCTGAAGACAGACACTTAACCAACTGAGCTACCCAGGTGCCCCCTTTTTCCATTTTTAAAATCAACTTTAAGACATTTTGGATTCTCAATATTTTATTTACTCATTATCTTCAACAATTGAGTTGTTCTTTTTGTAGCTATTCAAGATCATATTCTAAAAATGACTGATTTAATATTTATGGAGGCCTTTAAAATTATTGATTACTTCAGAATTTCTATCTGGTAAAAAGCTGAAAAATGTCTGGAGTTCATATGTAATACTACTGTGAACTCCTCTGGGCCCTGACACCCCTGACAGAAATAGGAACTCCTTCCTCTCTGCCACCAGATGATCCAATGCCTGATGGTCTCATTGTCTTTATAGCATTGCACTGTTACTGACTGTTTGCATGCTTCATTTTTCCACGTATGGAAGAGTTTTGAGCTCTTTGTATCCCAGCAGTGACATAGTTCTTGGCACAGTATATATACTTATCAGTGTTTGTTGAATACATGCCCCCCAAAATACTATGCAAATAATTTAAGCACTCAGGTTCATTGTTGACAGTGTTAAATGATACAATTCTATCCAAATCACTGAAGTTCTGCTTGTTTTGCTTGTTTCAATTTTCTCTTCCACTGCAATTCAGCAAATATGTACTAAGTACATTTTTTTTTTTTGGTAAATACAAGGATGAAAAGATTATCTTAAATAGTTACAATCTAAGATCAGAGGTAAGCACAATAGCATTGAAATGTAGGCGGAATGTGGAAAGTATAATAAAATATTCAATGCAAAATAATGTATTAACACAAAAGACAGGGGATATTCCTTCTCTAAGTCTTCCTGAAGGAATTTGAATGGGTGAGATTCATACACTTTATGTCAGAGAATAGGAAAAGGGATATTTCAAGAATATAAAGTAATGAGATAAGATGATCAAAAATTGTCACAGAAGTCTAATTCAGATGAAATATAGATACCGTAGAGTCTTTAATCAGAGAAGGAAAGAAAATGTATGTGCGCATGTGTGTGCACACATGTGATCAACCTCATTAAAACCAGTGAAAATCCAGTGAGAGAGTGGCAGTGGAGACAAACCTTAATATAAATGTGAGAAATGTCATGGAAATGAAGCTCAAAGGCAACCTGTCTGCATATAGCCTGATGCTGTGAGAACACATATAGTAATCAAGAAAGAATAGAAAGAAATAATGAGAGCTCAGAGGATGGAATTCTGTGTAAAATATATATTTGGGAGACAAAATAGTATTTAAATTCATAAACTGATTTTAATAACAATTGGTATAAACGTTTACACTATACATTTTAATGTTTAGTAATGTTTTGAATCAAATAGTGTTTGGGGTTTTTTTCCTAACCTCATCTTTATTGCGTGTTTTGTCCTAATGGAATTTGGAGTACTAAAGTTTTTAAGGGTCTGTGGTTGTTAATTACCATATTCACTTCCTTCGGAATTTATATAAATTACTCTTGCACCTGACAATAAGGTGATTATAATTGAGTCATCCTACCTTTGCTTATTTCATAGTAAATGCAAAAATCTCCAGGTATTAATCAACTTTTTAAGTCATAGAATCCATGACTCTCCTGAAAGCCATGGGAAATATATAATCCTGTACTTTGTGAGCACAGTACACCTCGCATCAGGACACTCATAAAAGTGCATAATCTTCCATTACTTTATTGCCACTTTGTGTTATAGCCATTTAAAAACCAACTTTAAATGTATCCTGAGAGTTAAGGAACGATGCTATGCTTTAGATTCTTTTTTATAACTTTTTAGTAATGTGTCCCATATGTTTCCTTGCTATGGCTTCATAACAACATTTAGGAGGGTTTGTGCTGGTACCTTTGCATATTAAAATAGTTTACACATAAAATAAGGGCTTAACTCTCTGATTTGTAAGGAGAAAATTGAGCAAGTTAATCCAACAGTACCCTAAATTTCTTTATATGCAGATCAATCACTAAAGTAAAAGGGAATTGGCAGATAATTCAGTTTCTCTGCCTATAAGCAAATTTCTATCTAAATTAACATATACATTAAAAAGCCAAGGGCCTACAGGTTATTTAGCTCCCCAATAACAGATTTTCAAGTCCTTCAGTATACTTAACCTTCTTCTAGCAATTCCAATGACTCTCAGTTACTCATAAATGAAAAATATGATCATTGCACTCTCCCCACCCTCTACATTGAAACCCTCATATACCTGATGAACAGTAGTAAGAATTCATCAGGTATCTCTTCTCTTACCTAAATTATATATATAATTATATATAAAACATATATAAAATATATATTACATATTTAATTTTTCTCTTTTATTGCATACTTTTTTTCCTTTTTTTTTTTAAGCTTTTATTTATTTGACAGAGAAAAACACAGAGAAAGAAGAAACACAAGCAGGGGAGCAGCAGAGGGAGAGTGAGAAGCAGGCTTCCTGCTGAGCAGGGAGCCCTATGTGGGACTCAATCCCAGGACCCTGGGATCATGACCTGAGCCGAAGGCAGATGCCCAATGACTGAACCATCCAGGTGCCCCTACATACTTCCAAACTGTATACTTTACAAGGTATTTGAGAAAAATAGTTTCATGGGAATGTGTCAGTTAGACTAAAAGTTATGACCTTTTTGAGAGACTTCTCAATGTCTTTGACCATATCAAGTAGACAGTACGAAATAGCTTGTCCATACAATAAGTAGACAATTCTCACCTTAAAGTATAATGATGTACCTTTAAATGTGAATATTCTTTTTGCTTTTTGTTATAAAACAAAAATTTTCTTTCTAGTTTGTGATTAATACCTTCCTGTCCTGTGAGCACTTATTATAATTTTTAAATATTAGTAGGGATTTTTAATCACTAATAGACCACAACTGAACACATCACGTTGCTTCCTTAACTCCGTTTTTCTCATGAGTATTTATTAGTAAATATTCTTTTTTGACTCTTTCATCGTAATTTCCCTTGTACCCAAGTATATCCTTGTACATTTTCCCCAAGCTTGCAGAGTTCTAACTACTACAATTTTATTTCCTAACTCAGGTTTGAGCTGTGTACTTAAAATTCCAAACAGAATTGGGCATGAGGCTTTACATGTTTTAATATTTGCTGTTATTTCAATCCGAAAAGTATACATGATAGACTATATAATGAAAATATATGATTTTTTCAGTTTTTCCTCAATAATGGCTAAATTTTGAGGATGCATATAATTAAAAGCTCCTATACATTTGGAGTCTCTGTCTTTATTCTCATTTGTAGTATGATTTAAAAAACTTTTTAGTAAAGCCAAAAAAAAAAATTACTTCTAAATGCAATTCTTTGATGGGTCATTCCATTTTCTGACCGTCTCGACTCCTCCCCTGTCTGACAGCTACCAAGGAGAGAAGATGTGAAACTTGTCATTTTTCCTTCATCCACTGTGATAAACACATGTTTTATTCATTTGTACCTCAATTCTTCTGTGAAACTGCTCAGGAAAGTACAATAAGAAAGATATACTATAATGTAAGAAAAATAGACTATAATGTTTTGTTGATAAAGACCACTATTCTTTCAGGAATAGAATAGCATTTTCCAAAAATCAATTGATTCAACTATTTAACTTTAATTAAAAATAATGTGTCATTTTGTGATAGTTATAAAATTATCTTTTTTGAACATCAGGCATAAAATAAGCTAGAAAAATAACATTATTCAAACTACCAAAAAGTCGTCATAATTTTGTACAGTTTTCATGCAATCATTAGATCAAAAGTTCAGAGAATATAAAAAGGATCACATTTAGTATGTTTAAGCAGAGGATTTTAAAAGAAAAAAATGAATATTATGAAACTTTAATTTTAATAAAAGAGATAAATTTATAGCCAGAACTTACATAAGGACAAACTTGATGTAAAAACAGATTCTTGGATTTTTTGATTATTGTTGTTGAAGAGCAGTGAAAATATTGTTAAATCTACTGAAGAATGAGAAAAAAGTTTAGTAACTAAATGTAGTGAACATCAGACCATATGATTTATATAACTTATTTAGTAGTAACAAAACATTATGAAATAGATTTATAATTCTCATTTTATGCATAAAGAAAGGGAGAAGTTTAAATATGTTTCCCAAAGGCACATATCTAATAAGCAGAGACTCTTAAATTTAAAACTGTGCATATCTCACTAGGGAATCCATCTAATGTCCACTACATGACAAATGTATAATGAAGAGAAAACACAGAAGTCAATGACTTACATTACATCAAACATATGTAAGTGCTTAGTATATATTTAGTGACTCAATGAACTCTTATCTTTTCATGCAACAGAAATCACTGAACACACATGACAAATTTTAAAAGCAAGGACTATACTTGATGACAAAAATCCCACAAATGGGGATGTAGAGAATGGCAAAGTCCATAAACAGTACCATGCTAGAGACACAGGCCATGAAAAAGTGCAGGATCCTACTTTGCTTCATTTGTTTATTTATTATTTTTAATTTGTTTTTTTATTTTTTAAAGTTTTTTATTTATTTATTTATTTTTTTTTATTAAAGAGCACAAGCAGGGGGAGCAGCAGAGGGAAAGGGGAAACCAACTCCCTACTGAGCAGGGAGCCCAACACTTTGGGGCTCTGTCCCAGGACTCTGGGATCATGACTTGAGCCAAAGGCAGATGCTTAAATGACTGAGCCACCCAGGCAACCCTCCTACTGAGTTTAGATTAAAATATACCTATTTCCTGAATTGTTGTCATGAATTAAACAAACAAGGAAACAAACAACTCTTATTTATGCCAGTTTTGATATTTAACATGTGTTCTTAGATACTGCATTATTTATTAGAAAAAGGGCAGTCTGATCCATTTTGTTGATCATAATGAAAGAGAATATTGATAATTTATGGATGAACACAAGGGAAGTACCTAAGGAACAAGCTGAGGAGATGTGGGCAAGAGATCCTGTGTTGTAGTTGAATCAATTATTGGTCCAGATATCTTACTCTCCAAGGTAGTATTATACATTTGTGTTTTTTTTTTTTTTTTCAGTATTCCAAGAATCATTGTTTATGTACCACACCCAGTGCTCCATGCAATATGTGCCCTCCTTAATACCCACCACCAGGCTCACCCATTCCCTCAACCCTCTCCCCTCCAAAACCCTCTTGTGTTTCTCAGAGTCCACAGTCTCTCATGCTTCATCTCCTCCTCCAATTTACCCTAATTCACTTTTCCTTTCCTTCTCCTTATGTCCTCCATGTTATTCCTTATGCTCCAAAAGTAAGTGAAACTATATGATAACTGCCTTTCTCTGCTTGACTCATTTCACTCAGCATAATCTCCTCCAGTCCCATCCATGTTGATAAAAAAGTTGAGTATTCATCCTTTCTGATGGAGGCATAATATTCCATTGTATATATGGACCATATCTTTTTTATCCATTTGTCTGTTTAAGGGCATCTTGGTTCTTTTCATAGTTTGGCAATTGTGGCCATTGTTGCTATGAATGTTGGGGTACAGATAGCCCTTCTTTTCACTATATTTGTATCTTTGGGGTAAATATCCAGTAGTGTAATTGTTGGGTCATAGGGTAGCTCTATTTTTAATTTTTTGAGGAACCTCCACACTGTTTTCCAGAGTGGTTACACCAACGTGCATTCCCACCAACAGTGTGAGAGGGTTCCCCTTTTTCCTCATCCTCTCCAACACACGTTGTTTCCTGTCCTGTTAATTTTGGCCATTCTAACTGGTGTCAGGTGGTATCTCAATGTGGTTTTGATTTGAATTTCCCTGATGGCTAATGATGATGAACATTTTTTCATGTGTCTGTTATAGATATAAGCTTCAAGGTAATCCTTTTTCCCTATTCAATACTACCCCTATATATATATGAGTTTTAATTTCCCTGTATCTCTGCAAAGTTGAGTCCTTTAATGAAGATAACAGGATACACTCAGGAAGAACTGAAGTAATCTTCCTCGCCCACATTGAGGGTTTATAACCACCTTCCCATCTTATTCTTCTGTAAATGTTTCTGTGTATTTGTTTTTGTACTATATAATTCTTATTCTTGGGGTTCATTTTGACTGCTTTTTTATTTCTTTTACTTTTGTCTGTCTTTTTGTTCATTTTTGTTTATGTACCTTATAAATCATACTTTTGGCTGGGTTTTTCTTTCTTTCTTTTTTTTTCCTCTCTTCTTTTTTCTTTTTCTTTCTTTTTGATGGTGACTTCCAATTGCTCTGAAACTTTCCAAGGTGCTCCTTGACTGGATCATGGTTGATATATTCAGCTGTACATCCCCTCAACTACTTCTCACCAAAATGGCTAGGAGGAGGAACACCCAACAGAGAAAAAATTCAGAGACTGTGACCTCTGCCACAGAATTATTGGATATGAACAAAAACAATATGTTAGAAATGGAATTCAGGGTAACAATTATCCAGGCAATGGCTAGGTTGGAGAAGACCATTAGCAGCAACAGAGAATCTCTAAGTGTGGAAGTGAGAGCTGATCTGGCAGAATTTACAAATGCCATTAATGAGATCCAATCTAATCTAAATACTCTAATAGCTAGAGTAAATGAGGCAGAAGATTGAATTAGTGATCTGAAAGACAAATTGATAGAAATGAAGGATCAGGAGGAGGCATGGAACAAACAGCTCAGAAGCCATGAAAACAGAATTAGGGAAATTAAGATGCCACAAAACATTCCGATGTCAGAATTTATTGAGATCCCTGAGCGGGTGGAGAGAGAGAGAAGACTTGAAGATATAGTTGAACAAATACTGGATGAAAATTTCCCTAATCTGGGGAATGGAACAAGTATTCCTGTCCTAGAGGCAGAGAGGACACCTCCCAAGATCAATGAGTCTAGAGACCTCCAGACACTTAATTGTGAAATTCATGAATCATAAATTCAGAGAGGATGTCTTAGGGGCAGCTAGGAGGAAGAGATTCCTTATGTACAGAGGAAGGACCATAAGAATAACTTCAGAGATGTCCACAGAAACCTGGCAAGCCAGAAAGGGTTGGCAAGACATACTCTGGGCACTAAATGAGAAGAACATGCATCCAAGAATAATACTTTATCCAGCAAGGCTGACATTCAGAATGGATGGAGAGACAAAGAGCTTCCAAGACCCGCAAGATTTAAAAGATTATGTGACCATCAAGATGGCATTACAAGATATATATTTGTAGTTTTGACACATATTCCTTCGGTCAGAATTTCTATCCCTACCATTGGATTCTGAGTTTTGAAATGTAACTTGCTTTGGCCAATGACATATTAATACTGGAAGCTTGAAAAGGATGCGTTTGGAGGTTTCCTCTTGTGCACTAATGATCTGCAATAAATACAGTAACCAAATAATCATTATTTTACAGTAACCAAATAATCATTATCACAGTATGGGTTACATGAGGCATTCCATATGCTCTGGGAAAATTCTGTTTCCAAAATGTTGTTCCAGAAATTCCAGAATAAGAGACATAAAGAACAGATTCAAATCCAATCTGAAGTTTGAAGCCTGAAATCTAGACTATTCCAGTCAAGTTGTAACTGTTCCACAGAACACTAAACATTAAATTATTGTTTGAAATCATTAAGTTTGCAGCTATGGTAGAAGACAACCAATATCATTATTGTAATAACTGAGATTGTTATTATTTAACATATTTAACATATTTTTTAACATAAATAAATAAATAACATTTATTATTTAACATATTTTTTAGGAACCCATACATTTGAAGTTTAGGTAAAATAGGGCTTTCAGAATGTCTATTTACTTTTTGATGTACAATGAAATAAGATATTATTAAATATACCAAAAGGAATAATGCCAAAAGAATAATTTCTTTGACGATTGAAATATGAGTATCAGTTGATTTTGAATGCATGTTGGATCAATGCTTGACAGATGCCACTGTCACTATGCTAGTGCTAGTCAACAAGGTATAAGACTTAGCCCATCATACTTAGAATTTAAATTTCAATATCATGAAGAGCATCACCTTCCAGAGAATTTTTTTTCTGAACTAATGTATTGGTGTTTCTTATTATCTAATATCTAAATATCTTCTACATTTATCATAATTAATAGTTAAGGTTATAAACCAATAATACAACCAAAACCCTGAATTCAGGGATACAGAATTTGGTAAAGTAGCTAATTTTTGACAAAATTGTGTCATTTTTCTTCCTCAGATTTTTGAATTGGACACTGCCAGTTCTCAAGATGACTTTTCAATCCTCTCATTTTCTGTAAGACAAGACTTCCTCAAAAGTGTTGGGGACTTCATGTGGTACCTGGGTGGCTCAGTGGGTTAAAGCCTCTGCCTTCGGCTCAGGTCATGATCCCAGGGTCTTGAGGCTCTCTACTCAGCAGGGAGCCTGCTTCCCCCCGCCTCTCTCGGCCTGCCTCTCTGTCTACTTGTGATCTCTGTCTCTCAAATACATAAATAAACACTACAAGCTTGGTTGTACAACTTAATCATTTTTGACAGATGAGGAATCTGAGATAAATATAGTAAACTAAATTTAATTGTCCAAGATGGTACTACCAATAAGTGACCAAGAACAGACAGAAATGGAAGCTACAAGGACTGTAGCCCATGTTCTTCATGTTCCTCAAAACATAACTGATGTGAAGTAATCCAAAAAATATATGAACTAATAGGAAAGGGGGCTCTGTGGTCCAGTGGCTCATCACACATTTAAAGTGACAAGGCACTGTGAATAAATCTAATGAAGCTAGGTAAATATGCATATATGTGGGAAAATTTATCACCTTGTCCAGGAATAGATATTTTACAAAAGTATTAGTCTAGTAAACGTGTTATTTATTTGTATTCTATACAATCATTAAGAATTTATTTTATTATGCATAGCAAAGTAAAATTACCTCATTCAAGGATCAGCAAAGAGCAGTGTGTAGGCAGAAAATATGTAACAGAGACCATATGTGGTCTAAAAAACCTGAAACATTTACTATTTGGCCTTCTACAGAAAGTATTTCCTAATCCCTGCTGTAGAGTTGGTTCTAGGTGAAAACCAACATCTGTGATGAACATAGATTCAAAAATTCTCATCAAAATATTAGCAAACCAAGTTCAATGATACATTAATTACACATCACGGTCATGCACCATGATCCTCTGAATTTATTCCAGGGATGCAAAAATGATTCAATGCTCACAAATAAATTAACATGATACACCACATTAACAAAATAAAGGATAAAAATCATATGATCATCTTAATAGATACAGTCAAAGCATTTGACAAAATTCAACATCTATTTATGATAAAAGCTCTCAACAAAGTGGGTATAGAAGGAATGAACCTCAATATTATATAAGCCATCTATAGAAAACTCACAGGTGATATACTCAACAGTGAAAAGCTGTAAGTTTTCCTCTAAGATCAAGAACAAGAAAAAGATGCCCACTCCTGCCACTTTAAATCAACACATTATTGGAATTTAGGCAAGACAAAGAAATATAAAACATGCAAATTGGAAAAGAAGTAAAACTGTCACTATTTGAAGATGACATGGTATTATATATGAACTGCCCTGGGGACTGCACCCAAACAAACAAAAAACAAAAAACAAAAAACTAATAAATTCTGTCAAGTTGCAGGATTCAAACTTAATATACAAAAATCTGTTGTGTTTCTATACACTAATAATGAACTACCGGGAAGAAAAATCAAGAGGTAATACCATTTATAATTACATAAAAAATACCTAGGAATAAATTTAAGCAAGGAGATGAAAGACTTATACACTGAAAACTGTAAGACACTGATGAAAGAAACTGAAAACAACCAAAAACAAACACAGAAATAACTGGAAATGTCTTCTGTTCCCATGGAATGGAAGAATTAATATTGCTAAAATATTCATACTGGGGATCTGGGTGGCTCAGTTGGTTAAGTGACAGCCTTCTGCTCAGGTCATGATCCCAGGGTTTTGGGATCCAGGCCCACAATAGGCTCCTCACTCTGCAGGGAGCCTGCTTCTCCCTCTCCTGCTACCTGCTACTTCACCTGCTGGTACATCTCTCTCTGTGTCAAAACTATATATATATATAGAGAGAGAAAGAGTCTTAAAAAAAAAAAATTGTTCCTACTACCCAATGCCATCTACAGATTCAATGAAATCTCTATCAAAATTCCAATGGCATTCTCACAAAACTGGAACAAATAATTCTAAAGTTTGTATGGAATCACAAAAATACCCTAATAGCTAGAACAATCTTAAGAAAGAAGAACAAAGCGAGAGCCATCACACTCTCTGATTTCAAACTGTACTACAAAGTTACAGAAATCAAAAATAGTATTATACTGGCATACAAACAGACACATAGATCAATGGAACAGAATAGAGAGGCCAGAAATAGGCCCACGCATGTACGGTCAATTAATTTATAATAATGGAGACTAAAATTAGGGGAAGAATATACATTAGTAAACGGTGTTGGAAAATAGGATGGCCACATGTAACGAATGCAACTGGACCACTACCTTACCCATAAACAAAAACTGACTCAAAATGGATGAAAGGCTTGAATATAAGACTTACAACCATAAAAAACCTAAAAGAAATCATAGGCTGTAAATTCCTTAACATCAGTCTTAGCAATTTTTTTATTTGACTCCAAAGGAAGGGGCAAAGCACCAAAAATTAATAAATGGGACTATATTAAACTCAAAAGCTTCTTCACAGCAAAGAAAACCACCAAAAACTATATGAAACCATCAATAAAATCAAGAGGTAACCTACTGAATGGGAGAGGATATAAATCCTATATCTGATAAGGTATTGCTATACAAAATATACAGAGAACTTACAGAACTTAGTAACAACAAAAACAATCTAATTTTTAAAAAGTTTCTGAGTAGACATACAATGACAACACATACATAAAAAGATGTTCAACATCACTAATCATCAGGGAAATTCAAGTCAAAACTACAATAAGCTATTACCTCACATCTGTTAGAATGGCTAGTATCAAAAAGACTAGAAATAACACATGTTGGCAAGGATGTAAAGAAAAGGGAAGGGGCACCTGGGTGGCTCAGTGGGTTAAGCCACTGCCTTCAACTTGGGTCATGAAAGGGCCTAGAATCAAGCCCCATGTCCGGCTCTCTGCTCAGCGGGGAGCCTGCTTCCCCCTGCCTCTCTGTCTACTTGTGATCTCTCTCTGTCAAATAAATGGATGAGATTTAAAACAACAACAACAACAGCAACAACTTCTAAAAGAAAAGGGAACATTCCTGGAGGAAATATAAATTGGTACAACCACCAGGGAAAACATTGTAGAGTTTCCTCGAAAAATTAAAAAAATAAATAGTACTATTCTATATGATCCAGCAATTCCATTTCTGGGTCTCTATGTAAAGGGAAAAAAGCTACTAATTCAAAAAAGACACATCCACCGCTATGTTCACTGCAGCATTATTTATAATTGCCAATATATGCAAACAATCTAAGTGGTTATTGATATATGAATGGATAAATAAGATTTAACACACACACACACACACACAGGAACACTAATACTGCTCAGTCATAAAAGGGAATACAATCTTGCCATTTGTGATGACATGGATGGACCTGGAGAGTGCTATGCTAAGTGAAATAAGACAGAACAAGACAAATATTGCAGGATTTCACTTCAAATACAATCTAAAAGACACCACACAACAAAACCCAGACTCACAGGTACTGAGACTAAACTGCTGGTAGCCGAGGAAAGGGGCAAATGTGTGGAGAAGATCAAGAAGTACAAACTTCCAGGGGCGCCTGGGTGGCGCAGGAGGTTAAGCCTCTGCCTTTGGCTCAGGTCATGATCTCAAGGTTCTGGTATCGAGCCCTGCATCGGGCTCTCTGCTCAGAAGGAGCCTGCTTCCGCCCCTCTCTCTGTCTGCCTCTCTGCCTACTTATGACTTCTCTGTCAAACAAATAAATAAAATCTTAAAAAAAAAAAAGTACGAACTTTCAGTTATAAAATAAGTCACGGGATGTAATGCACAGCATGGAAAATGTAATCAATAATATTATATTAACTTTGTGTGGTGACAGGTGGTAACTAGACTTATTGTGATGATTAGTTCACAATGTATACAAATGTTGAAATGCTATGTTGTATAAATGAAACTAATACAATATTGTATGTCAATTATACATCAATAAAAAAGTGACTTTATGTGCTTATGAAGAACCAGTAAAAATGTTATAACACATTGTAAGCCATTGAGTCTGGGACTCTAATCTGATTATACTGTCTACAGATCTTTAAAAGTTAGTATGAATGACAACTAAATCTAATAAAATCTAATCTGAGCAAGGAATTATTGAGTTTTCCAAATCCATTAAGAAACCTAACGGCCATGTGCTGTGAACTAAGGCAAATTGAGTAATCTAATTTTGCTTTTTAAATGAGTCAGGTCAGTGTTATCTTCAAAAACTTCTCTTTCAATATTAACTTTAAAAAGCCATAAGCATCATTACATTATAAAAGTACTGCATCAAGATTACTAAATCTCTGATCTTTAATTTGAAAAGGGATCACTGTACACTAGCAGAAGTCAAAACTAAGAGCACCGTGCTAAGGGTGCACTTAGCAGGGGGATAGCCTAAGCATTTGGCAAAAGTCCACAAAGAAGTGCAAGAGGAAATAAAAACAATGCAACATTTCCATAAATATTCATAAAGTATATTAAGTTAGGTTTCCTTGGAAAGTTTGCTTTTCTTTTATTTTCAGCTTTTTTATTGTGTTTTTCTATTTTTCTGTGATCTCTAATAACAACCTAAATTTGCCACTTCAATAAAGAAAACATATCTGCCTTTGGGAGGCTTTCCTAGATAACAATATACAGTGAGAATTCTCCCAATGCAACTTTATTTTCATTTGAATCTCAATGCAACAAAAGGGATTTTTGAAAACATAAAATGATCTCCAACCAAAAAACAAACAAACCGCAAACAAACATGATCTCACACCATGCCTGATACATACTTAATAGCAGGACAATACCCAAAGTGCCTATGTGCTTATGTTCCCATGCAGATTTTTCTATCTCCCATTCAGTGAATCATTCAGAAACATGTTAAACATCATTTTTAATTGTACTGTGATGGGCACTAAAGGAAAACATGATTCCTTGTTACCAGTAGTTTGTAGCTTTACTGGATGATACTAAATATTAACATAACTTAAAAGGCTAATATTATAGAAGCCATAGTAGTGAACATATATATTTTAAAGCATATTTCATAAACATCCAGTCCATTCTTTTTTTTTAATCATCTAATCCATTCCTAAGACTTTAGGGAAATGCCCAGAAAAAGTCATTCAAGCTGGGGCGCCTGGGTGGCTCAGCGGGTTAAGCCTCTGCCTTCGGCTCAGGTCATGATCCCAGGGTCCTGGGATCGAGCCCCACATCGGGTTCTCTGCTCTGCAGGGAGCCTGCTTCCTCCTCTCTCTCTGTCTGCCTCTCTGCCTAGTTGTGATCTCTCTCTGTCAAATAAATAAAATATTAAAAAAAAAAAAGTCATTCAAGCTGAGACACAAAGCATGAGTAAGAATCCATATGATAGATAAGTGAGAGTACTAGAAAAAAAAAAACTCCACATGGAGAAGAAATTGTACAAAAGACTAGTTATCTCAAAAAGTGAAAAGAGTAGATCTTAATTGCTCTCACCTCACACACAAAAATAATTACTACATGACATGACAGAGGCATTACGTAACACTATAGTGGTAATCATACTTCAATATATAAATAAATTATCAATCAATACATTGTCCACCTTAAATTTCAATAATATTATATATGAATTATATCCCAAACAAAAAAGAGTTGATTATAGCTGGAGGTTAGATTCAAATTGGGAGATGGTACAGTGAAAAAAGATGAGGCTAGACAGGGAAGGAGAATCAGGCTGAGAAGCTGCTCACGTATCTTTCAGCTAAAATAAGCAGTTGAAAAATATTCATAGGACTAAGATAAAACCATATTTATATATGAAAATGCTGACTTGGTCTGCAATGAGTTGTTTTTTTTTTTGCCTTAAAGGTAGGAAAATTAGAAGTGAATAGACTTTTAAAACAGACCACCACCATAAAAAGGGATGGTGAAATTTACATAAGCAAATGAGCTAAAATCAATAGGTTAAAAGGAGGAAACAACCTCATTTTTTATTACCATATATTCAAGCTTGCTCTTATCATATCTTCTCACCATCCTGAAAAATATCTTGGTAGGATCGCCTAACTTCCCAGGCACTTTAAGGTGCTAAAGAACAGTATCATTTTCAACATGAAAAAGTTCATGCTAATATCAAAATATCAATCTCACGCAAATAAATCTCTGCTTGCCTAGTTTGTCTTACCCAATAAATTCTCCAATAGTGGGGAGATAGGAGCAGCCATACTCTTCTCCCAAATGAAGGAAGGAATGAATGGTAAGGCATTAAAAACAGTTCTACTTAACTAGTGCTGCTCTAATCTGATGTGAATCCAACCAGAGTCCACAGGACAGATCTTTGAATTGTTGTTCATTCCCCTGGAGGGTTGTTTTGTATATTCAGAGCGATCTCTAGCCATGTCCTGAAGACCTTCTCCTTGCTGCCCATTTCCTAGCATAAGAATGGCAGTTACATAGTTGAAGTTACTCTCTCATCATTCCTCTGTCAGGAAAGAATCTAAAAACTAAACCACACCCTCCAGCTTTGACAGGCAAAGTAGTCCTCTTGAGAAGAGTCTGTTAAAGATTGCTTAAATCTAACCCTCTGGGATTGAGATTAAGGAAGGGGCTTGGAGGGTAGGGATGTGCACACTGGTACTCTAAACACTGTTCCTGAAAAATCCTCCTACTCTCCCTATGAATTATTTCATTTTCTTTCTTTTTTTAAAAAAAGATTTTATTTATTTATTTGACAGAGAGAGAGATCACAAGTAGGTAGAGAGGCAGGCAGAGAGGCAGGTAGAGAGGAGGAAGCAGGCTCCCCGCGGAGCAGAGAGCCCGATGCGGGGCTCGATCCCAGGACCCTGAGATCATGACCTGAGCCGAAGGCAGCGGCTTAATCCACTGAGCCACCCAGGTGCCCCGAATTATTTCATTTTCTTATCTAGCCTGAAGGATGGTGATAGACTAGGGGTCTCTCATTAGCAAATGCTACCAATGGTGTGTTTACCTTTACCATCTCTTTTTAGAAAATGAGAGTAATTATTTTACCCATTTTCTTTTTAAAAAAATATTGTATTTATTTATTTGACACAGAGAGAGAGATCACAAGTAGGCAGAGCTGCAGACAGAGATAGAGGGGGAAGCAGGCTCCCTGCCAAGCAAAGAGCCTGATGTGGGGCTCGATCCCAGGACCCTGAGATCATGACCTGAGCTGAAGGCAGAAGCTTAACCCACTGAGCCACCCAGGTGCTGCATATTTTGCCCATTGTCAATAGCATTGAGGATCATCTTAAAGTGAGATAAGTACAGAAGACTTATTTCACATCTCCATCATAAGGAAGTGCTGGCAGAGATTTCAGTTATTTTTAGGATATGGAATCAGTAAGATTTAATGAAGAGGTATGGAGTAAAAGGTAGGACATTAAGTCTGACGGAATGAAACAGGGAGGATGAAAGGCACAGTATCAAGGAGCTGGTGTTTGTTTCTTAACTAATGTTATTGCCATCAGAGTGAAGTACCTGAAAACAATGAAAATAGCTCGAACAGTATGTACACACTCGTGTGTAACACGTGATCACTGCAAAAATAATAAGAACAGATTCCAGAAGTGACAACAATTATTTACAAGAATGTTCTCTTTTACAGTGATCTGACTTTGTAGTGGTGTTTTCAAAACCAATCAAAGCAGTACTCTTTTTCTTTATCGTTTTGTCTTTCCTTTTTTTTTTTTTTTTTAAGCAATATTCTTTCTGATCCCAAACTCAGTGGTAGGATACAAATATAGGTTATAGATGTCAGATATGAAATTGACCAGATTGATGGTGGGCACACAATTTTCTCACGTCTCATGCATATACGCTGCATAAGCAGGATCCCACTCCTAATTTTACAACCATGAAATACACGCATCAGAGTTTGCATTTACATTTATCAACAGAATATTCTACTCAAAGAACCAACCTCCCACACACATCACACTCCCAACACTCCCACACACACACAGTACTCAGGGTCCTCTTTCTCTAAGGATAGGTGAACAAATATTTTTAAAGACAGAAAAATTAATTTTAAGTAAACTATGAATGACATAAATACTTGAACTTATTTGTAAAATGTTATGTGAAAAACTATTTAACTTGTTCTTTAAAACAATGCTGCTGCTTTTTTAGTATGTTTGCTTACAATATTTTAGGTCACAAAGGAAAAAAAAGGTCTGAAGTCCAAAAGGAGTCCTATGGAAGCTCATAGATATGATGATAGTTAAATAACATAAGCTTATTGTCCTATGTAAAATAATTTAATTGCAACTGTAGTTTTCAGAAATAATTTTAGGAGAATAATTGGGATTGAGTTATTTACTTGTTGGTTTCTAATGGAAGATATCAAGTTAACAAGAGTTGTTGGGTTGGGCAGGCAATGTTTAGAAATATAAGGATAATATTTAAGTTCCCCCCCTCTGCTACCAACACTGATGGAAACATTATCATATCTGGAAATACATACATGTTAAAGGAGGTACATATTAAAGTGTATTAAACATACACTTAACATAAGCATATTAAATATTTTTAGAAAATAATGGATATTATGTAGTATAGTTAGTAAGAGGCATATATAATTCAGAGATAACATTTTGTTACATAGCTGATCCTTCAACAACACAAGTTTGAACTACATGAGTCCACTTATATGTGTATTTTTTTCAATAGAGTACAGTACTGTATATTTTCTTTCTCTTATGATTTTCTTTTTTGTTGTTGTTTTTAAGATTTCATATATTTATTTGAGAGAGAGAGTGTGAGTGAGAGGGAGTATAAGCAGGGGAGCAACAGAGGGAGAGAGAGAAGCAGGCTCCCCACTGAGCAGGGAGCCTGATGTGGGGCTCAATCCCAAGACCCTAGGATCACGACACAAGCTGAAGGCAGATGCTTAACCTACTAAGCCACCCAGGTGCTCCTCTCTTATGATTTTCTTAATAACACCTTCTTTTTTCTAGCTTACTGTCTTGTAAGAATACAGTATGTAATACACATAACATTCAAAATATATGTTAATTAACTGTTATTGGTATGGCTTCCCTAATAGTAAGCTATTAGTTAAGTTTTGAGGGAGTTATGGACCCCTAACCCCCACGATGTTCAAGGGTCAGTTGTATTTATCATCTCTATATTTTCTTATGCATATATCTTTTAAAAATGATTATAATCTGCATTCACTTGTAAATCTGGCTTTCTTTCATTATCATTAAATAGTCTCATAAAAATTAAAATAATCGTTAGGCAGTTTTCCATGTTACATATGTACCATACTGTTTTAAGTAATTTCTTTATTATTTATTATAATTATTTTCTAATCTCCATTATTATAATGAATACTATAATGAGCCCTCTTAAATATGAATTTTGTGCCTAGCTTTAATATTTTCACAGAATACATACCTAAAAGCACAAAAATTTAAGGTTCTTAAGTTGACTACTGCTGACCAGAAATACATCTTAATTGAAATGTTTACCAAAACTGGAAGATTTTCCTTTCCTTTTTTTTTTTTTTTTAAAGATTTTATTTATCCATTTGACAGAGAGAGAGATCACAAGTAGGCAGAGAGGCAGGCAGAGAGAGAGGAGGAAGCAGGCTCCCCGCGGAGAAGAGAGCCCGACGCGGGGCTCGATCCCAGGACCCCGACGTGGGGCTCGATTCCAGGACCCCGAGATCACGACCCCAGCCGAAGGCAGCGGCCCAATCCACTGAGCCACCCAGGTGCCCCTCCTTTCCTTTTTAATTTTATGATTGTAAAAGCTATTTTTTAAGGCGGGGGGGGACAACCCTGCAATAATTGTAGGTTCTGAATATTCCCAGAACAGAGTCAAAGGTAAGGATGTCCCAATAGGGTGGTTAGAGCTGAGTAGTCACTGTTGACAGCAGCAGAAAGGTTGGGATTTTAGTGGAAAAGCCAGTGTCTTGGTACCCTGTACAGGTCAGAGATTAGCCTAAGGCATCCCAACCTATGACAATGTGGACAGTGAGTTCAAAGATTTATTTTTTCCTTGGTTCTGCTACAGAAAATAAGAATTGAACTAATGACTGATAATAGCATATAGAAAGACATTTAAAAAAAAAAAGATTTTATTTATCCATTTGAGAGAGAGAGTGACAGAGAGCATGAGAGGGGAGAAGGTCAGAGGGAGAAGCAGACTCCCCGTGGAGCTGGGAGCCTGATGCGCGACTAGATCCTGGGACTCCGGGATCATGATATGAGCCAAAGGCAGTGGCTTAACCAACTGAGCCACCCAGGTGCCCCTAGGAAGGCATTTTTTACGTCTTTAAATATTGAAAGACTATATATTACCCAAAAATACAAGCTCAACAGTATTTCTCAACTTCAGTGCCTGAATATTTCTAGAGAAGCTTATTAAAACTTCAGATTCTTGATATACAACAATTGGAGACTGAATTATTTGGGGAGGCCAGGTGGGCGGGCCCAAGATAATAAAATCCAACATTCTGAAACAGGTGGTTAAGAAGTCAAATTTTAATGAAACTGTGACAAAGAAATCAATCAAAACATACTCTGCTATGACAGGGCACCTGGGTGGCATAGCCAGTTAAGTGTTGACTCTTGATTTCGGCTCAGGTCATGATCTCCGGGTCATGAGATTGAGCCCTGCAAGGGCTCTATGTTCAGTGTGTAGTTAAGACTCTCTCTTCCTCTCTCTCTGCCTACCCCCACCTCTCTCTTCCTCTCTATCTCTCAAAAATAAATAAATTTTTAAAAAATATTCTATTATGTTGATAAATGCATATTTTAGAAAAATATAGTTGACTGGATTATGCATAAAACTGTCTAAATGGGCACTACTCTAATTGAAGATTCATGTCTAAAATAGATTCAGTCTCTCTGCATATAACTCTACAAACACAAGTATCAGAAGAGATAATACAAATTCTCTAGGCATAGAAAAGTATTTCACAGTTTCTTTATTATAAACTATCAGGGTTGCATGCCTATGAAATGACGTTGTTTTAACCTGAGCTATACATTAGAGTAGCTTCTCTCTCTTTACTTCATATTCGTTGCTTAAACTTACATCTTTATAATAAACACGTTTTAGAGTAGTTTCCAGGCCCAGGCAGAGCCCAGAATGTGGCTTGAACACACAACTCTGAGATCAAAACCTGAGCTGAGATCCAGAGTCGGACACCCAGCTGTTGGAACCACCCAGTGCTCCTACTGTAACTAATATTTTCAAAAGAATCTACAACTTTATATAAATACTTAAAATGATGCCTTTAGTAAAGTGATAAAAGCTATCTAGCCATATAGATTTCTCATTGTGGCATAAAAATAAATTCCACAAAAATGATAGTCTACTCTTCAGTATCAGTTAATGTCATGATAGTCTTCCAGGAATACTTAATTCAGAAACACTCCCATTGTTAACTCTCCCCAAATGAACCTAACAAAAGACAACTGAGTATCCTTGCAGACAGTGTTTCAGGCAGAGTGTAAATAAACTCCAGCTGAAAGAAGAGGAACCCTCAATATCCCATGTGCGCATGTCTTTAAGCCTCTGCAAGGAAAGGACTCTCTTGCAAGTGCTGCTTGATTAACGGCTGTTAAATAGTTTATCCTCTTGGCCATTTCTTTAATTTTTTTGAAGCAGAGTGTACATAAAATACATATAATGATCTACAGTTTATTTTTTAAGTTATTTAAATTCCAGTTACTTAACGTACAGTGTAGTATTAGTTTCAGGTATACAGTACAGTGACTCAAAACCTCCATATATCATCAGGACAAGAGCCCTCCTTAACCCCTTCTCCTGTCTGACTTACATCCCCACCCATCTCCCTCCTGCTGGCTCTCAGTTTGTTCTCTGGAGGTAAGAGTATGGTTCTTGTTTTGCCTCTTTCTTTTTCCTTTTTGCTCGTTTGCTTTGTTTCTTAAATTCCACAGATGAGTGAAATCATAAGGTATTTGTCTTTCTCTGACTGGCTTACTTCGCTTAGCATAATGCTATTTAGCTCAGGTTAAAATGTACATTCATATCCAAGAACTTATTGATTTTTACTGCCTTCATGTAAGGTACAATAATTATATATTTTACACATGGGAAGCATGTGACAAAAATTGTGGAAAACAGGACTTGATCATTAAACAGCTAGCAAGTGACAGAATTGCTCTTAAGTGCCCCTCTGTTATTAAATTTAGGACACTGCAATGATCAGACTGTGTAAAAGCGAAGAGTAGATATTCCACTTACCACTGAACCATGCTACTAGAAGTATTATATGGCCTAAATTTAATGTTAGCTAGGAAAGATGGTAAAATATTTTCTTTCAGGATAGGAATAATTCTGACAACTTAACTCTAAGAAACCACCATTCTGTAAATAGTTATGATTTTCAGTATTAAATTGACAAGGATATTATTTAGGAATATTTGAGCTTGTGTCAATATTCTTACTGGTAAGTTATCACAGGAAATATTTAACTTAAAATAAAAAAGATTGAAAAATACATAGAAATAATTAGCTTCTAAATAGTTTATAACAAAATTACATTTCCTGTAGAAGAGTTTGAGATTTCAGTCTTAACAGATCAATCCAATACTGGGTTAGTAATTTTTCAGTTACTTCCAATTTTCAGTGAAGAACATGTAATTCATTCTTATTTAGATTTTTATTTCTCTAAATCTTAGGAAGTTATACTTCACTAGAAATGTACAAGTACATATAATTTAAATTTCTGAAAAACATTAATGCTAGCATTTTAATATAAAAATACTTTAATACCCTATTACTCATCTTTATCCTTCAATTTTAAGGTGTAGGTTTTTAGTAGGTTTGGGATTGAAAATAAGAATTGGGCATATATCAATGTAATAATCTAATTTTATGCTAATTTTTATTAATGTCTATTTCCATCTCTAGTGTTCAAATTATATACTTCTTGCAGCACTTCCAATATCTAAAAGTTTAGGTATCTCAACAGTTGCTTAAGTACTTAGCAACCTAAATATTTGTTTAATAGTTGCTTACTGTTTAAATATTTGATTAAAAATTCCTTTTTTAAAGATTTTTGTTTGCTTTTTAAAGATAGTATGTCACTATATTAAACTAGAATTTAAATTAAAACATGAAACATTAAAAAATGGTAGTATGTAAACAAGAAAACAGATTTTTTTTTTTTTAAGTTTTAAAGATCTTCTTTCAAGTTCTTTGTTATTTGTTTCAAGTTCTTTTTTATTTCAAGTTATTTGTTAGCTGTGCAGGTTTTGGCAAGTTCAGTCACTCTGTGGTTCAGATTTTTCATCTACACATAAGGATAATAATGGCAAATATAAAAGAGGATTGTTGTGAGAATTCCAGACATGCACAGACCTTGGCAGTGAGTCTCAAACTATGATCCTTGGACATTATGTATTAAAACCGACTAAGAATTATTGTGAAAAATATCAATCCTATCTTAACCTCCTGAAGAGACTCATTTCTCTCTCCCTTTCTCTCTTTTTCTATTTTTCTCTCTCCCGCTCTGTCCTTATCACCCCACTTCCCCAGTCCTTGCAGGTACCTTTGACTATAGACTTCTAACCCACCAAACTTTGAAAGAAATAAATTTCTGTTGTTTAATCCAGACTATATTCAGTTTGCCAGACTATACTCAGCTAACATTAATAAAAATATATTATTAATTTTAGGTAAAGCAGATTTCAGAACAAGAAAATTTATCACTGATACAGAGGGGTTTTACCTAATGATAAAGGAGGCATTTCCTCCAAGAAGACGTAACAATCATGATTACGCATGTACCTACTAATAATACATCAGAATATATGAAAATAAAACTGACAGAACTTCAAGGAGAAATAGGTTATTTCTGGGTGATGGGGTTTCCTTAGCTGTATTTTCTAAATCATACACAAATTCTTTGTTGATACGGACGAATGATATGAACCATTATACTAGAAATTTTTTTTATCTAAAAATAGTAATTTTTTCTCAAATACAATACTTTTTTATTAATAAGTTCCTCCATGTAATACAAATTAGGAAGCGAGAACCCAGAAAAATTATAATGTATAAGCTCCATCTGAAATGGCTTATTTTATAACACTGAAAATGTATCAGATCATTTCCCTGATAGAAGGTTATCCTGGAATTAGTTCATGACCTTGCTAGAAAAGAATTATTTGTTAGCTTCAGGGTAGGGGCTTTCAAGACACATGAATATAAAAAAATTATTCAGAAGAGTAACAGTAATGTTTTATTATTTTTAAAAGTATCTAGCATTACATCAGGACTCAAATCTGGGAAACATTAATAATAAGAGATGCAGAAAATCTTGTTTCAACTTTTATTATTTGTATATCATTTAAATTGCAATTTGCCTTCATGAAGGCTCACACATTTTTAAAAAGTTCAATTTGGGGAGGAAAAAAAAAATTCTTCCCCTGACTTATTTCATTCCCCTCAACCCTACAAAAAAATAAAACATTAAAAAACAAAAATTTTTAAAAAGCAACAGCACTCCTCCCTACTTTTCAGAGTCTACTCTTGTCTTCGACAAATAGATTTTAACCCTTTCCAAATGTAATAAATCCACTTAGTGTCTTCATTCCTGTTTTTCATGTTTTGCTCATTATCTCATCATTAAAATAAAAGGCCTTGACCTGCCAGTGGCTCATGAGTAAAGTGTCCTGTTAGAGATGAGGGGGTTTGGTGGGTGGTGCAGAGGAGGGCTACCAGGGGAAGGAGGATGGCAGAATGACAATAGCAAGCCATATGCTACCTTTTAATTACTTAAAATCTTAAGCAAGTTTGGAAATCGTAAATTTTCTCTTGTTTAGTCTGGGCCATGAATACTTCAACTTCTCATATTAGAAAAGGAGAATAGATATATTGCTTTAGTTTTCTCATTTTAAGGGAATAGATATATTTATTGCTTTACGTTACTCATTTTAAGGAAACAGGAGTGACAACTTTTTCACAAAGAATCATCCCTAAAAAACCACTGCTGGCCAGCCATATCCATATGATCTCAACACTTGTAAATTATTGTAAATGTTTTTGTGTTATGATGCAAGAACAAGAAATCATATCACATGGAATACTTTTTAAGCAGTTTATTTTAAACCAGGTAAATTAAATCAAACTTTCCCTTCTTTCCTCCTGCCCGTATTCCACTCCTCTCTCCATTTTTCCTTTCAGGGAATTGCTTTCAATATATTTGTGGACTTGTCAAATTCTAATTCCTTGAGCTACTGTTTGCAATGTTATGTTATGTTCTTACGAAAAGCTCTGAAAACGTGTCCCATTTCCAGAATTCTAACATCTGTTATGTCCCCAATGTTCTCAGGTCAAGTATGTCCTTCACATCACTTTCTAATCCTGTAATTCTTTAAACTGAGAAAGCACATGAGACAATAGAGCCCTCAGATGTACTTCAACTACTGCTTCCCCTAAAGAATTATAATCAGGCAAACAGTATTCCCAGGAATGACTTGTTCTGCTCACTTCTTTTCTGGGGTTGGTTAACATGCTTGCTGAAGGCGGGGCCCATTTTCTTTTACTGCTGGTCTAAATCAGACTTACATCTCTGAGTTAAACAATCCCCAAAGTCTGTCTTTTCCTCTCTACTTTTCACGTATCAAGAGATACCTGATGAGGCTTTCTTACATCTCATGTGCAACCCTGAACCAGATCCCATCTTAGCATTGTTCTCAAAGAAAATTAAGACAATTTAAAAGTGTAATTTTACGAATTATTCTCTTCAGAATAAATGTTATGACTCCATTTTATTTATGTCATTACTCAAATGCTGTATGTTCAATTATAGATGAACAAAAGAACAGACAAATGATCTGTTTTCACATTGTCCAATTAGAATTTTATTAATTGTACCTTACTTTCTTTGCTTCTAAAGAAACTACATTTCAGTCACGACCCACTTTTCACTTGATTTTTAATTGACAGTGTTATTTTCTTTCAATTAAATTGCAGCCACAAAACACCTGAGGTAAAAGTCTAAATAATCCATGGTAACCTGATTATAGGTGGTTATAATCATTTGGCAAGGTTCGTTATTTTTGTTATTTCTGAACATGGGAAAAATGAGCAGAGAACTTAGGTGATACAATGGAAAGACGGAGATGTGTTTATCTACCTCCTTGCCTTCTCTTTCTTTCTTTGCCTTCTCTCAAAAGTGTTAGAACATGGCAGATATTACAGGTATGTATATCAAGGCAATGGAAGTAAAATCATATTTACTTAAAAGACAAATGCATCAAAAGACAAATGAGCTAAATTTACTGACAGGCAAAGCATAAAAATACTAATATTTAGTAAAATGAGAAAACATTCCAACCTTATTACTATTAAAATGTATGTCTTTACAATCAGTGAGAATTTTTTTTAATAAAAATAATGACTAGAATAAAATGTGGCAAAATCAGTACCTCCATTCATGGCTTGAGGAATGATATATAGATATAAGCTCTCCTGGTGACAAGTTTAAAGTATATATCAAAAAGTTTAAAAACAACCATATTCTTTTTCTCAGCATTTTATTTTATAAAAGCTTATCATGAGGAATTAAGTATATGCAAATATTATTTAATAAGACTTTCGTATTTAAATATATACATATTTACGTGTAGTTTAGAAGAAAAGAACCATACCACACTAGACAAAAGATAGAATTAATTAAAATGTCTCCATTAGATAGGACAGTATGTGGCTAGTTAAAGTAGGTTTTCTAACATTAGTTACAGAAGAAACTATCATGGTTGAATTTAATTACCATCTTTAGGTTATAAATTCAGCATAGGATCTCAACTAAAAAATACATGTATTCACAAACTTAAACAGAGGGAAGTGGTAAGAAATACATATTCATTGTAACAGTGGCTGTCTAAATAATGAGCTTCTAAATGCTCTAGTTTTTTTTCTTTTTAAATTCACAGATTATAAAGAGTTTTAAGAACCTCACATTAAATTTGTTAAAGACTGTCAGTAAAATACCTATAATAACTTTGTATAGTGACAGATGGTAACTATACTTGTGATGAGCATTTCATAATATATATATAATTGTCAAATCACTACCTTGTACCTCTGAAACTAATATAATATTGTATGTCAACTATACTTCAATAAAAATTAAAAAGAAATACCTATAGTTACATAACAAGTACAGGGTCTTGTTCTCTGCATATCTTGAAATTTTCTATTTAAATTAATGAGAACACTTCACTAAATTTAAACTGGGTTATCTTTTTAGCATTTATTTAGGATTATTTCATAAGGTCTTTTATATGAATGTAAGAATAATATTACATACCTTTAAAAGAGTAACAGAGAAGCATTACAGTATGCTAATAAAATACCTGGTTTGAGGATTAAGAAGAAGAGGATTTAAACCCTTCCTACATCCTCAGTGTTATTCTAAAACTTTCAGAGCCAGGCACTTCCTATTCAAAATAAGACAATAGCACACGCTTCATCTCTTACACTACTTATAAGATCTAGAAGAAATATCTGGTAAAAAAAAAAAAAAAAAAGTAAATATATACGTGCTAGCTGGCATTTTGTTTCTGTTACAAAAATCTGTAGAAAACTTTAGTTTTTATTTTTCAAATCATGGCACTCTGATTTTATGTATTTGGTATGAAAGTAGCAAATTAAGCTGAAGATAAATGCATACACATAAAATAAATAGAAGTTGTAGTAGTCCCTTTGGTACTCTTGATATCCAGTGCAACGCTAATGTATGTAAACAAGTAGAGGCCTTTTGAAAGTATTTATAAAGTGACAAACCAGAGTTTCAAACACAAAGGCATATTTAAGTTACAAATGGAATGGGATGTTTTATAACTGCATCTCTAGTCTTCACAAAATGATTATTGATTGAATTTCATACCTGCAAGGATTTTGTATGTGCTTGATTAACAATGGATTCATGGTATACACTTATGAATCATCTAAAACTATTCTCACTCTTAAAAAATGAAGTTAAATTGTAGTGAATAGTTCACATTAAAGCTGTCTTTAAAATATTACAAATACAACATAACAACAGATTAACAAGACATGGTTTCCTCTCTTTGATCTATATGGAAAATTCTTATTATGAATTTTTGTTTGTTTATTTTAGAGTGTTATTCTTCAAAAGGCACTTACATCGGATTTTACCATTTAAGAACAATATTGTTAGAAGAATAGTTCTGATGCTGTTTTGACGATCAGTTAATAATATATGTTAAAAATAAGGATTTTAGAAAAGATGGTACAGCAAAATTTTAATACTTTCCCTCTCTAAAAACAAAACAACAAAAAATAAACAAAAACAAGGGGAAGAGAAAGAAAACAGAGAGAAACAACCCTTTGTACCTAAGAATGTCAGGAACCATCGTGATAAGTGGTGTAAAGCCTAACCAAGGCTGGAAGATGGCAGGGAGGGCACCTGCTTCAGCAGATCCTGAGCAAAGTCAGCAGAAATGAGAACTCTGTAGCCAACATTAGCCAAGCTGTTTTCCATGAATGGCCTCACTAATAAGATGACTAAGAACAGGGATCCAAGAGTCAGAGAGACTAAATAAATAAATAAAGTAAGAAGGCAGATAAAAGGGAATTTTAAGAAAGGAAGGGAGGGAGGGAGAAAGGAAGAGAGGCCAGAGAAATCAACAGCAAACTCAATTTCAGGATCAGAAGGATTAAGTGACCAAAGAATGCAATTTGCACTTCATAAAGTATATATTCCTTCACAAAGATCTGTTATGAATATGTGTGGAAGAACAGCTGAACATTCTATCTAAGAAGCAAAATCTGTAAGAAAATGGACGCTGTTCTTGTGGAAGGGGCATTCTTTTTTCATTCTGGTGTTTTTTCTCTTCTTTTTGGGTTTTTGGTCCTGCATTACATACATATTATGTACTTAACATTAAAGGTTGAATAATGATTTGGTTCGTTTAAGGAACCATACATTGATGAATTGAACGGTTCATCTGATTTGGAACCTTTTTTTTTTCCCCTTCTGCATGTCTAGAAAGTTTTGTTTCAAGGTTTCTGCCAAGGTCACTATACATTTGTCATTCTAGATGAGAGCTGCCACCTCCATTTTCAAAACAATAAGCAAGGATAAGTTGAAAATACAGCTGTTTAATATATCCTAAGTATTATCCATGTTACAATTAAGACCTCCTAAAAATCAATAACAGATTAATGACTCATTAGAAAATAGAAGACATAAATGACCTAGCAATACACATTAAAAGTAAAATGATTTTCAGACAAATTAAAAGTTGATTAAAAACTTCCATAATGTTCAGTGTTGAAAGGGTTAGAAAACGAAGAAAAATTCACATACTGTATGCAGGATTATAAATGAGCATGAAGTTCAATCATCGGAGCATACTTGCAGATTCTTGTTTTTGCATACCTGTGACCAAGAAATCCACCTCAAAAACTTTTTCAGAAATGTATGCATACAAAAATGGATGATTGATAATGTTCTTGAAGTATGAATTTTACTGACCACAGCAACCTAATGCTCATCAATGTTAAATAATGATATAACCATGAAACATGTTTATTACATGACTAAAATAATTACTTAGATCTACATAAACATAAATAAAACAATCTCCAAGCGATGTTAAGAAAACAGTTCATAAAAGTGGGACAGTATTCATCATCAAGACAGCATGGTACTGGCACAAAAATAGACACATAGATCAATGGAACAGAATAGAGAGCCCAGAGATAGACCCTCAACTCTATGGTCAACTCATTTTCGACAAAGCAGGAAAGAATGTCCAATGGAAAAAAGACAGACTCTTCAATAAATGGTGCTGGGAAAATTGGACAGCCACACGCAGAAAAATGAAATTGGACCATTTCCTTATACCACACACGAAAATAGACTCAAAATGGATGAAGGACCTCAATGTGAGAAAGGACTCCATCAAAATCCTTGAGGAGAACACAGGCAGCAGCCTCTTTGACCTCAGCCACAGCAACGTCTTCCTAGGAACATCACCAAAGGCAAGGGAAGCAAGGGCAAAAATGAACTATTGGGATTTCATCAAGATCAAAAGCTTTTGCACAGCAAAGGAAACAGTTAACAAAACCAAAAGACAACTGACAGAATGGGAGAAGATATTTGCAAACGACATATCAGATAAAGGTTTGGTATCCAAAATCTATCAGGAACTTAGCAAACTCAACAACCAACGAACAAATAATCCAATCAAGAAATGGGCAGAAGACATGAACAGGCATTTCTGCAAAGAAGACATCCAGATGGCCAACAGACACATGAAAAAGTGATCCACATCACTCGGCATCAGGGAAATACAAATCAAAACCACAATGAGATATCACGTCATACCAGTCAGAATGGCTAAAATTAACAAGTCAGGAAATGACAGATGCTGGTGAGGATGCGGATAAAGAGGAACCCTCCTACACTGTTGGTGGGAATGCAAGCTGGTGCAACCACTCTGGAAAACAGCATGGAGGTTCCTCAAAATGTTGAAAATAGAGCTACCCTATGACCCAGCAATTGCACTACTGGGTATTTACCCTAAAGATACAAACGTAGTGATCCGAAGGGGCACATGCACCCGAATGTTTATAGCAGCAATGTCTACAATAGCCAAACTATGGAAAGAACCTAGATGTCCATCAACAGATGAATGGATAAAGAAGGGGTGGTATATATATATATACACAATGGAATACTATGCAGCCATCAAAAGAAATGAAATCTTGCCATTTGCCACAACATGGATGGTTCTAGAGGGTATCATACTTAGCAAAATAAGTCAATCGGAGAAATACAACTATCATATGATCTCCCTGATATGAGGAAGTGGAGATGCAACATGAGGGGGTTAAGGGGGTAGGAGAAGAATAAATGAAAGAAGATGGGATTGGGAGGGAGACAAACCATAAGTGACTCATAATCTCACAAAACAAACTGAGGGTTGCTGGGGGGAGGGGGTTTGAGAGAGGGGGGTGGGGTTATGGACATTGGGGAGGGTATGTGCTATGGTGAGTGCTGTGAAGTGTATAAACCTGGCGATTCACAAACCTGTACCCCTGGGGATAAAAATACATTATATGTTTATAAAAATTTTTTTTAAAAATGTGGGACAGTATTTGCTCCTTTGTATATAAGCACTGAATGTTTCTGGAAGTATGCATATGGAACAAAGATGAGTGGTTATCTCTGTTAGAAGCAATTGTGGATCTTGAGTGGGAAAGAAAATTACCTTCACCATGTTCATTCTGAATACTATATGTGTGTGTAAACGTACACAAATATGCATACATACTTGGGGACTATATATGCATATAAATATACATACACATATTTACATTTCAATTAATTCTAATGAAGTAAAAATGACAGTAAGTGTTTGGAAAGGAACTCTGAAGTATATTCAGTGATTGAATAGTGATACTGATGTTTGAATATAAATTGATAGGCTCATAATAAAATATTGACACATTACTGTAACATTGATAAAGGATATATTTATTTTAAACCCATTACATAAGATTCCGCTTTAGAGTCATCAAATATCCCTTACACTGTAAAATGATTCTAAGTGCATTGATTTGACAAGCTCTGATTATATTCTTTGTTCTAAAGCAAATTATAATCAGCTTTCTGAGTCATTTCATACTGATTTGAAATATAAAAAAACTACTACTCACATCCTTTAACTAATTTTTACATCTCTTTCCAAATTGAAGAAACTTGTGTGACATTCATTTTTGTAAACCTTAAAAGACAGAGACCATTATTTAAATCATAATTTGTTTTTTAACATCACATGATATAACAAAATGTTAACTAAAAGTTATAACATATTAGAAATAAGAAGTAGTAACATTTTCTTATTCAGATAATAGCTTTCTGGCCGTCTGATTTTCTTTCCACAACTCCATTTTTTCATAAGAAGAACTCTGACCACTCAACCTAATCCCTAACTGACAACAGCTTTTGCTTTGTGAGTGAGAGGAAATACTCTATGTATAGACTTAACTCTTAAAAACAAGAATGATAATGGCCGGAGACCTGAGGATGACAGTTTGACAAAAAGATCAGAGATGGAAAATACCAAAAGTAGTCAACAGACCAAGATCACTGCAAATTACAGTGACTAATGTTCAGAATGATGACAAAAGTATTAAACAAACAGTTAATCTTGACTGCTCTAAGAATAACATTAGCTAGTATAAAATATGTAATATTTTATAATAATTATTTTTAAAAGATTTTAGTGTTTGCAGAAAAAAATATTAGCTTATATTATATTTGTATGGAAATTTTAATTGGCTAATATAAAAAAGGATACTATTGAAAAGAGATATTGAAACCCAAAGATAGAGCTTAATTCCTGATAAATAAAAATGTGCTTAAAATTACACAAAGCTTAAAAACTCAGAACAAAAGAAAGCAAAAAGCTAAAATTATTATTTTTATATACTCAGAGTAATAGTATGAGATGAAATTTATGATATGTAAGAATCCCTTAAAAATGGCATTTTGGATCATGTGATAGGGCAACTGGAATTATATAGTATCTCAGTATCTCTTTCTCTAAGCTTTCTCTAAGCAGCTGTATCATTCCATATTGTTCTATCTATGCACTGAGTTTTTCTGTTTTTTCCTTAATTTTTTTCTACTTCTTCACCTCTCTTTAGTCTGTGAATTTTCACATACATTAACTTTTTAGAATTATCTTCTCTCATCTCTTCTCTTGCTAACAGGTAAGGGATCTGTGGACTCAGCTTTAAAACAAGAAATAACTCCTTACAGTAACTATACCGAAGTTTTATGTTTTCAACCATTTTCTGCCACTGAATCAGGAGGAATGGCAGTCAAAGCGTTGCTCTTTCTGCAGTTTTCAGCTTATAATCCCAAGGCCGTATTGGAAAAAAAAAAAATCAACTGTATCTTGAAAAATCAACCTTTGAATTACCTTAATAATTCACTAGACCTTCTTGATCTGGCCATATATTCTCCCCCTGCTTTGCTAAATGTTTCCTGGCTGCTATAATGTCACACTTAATTTCTTTGTTTTCATATAGAAAAGAGAAGACAGTAAGATAATATGACAAGTTAATGGGCAAAACTGGCAAGAACATATATATCTTAGATTCCAGAATAAAAATTTTAAAAATAGAGAAAGCTCAAAGTATAATAGGAAAATATAAACTGTCAAATACTACAAGGATGGTGGGGAAAACTTCCATTTAAATTACTTATATTAAATGATGATAGAGTACATCTAGCCTTCTAGCAAAATTAAAAAGTGTTTAAACATTTAAAATGTAAACATATAAAACATACAAACATAAAAATGTGTGTCTGTGTATGTTGTAAAGAAAACAATTAAAATTATCCACAAAACTGAATGGGTTTCTGGAAGAGGTAGGTAATTCTATCCTATAGAGCCTTTCCAGTTGTGAGTATATAATTATCTATCAGTATACTACAAAATGCCTATTTGAAGTTAGAAGTTCAGTAAAAACATAAGATCTTGTTCTATTCCTCAAATTATATAGAGGGATTTCAATTAAGAGAGTATAACTGTGAAGGAGGCTGAGACTCAGTATAAGTAAGAGCATACCATAAATGATGCACAATGTTCTATGAGAGTATGCTTAAAGATAGGCCGTTCAACAGTTAATACTAATACCATACCAACAAGCTAATATAAGTTCTATACAAAAATTAACTTAGCATATATTAGGTATTGTTCTAAATATACCAGTTTTATTAAGTCTTAAATTTCTAAAAACAGTTACTCCTATTATACAATTTTTTTAGTCAAAGAGAATTAATCATAGAGGGACTAGTATTTGTCAAAGCTGGGATTTAGACTCCTGATGTTGAGCTCCTAGTCCCCATTCTTACCTAGCATACACACCACTCCCCTGTTCCTTTTCTCCCTTCTCTTTTACATCCTAGAGTAGAATCCCTTTTTACTAGTTGGAATCTCTCCAAAAGCAGAAAGACTTCTCGTTTCCAGGTCCACATATAAGAAGCTTAGAAGTCACCACTCCATTCTAACAACAGGTTAAAAATTGAACAGCACAAAAAATCAACAACTCTTCTTGGATATAAGAGGGGAGGACTCAGGGCAAGCCACTGCTCTGAAAATTAGAGAGATAGAACAGGAGACTACGGGGAGTCATGGCTTGCTGGTTCAGACTCAGAAGCAGAAACTGTCCCAGAAAAAGTACTGCAGTAGGAAAACCTGGATTGCATCTGGGGACTTACTGCAGACTCAGGATAGATAAGCCAAGCCGGAGAGGTACAAACACCAAGGAAAGCCAGTCATGGTGGATCCTCATAACATTGTGAGATTGACCTACAGAAACTCTACCACATTCCTATAGTAAACGCCAAAGAAAAATCCCTGTGGGCTTCCAGCAGAGGACAGAGAAAAGAAACCATATTGATATACATCAGAGCACTCTGTTCTTCTGAATAAGGCCTGCCCTCAGGGGAAACTAGTTAACTAGGGTAATAACCTGGGAGGGATAAACAAGCCTAACTAACCTAGGAAGGGGAAAGGACAAAGTGCCCCACGCTCTAGTCATCTGTACACACAGAGGTGCGGGTAGGAGATGAGAAACACTTTCAACTCACAGTCGGGAGGCATAGGCTCACTGAAAGACTAAAATTTAATCATAAGACTGTAGAATGCTGCTTCTCCTCTCCAGCGAACCATTGCATTGCTAAAGGCCTATTTACAGCAGCTCTTTTTACCTCATACATACTGTCCCACTATTAAAAAAATTACAAAGCATATCAAGGCAAAATATCCTCTAGGTCCATCGCGGTAAGATCTTATCCTTTTTTGTGGCTCTGAAATATTCCATTAGGTAAGAGAAAGAGAGTGTGTGTGTGTGTGTATGACATCTTTATATATTCATCTATCAATAAACACAATGGATATTATTCTTATTCAAATGCTTTTTCTACATCTATTGAAATGAACATATGATTTTTATCCTTTCTCATATTGATGTAATGTATCACATTGATTGATTTGGGGATACTGAACCATCCTTGCATCCAGAGAATAATTCCCCCTTGACTGTGGTGAATGATTTTTTGTTTAAGGTATTGTTGGATTTGGTTTGCTAGTATTTTGTTGAGGATTTCTGCATCTATGTTCATCAGAGATATCAGTTCTCTTTTTTTGTGTGTGGTGTCATATTTGGGTTTTGGTATCAGGGTAATACTACCGTCATAGAATGAATTTGGAAGTTTTCCTTCCTCTTTCTTATTTTATTTGGCGGGGGGAGGGGTGGTGCATAGCTTGAGAAGAATAGGTATTAACTAGCCTTTAAATGTTTGACAGAATTATCCTGTGAAACCATCCAGTTCTGGACTTTTATAGAAAAGATGCATGACATAATTTCAATCTTTTTGAATGTGCTGATCCTTGCTTTGTGGCTTATTATGTGATCCATTCTGGAGAATGTTCTGTATGCAGTTGAAAAGAATGTGTATTCTGCTGTTTTAGGATGAAATGTTCTGAATCTAACCGTTAAGCCCATCAGTTTCAGTATATTATTCAAACCCACTGTTTTCTTGTTGATTTTCTGTTTGGATGATGTGGCCATCAGTGGAACAGGGTTGTTAAAGGGCCCTATTATTATTGCATTATTATCAATTATTTCTCTTATGTTTGTTATTAATCATTATATACATTTGTGTACTCCCATTGTGGATGTAAGTATTTACAATTATAATTGTCCCCTTTATTAATATATAGTGTCCTTCTTTGTCTCTTGTTACAGCCTTTGTCTTAAAATCTACTTTGTCCAATATAAGTACTGCTATTCCAGCTTTCTTTTCACATGCATTTGCATGACAAATGTTTCTCTATCCCCTCACTTTCAATCTGCAGGTATCTTTAGGTCTGATATGAGTCTCTTTTAGGTAGCATATACATGGACCTTGTTTTTTATCCACTTTGTCACCTGAAATCTTTCACTTTTAAGATTGATTGATTGATTTTAAAGATTTTATTTATTTGACACAAAGACAGAGAGATCACAAGCAGGCAGAGACAGGCAGAGACAGACAGAGGGAAACAGGATCCCTGCTGAGCAGAGAGCCTGATGTGGGGCTCGATCCCAGGACCCTGAGACCCTGAGATCATGCTGAAGCCAGAGGCTTAGCCCACTGAACCACCCAGGCGCCCCCCCTTTTTTTTCTTTTTAATATTTTCTTTATTTATTTGACACAAAGAGAGAGAGAGAGAGAGAGATCACAAGCAGGCAGAGAGACAGGCAGAGAAACACAGAGGGATATTTATTTATTTTAGAGACAGAGAGCATGAGCAGGGGGCAGGGCAGAGGGAGAGGGAGACAGGCTCCCCGCTGAGTGAGGAGCCCAACATTGGACTTGACCCCAGGATCCTGTTTCCTTCCCTAGACACAGGAAGTTTTCAGCTCTTGTATCTTCAAGTACATTTTCAGCCCTCCTTTCTCTCTCTTCTCCTTTAGGTGTCCCTGTAATGCCAATGATGTTATACTCGATGGTGTCACTGAGTTCTCTGTGTCTATTCTCATAGTGCAGTCTTTGTTCATCTCACCTTCTCAGCTATTGAACTTGATTGTTTTCCATTACTCTATTTTCCAGGTCACTGATACATTCCTCTGCTTCCTGTAGCCTACTATTTATTGCATCTATTGTATTTTAAATTTAATTTATTAAGTTCTTCATCTCGATATGTTACTTTTTATCTATTTGTCAAAGGGCTCATTGATGTCCTCCACCTTCTCTTAGTCCAGTGAGTATCTTTATGATCACTGCTTTAAATTCTTTATCAGGCATATATTACTTATTTCTGTCTCACTTAGAAGTCCTGCTGTGATTTTTGTCCTGTTCTTTCATTTGAGATATATTCTTCTGTCTCCTCATTTTGTCCATCTCTCTCTTTCTCCATGTTAGGAAAGTCAGTTATATCTCCTGCTCTTGAAAGTAGTAACTTTATGAGGAGGTGGTCTTGTAGTGCCCTGCAGGGCAGTACCCTCTGTCCAGGCAGTGTCCTCCTGTCCTAGCATGTCAGGGGAGTCTCCTATGTGTGCTTTCTGGGTTCCGCTATCATTATATCTGAGTCACGTTTTCTCTTCGTCCAGGTGTCTGCACTGACTGTCTGTTGTGGGCTCTGCTTGCTCACTATGGTGTTAGTGAGACCCAGGCAGGCTGGCTCTGAAGGGCTGTGACCACAGAGTGGCTCAGGGTGCAATGGCAGCACTTCAGCAAAATTTGCACTGAGCCGCTAGTCCTAGCCAGATCCCCAAAGTGCAATGGCCACAGCCTGTAGTGGCAGTGGCTGAGGTTGCCCAGCTTCTGTGTGTCTGCTCACTGGGTAGGGCACACATGGTATTAGCAAAAATTGCACTGAGCCCAGGTCTGAAGCCAACAGGGCAAGTCCTCAGGAGACCTCATGGGTGGGGCACACTGCTAGCAGGTTGGGTAGCAATTGTCTGCGCCAGCGGAGGAAGCTCCGCAGGTGGTCCTGTGTTTATGCTAGAGGGCAGGGGAGGAGTAGGTGGTAGGTGTCCTTTGTTCCTGGTAAAATCCTTCAACATGCTCTGAAATCAGTATAAACAGATCTTCCTCTCCTTTGCCCCAGGTGTTACACAAATTGTTGCTTCTATGTTGTCTCTCCACCGGCAGTTGTCTCTTTAAGAGACAAGGCTTGCCAGTGCCGAGCGAGCTGACTTTTAAAGCTCCAGGCTCCAATTCCTGCTGGTTATACAAACTCAGAGAATCCAGCCCCTCAGGTTTTCAAAGCCAGACTTCATGGGGATTCATGCTTCCCAAGAGGGCTCCCTGGTAGGAGGTACTGTTTCTTTCCCTTCTCTGTGCCCACAGTCCCTTACTCCTGCAGGCAGATCCTGACCACCACTGTTTATGTCCTTCTTAACCTCTCAGAGGCAGCTTCTGACCTACATTTAGTTGTGGAGTTTGTTCTGTCTTCAGATCACCTTCTGGTTTATTTACATGGATCTGGGTGATATCAATTGTAAATGTGGGACAGGGTGATCTTAGAGTCTTCCAACTCCAATATCTTCCCAAGTTCCTCCCCCAAAGTGGTCCAAAACCTTTAATAGATGCCTCACCAAAAAAGATATATGCATGCAAATAAGGACACCTCACCATTTTCATTAGGAAAATACAAATTAAAACATGAGCTACACACTTACTATGATAGCCAAAATCTGCAACCCTGGGAACATCAAGTTCCAGGGAGGGTGTGGAACAACAGAAACTCTCCAGCTTTGCTGGTACAAATGCAAAAAAAAAAAAAAAAAAAAAAAAAAAGGTATAGCCACTGGGGAAGATGGTTTGGCAGTTGTTTACACAACAAAACATAATCTTGCCATATGATCCAGCAATCACACACTTTGGTATTTACCCAAAGGAACTGAAAAGTTGTGCCCACACAAAAACCTGTGCATGGATGTTTTTAGCAGCTTTAGTCATAATTGTCAAAACTTAGAAACAACTAAGATGCCTTCCAGTAGGTGAATTGATAAGTAAACTGTAATACATTCAGACACTGCTTATTGTTCTATGGTATAAAGAAAGGAGCTATCATGCCATGAAAAGACATGGAGGAACTTTAAATGCATCTTACTAACGGACATTAACCAATCTGAAAAGACTACATATTGTATGATTACAACTACATTCAGGAAAAGGCAAAACTATGGAGACAATTAAAAAGTGGATTGCCAGGGATGGAGAAGGAGAGAGTTTAAAAAGGCAGAGCACAGGAGGAGTCAAGATGGCAGAGAAATAGCAGGCTGAGACTACATCAGGTAGCAGGAGATCAGCTAGACAGCTTATCTAAACATTGCAAACACCTACAAATCCAATGGGAGATCGAAGAGAAGAAGCACAGCAATTCTAGAAACAGAAAATCAACCGCTTTCTGAAAGGTAGGACTGGAGGAGAAGTGAATCCAAAACGACTGGAAGATAGACGGCAGGGGAGGGGCTGGCTCCCGGCAAGCGGTGGAGCAACGGAGAACAAAATGAGGACTTTAAAAAGTCTGTTCCACTGAGGGACATTGCTCCAGAGGCTAAACCGGGGTGAAGCCCACGCGGGGTCAGCGTGGCCCCAGGTCCCGCAGGGTCACAGAAGGATCGGGGGTGTCGGAGTGTCGCAGAGCTTGCAGGTATTAGAACGGGGAACCCAGCTACAGAGACAGAGTCGAGGAATGAGCTCTCAGCTCCAGGTTACCTGAAACCGGTCGCGGGCTGGGTGAGCTCAGAGCGCATCTGGAGGCCGGTGATACGGGAGTGATTGGGTGCTGTCCTCTGGGGGCGCACTGAGGAGTGGGGCCCCAGGCTCTCGGCTCCACCTGGCTGGAGCCTGGGAGGCCGCCATTTTCATTCCCATCCTCCAGAACTCTACGGAAAGCGTTCAGGGAACAGAAGCTCCCAAAAGCGAACCCGAGCCGATTACTTAGTCCGGCCGCCGGTAAGGGCGGTGCAATTCTGCCTCGGGCAAAGACACTTGAGAGTCACTACAAAAGGCCCCTCCCCTAGAAGATCAACAAAATATCCAGCCAAGACAAAGTTCATCTACCAAGGAAAGCAGGTTCAATTCCAGTGGAGAAGAAAGTAAAGCAGGGAACTCAGGGCTTTCTCCCCAAGATTCTTTAGTCTTGCGGTTAAATCAATTTTTTTTTCTTTTTTCAGTTTTTTTTCTTTCTTTTTTCTTCTTCTGCTAAATTTTTAAAAACTTTTACCCTTTTCTTTTTTAACGTTTTTTGACTAGTTTATCTAATATATATATATTTTTTTTCTTTCTTTTTTATATTTTTTCTTTATTTGTTTTCTTTTTTAAATTTTTTTCTTCTTTTTTTGAACCTCTTTTTTTTTAAGATTTTATTTATTTATTTGACAGAGAGAAATCACAAGAGAGGCAGGCAGAGAGAGAGGAAGGGAAGCAGGCTCTCCGCTGAGCAGAGAGCCTGATGTGGGACTCGATCCCAGGATCCTGAGATCATGACCTGAGCCGAAGGCAGCGGCTTAACCCACTGAGCCACCCAGGCGCCCCTCTGAACCTCTTTTTAATCCCCTTTCTCCCCCCCCCCCACGATTTGGGGTCTCTTCTGATTTGGTTAAAGTGCATTTTTCTGGGGTTTTTGCCACCCTTTTAGTATTTTATTTGCTCCTTCATATCCTCTTATCTGGACAAAATGACAAGGCGGAAAAAATCACCACAAAAAAAAAGAACAAGAGACAGTATGGAAGGCTAGGGACGTATCAACACAGACATGGGTAATATGTCAGATCTAGAGTTCAGAAAGACGATTCTGAAGGTTCTAGCCGGGCTTGAAAAAGGCATGAAAGATATTAGAGAAACCCTCTGTGGAGAGATAAAAGCCCTTTCTTGAGAAATTAAAGAACTAAAATCTAACCAAGTTGAAATCAAAAAAGCTATTAATGAGGTGTAATCAAAAATGGAGGCTCTCACTGCTAGGATAAATGAGGCAGAAGAAAGAAATAGTGATATAGAAGACCAAATGACAGAGAATAAAGAAGCTGAGCAAAAGAGGGACAAACAGCTACTGGATCATGAGGGGAGGATTCAAGAGATAACTGACACCATAAGACGAAACAACATTAGAATAATTGGGATTCCAGAATAAGAAGAAAGAGAGAGGGGAGCAGAAGGTTTATTGGAGAGAATTATTGGAGAGAATTTCCCTAATATGGCAAAGGGAACAAGCATCAAAATCCAGGAGGTGCAGAGAACCCCCCTCAAAGTCAACAAGAAGAGGCCCACACCCCATCACCTAATAGTAAAATTTACAAGTCTTAGTGACAAAGACAAAATCCTGAAAGCAGCCCAGGAAAAGAAGTCTGTAACATACAATGGTAAAAATATTAGATTGGCAGCAGACTTATCCACAGAGACCTGGCAGGCCAGAAATTGCTGGCATGATATATATTCAGAGCACTAAATGAGAAAAACATGCAGCCAAGAATACTCTATCCAGCTAGGCTATCATTGAAAACAGAAGGAGAGATAAAAAGCTTCCAGGACAAACAAAAACTGAAAGAATTTGCAAACACCAAACCAGCTCTACAGGAAATATTGAAAGGGGTCCTCTAAGCAAAGAGAGAGCCTAAAAGTAGTAGATCAGAAAGGTACAGAGACAATATACAGTAACAGTCACCTTACAGGCAATACACTGGTGCTAAATTAATATCTCTCAATACTTACCCTGAATGCCAATGGGCTAAATGCCCCAATCAAAAGAAACAGGGTATCAGAATGGATAAAAAAACAAAACCCATCTATATGTTGCCTACAAGAAACTCATTTTAGATGTGAAGACACCTCCAGATTTAAAGTGAGGGGGTGGAAAACAATTTACCATGCTAATGGGCATCAGAAGAAAGCTGGGGTGGCAATCCTTATATCAGATCAATTAGATTTTAAGCCAAAGACTATAATAAGAGATGAGGAAGGACACTATATCATACTCAAAGGGTCTGTCCAACAAGAAGATCTAACAATTTTAAATATCTATGCTCCTAACGTGGGAGCAGCCAACTATATAAACCAATTAATAACAAAATCAAAGAAACACATCAATAATAATACAATGATACTAGGGGACTTTAACACTCCCCTCACTGAAATGAACAGATCATCCAAGCAAAAGATCAACAAGGAAATAAAGGCCTTAAATGACACACTGGACCAGATGGATATCACAGATATATTCAGAACATTTCATCCCAAAGCAACAGAATACACATTCTTCTCTAGTGCACATGGAACATTCTCCAGAATACATCACATCCTGGGTCCTAAATCAGGTCTCAACCAGTATCAAAAGATTGGGATTATTTCCTGCATATTTTCAGACCACAATGCTCTGAAGCTAGAACTCAATCACAAGAGGAAAGCTGGAAAGAACCCAAGTACATGGAGACTAAACAGCATCCTTCTAAAGAATGAATGGGTCAACCAGGAAATTAAAGAAGAATTGAAAAAATTCATGGAAACAAATGATAATGAAAACACAACGGTTCAAAATCTGTGGGACACAGCAAAGGCAGTCCTAAGAGGAAAATATATAGTGGTACAAGACTTTCTCAAGAAACAAGAAAGGTCTCAAGTACACAACCTAACCCTTCACCTAAAGTAGCTGCAGAAAGAACAAGAAAGAAACCCTAAACCGAGCAGAAGAGAAATCATAAAGATCAGAGCAGAAATCAATGAAATAGAAACCAAAAAAACAATAGAAAAAAATCAATGAAACTAGGAGCTGGTTCTTTGAAAGTATCAGTAAGATTGATAAACCCCTGGCCAGACTCATCAAAAAGAAAAGAGAAAGGACCCAAATAAATAAAATCATGAATGAAAGAGGAGAGATCACAACTAACATCAAAGAAATACAGACAATTATAAGAACATACTATAAGCAACTCTACGCCAATAAATTTGACAATCTGGAAGAAATGGATGCATTCCTAGAGACATAAAAATGACCACAACTGAACCAGGAAGAAATAGAAAACCTAAACAGGGGCACCTGGGTGGCTCAGTGGGTTAAAGCCTCTGCCTTCAGCTCAGGTCATGATCCCAGGGTCCTGGGATCGAGCCCCACATCGGGCTCTCTGCTCCACAGGGAGCCTGCTTCCTCCTCTCTCTCTGCCTGCCTCTCTGCCTAGTTGTGATTTCTCTCTGTCACATAAATAAAAAAAATATATAAAAAAAAAAAAGAAAACCTAAACAGGCCCATAAACAGTAAGGAGATTGAAACAGTCATCAAAAATCTCCAAACAAACAAAAGCCCAGGGCCAGATAGCTTCCCAGGGGAATTCTACCAAACATTTAAAGAAGAACTAATTCCTATTCTCCTGAAACTGTTCCAAAAAATAGAAATGGAAGGAAAACTTCCAAACTCATTTTATGAGGCCAGCATCACCTTGATCCCAAAACCAGACAAGGATCCCACCAAAAAAGAGAACTACAGACCAATATCCTTGATGAACACAGATGCAAAAATTCTCACCAAAATACTAGCCAAAAGATTCAACAGTACATTAAAAGGATTATTTACCACGACCAAGTGGGTTTTATTCCAGGGCTGCACAGTTGGTTCAACACCTGCAAATCAATCAATGTGATACAACACATTAATAAAAGAAAGAACAAGAACCATATGATACTCTCAATAGATGCTGAAAAAGCATTTGACAAAGTACAGCATCCCTTCCTGATCAAAACTCTTCAAAGTATAGGGATAGAGGGCACATACCTCAATATTATCAAAGCCATCTACGAAAAACCCACCGCAAATATCGTTCTCAATGGAGAAAAACTGAAAGCTTTTCTGCTAAGGTCAGGAACACGGCAGGGATGTCCATTATCACCACTGCTATTCAACATAGTATTAGAAGACCTAGCCTCAGCAATCAGACAACAAAAAGAAATTAAAGGCATCCAAATTGGCAAAGAAGAAGTCAAACTATCACTCTTCGCAGATGATATGATACTATATGTGGAAAACCCAAAAGACTCCACTCCAAAACTGCTAGAACTCGTACAGGAATTCAGTAAAGTGTCACGATATAAAATCAATGCACAGAAATCAGTTGCATTGCTGTACACCAACAACAAGACAGAAGAAAGAGAAATTAAGGAGTCAATCCCATTTACAATTGCACCCAAAACTATAAGATACCTAGAAATAAACCTAACCAAAGAGGCTAAGAATCTATATGCAGAAAACTATAAAGTACTCATGAAAGAAATTGAGGAAGACACAAAGAAATGGAAAAATGTTCCATGCTCCTGGATTGGAAGAATAAATATTGTGAAAATGTCTATGCTACCTAAAGCAATCTACACATTTAATGCAATCCCTATCAAACTACCATCCATTTTTTTCAAAGAAATGGAACAAATAATCCTAAAATTTATATGGAACCAGAAAAGACCTCGAATAGCCAAAGGAATATTGAAAAAGAAAGCCAAAGTTGGTGGCATCACAATTCTGGACTTCAAGCTCTATTACAAAGCTGTCATCATCAAGACAGCATGGTACTGGCACAAAAACAGACACACAGATTAATGGAACAGAATAGAGAGCCCAGAGATAGACCCTCAACTCTATGGTCAACTCATCTTCGACAAAGTAGGAAAGAATGTCCAATGGAAAAAAGACAGACTCTTCAATAAATGGTGCTGGGAAAACTGGACAGCCACATGCAGAAAAATGAAATTGGACCACTTCCTTACACCACACACGAAAATAGACTCCAAATGGATGAAGGACCTCAATGTGAGAAAGGAATCCATCCAAATCCTTGAGGAGAACACAGGCAGCAGCCTCTTCGACCTCAGCCACAGCAACTTCTTCCTAGGAACATCGCCAAAGGCAAGGGAAGCAAGAGCAAAAATGAACTATTGGGACTTCATCAAGATCAAAAGCTTTTGCACAGCAAAGGAAACAGTTAACAAAACCAGAAGACAACTGACAGAATGGGAGAAGATATTTGCAAACAACATAATCAGATAAAGGGCTAGTGTCCAAATCTATAAGGAACTTAGCAAACTCAACACCCAAAGAACAAATAATCCAATCAAGAAATGGGCAGAGAACATGAACAGACATTTCAGCTAAGAAGACATCCCGATGGCCAACAGACACATGAAAAAGTGCTCCACATCACTCGGCATCAGGGAAATACAAATCAAGACCACAATGAGATATCACCTCACACTAGTCAGAATAGCTAAAATTAACAAGTCAAGAAATGACAGATGCTGGTGAGGATGCGGAGAAAGGGGAACCCTCCTACACTGTTGGTGGGAATGCAAGCTGGTGCAACCACTCTGGAAAACAGCATGGAGGTTCCTCAAAATGTTGAAAATAGAACTACCCTATGACTCAGCAATTGCACTACTGGGTATTTACCCTAAAGATACAAACGTAGTGATCTGAAGAGGCACGTGCACCCGAATGTTTATAGCAGCAATGTCTACAATAGCCAAACTATGGAAAGAACCTAGATGTCCAACAACAGATGAATGGATAAAGAAGGGGTGGTATATATACACAATGGAATACTATGCAGCCATCAAAAGAAATGAAATCTTGCCATTTGCGAGAACGTGGATGGAACTAGAGGGTATCACGCTTAGTTGAATAAATCAATCAGAGAAAGACAACTATCATATGATCTCCCTGATATGAGATGCAAATGGGGGGTTAGGGGGATAGGAGAAGAATAAATGAAAGAAGATGGGATTGGGAGGGAGACAAACCATAAGTGACTCTTAATTTCACAAAACAAACTGAGGGTTGCTGGGGGGAGGGGGGGTGGGAGGGGGGAGGGGGTTTATGGACATTGGGGAGGGTATGTGCTATGGTGAGTGCTGTGAAGTGTGTAAAACTGGCAATTCACAGACCTGTACCCCTGGGGATAAAAATACACATGTTTATAAAAAAATAAGAAATAAATAAAAAATTTTTAAAAAAAGAGAAACATGGGAAAAAAATTTAGGACAGTGCAACACTGTATGACAAGGATGGATATATGTCATTATACATTTGTCCAAATTCTTGAATGTATAACCTCAACAGTAAACTATATGGTTAACTGTGGACTTCAGTTGATTATGATGTGCTAATGTGGGTTCATTCTTGGTATAAAATTTACCATTCTGGTGAATAATACTGATATTAGAGGAGGAAGCTTTACACGTATGGAGATAGATGGTACATGGGAAATCCCTTTACCACCTTTTCAATTTTGTTGTAAACATAAAATTACTTTAAGAAACGAAGCCTTAAAATTCCCCCTCCACATCCAAAATAGTTCATTTTGTAATTTGGAACTACTTTATTGTATACTTATCCAGATTTTTCCAACGTTAGTGAATATATGCATTTATTTCTGTATTTAAACATCTATAAATAGGGGCATCTGTGTGGCTCAGTTGTTAAACCTCTGCCTTTGGCTCAGGTCATGATCCCAGGGTCCTGGGATCGAGCTCCGCATAGGCTTCCTTCTTGGCGGGAAGCCTGCTTTTCTTCTCCCATTCCCTCTGCTTGTGTTCCTGCTCTCACTATCTCTCCCTCTCTGTCAAGTAAATAAATAAAATATTTTTAAAAATTAAAAAATAAACATCTATAATTAGTCTACTATGAAATAAAAAATGGATTTTTAATTCCAAATTGCTTTAATACATCAATACATTTTAAAACTTCATGTCTAAAATTATCTAAATGATTGATACTAAATGAAAGTTTCAAAAGAATTTTTTAATATTCTAAGGAATATACTGAGAAATTATCAATATAAATTATCAATATAAATATCTAAAAAAACATTATCTTTTCTTTAAAAACTTAAAAGGGCACTGTGTTTGCGATTTTCACTTTAATAACTGACTCAGATTTATTCATATTTTGACTAATATTCACTGCTATAATATATTTTCTTGGTGCATATACAACACTGTTATGAACAGACCTTCTACATACATTCTAAAAGATAATGTGTTTTTAGATATTCATATATATACATATATGTATATTTTAGATATATGTATATATTATTATGTATATTATATGCATATGTATATCGTGTATATTATGTATACATTATGTGTGTATATATGTGTGTATATATTATGTATATGTATATGTATATTATATAGGTATATATTATGTATATATAATGTGTGTGTATATATGTGTGTATATATTATATGTGTGTGTGTGTGTGTGTGTGTGTGTATATATATATAATAAAATAAAGTAGAAGAGAAGGAGAAATCTGAAATTCAGGATTGTGATAGTCCCTACGTGGAACGTCAGTGAATGGAACACACAAGGAGAACATAGATTATGGATAAGATTTTAGTTCTTAGAGCTCTCAAAGAAAAATCTCATTGGACAGATTTAGGCAAAGAAGACTTCACTCAAGATATCACACTGGGAGTCAAGGCTATTGCAATAAGAAGAATTGAAATCAATTCTGTTGAAATAAAAGGCAAGAGGTATTTCAGGAACTGGGTGAGCTAGTGGGAAACTACCAGGGTACATTAAGGAGGTTAGTCAATGTGATTAGACCATCTGCGTTTGCAACTGGTACTTAATGAAGTTAGACTCCTCCCCTTCCAAGAGTCTAGAAGATAGGGTTCCTATCTTTCTTGATGTTTACATTACAAAGGGATCAATGCTGGGTCCTTGAGAAAGACAGTTTTGGGTTGCAAAACTTTAAGAGGCTGTAAAGAAGATTTACATCTCAAAGGAGCAGAGAGAAGAATTTATGATCTCAAGTTTTTTAAAGTAAATGCTCTCAGAACAGGGAGGTCAGGGACATACAGTCAGGAAAAACCTTAAGTTTAGGCAATCTCAGGGAAATGTTAAGGCTGTGTTGGTCAGCATATTTAATGTGATATGACATGATATGATATCAATAATATAATATTAACAAGATATAACTAAGTGCAATAAAGTATATGAAAGCCATATGAACTAATGATACTAGTAAATCATAAGTCACAGATTATAATCAAGCTAATCAAATTCTGTGCTTTTAAAATCCACAAAAATAAGGAAAAGAGGATTTCAATATATTTACATACATCATTTCATGATCTATTTGAATTAGATCATAAAGAGCACCACATTATTCAAATTATAACTCATGGCCATATATATTAGACATATATTTTTAAAAATTAAACCAGAACTTTTATATAATTGCATGATTATCTAATAGAAATTTGGAGAAAATATGTGACAAATCCAACAAAATGCAGGAAATGTCATTTAAAATGTAATTTCATTATAGCAGAAAGTTTTATCCATAGGTCAAGTGGAAATGTCTTGTCTTAAATATTTGAATGAGTCAGGAAAAAAATCAAAGGTAATCACTGTTTTAACAAGATTTACCACAGTAAGATGGAAGAAAGTATTTCAAATCTAGCTAATTGCAAAATTTTCCTAGTAGTCCACATTTGTGATATCCTTCCTACACAAAAATAAACAATTTCTGAACCTCAGAATGTATGTTTTGTTTAGCAGTACTATTTCATCTTTGAATAAAAAAAAAAATGCTTCGTCTCCCTTCCAATCTACTTACCAACTTTTTAAAAGCTAAATATGATTTGGATGGAGTAAAACCCACCAACTAATAGACGTGACAAGGAAGCTTGAAATTTACTCCAATATTCAGCCCTTATTAGAATAATCTCCTCTAGTAAGTATAACTGTAAACTATTATTCCTAAATCAAGAAAAACATAGAGAAAGTAAAAACGTCAATTAAAAGAAATGTGCCCTGCCATTGTTTGGTTCGAGATAATAAACTACAGTGAGACAAATCAGACCCTGTTAACTGGACCATATGATTTAAGCAGTTGAAAACTGTTTTTTTCAAGCAGATCACATTCTTGTCTTTTCTGGACCCATATCCATTTCAGATAGGCAAATTTTCTTGGGAGGATGGCCATTACAACAAAACTGATCACTATGTTTTAACAGAAATAATTTTGTGTATACAACCTTTTCCAAAAATGCTTGAGAAGCATACTTGATAAAAGGTCATTGAAGACAACACCATATTTTCCATATTCAAGGAGATTATTTCCAGAGAAGAGAGAAATCTCTGATCCCTTCCAACTTCATGGCTTTGTGGGTGTTACTGTCTTAGCGCAATATAGCCTAAGAACCTCGGTAACCCTATAGATGAATCTGGACCCCACTCTGACTTTTCTTAAAGGAAAATAAACATCCCTTTAAAGTACAGTGCTCTTTAAAGTACAGTATAGTAAAGTACAGTATAGTACAGATACTATAGGTTTGGAAAAGCACTTTATGTTGCATACTATTACCTATGCCAATTATTATTTTTTGAACTGCAGAAATCAGAAGAAGAAACTTAAAGAGGAAAAACCTGATATTCAAATGTTTCTCAGTTAAATGATCAGAGGATTATACACATTTTTATGAAATATAATTCTAAAATTTATGTTACTCACAGGTGAAAAACATTTAATAGAAAAGGCTTCATGATAATCACCAACTATTCAAATTGCAATTATTCTTTTGCAATACAACTGTTTCTATTTCTCTTAAATTAATATTTAAACAAAAACTTTGCAGATTTAGAAATATTCTTTGAATTTTTAGAATCAACAACAACAAAAAGACAACCTTATCCCCCTTGGCTTACAAACTTTCCATGTTTGCATTACATAGCGACTCTGGAGAAAAATCACAATCCATTATTCAGAGAAGGGAAGGCATGCTACATTTTTAAAAGTTAGACCTAATCCAAATATTTGTTGAGAATACAGAGTAAGCAGAAGGATAAATCTTTATCATCAATTCTCATATATCTTGGAAAGATACACACCTGGAGGAATTTTTCCTGGATAAAAGTATTTAGTTTGCAAAGTGAGCTCAGGAGGAAAGCAGACACATTTAGAAAAAGAAATGGAATAAACATCCAATTGGACTTAAAGAAACAGAAGGAGAAATCAACACAGGGAAGGACAAAATGCATCTTACAGCAATTAGCTGCAAAATGGCAGCAGCTGTTCAAGCTTTTGGATGATTGGGATTCTGAGAAGTCCAGATAGAAACATATGGTATAGTTCATCACAAAACAATTTAAAGCAATTATTGTTCATGTTATATCTTTATGCTATTCTCAATGAAAGTTAATGGGTACATAGTTTTTCCCCTGGTATATCATGAATATGTGATGAGTCTAGGGTCCACAAACGTTTAACTGGGTCAGAAATAGGCTGTTCCATAATAATCTACACAAAAGTAATTTTTATCCATATGCAATAAAAATAAGCCCATAATTGTCACTAAATTTGTATAACATTTATATTCTATATCTCTCTACTTTGAGATTTATTACAGTTACCTTTTTGGACATTCATGTAAAATTCAGTTAAAAAGAAACCACTAAGCCTTTAAAAGCCGTGTAGCATCTCTCTTCTAATAGATATTCGGCATTCAGGAAAAATAAAATACCCATTAGCACCTCCCACTTATTTGTGTGGGCCCATTATAATTTTAACACTTATAAAAGGAAGTGTTAATGGTGACATTTCAAAGCACTGGTTTCAGAGGATGACAGTGACTTTATAAAATCAGAACACCTTTTACTAGTTTGTAGAAATATATCTTTAATTTTAAAAAGGAAATTATTAAAATCACATTAAAATTATTGGTATATATAACAAAATTTGAAATGAATAAGAATTTCTACAGATTTGTAGTATTTAAAATGTTACGAATTGTCTAATCAAAAGTATTTGAGGCAACATTTTATAATTAAGGTAAAGAGTATTAAAGCTGTTCTATATATCTAGAGTATCCATATTTTTTGTTGTTCTTTTTTCTGTGTAGGCTTCAGTTAAAAAGTCAGGGTGACTCTTAGAGTGAAGTTGAAAAACAGAACACAGTATTTTTGAAAAGAAAAATAGAATAATCCATTGTCTCTGGAAGTGTGTCTCACTGTCCAAATTTTACATTTGAGAAAATTCAATTTATTTATGATTATTTATATCCTTAAAAAGGAAAATAATAATTTTATTGCTAAAATATAGAAATGAGTCATCTGCAGAGTGGCAGACACATGTATAACACAGGCATGGTTTCTAACGCTTTAATTCTTAACCTAAGTTAGATGACAATAATTATTAGTAAGAAAAATATTCTGATGATTCACTTTTCTACCAAAAAATTCACAACGATTAATATTTCAAATTTAATTTCTCAGGTGATCAAAAAAACTGTTAAATTTCAAAACAAGGGAATAACACTAAGTATGCTAAAATGAGCACAACTTTTTGAAGAATAAGGCCTTATACAGCTGAAGTTCAACATTTTAGAAGGCTGAATGACTTCAAGTGACTTTATTTAGCAACCCCTGTCTTAAGTTTCTTGGAGATAAAAGGACGGTAATAATATCTTCCCCATTAGTTCCTTGAAGGAAAAAAAAAAAAAAAACCTACTCCAAGTTATTTTTTAAACTGTTAAAGCACCTTTAAAATAACTGCTTGCAACTCAGAGTCACATAAGTAATTAAACCTAAATAAACTGAGTAACAGATGTTCAGCTAATGGGAATTACATGTACAGATCTTTTACCTAAAGTGAAGGGTATTGATACAACGTGAAGTTTTATGAAGCCACACAAATCTGTTATAACACACTATGCAGCGTTTATTGAATAGACAAGACTCTTGTGTTTAGAATAAGAACCATAGAATTATATATTAGTTATATTATATTTACTATATTGTGTGTGTGTGTGTGTGAGTGTGTATATAAACTCTCTTGCTCATGGTCTATCTACTTTAATTCTCCTAGAAGCATGAAATAACGAAAACAAGAAATTTGCCTGGGCCAGATCTGTGAGAGGATTGAAACCGGAAGTGCATCAGGCTGCACTTCCTGCCAGGCCGCTGGATATCTTGCTGAAAGGGGTGGTAGCCGAGGAAAACATCACTGCTATGGTTTCTAGATTCAATCCTTGAGTCCTTTCTGCTCTGTTTTCAAGCCTAACAGAGGTTATTCTATTGACTTTCAAGTGTAAGGCATTACTCTGGAAAAAAATTATTTCCTTTGTGAGACTTTAGAATGGCTCCTGTTAGAACACCGCAGTGAGTAAATAGCCGACAAATGGGTGATTATCTGATAAACAGTGTTTAAACTTCTTAGTGATGTAGTCAAACATATTTGAAATCACATGAACTTGTTTAAAAAGAAGAAAATAAACTTTGCCACCTTTGCTAAATTTAATGTGCAAAAGGAAACAAACTGGTATTTTAAATCCCATTTCCTGTTAGTATGTAGATTAAACATTTAATTCAACATAGTGTACTTCATTTAAATATTTTTATATTTAATAATATAAATATATTTATATAAATAATATAAATACTTCATTAAATATTTATTTTTAGAAGTTAATAATATCACATATACTAATTTATGGGGTTTTATGAGTATCCTAATGTATATTCAAAAGTTTTATGATTTGTAAAATGTAATGCTATTAGTGTTAACATTTCTGTGAAATAATTATTTTCTCAATGTTAAGGTGTTCAGTAAGTTATGTGGGAGTATATGGAGATAAGTTAATTTCCTAACCTTAAATCAAAATTTGGATTTTTCTTTATTCTTTTCACATTCTCATAGTGACTTAAACAATAACCAAGTGAATAATAGTGTTCACAAGAAAAAGAGCCTGTAACCAGATTCCTGCTATAGAAGGCACACCATAGCCACAGCTTTTAATTTTTACTAAGTCTTGTCACTACGAAGAAAACAAGAATTACATCAAATATGTGGCCTTTTAACAACGGCTCCCTCACTAACAAAACTGTCCCGGAGGGGCACCTGGGTGGCTCAGCGGGTTAAAGCCTCTGCCTTCGGCTCAGGTCATGATCCCAGGGTTCTGGGATCGAGCCCCGCGTCGGGCTCTCTGCTTGGCTGGGAGCCTGCTTCCTCCTCTCTCTCTCTCTGCCTGCCTCTCTGCCTACTTGTAATCTCTGTCTGTCAAATAAATAAATCTTTAAAAAAAAAAAAAAACAAAAAAAACTGTCCCGGAAACTCTCCTGGAATCAAACCCCTGAGGTTAGTTATTCCATTTCCCTAGGGAGGACAATTAGAAAGGGGGAAATTAATCTGCAAAATTCTTTTGCAGATGAAAAATTTTCCTAGAGTCAGTTCTTCATGTTCAGTCATTAGATTTCTGAGACAACCCTGTAGTCAACCAAAGGAGGAAATCATTGGAGTATACAAGAAAATCCTACCCCATCTAAGAACAGTATTTCCCATTGCTTTTTTACTGCATTTAGAAATACCCCAGGTTAGTGGAAAGTTTGACATATCCCAGGTAAATGGAGAGTTTAATTCAAGTGATTTCTTATTGGTACTATTCTCAGAAAGTTGTGAGGTAAATCAGGTTAGATCATTAATCAATATATCCCAAAGTTATACTTTGCAAAGAATTCACTTAACCTAATTCCCTCTTGATTTTTGCCCATCTAACTTATATTCTCAGACATGACAATGTAATGAACAATCAATCCATCTTCTAATTCTAACAGAATTAGCATTTTAGTGAGCACTTTATATACATTCACAATGTATTAAGTATTTGATCTTACTCAGTCCTGCCTTATGAAATAAGTGATTTTGAAATAAGCATTATTGTAAACTGAACTAACAGAACAAGGTAAGTAGGATCTTAAAACTATTTTTTTGTTAAAGTATATGTACCAAAGGTTTTAGCCCCACAAATTTGTTACCAAGACATGCATGAAGCCGTTTAATATACACACACCATTTAATATACACACATAGTAAGCAGACACAAGCTGCTTACTGTCTGTCCTAGGTAATCCAACATATCTTACCTAAAATTTTCCTTAATAAGAAGATGCAATCTTATTCTAGAGGCAGGATTCCATTACTTTATTTTCAGAAAAATATATCCCTCCAATTTTTCTCCCACTTAGTAGCTAGACACAAGACTAAGGATCAAGCTTTGTATTCTATCCATAAATCGTACAAACTGTGGGGCTTCCTTTGCGTAAGGAAGTGTAAAGAGTAATACTAGAATATTCTAGAATATTCGATCCACATATCTTGAATACTGCTTATTTTATCCATGAGATACCATTTTAGCATTCAGTATGTAAACCGGTCACTAAATTTATCACTGAAAATCTAAATGTTAATATTTCTTATGTAAATTCAAAGGCTTCAGATACACCAGGGCACCTGGTTGGCTCAGTCCTTTGGCTCAGGTCATGATCCTGGGGTCCTGTGATCAAGCTCTGCATTGGGCTTCTTGCTCAGCAGAGAGCCTGCTTCTCCCTCCCCACTCTGTCTGCCACTCCCCCACTTGTTCTCTCTCTTTCTATCTCCCCTTGTCAAATAAATAAAATCTTTTTTAAAAAAAGGCCTCAGATATTTGCCAATACAAATAACTCAGCTGTTCTATTCAATCCCTCTAGAGCATAGCCATTGTAATCAGAGATAAGCTGAACATTCCAGAATTATAAAATCCTGACTACATTAACTTTCCTTAGAATAAGGCACAACACAATTAAAATCCACATTTATGTTGTATCATAATGACCACTGTAGCACCCATCTTAGAGGTGAAAAAGAAGACATTTGACTATGTCTAATGACTGGTTCCCTGTCAGTCTACTAAGTACCAGAACCATTAATCAGACCTAGAGTTTTCTGACTCATGCTCATACTGGTTCCACTTCACCAGGATGCCTTGTGGCAGCATAATCCACCTAATATTAAAAAAAATAATAATAATGAAACTTTTAAGATATAATCTCTTCTTATTGTCAGGCTTTTACAGAAATATATCCCTTCCCCTTAATATCAAACTTAAAAGGTGACCAATAATTAATACCTTAGTAAATTTAGAAATTAGAGACCTCATATCTGCCTTCTGCAGCTTTCTTTTTTCTACACTAGCCAAGTATTTTTGTGGCTAAATTTGTTCTTAGAACTTGATGAAATGTTTATGTAACACCTGAACAGAAAATGAATGAACTGAATGAATGAATGAATTAATTAATTAATACCAAATCTTTCATACCAGAGAAACTGGAAACATTTTCTAAGTTCTAGAACACTAACCAGAGCTATAAGATTATTATATCCATAACTGAAATTCCAAAACATCATGGGTCCAGAATGACTTATAGGAGTACCCTCTCCCAGGAAAAAGATAATCCCTGCATTTATAATGTTAGACAAGTTTGCAGAAAGTGAGTAGATATAATGGACAGAAAATAAAAGAGGAAACAATTACTTTATATTTGCAAGAATGATGTGAGTCTGATCCAAGTATCTAGAGTCAATTACCTGTAATGCAAACACAAGTTTGTAAAATCTCCCTCCCAGGTGAAAAATGGGACCTTATGTGGCCCATTATCTTGTCAAAAGTATCTACTTTTTATTACACTGACTCATTTCTAAGGGAAAAACTCTTGAAACATTCTTGTTTTAGAGCAAATTAAGAAGTCATATTGGTTAATGGGAAATGCACGCTCTTCTGTATGCCAAAAGGGCTATTCACTAATATCCTACAGTGAAAATCAGAAGTCAGATGTCCCATGTAAAAACTTAACAAAATACATGCCAGTATTGAGATGAACTATACTTGATTTGTCTTATAAATTCACATCATTTGTATTAGTAATAAAAATCAGAAATTAACCCTAACAGCACTTCTATAAGGCCATAAATTATCTTCATGTATAGACAAAAAACAAAGGGAGAAACCTAGCAAATGAATTGCCAAAGTAAAATGAGAATTAAGTTCTCCCCTACTCTCCCGTCAGTTCTCTGATTATGGCAAAGCTGATTGCCAGGTATAACCAAATCATGTCCTCATAATTATCAGTAAGTGCAATAGCCATAAGTACCTTTGTAAATAAAAATATTCTCATCATCTCATTTCATCTTACATGTGCATTTCATAGTCTTGCATTATTCTAATCCTAATATTAAAGCAGCATTTGAAAACTTTTTCATGTTTACACTGATAGGAAACAGAAACTGGACTGAAACTTAGTAGTAGATACCTTGCATCAAAATCATTTTTGCCCCTCTTAAAATAGGAGAATATAAAGCAAAATAATAATAATAATAAGCTCCAATAATAAGTTATTTAGATTGTGTCTGAAGCATTCTGAATTATCTCATTTTGTGTGACAGTATTTCTCTATCCCTACAACTTCATTAGTTTCACTCTCTGATTCCATCACTCTGCATGAGTAACTCCAGAGAATATTAAATTTCATGTAACTACAAGAAGAATTCTAAATATAATTTGGCCAAAGAAGATAGGACATTTTCATTTAGGAAATTATTTGTCATTGCCATCTCATTTTGTGTAGGGTATCTTCCTCTGAAGCAACCGCATGGTTTCCCTCATAAGATGCAAACCATCATGATTTAGGAAGTCCCTAGTTTTTCTAATCTCCTGAGGATGATAAGGTAAAAAGGCCTTCCTTGCTGTCTCTAGTAGTTGTAAATATATTCATGATGCTTTGTTTCAAGGCTTTAAAAATCCACTATTATTACTAAATTGAAGTATATCAAGTACATAGAATGGAGAGCACTGTTATCAAATAAGGACTGTACAGAGATATGGAGAGAGAGGAGAGATGTTGATATTTTACAGGGGTAGAGTCATCTCAGTTACACACAATGACTAGTAGCATGGAAGGTAAATTTCAAACCTGCAGACATGGAAGGATATGACCTCTGAGTTCAGCCCCTTTGTGGTAAAGATGAGGAAGAAATTATAGAACTTTAAGTGGATCTTGCCAGGAATGGGGAGAGAGTTGTAGCAAACTAACACTGAGACAACTGGGTCACTTTTTGCATTCTTCTTCCAGGTTTTATTTTAATTTCCTCTGTTCCTTTATCAGTTTCTGCCAACCTTGATCTCAGCCTGTTAGATTTTAATTTTATGCTTTCACATTCCAAACCAGACACGACCTCAAATTATAGGATTATGCATTTCTTCTGATGTAAGAGGTATATAAAGGGGAAAATTACAAACTCCCTTACATAAATATATTTACAAAACTCTCCACATTTGCCATCTACCTGCTTAAAAGGTAGGTCTAGCACTATGGGAGCTGGAACCCTAGTGTAAATGACATTTCCAACACAAGTTCAAGGATTCAAACTCAAACACTCCCAAAAATCTTCAGATAATATATAAATATTTAAGAATCAATTTGTATAGGTTAACTAGAGTTGATAAAGTTTATAAGGCAAAGATGAAAATCATTACTTTTAATTTAGGTATGGCCCCATAGCAAGTAGAATCTACCTCAATCCTACAAATAATAGCAAAAAATAAGGAAACTAAAACCTGTTTTTAATAATTTTGTCTATTCTGACTATATGTAGTCCATGGAATCAATAGCTTGGATCATGATCCAGGTGAGCAATTAAATTCTAGATTTAATATATAATTGGGTGATTCAAAGGCACCAGCTAAATAAATGAGCATGAGAAGACTGAAGAAAAGAGATTATTCACACCCATATTTAGATCTCACAAAGAGTAAGTCCACTCTTGTTACATATCACTTATATTTCTTACATATTATACCATATATCTCCATGGATAAAAAACTAAGTAAATTGTAACATAACACATAAAAACATTAACATATTTAATTACCGTATTTATTATTCTGTTCACTCATTAAAAAATATTAATTGAGCATGTGTGCTAGTTACTGATTGAAGTGCTAGAGAAACAGCATTTTTAAATTCAGTTATGCCCCTACATTTATGGAGATATCACATTTCTGTGAGGAAGTAGACAAATAAAAAAAGCAAGCAAAGAGAACAATATGAAATAATTTAGGGTTGTCAATGGTATTAAGAAAGAAAGAAAGGATTGCAAAATAGACACTAATGGCTAGTAAATGCCTCTCCTAATAAGTGGTGTTTAAGGTGAGTTTTAAATAATGATAGAAGTTAGACTCTTGAGGAATGAGACAAAGAATGTCCCAAATCTATAGTACAGAATATGTGAAGGCTATGAAATTTGAAAAACCTTGGTTCAAGAAACTAAAAGCAGAGGAGCTTGTTAAGAGTCAGATTAAAGACAGAGAGAGAGGTACAAGTGAGTTGCTCGATGTAACTGATAGCTTGTGCCACACCCCTCACGTAGTTGTAGTAGGAAAAAAAATACAATAATGATGAGAAAGTCTGAAGCCTAACATGCGTTTAAAGGAATGGGAGGTATTGAGTCTATAAAAGGAAATATTCAGAGAAGAATGGAGGTTGCCTTCAACTTCCTGAAAAATACAATAATATAAAATGGACATGAAACCGTCACAGGCTTGTATGAATGTTCTCCAATAACTAGGGATGATGTGCAGACTTCCGTATTAGGGATTTGGGGCCATTATAGACTAGGATGTTCCAGTTGCTCAGAGATGTCCAAAAACCAAACGAGCTACTCTAAGAGATTTTCCTCTTCTTACTCTGGGTTAGGTATTTGATAATAAAAATGTGTTTTTGCCCCAACTATTAGTTTTTCTATATTTTTCATGTTTTATGTTAGTTACTCAGAACAATCCTACTATCAATACCATTATGTTTATAAGGAGCTGATGCACATACATATGAAATTATAATCCAGCTGGACCAATGGAGACCTTCTCTCTATGATGAACATATAATTGGAATAAACATCGAAATCCATTACTTGTGGAAGTCCAGAATTTATATCCAAGGGTTCTGCAAATTCACACATGTACTTTCATATGCAGCACATTAACTCTGACGTGAGAGACGTGACATGCAGCCTCCTGCACAATTTACACAGGTACAGACCAATACCCACACATCCAAGTAAAACCTAACTGCATATTGTAGACTATTGAAGATTAGTATAGAGGAAAAAAGAGTTTTCATTGCCACCAGGAAAATTACAGACACAATATCAATTAAAAGAAAAGTAACATTATTTGTATAATGTGCTTTGTCCAATCACTGAAGAAGCACAAAAAAAGTAAATGTCTCTTAATCTCTATTTGCTCCAGGCCTTTTGAAAACTGCTGTTCATCTTTCAGTTGTTTGGGATTCCGTCAATGTCCTCTCTCTTGAGATTTTAACATTTCTACCCAACTTCTCAAGGTGTTTGAAAGCAGACTCTCCTGAGGAACATTGCTAGTGCCAGTCGTTTGTGTTTATAGAGGGATATGTACCAGATATTGTTGTTTGATTTCTGTTTTCTCTGGTTTCTGAAAATTGCATTGCCTAAGTTCACATAATGGATGCACAGCAAAACTGGATTTTATGACCAGATCTATCCAGTAAAAAATAGCTCCAATGCTAAATGTCTTAAAAAGGATAGCAACTCATGGGTGTTTCTTCATCTCCCACTCATCACTCAACACATTCTCATCTTCAACCTGCCTCCACAACGTGAATGAATCTGCTCAAGTTGTCACTGGCTTCTTTTGTTTTATATCCATGAAATACTTTTGAATCTTCATCATTATTAAAGTCTGCGCAATATTTGACAAAGTTAACCATTTCTTTGAAATACAATTTTCACAAAAATCTATGCTCCTGGTTTCTGTATTTTTTTTTCCATTTTATTTATTTTTTCAGCGTAACAGTATTCATTCTTTTTGCACAACACCCAGTGCTCCATGCAAAACGTGCCCTCCCCATTACCCACCACCTGTTCCCCCAACCTCCCACCCCTGACCCTTCAAAACCCTCAGGTTGTTTTTCAGAGTCCATAGTCTCTTATGGTTCGCCTCCCCTCCCCAATGTCCATAGCCCGCTCCCCCTCTCCCAATCCCACCTCCCCCCAGCAACCCCCAGTTTGTTTTGTGAGATTAAGAGTCATTTATGGTTTGTCTCCCTCCCAATCCCATCTTGTTTCATTTATTCTTCTCCTATCCCCCTACCCCCCCATGTTGCTTCTCCATGTCCTCATATCAGGGAGATCATATGATAGTTGTCTTTCTCCGATTGACTTATTTCACTAAGCATGATACGCTCTAGTTCCATCCACGTCGTCGCAAATGGCAAGATTTCATTTCTTTTGATGGCTGCATAGTATTCCATTGTGTATATATACCACATCTTCTTTATCCATTCATCTGTTGATGGACATCTAGGTTCTTTCCATAGTCTGGCTATTGTAGACATTGCTGCTATAAACATTCGGGTACACGTGCCCCTTCGGATCACTATGTTTGTATCTTTAGGGTAAATACCCAGTAGTGCAATTGCTGGGTCATAGGGTAGTTCTATTTTCAACATTTTGAGGAACCTCCATGCTGTTTTCCAGAGTGGTTGGACCAGCTTGCATTCCCACCAACAGTGGAGGAGGGTTCCCCTTTCTCCACATCCTCTCCAGCATCTGTCATTTCCTGACTTGTTAATTTTAGCCATTCTGACTGGTGTGAGGTGATATCTCATTGTGGTTTTGATTTGTATTTCCCTGATGCCGAGTGACGTGGAGCACTTTTTCATGTGTCTGTTGGCCATCTGGATGTCTTCTTTGCAGAAATGTCTGTTCATGTCCTCTGCCCATTTCTTGATTGGATTGTTTGTTCTTTGGGTGTTGAGTTTGCTAAGTTCCTTATAGATTTTGGATACTAGCCCTTTATCTGATATGTCGTTTGCAAATATCTTCTCCCATTCTGTCAGCTGTCTTTTGGTTTTGTTAACTGTTTCCTTTGCTGTGCAAAAGCTTTTGATCTTGATGAAATCCCAATAGTTCATTTTTGCCCTTGCTTCCCTTGCCTTTGCCGTTGTTCCTAGGAAGATGTTGCTGCGGCTGAGGTCGAAGAGGTTGCTGCCTGCATTCTCCTCAAGGATTTTGATGGATTCCTTTCTCACATTGAGGTCCTTCATCCATTTGGAGTCTATTTTCGTGTGTGGTGTAAGGAAGTGGTCCAATTTCATTTTTCTGCATGTGGCTGTCCAATTTTCCCAGCCAGACTCATCAAAAAGAAAAGAGAAAGGACCCAAATCAATAAAATCATGAATGAAAGAGGAGAGATCACAACGAACACCAAAGAAATACAGACAATTATAAGAACATACTATGAGCAACTCTACGCCAACAAATTGGACAATCTGGAAGAAATGGATGCATTCCTAGAGACATATAAACTACCACAACTGAACCAGGAAGAAATAGAAAACCTGAACAGGCCCATAACCAGTAAGGAGATTGAAACAGTCATCAAAAATCTCCAAACAAACAAAAGCCCAGGGCCAGATGGCTTCCCAGGGGAATTCTACCAAACATTTAAAGAAGAACTCATTCCTATTCTCCTGAAACTGTACCAAAAAATAGAAATGGAAGGAAAACTTCCAAACTCATTCTATGAGGCCAGCATCACCTTGATCCCAAAACCAGACAAGGATCCCACCAAAAAAGAGAACTACAGACCAATATCTTTGATGAACACAGACGCAAAAATTCTCACCAAAATACTAGCCAATAGGATTCAACAGTACATTAAAAGGATTATTCACCACGATCAAGTGGGATTTATTCCAGGGCTGCAGGGTTGGTTCAACATCCGCAAATCAATCAATGTGATAGAACACATTAATAAAAGAAAGAACAAGAACCATATGATACTCTCAATAGATGCTGAAAAAGCATTTGACAAAGTACAGCATCCCTTCCTGATCAAAACTCTTCAAAGTGTAGGGATAGAGGGCACATACCTCAATATTATCAAAGCCATCTATGAAAAACCCACCGCAAATATCATTCTCAATGGAGAAAAACTGAAAGCTTTTCCATTAAGGTCAGGAACACAGCAGGGATGTCCATTATCACCACTGCTATTCAACATAGTATTAGAAGTCCTAGCCTCAGCAATCAGACAACAAAAAGAAATTAAAGGCATCCAAATTGGTAAAGAAGAAGTCAAACTATCACTCTTCGCAGATGATATGATACTCTATGTGGAAAACCCAAAAGACTCCACTCCAAAACTGCTAGAACTTGTACAGGAATTCAGTAAAGTGTCAGGATATAAAATCAATGCACAGAAATCAGTTGCATTTCTGTACACCAACAACAAGACTGAAGAAAGAGAAATTAAGGAGTCAATCCCATTCACAATTGTACCCAAAACTATAAGATACCTAGGAATAAACCTAACCAAAGAGACTAAGAATCTATACACAGAAAATTATAAAGTACTCATGAAAGAAATTGAGGAAGACACAAAAAAATGGAAAAATGTTCCATGCTCCTGGATTGGAAGAATAAATATTGTGAAAATGTCTATGCTACCTAAAGCAATCTACACATTTAATGCAATCCCTATCAAAATACCATCCATTTTTTTCAAAGAAATGGAACAAATAATCCTAAAATTTATATGGAACCAGAAAAGACCTCGAATAGCCAAAGGAATATTGAAGAACAAAGCCAAAGTTGGTGGCATCACAATTCCGGACTTCAAGCTCTATTACAAAGCTGTCATCATCAAGACAGCATGGTACTGGCATAAAAACAGACACATAGATCAGTGGAACAGAATAGAGAGCCCAGAAATCGACCCTCAACTCTATGGCCAACTCATCTTCGACAAAGCAGGAAAGAATGTCCAATGGAAAAAAGACAGCCTCTTCAATAAATGGTGCTGGTTTCTGTATTTCTTAACAACAGGAATGAATACTGGATTTAATCAGGGCTCTGAATCCAACCATTCTCTTTTAATCTTGCTCTATTCTTCCTACCTGGTTAATCTTACACATCCTCCCAGCATCATCATCAGAATGAATACCTTTATCTTAAAACTCTTTCTTGGTTTCAGAACAACAACAACAAAAACATAATACATAAAAATCTTAAGGTTTCTTTTTTCCCGCCTCAAATATATGCTTTATCCACTTATGCTCGTCTGAGCAATTAAAACCTATCCTGGGTCCAAGCACTCAAGGCAATACTATGAAGACAACATTAATTCTTCTACCTCTTTATTTCCATCAATGAAACTTAGTTGATTTTATCTTTAAAAGATCTCAAAATATATCTACGCATATTTCTATATAGCCCAACATAGGCATTCCTGAAAAACTCCATATTCTGCAAAGTCATGCACTGATAAAACATAAATTATTGGGAAAGTAGGATTAATGGTACACGATTCAAAAAATCTATGCAAATTTGTTTACCAGAACATTAATAAACATATGAATAAATGAATACATGAATAAATGAATTAATGCAAAATTGCTACTTTAGGAAATGAGTTGAATAATCCAGGCTGGTAAAGCTTAAAATACCTAGAGGTTGAATCTTATATTAAAAATGTGTGTGTGTGTGTGTGTGTGTGTATGCCTGTGCATATATGTACACATTCATAGTACAAATGATAGCTTGTACATAGTTAGCTACAACTAAGGTGGACACAGGAAAAGGTGCAACTTTTCCAGGAGTTGTGTATCACATAAGATAGAAATTGGGTTCAGCGACTCATTTTTAAACTAAACTTTTATTTCAAAATAATCATAAGTATGTATTTGTAAGAAATAACATAGAGAGGTGCTGTGTACTCTTTACTCAGTTTCCCTAATGGTAACATTTTGAAAAATGACAGTTCAACATCACGATCAGAATACTGGCATTAATACATTCGAGATAGAGCACATTTCTACACCACAAAGATACTTTATGTCTCCTGATTCCCTATTGCCCAACTGCCTCTTTAAACTTCAGCAGCCAATAACCTGTTTTCTATTTCGATATTATAGGATAACATTATAGTATTTCATCTTATTGTGTATATTGATATAGTATAAGATTTTAAAATGTTTTATGAATGGAATCATACAACATGTAACCTTTTAGGATTGTTTTCTTTTCTTTTTTTTTAAGATTTTATTTATTTATTGGACAGACAGAGATCACAAGTAGGCAGAGAGGCAGGCAGAGAGAGAGGAGGAAGCAGGCTCCCTGCTGAGCAGGACCCTGGGATCATGACCTGAGCCGAAGGCAGAGGTTTTAACCCACTGAGCCACCCAGGCACCCCGGGATTGTTTTCTTATAGAATAATTTTCTTGGAATGAATATATGCATGTGCAAGTTGTTATATGTATCAATTATCTGTTTCCACATAGTATGAGTATATTCCAGGGTATGGATGTATTATAAAACCTTTTATACCTTGAAGGATATTTGGATAGTTTTCAGTTATGCCTATTACAAGTAAAACTATTATAGACATTCTTGTATAGGTTTTTGTGTGAAGATAACTTTATATTTCTCTGGGATAAATGCTAAGAAGTTTAACTGATGGATTTCATAATAATTGCATTTTTTGAAAAGAAGTTAACAATGTATTTTCTAGAGTTGATATACCATTTTAAATTATGACAATATGAACAGTCCAATTTTTCTGCAACCTCACCAAGGTTTGATGCTGTCACTGTTTTTTTTTTTTTAAGTTTAGCCATTGTGCCAGATATGCAGGTTTTAATTTCAGTTTCCCTGATAGCTAATTATGTTGAACATCTTTCCATGTGCTTATTTACCATTCATATATCTTCTTCACTAAAGAAGACATCTCCATATGTCTTTGCTAATACTCTAATTAGATCATTTGCTTTCATTACTGAATTTTGAGACTTCTTTATAAATTCTAGGTAGTTCATTGTTGGATATGTGGTTTGAAAGTAATTTCACCTTGTAGTTTGTTTCTTTTCATCTCTTTAACATATCCTTGTTTCTTTGTCTCCTTCACAAAGGGAGCATTTATAATTTCAGTACAATCAAATTTATCAATCTCTGCTATTATGTATCATACTTTTGGTGTCAAGAAGTCTTTGCATACCCTTAGATCCTAAGGATTTTTTTTTCCTTGAAAGTTTCAGAATTTCACATTTTACATTTACATAATCTATTTTCAGTTAATTTTTGCATAAGGTATGAAAATTAAGTCACAGCTCTCTTTTTTGCCTATGGATGTCCAAATGCTCCAGCATTATGTGTATATGTATAATTTCATTGCATATACACCTAAAGTTATAATTTTCAATTTGTCTATTTCTCTTTTCAGGCCTATCAGTTTTGGCTTCACATCATTTGTAGTTGTCAGGTAAATTCACATATAGGAATTCTATTCATGAAGGAGTGATTCGTTTATAACATAATATTCTTCTTTGTCTTTGATAATTCTTTCTTTGAAAACTGAAGGACCTTACCCCAACATTCCTTAGGTTCCAAAGGTCCTGGTTGGTTGCCAATTTCTCTCATCTTTCGGAATCTTAATTTAATTTTAAATGTAATTCCTGGGGTTTTATCTGGATTTAGTGGAATGAACAGGAGAAACTGTTACTCCACCCTTCTAGAAACAGAAATCCTAGGCACTCATTTTAACTTTCTCAGAGCTGAAAAGTGTTTGTGCAGCAGCCAAATAGAATTTTCCTTTCTTACTTGAAGTTATTATTCTATTCCCACTATCCTGGTTCTATAAATACAGGAAAATTTTGGTATGCAAAAATACAAACTCTGTGTTATACTAACACAAATCCTCTATTTAACTACTTGGCTGAGATAACTTGTGTTATAGAAACATATGTGGTAACAGAACAGACTGGGTTTTCTTCTGTCCACTGGCTTAATACTTGATTTAAATTTTCATTACTTCTTCTTCCTCAGGAGAATTAAAAGAGAACTTTTATAAATGTAAATATGATTCAGACCTTCCTGTATGTTACTTTGATAATAAATTGTAAAACAGAAGATTCTGAATCATTTCTTCCTACCTATCTCAACAATTATATTCCAAATACGCTAACCTTAAGTTTCTGGAATCTTCAAAGTTATTTTCCACCTCAGAGTCTTTGAATATGGTTTCCGCAGTTACTTAAAATGCCTTTCCCCCCAGATTTCCCTTTTTTCCTAGATGTACATTGTCTGTTTCACTCACCCATTAGGTATCAAATTAACCATAAAATACGAGAAAATCTATCCTGGTATCCAAGGTTAGATTATTCTTCTTTCTATTCATTAGCATGCTCTTTTTTTTTAAAAAATCACAAGATACATTCCATTTGATATCATGAGGCCTAAATTTCCTGATTTTTTTTTTAATGGCCTTATACCTGGAACCAAAGGTATACTGAGCTGTACACAGTATGCAGTTCGCCCAAAGGCACCTTGGGTGCCCCATCTAGTCATTGCTCTTATGAAAGAGCAAGACACTTAGTTAACTTAGTATACTTCACACAGTAGTGGAGAAAAAGAGGAAACAGCTGCATGCAAACACAATCATACACAGACACATACAAAAACCAAACATATACAAAAAATAGGCAGTCACACAAATCTGTAGAATTCTCTGGGCAGCTGCACGTATTCTAGAATTCACCCCAGGAGACCAACATTGCTGTCCTTTGAATCTTTTCCCTGAAGAACAGTCTCAGGGCATTATTCCATGCCAACTTTCATCACCCTGCCATGGAAGGGCTGGCTCCTTCACCCAAGCTCCTCCATCTGGGAGTACTGTCCCCTTTTGAACACCATGGCAGATGGCCAAGGACCAACCTGAAGGCAGAGGTCACTTCTCTCTGGTTAACTGCCATAGGACTTTTCTCAGCACAGCACTTAAACAGTCAAGAAATTGTTATTAAATCACTGAATAAAAAAAGAAATCAATGAAAGAAATAAAACATGACTAAATAATTAAACTTTCATGCATTCTCTCCTCCTACTCTGCAGGGATGTTAGTGAAATTGGAAGCGATAGGGTTTACATAACAGGTGAAGTGCACTTCATTATCTTCATCTCCATTTCCTTCCGTAACCCCACTAATACTGAAGTCTGAGGATTTTTTAAAATGAGCATGAACCAAAAGGTTAAAAAGAATGAAATGAGAGACAATAGAAAGAAATGAATGTATTTTAAAATATTTTAAAAGCAGAAGAGATGAAGTAATGGCAGAAACCATGCTGAAAACAACAAACTTCTTTTTAAGATTTACTAGACAACAGGAATTTATATTTAGAAATTGTTAGAGCGCTATTTTTGTTAGTAGCCTTGTAATAGTTACTAATTTTTAAATGATGTATTATCTTTACAAGTAAATAGTCATTTTAAAGACACACATCTTAAGTGAATTCTAGTGGGATTATATATTTAATCTATAGTTAATCTATAATTCATGATTATTTTCACAAAACCTTTTCTTATTAAAGTATTTTCCAAATTTGTCTCATTATACAAATTTGGTCTTAACGTGAGATTTTTTTAGGGGTTAGTGCAAAGTTGTACAAGTATCGTGAGACAATGGATGTTGATGTTTATTTGCCTATACAGTGCTTAGATTGCTTGTTTGTTTGTTTGTTTTTAAATGAGTAAACATTTTTATTTGTTACCATAATTTTGCTGCTCCCACATAGGGTTAGAATTATGGCTGATATCTAGATCAAGTTTTCAGACATATTTTCTTTCATATATGAACATTTACATTTTATATTCTCTAGTCATAGATACCTGATAACAGACTTTTTTGGCATCTCAAAATGTAAGAAGTTATCATTAAATAGTTATGTCTAGAAGGTATAATCTTAGAGTCTGTCTTTAATAAAGTGATAAGTATCAGTTACTTATTAGAAAGAATATATGCCTATGTTCCAGAAAGGCCTGAAAGGCAGAAAATATATTTTATTACATATATATATATTTAAGGTATATGTTCAATAGTGGGCGTGCTTCAAATTGTTGTGATAATGTTTAGTCAAAAAAGCATAAGAGTACATAAATGTTTTGTTAAATAACTGGTGCTCAAGAGATAAGAGATATGTTGTATTTTTCTTAATGCAGAGCCCACATTTGCTTAGGAGGAAAGCATGAAGACAAGATTGGTTTAAAGAAATGCTAGAGCTGTTAAAATAAATGACTTGGAAATTTGTCTGAGATAGCTTCATACAGACTCTGGAGCCAGTCTGCTAAATATAGACAGTAAATTCTGCCGCTTCTGCTAAAGGGCAATCCAGAGACAGCTTGGGCATTATTTAGTAAATGCCACTGCTTCAGAATAGCCAAAAGGTTTAGTAAATTTTCAGTTATAGCTGAGATCTTATATGTACATGTGTGCACACATACAGATATAGATATAAGTACATCACTTAACATTTGTTCATTCTATTCCACCATTTTTTAAGTTGATGAACCTGCACCAGTCACTGTGTTTGACAATAACAGTAGGTTATCAAAATAGCAAAATAAAACAAAAGGCATGTTTCCTTGAATTCACCTGACCTTAAGGAATTCATCAACTTCTTAGAAGCATAGAAAATAAGATGATCAAACATCTCTGTGTAGTTATAGTAAAGGGAATTCACAACACGCTATGAATACCAAAAACAAGTAATGTAATACAAATAATAGGCTCATTGAATTAATAGGATTGAAGAGTTTCTGAAAAAGTAAAGCTAAGTTCTGATTCTTAAAGGAAGAAGTATCTGTTTATTTTTATTTAAAAAAAATTTTTGTAAACATAGGAAAGATGAAATTATGCCAGTCATGGGAGCACTCCAGAGAATAACAGGAGCAGTCTTGAAGGTGAGAAAGTGTTTTATCTGCACATACGTAGGACTGGAGTAGAAATCCGTATTTTACTATTGCTTGACCCATAGAATTCAATGCAAACAAAACAGAAAAGAAGGTAGAGAACAGTTCACAGGGGGTTTTGAATCCAGACCTAATTTCCATTTTATCTATGGGCATCCACCAGGAGACAGATTTTGGGAAGCAATGCAGAAGTTAATTTTAAGTACCACAATACAAACACAGAACAAATAGATGAAAGCAACCCCAAAAGCAGTAGTGACAAAGATGGAGAGGACAGGGACAATTCAAGAACGCTCAGAGGGACTAGGTAGTTGATTAGATTTGGGGTGAGAGAGTCAAAGATAACTTTCTGGCAACTGATAGGATAATGTTGTCATCTAATGGAACAAACGAAAAATAATAAGAAACTATGGTCAAAATACAGAGACTCTGAATTCAGTTTTGAACATATTCAGTTTTCTGGTCAAATTATCCAGCAGGAAGCCAGAACTCAGGGGAATGGTAGATACAGAGAGAGATATAGCAGAGTAAGAGTAAAAAGTGAATACCTGATAAATCTATAAAGACTGGATAAAATTTCACATTGGCAAATCCTGGGGAAATAGCAACCTTTTAAAAGATAAGAAAAGAAAAAGAATCCTGGGGAAATAGCAACCTTTTAAAAGATAAAAGATAAAAATATTATTTTAAAAAAATAAGGTATCTTATTGCCAAGGGATAAAGAATCAGAAAAGACAAGTAGAATGAGAAGATGAAATGTTGTAGACCCCAAAGAAAAATTTCAAGTAGACCAGAGTGATCAAAACGTCCAAGGTAACAGCCAGATCCCGTAATCCAGAAACTGAAAATTGTTTAATTTATTTAACAATTAGAAGTTCAATATTAGCATAAATAAGAGCTGCCTGAGTAGAGGTGTGATAGCAAAGGCAGGTTTCAGGTTTTCCCTAGAAAATTTTACATTCCATCTAAAACTGAGTGTTCATTCTATGTAATGTCTTATTTATTAACATTTTGAACTATCAATATGCTCTTGACTGTTAGTAAATCCTACTACAGTAAGCATGACTTTCTCCTTTACTTCATAAGAAACTGTAGCTTATATTGAGTGCCAACAACCAAGTGTCTGAATTTTTACCATAGCAAAGCTGACAAGTTAGCCTGGAACAATTACATGGAAGATGGAAGAATCTATGTCACTGCTTGGTCAGAGGCAAAGAAATGTATTATACTCACAGCAAAAGCAGTGGCCATCGTATATCTATGCCATTTCCTTGAGTCCAAAGTTGTATCTTTACATATAGTAATATGAATTATAGGACCAGACCACAAGCTTAGGGACCCAGATAATTTATAGTAAGTAGTAAACCAATCTGACCTTACTCTGGGGGGAGAAAGTATCTTTACTAAATTGTATATAATAAAAAATATTATATATAATATTATATATTATATGCTATATTATATAAATATTATATAATTAAATAAATATATAACATATATCTGATATTTATATGTCTAATATTATATATTATATAAATAGATAAATAATTGAATAAATATATATTATATAAATTTATATATATTATATAAATATATAATTTTTAGATTATATATATTTGTATATAATTTATAAATTATATATAAATATATAATTATATAATATATATTACACCATAATATAATATAATCATATAATCATATATCATATTATATCATATAATATGATATGATATAATATGATAATATGATATATAATATAATAATATATATTATGTATATCATATTATATGATATATAATATATATGATTATATATCATATTATATGATATATATCATATCATATATATTATATATATATCATATCATATATATTATATATATATCATATCATATATATTATATATCATATATAATATAATATTATGATTGTATGATATATTATATATCATATAATATGATATATAATTATATGTATATCATATAATATGATATATATGATATATGATTATATGATTATATTATGGTGTAGTATATATTATATAATATTATATATAGTATATATATTATGTTATATATATAGCAAACAAACATGCTCTCCCTTTGCTCAGAAGGGAGACTCCATCTCATTATTTCAAAGTTGTCTGATAAAAAATTATCCTTCAGTATTTGCAAATGACAGTACAGAAAAAAAGTTGATATCCAGGATCTATAAAGAACTCCTCAAACTCAACACACACAAAACAGATAATCATATCAAAAAATGGGCAGAAGATATGAACAGACACTTCTCCAATGAAGACATACAAATGGCTCTCAGACACATGAAAAAATGCTCATCATCACTAGCCATCAGGGAGATTCAAATTAAAACCACATTGAGATATCACCTTACACCAGTTAGAATGGCCAAAATTAGCAAGACAGGAAACAACGTGTGTTGGAGAGGATGTGGAGAAAGGGGAACCCTCTTACACTGTTGGTGGGAATGCAAGTTGGTGCAGTCACTTTGGAGAACAGTGTGGAGATTCCTCAAGAAATTAAAAATAGAGCTTCCCTATGACCCTGCAATTGCCCTACTGGGTATTTACCCCAAAGATACAGATGTAGTGAAAAGAAGAGCCATCTGTACCCCAGTGTTTATAGCAGCAATGGCCACGGTCGCCAAACTGTGGAAAGAACCAAGATGCCCTTCCATGGACGAATGGATAAGGAAGATGTGGTACATATACACGATGGAGTTTGATGCCTCCATCAGAAAGGATGAATACCCAACTTTTGTAGCAACATGGACGGGACTGGAAGAGATTATGCTGAGCGAAATAAGTCAAGCAGAGAGAGTCAAGTATCATATGGTTTCACTTATTTGTGGAGCATAACAAATTACATGGAGGACATGGGGAGATGGAGAGGAGAAGGGAGTTGAGGGAAATTGGAAGGGGAGATGAACCATGAGAGACTATGGACTCTGAAAAACAACCTGAGGGTTTTGAAGGGGCGGGGGTGGGAGGTTGGGGAACCAGGTGGAGGGTTATAGGGAGGACACGTATTGCATGCAGCACTGGGTGTGGTGCAAAAACAATGAATACTGTTACACTGAAAAGAAATTTAAAAAAATTATCCTTCAAAAGATAGTCCAGAAGAAATATCGCAAGTGTCTCTATTCTGACTGTATAGAAACTCACAGATCATGCAGAATTTTTGTTCAATGACATCCACTTCTTTTTTCTGCCCTGCTTATCTTGTGATGAATTCTTCTTTGGTCGCTCTAATCTAACCAATGATATCTAGTAAAAAATCTGTTTATTTTTCCCATATGGTATTTAATTAAGGACCCTATTAATAGGACTCTAAGCAGCAACCGGAAGGGAACCTGAAGTATTGACCTCAACCACTCCTCCCAGGGGCTTGAACACAGATATCAAATTTGAACAAATCTTTTAAACCTTCAAGGTCTAACTCAGAAAGACAGGTGGATTTCCACAAGGTTTAATATTGATCTTTACACTGGTTTGATATATCTACCTAGGTACTATAAAATGTATTAGAGACTTACAGATTGCACATTGTCCCATAAGAAGAAGGCCTAAAGTGATTCTATCATCCAGAACTACCCTGGACAGTGAGTTGACACTGACTTGAATGCCTTCCACAGCTGAGGTCATGCCATTGATTATTTTGGCTCAAGTCAGAGACAATCCAAGATTCCACACTGCATTTTGTTGTCTTTTTTTTTTTTTTTTTAAGATTTTATTTATTTATTTATTTATTTATTTTTTCCATTTTATTTATTTTTTCAGCATAACAGTATTCATTCTTTTTGCACAACACCCAGTGCTCCATGCAAAACGTGCCCTCCCCATTACCCACCACCTGTTCCCCAACCTCCCACCCCTGACCCTTCAAAATGTCTTATCTCCTTTGTTTCCTTGAATATGTGATAGTTCCTCAGACTTTCCACTTCTGATAATCCTGAAATTTTTAATATTGGCAAGTATTTTTTAGAATGACTCTCAATGTGAATTTGATGATATTTCTCATAACTATATTAAAATTGTGCATCATGGGGAAAAAAAGCACAAATGTGATACGATTTTTCTCAGTGCATGTCAGGGAGTTAGTATTATTTGTGACAATGCTAAACTTTGCTAACATGGTTAAGATGGTGAGGGTCAGGGTTCTCCACCATATAGTTACTGTCTTTCTCTTTGTAATTAATACATATTTTCTTGGAATGCATTGAGAATATGCATACAGTACCTTTTTTTCCTTTAACTTCTGCTATTTTAATACAAATTTTTGGATCTTGCCTTTGAAAATATAGCTGTGGACTTCTAATGGCAATTTTATACTTTAGGGTTTCTATATTTATTAACTGGAATTCTTTTCTAAAAAATGAGTTGCACATGCTACCCATTTATTTATATTATTCAATTATTATACAAGTGTGGAATCATGGAATTATGTTGTTCTTTGACTTATAGTTCAGTATTGCCTATCATTAATTCTAGCACTGTTAAAATTATTCCCACTTTGGTCACTGTGAGTTCTTTCAGGTCAACTCCTGTGCCCTTTTGACATCCCCCAATTTTTTGTTTTTCTTCACACCTTCCCCTACCCTTTTGCCATTTCCCTATTCTCCATCATGTTATTTGGTGACATTAAATTCCCCTTTTTTAGTTGTTATGAGTTAAGACAATCAAACAATTTCCCTCCCGGGAATAGTTATTGGTTCAAGGATGAGTATGTAACCCAATTTTGTCCAGTTCATGGGAATGGAATGTGGACTTCTGTTAGATTCTCAGAAGAGACCCTCTTCCTTCCCCCGAAGATGTCATATGAATATGTATTATGTGAGAACACCACAAATATTTGCCCCATCAGAAAACAATATCATGGACATCTAAGTGAGAGAATAGTCACCCTTATGAAGCCTAATAATCCAGCTGAATCAACAAAAACAAAACATTCAGATGTGGGATTGAGGAGCCTTTGATGAACTCCTTTAAGCCACTAGGCTTAAGTCTTGTGTAATATCAATAAATGCATTTTCTAGTTGAGCCAGTTTGGGGTTAATATTTGTAAACTGTAACTAAACAATAATGTCCTCAAAAGCCACATTTGCCTGTATTCACCTTTCCACTTGCTATTTAGGTGTCCAGTGACTAAAAAGAATGCACTGATCCTGGGATAATGTTTTTATACTACTCATCTAGTAGGCAATTTTTCAGCCCCAAATATATTCAAATATTAATCATGAACATATTATTTCAATATCTCTACCTAAATATAAACTTAACAGTAGATTTTGTGGTTGCTGTTGTTATTTTCTTACATCATATTCCACTACCATGCCAAGACTGATCAATATTTGGAGGACCTTCAGGATAAACTCTAAGAAGTATGGGTTTTATGTTGCTTTTATTAAGGAGAATAATCTATAGAAATCGGCAATGGATTATAGAGGAAGGGAGAGAAAAAGAAAACACGACAAAATCAGAGAGGGAGAGGGAGATGAACCATAAGAAACTCTTAATCAAATTTTTTTTTTTTAATAAACATATAATGTATTTTTATCTCCAGGGGTACAGGTCTGTGAATCGCCAGGTTTACACACTTCACAGCACTCACCATAGCATATACCCTCCCCAATGTCCATAGCCCCCTCCCCCTCTCCCAATCCCACCTTCCCCCAGCAACCCCCAGTTTGTTTTGTGAGATTAAGAGTCATTTATGGTTTGTCTCCCTCCCAATCCCATCTTGTTTCATTTATTCTTCTCCTATCCCCCTAACCCCCCATGTTGCTTCTCCATGTCCTCATATCAGGGAGATCATATGATAGTTGTCTCTCTCCGATTGACTTATTTCACTAAGCATGATACGCTCTAGTTCCATCCACGTCGTCGCAAATGGCAAGATTTCACTTCTTTTGATGGCTGCGTAGTATTCCATTGTGTATATATACCACATCTTCTTTATCCATTCATCTGTTGATGGACATCTAGGTTCTTTCCATAGCTTGGCTATTATAGACATTGATGCTATAAACATTCGGGTACACGTGCCCCTTTGGATCACTATGTTTGTATCTTTAGGGTAAATACCCAGTAGTGCAATTGCTGGGTCATAGGGTAGTTCTATTTTCAACAATTTGGAAGGGGAGGCGAACCATAAGAGACTATGGACTCTGAAAAACAACCTGAGGGTTTTGAAGGGTCAGGGGTGGAAGGTTGGGGGAACAGGTGGTGGGTAATAGGGAGGGCACGTTTTGCATGGAGCACTGGGTGTTGTGCAAAAACAATGAATACTGTTACGCTGAAAAAATAAATAAAATGGAAAAAAAATTAAAAAAAAAAAAAACAAAGAAACTCTTAATCATAGGAAACAACCTGAGGGTTGCCGGAGGGGTGGGAGGAGGAGGGATGGGGTAACTGAGTGACAGACATTAAGGAGGGCATGTGATATAATGAGCACTGAGTATTATGTAAGACTAATGAATCACTGAACTCTATCTCTGAAACTAATAATATATAACATGTTAATTATTAATTTAAATCTGAATTAAATTAATTAATTTAAATTTTAAGAAAAGAAATAGGTAATGGGTAGCAAGAGATAAATTTGCATTACACTATCTTCAGGTTTAACTTTGTACATGTTCCCTCCAAACTTCCCATTTCTACCGAGAGCCAGACCCTCAGTTAATCAAATGTGTCAGTAAGGAATCAGTGGCATAAACCACTACTTTCAATCTATTTAATTATGTACAACTCAGTAAGCCAATGCTCGGAGGTACTCTGATTTAAATAACTTTGCACTCTTTGCAAGCTGCCTGACCATCAAATATCAACCCATCTCTGTGAATGACTGTGCCCATCGAAAAAACTGTATCCACTCATTCACTCAATCTTGTCCACTTGATAACTGTGCACTGCATATTTGTTTTGAAACTGACTGAAAAGTCCCAAGTTACCATTCTTGCTAATCTTTCAATCCATACACGATTTAGTCATCTTATCTATCAGGGCTTCAATAAAAAGATAACCAAATGTACACCATTCTGGCCCATTGCCACTATCCATCCACCTGATCTTCATCAAGGTTACCTGGAATTGTGATACATAAACTGGAGGACATAGTGTGAAAGATGTGCAAGTCCATCTAGGCAGAAATAACTCTGTTACATAGAGAATGGGAAAAACAGAAAGCACTTGTAGAACTATAACTACACTCTTAAAAATAACCTAGACTATATCATGACTTTCTACCAGGAACCCTGGAAAACTTAAGGCACGTGGAGAGTAGCTTAACAGAGGTGAGTGTTCCTTTATACCTTTCACTAGTAGGGTCCTCCCCCATCCCCAGTTTTTTTTCCATCTCCTCAACTCATCAAAGTAAACTTCAAATAGCATTTTATGTTTGAATCAATACCTGAGGACAATATTCACCTGGCTTCTTTCAAAGTGTTTAGCTTTGATTCAAATTTTAGTAGTTCTGGTTTCTTGACTCTGCAATGACCTTGAACTCAAGAGAGTCTTGGGTCCTCCATTCAAGTTAAGCATTTGAAAGATTACTTCAATAATATAAAGATGGTTTTTAAAAGCTGATATATCTTTCTTCTTATAATAAAACAAAATTTCCTAGCATTTTAGAGAATAAGAAACATCATACTGTTAGATAATAGTAGCATTTATGTGCCAGTAAATTGAGAATAACACTAAATTTCACAGAACATTTTGGCATAGATTTTCATCAAGTGACACTCCATTTTCTCCTAAAACTAATGAAGATTACAAATGAGATCTTGGTTTTGTAATGTAACTATGATAACCAGGAGATGACAGAATGATAGTTCTTTGTTTGTTCTATACTGAAGACATTTCAAAATAATATAAGTAGAACAGAGTTCATATCCAAAATGATTTGATATGCTTCCTAGTTTTAATAGGTGCAAAATCTATTTCAGTAAAATTAAATGTAGCATAGGTTCTAACTATGATCCTTTTCCACATGTGCCTGCAGAAAGTATGACTCAATTTTCTCTATAGTGATTTATAAGAAGCATAAATAGCTCTTTAATTATTAATGCACCATTGATTCAGCAAATCCTTCCCATCAATGGTGATTTGATTACAGCAGGTACCTTATGATCCACATACTTAGGGAAATGCATAAATATCTTCATCTGGAGGGAACGATTTTCTAATTAATCAGGATATTATAAATTTTTAAAATTCAAATAATGCCAAAACACATTATATCATAAAAATCTGAGTTATAGTCATTTTTAATTTTTTGTTTAATTATGTCCAAGTTTATATCTATTTTAAGCAATGTAAAAGAGAGGTATGGAACAAATAGTAAGCTATACAAGGAATAAGATTCATTACTATGATAATATATACCCTTGGCCTCAGCAAGTTTAAATACCTTTTAGTTAATAGCACCAACTATCTATATGCTATCTTCCTTATTTACCAGAAGAATGACTTCAGGGTGTCAAGATTAATGTTCACGAGGAAGTCATGAACAAAGGGCAAACATTTTTATCTTGGTGTGTATTTGTAGTTATTTTACTTGGATTTTAGATTGAAAGTGATAAGAAGTCCAACTTTTCAACACCTGATTTCTCATAAGAGTTAAGAAAGGGACTTGAATAGCATGTCCTCACTGCTTAGAAGGACATGTTCTATGATTTTCTCTGTGATCTTTACTGATCTTGTGATGTGTTTACTCTATCTACTGTGATGATTCACTGATCTTTACTAGTTTCATAGCAAAAAACTGGGTAGGGAAACTGTGTGTCTTAGAATATTAAGAGATACCAATTTAATATTTATTTGAGGGGAAAAAAGTTTCTTAAAATGGATGATAATTGTAATTTCTCCTTATAATACATGACTCAATATTGATTCCATCCTCACACTTAGATTCTAACGTCTTATTCTTTTCTCCTGGTTTCTAAATTAATGTAAAAACTGATTTAACTTCTAAAGCACTTTAGGATCAACACTTAAAATTATATTAATTTTTAATAGAGTATCATCTTTTATATTATAGACTATTCACAAGCCTTATATTCATAAAATATTTTTATTAAATTATTTCCTTCTAGTCTTTTTCTTTAACTTGTATATTTTAACATACTTGAAATGATAAGATTGACAGAGAAAAATTATATTCCTCCTTGTCTCTTTAAATTACAACTGTATAGAGACCCATTTCCATTTTTCTAATAGAACTCTGTGTAATTTTGTGTTTGATTAATGACACCATAATTTACCATTATTTATTCATTAATTTAATAAATATTTACTGAATGCCCAAATGTATGAAGATATATTGAAAGAAAAGTAAGAAAAACACAAAATTCCTGATTTTGTGGGCAGAGCAGTCATTTGTGAAGACATACATAAATCTAGTAAATGCATAAAAATGTAAAAAAAAATTCTCTGTCAAATGCTAAAAAAGAGAGCATTCTGGTGAAATAAGAAGCTTATGATGACTTGACCTAATCAGTATCTTACCTGAGGCTGGCCTGAGGAGAAGATAAAGAAGATCACTCAAGAGACTATGGCAGTATTCCAAGTATAAATGCTGAGAAAATATGTGAACATAAGGGGATGGTCGATAAAGAAAGTGGGTATGGTTTTTATAAGTATGAAGATCAAATGAAACTATTTTTATCTCATTGTATTATTCACTTATTGATAAGTTTTTAAATTCCTTCTGATTTCCCTAATTATAAAGAACACTGCAAATGCACAAGTATCCATAAATGTTGGTCAGTCTTTAATATTTCCACATTGGAGTATATTTCTAGAAAATACTAGATTAAAAATTATGGCTATTTACATTTGCCTTGTAACATATTGTCATTTTTTTTTTTTGGTAAAGCTTCTACTTTAGAAGGTAATTATAATTTTTATATAAAAATATTTATATTATCATCATACATGATTCAAGCAATAGAAAAAAGTATAGGAAGAAAGGGGAAAACACTCAAAATTCAATACTTTATATAATTAAACCTAATATTTAGTAAAAATAATCAAATACCTCTCAATGAGTCCTTAAAGATGAATGTTATATAGACTGACAAAATGCCTTTATGAAAAAGTATTTTAATATTCATAAACTAATCCTTACAATAAACTTTAATTCAAAAGAAGAAAATAATAAATGTGAAATTATAAGAATTGCTAAGTAGATAAATATTTCTGCATATTAAAGCTATTAAAGTGTATTAACATGGTAGAAATTGGCAATGTAGTATTATACTATCTAATGTAGATAATGGTTGATGGAGTATTTCTAATTGTACATTAGACATGTACACATGACAATCAGAAAACAATGTATTTTGTTTAAAGATTTTAAGATTGCTTAAGATTCACAAGATTGTGTTCAATATAATAAACCAACTGACTTTATTATAATCACTAACATACAGTAGGTGAGTTTATAATTTCCAAAAGAAACTATACTTTCTACAGTTCAACTTTGAATATAAACATTAAATTAAGACTTTAAATAATATCTACCTAAATTGTCCACAAAACTAGACCCAAATAAAAATTTGATCTCAAAGCAAAAGTAAGAAAAATAAATCAAATTTTCTAGTCATTATGCAATGAAACAGAAACTAATGATAAAAATTGGAGAAAGGAACAAGCTACACCATACAATTTTACCAAGATCTCTAATTTTTTAATTGAGCTGAAATTCACATAATGTAAAATTAACCTCCTTAAAGTTAACAACTCAGTGGCATTTAGTATTTTCACAGTATTGTGCAACTACCAACTCTATCTGGTTTCAAAATACTTTCATCACTCCAAAATAAAACTCCATACTCATTTAAGCAGTCTCTCCTTACTCCTCCTGCCCCTAGCATTGTCAACCGGAACCTGCATTCTTTCTCCACGGATTTATCTATTTTGGATATTTCATATAAATAGAATCTTACTTATTTTACTGAGAATAAGTCAAGCAAAGAAAGTCAATATGGTTTCACTTACTTATGGAACATAAGAAATAGCATGGAGGACATTAGGAAAAGGAAGGGAAAAATGAAGGGCAGGGGAATCAGAGGGGGAGATGAACCATGAGAGACTGTGGACTCCGAGAAACAAACCGAGAATTTTAGAGGGAGGGAGGGTGGGGGGATGGGTTGGCCCAGTGATGGATATTAAGGAGGGCACCTATTGCATGGAGCACTGGGTGTTATATGTAAACAATGAATCTTGGAACACTACATCAAAAACTAATGATGTACTATATGGTGACTAACATAATAAAAATAGTAATAATAATAAAAAATAAAAAATGGAATCTTACATTATGTGACCTTTTATGTCTGCATTCTTCCACCTAGCATGTTTTCAAGGCACATCTAAATTACAGTTCATAGCACTACTTCACTCCTTTTTATAGACGAATAATATTCCATTGTGTGTATATACTTGTTTATGCCTTCATCCATTTATGGACATTTGGGTTGTTTCCAACTTTTGGAAAAGTGCTGCTATGAACATTCACATACAAGTAGTTAGTATCTGTTTTCAATTATTTGGGGTTTATACCAAAGAGAAGAACTGTGGGTAAGATGGTAATTCTGTGCTTAGCTTCTTAAGAAACTCCCAAACTCTTTTCCACAGAGGCTGATCTATTTTACACTTCATCTAGCCAAGTGTGAGTACCATTTCATCACATTTTCTCAATGTTTGTTATATGTCAGTGTATGAAAAGGTATTTGGTTGTGGCTTTGATTTTCACTTGCTTGTTAATAATGTTGTGTGTCTTCTCATGTACTTGTTGGCAATTTGTGCATTTTCTTGGAAGAAATGTCTATACAAATACTTTGCTCATTTTTAAATTGGACTGTTTATCTTTTTCTTGCTTAGTTGTAGTGTTCTTTATAAATTTTGGATATTAGATTATCACCAGCCACATTTCACCCATCCTTCAAATTGTTCTTGCATTTTCTTGGTAATATTCTTTGGTACACAAATGTTTCATATTTTGATAAAGTCCATTTTATCAATTTTTTTTGTCTTTTGTTACTCCTGCCTTTTATGTCATTATGTAAGAATCTATGATCAAATCTATGGTCCTGAAGATATCCCCTACATTTTATTTTAAGAGTATTGTCTGCTACCTTTTATATTTACATTGTTGATTCATTTTGAGTTCATGCTTGTATATTGTGCAAGGAAAGAGTTCTCTTCCAGTCTTGTAGATTGGCCTGTGCCAGGACACTTCTTCAGCACCCAGCAATGGTTGTAGTGAACCTAGGATTTAGCCCACCATGAAAAATTCAGGTCTTCTCAAGTCTTTTTTTTTTGTGCATAGAACTTGTCCTGGGCATAGAATTGTTTTTCTAAAGTTCCCTATATACATGGTTGCTTTTGAATGTCCAAATTTTTCAAAAGTATTCTAACCAGCTCTTTCTCCCAAGCTTTAGGTTGTCTATTACATGTGTAGACTGTAATTTTGTCCCTAGATTAGTTCAGTCTGCTGTGTTACTGATCCATATGCATTGCTCATCCAACAAACACTTTCAGTTAGATTAAAGATGAGTGTCTCCTATCAGTCCTTCAGGTAGAACTTCAGGTAGATTAAAAACAGATATACCCGGTAAGTTGCCAATATTGTATGCTCCTTCCAGAAAGAGGGACCAGTGTCCCAAACTGGGAATTTAGGCTACAAACATTTCAAGACTAAGACAAGTAAATATGACAGAAACTTTCTTACCATTTTGAGGTTGCATATTTCTTTTTTTTTTTTTTTTAAAGATTTATTTATTTGACAGATAGAGATTACAAGTAGGCAGAGAGGCAGGCAGAGAGAGAGGAGGAAGCAGGCTCCCAGCTAAACAGAGAGCCCGATGCGGGGCTCGATCCCAGAACCCTGGGATCATGACCGGAGCTGAAGGCAGAGGCTTTAACCCGCTGGGCCACCCAGGCGCCCCAAGGTTGCATATTTCTTAATTCAACATTTGTTTCATTGTTAGAAACTTTCACCATTTTCCAGAATTCTGAAAAAATTCCTTCTCATAGTTCTGTTATTTATTTATTTATTTATTTATAGTTAAGGTTTCTGTGAGCCCATAAGAGCATGGGGCTGCATACTCTAATGTTTAGCTCTTAGCTATGATCTTAGTGAGAATACCTTGTAAGTGAGGAGTCATCTTTCTCTTGCTCCTTTCAAGATTCTCTCCTTATCCTTAGCTTTTGACAGCCTGATTATAATGTATGCTGGTGTTTTTAGTTTATCCGAAATGGAGTTTGTTGAGCTTCTTGGATATGCAGAGTCATGTGTTTCTAGAAATTTGGGGAAAATTTGATGATTTTTTATTCAAACATTATTTCCCTTTCTTTCTCTTCTATGACAAGTATATGCATATGCTGATAAGATTGATGGTATTCTAGATGTCTCTCAGTTTTTTGTTTACACTTTTTATTCTTTGCATTTCTGTTCCTCAGCCAGCATAACTTTAATTGACCAATCTTCACATTTTCTCATTCTTTTTTCTACCTGCTCAAATCTGTTGTTTAATTCCTCCAATGAATTTTTCATTTCAGTTATAGGATTTTTAATCTCCAGAATTTCTACTTGGCTCCCTTATATAATTTCTCTTTATTGATGTTGTCTATTTGTTCATATATTGTTCTCTTGTTTCCGTTAGTTCTTTGTCCATTTTCCTTTAGTACTTCAAGCATATTTAAGACAGTGTATGTAAATATTTTTCTATCAAATTTAGTATATGAACTTGCTCAGGGATGGTTTTTGTCTTATAAATAGACTATAATTTTCTGTTTCTTTGTATACCTTTACTATTTTTATTGAAAACCAGACATTTTGAATATTAGAATGTGATAAATTTGAAAGTCGGATTTTTCCCTTCCCCAGAGTTTCCTCTTATTGATTGCTGAGAACTACAGCTGTCCACATATTCAGTGAGTTTTCCAAATTATTTTTTTTCAAAGACTGTATTTCTTGTCATGTGTTGTCATAAGTATCTATTCTATTATTTCACTGGTCAGCCAGTGATTTGGTAGACTTCCTTAAGTGCCTATGGCCAAAAGTAAAAAACAATATTGTCTAGGCTTTGCAGACTGCCTCTGTGGAGATCACTCCTTCAATGATAAGCCTCATTCACTACAAATCTGCTTTCGCTTTCACTTTTCATTTTCATGGAGCCCAAAGATCAACCACTGGTATAACCCTAAGATCCTCTCAAATCTTTTCTGAGTATGCATCCATCCCTAGTATGTGGCACTTCAGATTCCAAGGTATGCATGACAGCTCTTCTAAGGCCTTATTCCTCCAAGAAATTGCCTCTCAGCCTCTTCCTTCTAATACTTTTTGGTTTGAATACTGCTTGCTCCATCTTTTCTTTCTTACTCCAGAAAGTACAAGTCTTAAAATGGTTCCTAAAGCCAGGGCACCTGGGTGGTACAGTCCATTGAGCATCTGACTCTCAGTTTTGGCTTGGGTGGTAATCTCAGAATCATGAGATCAAACCCTGTGTCAGGCTCTACACTGAGGGCAGAGTCTGTTTGAGACTCTTTCTTCCTCTCCCTATGCCCCTCCCCCCACCACTCTTGAGCATACTTTGTCAAATCTTTTAAGATAAATAAATAAATAAATAAATAAATGCGTCCTATACCTGCTGCTAGGAAAGCTGCTGTAGACCAAACGGGTAGTAAAACAAAGGTCAGCTTCTACACTGGTCTCTCAGAGACCACCAATCTGATCATAATGCATAAAAGCAATCTGTGAAAACAAGATACATATTTATTTCTCCTCTAAACCCTCCCACCCACACCAGAATCAGTAAACTGCCCTAGGAACATGAGTAATGGCTAGTCCAAATATCAAGAACGGGGGAATGGTAAATGAACTTATTTACCAAAATTTCATAGCCGTATTCTTAATTAGGCATTTTTCTGGTTTTCTAAGCTTTTGATTATATCCCAGACTTATAAAGAAGTTGATATTTTTTAGTTTTTGTCAACTTAATGGTTGCTTCAGTGGAAAGTCCAATTTTTGAAACTCTCTACTATGCTATTTCTATGATATCATTACATACATACACATCTTTTAACAACTCTTATACTGAAGAGGGACTCGAGTATCAATTATAAAATACCTAGAATAAATTTAGTCAAATTGTTACATGTCATAACCAATAAATATGCTTTAAAAAAAAATGGACAAAGAGAGACACCTAAGTGACTCAGTCCATTAAGCATTCCATTCTTGATTTGGGTTCAGGTCATGATCTCAGGGTTTTGGGATTGACCCCTGTGTCAGGCTCCATGTTCAGTACAAAGTCTGCTAAAGATTCTCTCTCTCTCTCTGCCCCTCCACCCACTTACTTTTTCTCTCTCTAAAACTTTTTTTTAAAGATTTTATTTATTTATTTGAAAGAGAGAGCACACAGGAGGGGGGGTTGGGCAGCAGGCAGAGGGAGAGGGAGATGCTGCCCACTAGGCAGGGAGCCTAATGTGGGCTTGATCTCAGAATTACCTGAGCCGAAGGCAGATGCTTAACTGACTGAGCCACACAAGCACCCCTCTCTCTCTCTAAATCTTTAAAAAAAATATTTACAATGAGAAAATTAAGTCATAAACATTTCTAAATAAGAAAGAATAAAGATAGATAAGCATGCAACTAAAAATTTGTAATACTTTAATGAAATAAAAAAGAATTCACTGGAAAGATAATTCAAATATTTCATTATTTTAAAAAATTGCATGGAATCCATAAAATACCAAAAATTAAGTTTCAGGAAAAAGAAATAATAAAATAAGATTCATGAAAAGCTAATTAACTCAAGAAATCGAAGAAAGCTTTTCTAAAATTAGAAACAAAGCTGAACAAATGATTACTGGTAGAGAGATAATCAAAGACTGACAGAAGTGTATCTCAAGCCTAAGAGCAGATTTGAAAACTTGCATGATATGAATGAATTTTAGGAAAATATCAATTAATTTACAAAGACCTTGCAAGAAATGTAGAAGAAAATATAATCTAATAATTCACATACAAAATTTTGAAGAACAATTCATCTAACAATTCCCATCTCCAAAACAGTATTGACTACAGAAGCAATCACAGAAGAATGTCACCAATTAATCAAGACAGGCTACCTCAATTCTCTATCTACAATGTCAGAATTTAATGAAAATAAGAAAGCCACCACAGATATGAAATCAGCACAATACTGATTTCTTAATAAAAAAGTACAAAATAATGAGGAATATGCCAATACAATTTGACTACAAATGCAGAACCATGAATTAAATCACAGAAAATAGATTCTAATTGTAGTAGGCAAGATCAATATACCTATACATAGCATTCAAAGAAGTTTTGTATTCATAAACATGAATATATTCATTAAAAGACCAAAAATGCAAGCCTTTGATAAATTCCAGAGAAACAGAAAGCCTTCAGTGAAGTTCAGCTGTGATTGTTTGAAACACTTCAAAAGACTATAAACTAACATACAGAAAACACTTTGAAAAAGAACAGTAAGTTGATATATAGATATATCTATATTTATATATTAAATGTGTACTTATATCCAAAATATATATTATCAATCTATTCTCCTTAAGTTTTATTCAGAACTTCTTTCAGCTTTTTTTCATTTTTCATCTATTAAAGAAAATGTTTTTATGATATCCACAAGAGTCCTCTCTCTTAAAATCCTGGTGTGATTTCAAAAATTAGTTCAAATTTCCTGTCAAGTCAATTTAATAATGTGCACCAAAATTTAAAACAAATGTATTCTTTTAGCCAATTCTACTGCTAGATCCCTAGGACACTCCAGCAAAAGCATTTGAAGATATGATATAACTGCAACATCTTCAAAATGGAAGCCAACCGTTAGTCAAGCACGAGTGAACTAAATTACTACATAGCTGACAAAAAAAAAAAAAAAAAACACAAAAAAACGAGAGCTCTGTTATATTTGACTACTCTTTTTTTACACTTCACAAAGAAAGCACAGGCAGTCCTGTAGATGCCAGTGTTGAGTCATAGCCCGAATGTGTCCACTCCTCCATTTCCACTCCTGCAGCACTGTCCAAGTTAGACCTACTACATAACCCTGCCTTCTGTTTCACCTGGCCTTTTTACAGTCCATTTTCTAAGCATTAATCAGAGTGACTTTTTTAAAGGTAAATCAAATTATATCATTATCTTATTTAAAACCTATGATCATGCTGCTCAAAACTGGTCTTCCCACTGTCCCCAAAGTCTCACTTGACCTGGCTTCTGCTTCTCTTTCCCTCTGTATTACCCATAAGATTCAATGATAACATGAAACTTGTCCCCTGTTCTATACACAATTCCCAACACATATTTGTTGCTCCATAAAAATCTACAGAATTAATAAACTTTAGTCTCTTCCGTGCCATTTTGCACAACTCATATTTCTCAGTCATACTTAAGCTCATTTGTATCTCAGGCATTTTTGTATTTGTTGTGACTTTTTGCCTGGGGTGAAACCTGTATATGTAATTCTTCCTATACTTTAGGTCCAAGTTTAAATATGTCTCCTCAGAGAGACCTTTCTTGACAACTCAATTAAAATAGCCCCATGCCAACTGAGCGGATCACATCACACAACTTTGTCATGTTAATACCATTTGTTAATATTTTAAAGTTTTTGATTGCTCATGGATTTAAGATATAGCATTTGCAGTCTGCTCATTTAAAATACTTGAGATGCCCTTTCATCCATACTTCCAGTTATCCAAAAATATTTATTGAGCAACTATAATATGACAGTCACTCTGGTTCTTACAATAAAGCAGCTAAGGAAACAAAATGTCCCTGCTTTCTTGGAGTGTATGTTCTAGAGCATGAAGGAAGACAATAAAAGCATTTTAAAAAGTAAAGTATAACATGTTTTAAATTGCAAAAGTGTCAGGTTGGGGAACAATTTTAAATAGGGAGTCAGAGTAGGCCTCATTGACAAGATTATGTTACAGGTAAAATCAACATTAATTCCTAAGGATTTTTGGAATTAATTCTGTGGATGTTTATAATTCTTCAAAGAGAAGAGCCAGGGATCAAGGCAGAACATCCATATTCAAATTTTCAAATATCAAATGGAATATAACCCAATTGTTAAGAAACCAGGCTACTGAGAAGTAAAATATAATAAAGGTTACCCATATATACATATATTAACCATGCTATCCTGAGGAGGAGCACTGAAATTTGTGGCAAATCTAGTAATATTTTTTTATTTTTGCTTTCCTAAGAATTCTCCACTGAGGTTATATCCTGGGTGGCTCAGTCAGTAGTCAGTTAAGCGTTGGCCTTCAGCTCAGGTCATGATCCCAGGGTCCTGGGATAGAGCCCCATATCCAGCTCTCTGCTCTGTGGGAAGCCTGCTGCTCTCTCCCCCACTCCCTCTGCTTGTGTTCCCTCTCTCACTGTGTCTCTCTGTCAAATGAATAAATTAAACAAAAATATTTAAAAAGAAAAGAACTCTCCACTGAGGTTACAGAAGAACAAAATAGGATGGCTTGTAATTTTAGAGTTAAGGTCTATTGTGTGAATCTTTACTTTTATAAATCCCAAAGGGAAATGGGATTTGGCATATTGATTCATGAAGGGAGGTGTGGTAGATTTATAAATTAATAGTCTCCAATGAATCCCTTCTCTCTGAATCTATGCTCTTGTGTTGTCCCCCTCCCTACATTGAATCTGTGTTTGGCCATGTGACCTTGGCCAAGGAGACATTAGCAAAAACAATATAATCAAGAGCTGTAAAAGAAGTTGCACATTGGGACTTATCTATATCCATATCTTATCTGTATCTATATAGATATATATGGCTATATAGCCAAAACTGCTATAGATATTTGACCCAGCAAACATTCATCATGAACTGCTAGACCTGGGAAAAAAGCATCTTAGATTACCTAGTTTCAGTGGAGCTGCCAAATGATCAGTCACAAGACTGACTCCAGGTGAGAGACTACCTGAAAACCATCACTCTCTGAAAGCCCAAAATTCTGACACAGAGAATCATGAGTAAATAAAGCACTTATTATTTAAGCCACTATGTGCTGAAATGACTTGCTACTCAGCAGTAGATAATTCATGCAACAGGAAACTGGGAGATTTAAGGACCACTACACTTTAAAATTTAATTAATCTCTCTTACACTCTATGATCTCTTCCATTAAGCAATAATTATACTGTAAGTAAATAAAAGCCAGCTTTCAAATATCCTTTCTTCAATGGAGTGGTCCAAGGTGTCAAATTCAGAGAGAAGAAATTTCACACCAACATGTCTTTCTGAACTAATGGTCTCTGAAACAACATCAGTTTCATCATCATAAGTTCAGAAAGGGATAGCTTATTTTTGTTGAAAGACAAAGAGAGAGAGAGACAGAAGGAAAAAGGGTGGCGTGGGAGAGAAATAAATGTAGAAAATCCTCAAGTGGGTTCTACACTTCCTAAGAGTATAAACCTCGACTCATCCTCCAAAATGGTAAACACTGGGACTACCTCATTCTCCCTTAAATTCTTTTTTTAAAAATTCAGAGAAAGACTGACTGTGATATGAAAGCACAACCCTTTAGTTGCCAAATGTAAGGGGAGAAAGGAAAGAGATTCAAATTCAAATTCAAATAGCAAATTGTACTTTTCCCTGCTGCTTCCCCAATGGCAGTTTTAATTTTCTCCTTCTCTTGAGACAGAAAAACTCTAGTTTTACAACTATCAACCTCATTTGAACTAATTGTTTTCTCTCACTGAAATTTCTAGATGTCCCAGATTCCCACATTTATTCAGCCCCACAAAGCAGGTGTTGAGATTTTGTGGGAGCAGCAGGAACTTTACTGGGCTCATGATTATAGAGCCTTAATCCTAATAGCTAAGTCCACTTACTGTCCCTCCTGGGTAAAGTCTGTTGCTATCTCCTTTTTGGGAAGTGATTAGCGTACTCAAGCACACTGATTATGGAGACCCGGCCCATTAGAATTACCTTCTTCATCCGGATAACTTGACATAAGGCTAATTTTAGCTGTAGAACTCCTTCCCCAAAATCCCTTTTTGGCTTTAATCTATGCCAGTCCATTAATAAATGTAGAAGTAAAAGTCTTAGAGAAACTAGAAAGAAATATGTTTTTGAATAGTTTACCTGTGAAAACCCATTCTTAAAACTTATTTTGTTTTTAAGAAAAAAAAAATGAAACTAGCTAAGCAGCTGCTAACACCATCCATTATGAGAGGCAGATTGATATTAATTGGTTTCAACAAGTTGACACTCAAAAGATGTATCAGGACCAGGAACATCAGTATCACCTAGCAGCTTTTAGAAATGTGGGATCCCAAGCTAAAATTTAAATGCCCTAAACTGGAACCTGTTTTCTAAGATCACCAGGTTATTCCATCCTCACACTGTGGTTTGAAAGGCTAAGCTGTAACATATGGTTTCATCATAACTATCAAAGCAAATTTGTTAAAAATTTGTAAGAACAGGTATTTAAATGTTGTGTTATTTATAATACACGCCAAAAGTAAGTACTAAAAGAAGAAGAAGAAGAAAAAAAACTTCAAAAATACAATGGCTTGAAATAGATAAGACAGTCACTTCTTACATAATAGTCCTTACATAAAGTCCTTACTTCCTAGGTAAGTTGCCCAGGAAGGGCAGAGATATCTCTGCCACATTGACCTTGGAATTCAGAAGAGAAGTGATGACTTAAACTAGATTAGTAGTAAGAAAAGTAGTCATAATCTGGATATATTTTGAAGGACTGAGAGATGGCATACCCTGTAGAACTGGACATCATTTGTAAGAGAAAGAAAAAATTTGAAAACTCAAAGATGACTGAAACACTGGAAGGATACAGCTTTGATTTGTGAAACAGAAAAAAAAAAATGGAATAGAAAAAGTTATTTGGGAAGAGAGGGAATAAATAAAAAATGTGCTTGTGGACAGGTTAGGTGTAAGATGCCAAGTAAGCATCCAAGTGGAGATGTCATGCAAGATATACATGTAAAGTTCAGGGGAGAAGTGTGAGTTGAAGATATAAATTGGTGGTTCTTCAGGATATAAATCTTTTTCAGGAAAGGTTTGGGATTAAACCACCAAAGATGTGAATATAGATAAAGAACCAAAGAATCAAGGACTAAGTCCTGGGGCTCTTCAACACTGAGAAGTCAGAAAGGTGAGGGAATAACTAATAAATACACTAATAAGAAGATATTGATGTAAGATGATAACCAAGTGAATGAAGTGCAATGGAATCCAAGGGACAAGACCATTTTAAAGTAGAAAAGAGTGATTACTGCAACAATTCAGTGCCTTAGTCTATCTGGGCTATTAACAAGAAAAAATATAACAGACTGGGTAGTTTAAACAATAAACATTTCTTTCTCATAGTTCTGGAGGCTAGGAACTACAAATTCAACGCATCAACAAATTTAGTGTCTAGCCTGCCTTCTGGTTCATAGGCCTCTGTCTCCTCTGTAACCTCCTTTGGTGGAAGGGGCAAGGGAGGTTTCTCAGGCCTCTTTTACTATCACACCCCACCTCCTAATACCATCACGTTAGATATTAGGATTTCAAAAACATGTGAATTTTGAGGGAGTACAATATTCAGACCACAGTATGCAGGTAAGAAGATATTTTAGAAATCTTTTCATCAGACTTTAACCAATGTGGACTGGATAATTTGCTCAAACCCTTTTACTAAACAAGCAAAAGAAAGCTGGGATTATTCATTTATTTATTAGTTACTTATATCTGTTGAAAGCATCAGAAAGTTAACCCCAGAAGAATCACCTGACCCATCTCTAGAGAAGACTTATGAATACACTGCGGAACTCTGGACTCTTTTCCTCTGTGTGTTAGTTAATTCTGATGATGGGTTGGCATGAAGGAAAGGCTAAGTAGGCTAAGTATCCCTTTGGGACCTCCTGTTTTAAGACAAAGGCTTTGGTTGGTGTCCAGGGCATACCACAGCAATGGGGATGGATGTTACTTGCCTCCACGTAGTATCAGGATTATGAAGATCATGATCTATAATTATTCTACTATCAAAATAATGTGTCCTACAGTAGACTATACAAGATAGATCATACAAAATGAAAAGTAAAAACCGCAAAAAAAAAAAAAAAGAGAGAGAGAGAGAGATACTATAAGTGAACTGGAAGTGCAAAGGTCAATGTCAGGGACTGAGCGGTTTCACTGCCAATGACCCTATGCATTTGGTAGGAACAAACAAATCTTTTCAGAAAGAAAGTAACATAATTCTGAGCCTCAAATAATTTCTACAGACAACTTTTCAAATATAATATCTGTCAAACAGTAAGAATTATCAGGAATATGTGGATAACAAAAGGGATAATAGAAAAAAAATAGATATAATGAAAAATCTTGTAAGTACTTTAGATACTAAGTATATCAAATATAGACAAAAATATGTATAAGACAGAACACACAACATAAAAAAATCAAAACTATAAAAATGATAGAAAAAATAAATGAAATTAATGAATAAACAGAATAGGAGAAGGAATTGAATGATAATGAAAATGCATATTAAGTTATTTAAGATGATGTTAAAGCCATGTGTGAGGGAGATGCATATGGTTAAGTCATATTTATTTAAAAATAAGAAAGGTTAAAGAGTTAAGTCAGGAGTTAGAAGGTAACATGTAAGAAAATATGGACAATAAAACATGGAGACAAAGTTTTAAATGCAGAAAATAACAGTGAATATAGTCCACATGTATAACTGCAATTTTAGATGGAGTAGGTACTAGTACTGGATCAAAAGGAACATTTGAAAAATAAGGCCTGAGAATTTTCCTAAAACTAAAAAAATACATGAAATTGAAAATTTAAGTGTGTCTATGAAACTTAAGGGATATTAAAAAGAAACCCAGACAAAGCAAAGAAAGTAAAATTATTTAAATCTAAAGGTTAAGGAAAAAAAAAATCTTTAAACTATTAGCTCCAACAAATCCATGTGGCAAAGACAGACAGCCTAACAGAAAAATGACTAGGAGACTTAGACTAATGCTCTCTAAAGAACATGCACTAGTTGGAATAAGTATATTAATAAAAATTGCGACCTTCACCTGATAATTAGGAAAATGAAAAGTATAAAGTCACAGTGAGATAACCATTCTGCATGTACTAGATTGAGTAAAATTTATAAGATTTAAAATATCTATTGGAAAAGTGATGTAGAAACTGCTGTCCCACATCCTTTACTGCTGTCCCATACTAGTTATGAAAATATATCTATGCTACAAATCAGCTAGGTATTATCTACCACAGTAGTTCTCAAAGTATGGCCCTGAGATCAACAGAGGGTTTCTGAACCATTTTTATAAGATCTGTGAGTGAAGAACATTTTCATAAGTCTAAGATGTGATTTTCTTTCTTCACCCTCCATAACTCATAAGAATAGAGTGAAGTTTTCCAGAGGCCACATGATGTGTGACATTTCAACAGACTGAACATACAAAAGCAGACATGAGACCCTACCTATTTTTATCAGACATGGGATTGAGATTTGCACAAATGTAAAATAATGCCAACTGTTCACCTTTTTATTTTTTTGGAAAATCATGTATTTTTCGAAAAAGATATTTTTCTTACAAATTGTAGGTTTAGTATTTAAAAGTAAATGTATAAGAAATTAGATACTCTCACTTTAATATCTAATACAGTAACCATCAATATCAAATACAGTATCAATACAGAAAAAACAATCCACATAAACCGAAGGTCTTTGTTTCTTCAATAACTTTTAAGAATGTAAAGGAATTCTGGGATAGAGAATGTGAAAATTGATGAATTATCAAAACTGAGCACCTACCTAAGAGCATTGCATACACAGGACACGGAGAACTATTTCTGTAGTAGCCCAAATATGGATATATGTCATCAACAATCAAGAAAGAAAGAAAGAAAAAAGAAAGAAAGAAAGAAAGCTAGCTATATACATAGAGTCAAGTGCTATAAAAAATGAGCAAATGAGGGGCCCCTGGGTGGCTCAGTGGGTTAAAGCCTCTGCCTTCGGCTCGGGTCATGATCTCAGGATCCTGGGATCAAGCCCCGCACTGGGGTCTCTGTTCAGTGGGAAGCCTGCTTCCCCCTCTCCCCCTGCCTGCTTCTCTGCCTACTTGTGGTCTCTCTCTCTCTCTGTCAAATAAATAAATAAAAATCTTTTTTAAAAAATGAGCAAATGATAGGGGCACCTGGGTGGATCAGCCATTAAGCATCTGCCTTTGTCTCAGGTCACAATTCCAGAATCCTGGGATTAAGCCCCCTGTCAGGCCCAATGCTCAGTGGGGAGCCTGCTTAAGACTCTCCTTCTCGGGGCACGTGCACCCGAATGTTTATAGCAGCAATGTCTACAATAGCCAAACTATGGAAAGAACCTAGATGTCCATCAACAGATGAATGGATAAAGAAGTTGTGGTATATATATACAATGTAATACAATGCAGCCATCAAAAGAAATGAAATCTTGCCATTTGCAACGACGTGGATGGAACTAGAGGGTATTATGCTCAGTGAAATAAGTCAGTCGGAGAAAGACAACTATCATATCATCTCCCTGATATGAGGAAGTAGATGCAATGTGGGGGGTTTGGGGGGTAGGAAAAGAATAAATGAAACAAGATGGGATCGGGAGGGAGACAAACCATAAGAGATTCTTCTCGCAGAACAAACTGAGCGTAGCTGGGGAGAGGAGGCTTGGGAGAGAGTGCTGGGGTTATGGACATTGGGGGGTGTGTGTGCTGTGGTGAGTGCTGTGAATTGTGTAAACCTGGCGATTCACAGACCTGTACCCCGGGGCTAAAATTACATTATTTGTTTATAAAAAAATTTAAAAATTTAAAAAAAAAAAAAGACTCTCCTTCTCCGTCTGTCTCTTCCCCACCCCCTTTCTCTCTCTTTTCCCCCTCTCTCCTTCTTTCAAATATAAATAAGTAAATAAACAAATAAATAAATACACAGACAATCTTTATTCTATAATACCATTTACATAAAACTCAATGATTTCAAATTAAGTGACTGTTCCAGGATTCATACTCAATTGGAAAAAAAAAAAATACAAATAAAAGTGAGCGAAAAAAAGTTATTAAAAAAAATAAAAAGCCTGGTGGTATACTAAGTATACTTTATGTTATATTATGTTATGTTATACTTTATGTTATACTTTAAGTTAGTAAATATACTTTATGGGACAAGAATATGAAGAGATGAGTAATTAGAAAGGGACTGAAACAAGGCTTGGGGGTCTTTGCAATATTTCATTTATCAACTTTGGTTGTCCACAAGATTTTTTTTTGTTACAAACCACCAAAATACAAATTTCTATAAAGTTAAAATCTTACAGGGGTGTTTGTCCTAATTTAAAATGGCACTTCTGAGAGTCAAAAAAATACTTAAAAAATAAAGAGTTGCATGCAATACCATCAGAAACAACAACTTCTACTACTGTTTTGATACTTAACATAATATTAGAAATTTAAAAGACACAGTATGACATGTCACAGTATCAAAAAAGTAAGAAATGCTTTAAGAGTGTGAATAGTAGAAAGAGTGCCAAATGTTAGAAATATTTATTATTTTTCAGTTGAGCTCTCAGAAAAAACTTTCTAACTTTGAGACTATAATAGTTACATGAGAAAATATTAATTTTAACATTTTAGCAAACACATATTACTTACCAAGGACATGATTTCAAAAGGAAAGTTCCTCCAAGCCAATGAATCAGAATTTGGACTTCAATCTCCGCAAATTACAACATTTATAAATGAAATGTGTTAATATTTAGACCATATGGTAATACCTACATACAAATCTAAGATGCCAAAAATATGGTATATTAAAATATTCTAACAAGGAGGACATTAGGAGATAGAGAGGAGAAGTGAGTTTGGGGAAACTGGAGGGGGACACAAACCATGAGAGACTGTGGACTCTGAGAAAAAGAGGGTTTTGGAGGGGAGGAGGGAAGGGGGTTGGGTGAGCCTGGTGGTGGGTATTATGCAGGGCACTGTATTGCATGGAGCACTGGGTGTGCTGCATACATAATGAATGCTGGAACACGGAAAAGAAATAAAGTAAAATAAAATGGGAAAAAAGGTGTAGAAATATGTGCTATTCCAATTAGATGTTGAGAGAATAAAAAGCAGCTTTGATTCTTTCATTTTCTCCTTAATAAAGTCATTTTGATTGAATGAATCTTTTTGTTCCCTGTGGTTAAGCATTTAATAAGATGATAGTGTCATAAAAATCAATTTCTGCATATTTTTAACACTTTGAATGCACAATGAACTCAGATTTTTTTTCTCTTAGAAAAAAATAAGTAAGTCAAGAGCATCAGAATAAAATATATTACAAGGATAGCATTAACACCTGTGAGGCAAAGATGGTTTCAGGGATAACAAGGTAACATTTCGGTTCTGAAAGAAGCAATATGGCAGATGGTCATTTGCTACCATAAAATACAATATATATTAGAAATGTTATACTAACATTTCTAATACAGATGCCAAATTTGGCATTCTAATATATATTAGAATGTTATACTCACATTCATTTTGTTAGAAAGTAATTAATTATTTTTGAAGAAATAACTTCTTTACTAGCTTTACTCAATTAATGCTATTTTTAAAAAATATTTTATTTATTTATTTGACAGAGAGGTCACAAGTACGCAGAGAGGCAGGCAGAGAGAGAGGGAGAAACAGGCTCCCCCCCCCGAGCAGAGAGCCCAACGCGGGGCTCGATCCCAGGACCCTGAGATCATGACCCGAGCCGAAGGCAGAGGCCCAAACCACTGAGCCACCCAGGCGCCCCCAATTAATGCTATTTTTTAAGGAGGGCTTTAACCCTAATATACTTACTTGAGCCAAGTAAGATAATATAGTTACAGTTTTCTTAAGTCTCATTCTATTTGAAAAAGTACCTGCAGTCCCAGTGTCATGATGACAGCTGACTGACATCAGAGGAATTACTGACAAATCCATAAGAAGCTCTGTAATCCATTGTTTACAAATCCATTATCTCAGTATGGATTAGAAAAACATGGTTCCTTTAAATCAAACTTATCCAAAAAGTCAATCCACATAAACACAGAGCATTTTACATAAAACACATACACCCAAAAAATCAAGTATTTAAACACAAATCTTACGTCCTAATTCCATTAGGGAAACCATATCGACCTCTGCGGTTTCATGACAGGGATTATTTTATGTACTAACCAGAAGTGCTAAAAAACACTGAAATCAGAAGCTTACATTTCAGTCCATGAATTAACTATGTTTGCAAGAAACACAACCAAAGTTCGTGTTAATGAATGAATCTCAAAAACATAAAGTGAATGGGTAAATAACTTGTTAAAACTTCTCTAGCCCCATTCAGAGCACACTCTGACATAAAAAGTAAGAAGGTATCCTGAATAAAATGATGCCTTTTAGATATTGTTTTATGTATTTAAACAAAATCTAATTTCATAATAACCAGATAATCATGTATAGTCAGGCTGAAGGAAAAAATATTTGTGTTTTATGTTTTCTTTCTTTTTGAAAAATTAAATTTTATATTAAGCAGCTCTCTGGCTTGTTCTTTAAAAGCTGTATCAATGTTAAACACCCTGATTATCTGTCTTATTAAGCAGGGTCCTATTAATCAGAGAAGATAAAAAACATTAATTGAAAGTAGAAGTGCTACGTTATTGATTAGTATAACAGTCTTTCATTCTTAGCAGGAAGTGGTCAATGTAATTTAGAGACTGTGATAGACTATTTCAGATTTCGTCACATCATTAATTCAATTAACTACTGAAAGTTAATTTTTTCAAATGAGATTTTTAAAATAAGTGCCTCTTTATGTCATGGTGCACAATAAAATAGTAACTCAGCTTTATTGCCACAAATATTTAACCATTTATACTAATATTAATTTTGTTAGAAGGTAATTAATTATTTTTTGAAGAAATAACTTCTTTACCAACCTTAACAGTTTCAATCTTAACTTTAAATCATAAGAATGAAAAAAAAATGATAATAATGATCAAATTGGTATAGGTAACAAGTGATTTGATTTATGATTTATAACTTTGCACACATTTAATTATTAACTAAAATGCATTAGGAATGAATGAGTGTTGCTCTGTTAATCCTAATGCAGACAATCCCTATATAGAGAATTAAATTATTATATATACAACCACCAACACTAATATGATGTGCACACAGAACACAGTTAGGAAACACACGCATATACATTATAATCATACATACATAGTCATTTCCAAATCTGCAAATACTAAAAGTCACTGAACCAACACAAACCCCTACTTTAATTTTACAACAAATCTAGCAGCACCAGAAATAAAATAATTAGCTCAGCCAAAAGGTATCCCCTTGAAATACTCCATTTAAATTTCTGGGCATGGTAATTCCTTTAAAATAATTTCATCTCCCTGGATGCCAATACCCAAGTGTTGTAGAGCTTTTCATCAACTTCCTAATTCACAGCCACAGCTTTTCAAGGACCAAGCCAGGAGGATTACATAGTTGGTTTGCAAAATTGGAGAGCTACACCAGTGAAATCTGAAACTATGCCCCCCCACTCAGAGGCCAAAGAGAGACTGAAGAAAGAGGCAGACCACTCTTCAGGTTGGTAGGTAGTGGCTTAAATAAGTAGGGGAACTTACAGACAGGTTTGTTTGGGGTGACCAAAGCAAGAGTAGATCTTCCCATCTGCCTGCCAGAATCTTTAAAGTTCATAGAGAGGCTTTCCTGGGGTTCAGTCACATATACCATCCACACAGAATCAGTAACACCTTACTCTCTCAAAGCCACGTTTTGAAAATGGCTCCCACTGTGGGAATGGAGGCAGAACTACATTCCAACGTCAGGGAGGGGTTAAGGAGCTTTGTATTGCTTGGATGCAGCACTGGGGTCAACCAGTGCTCCTATCTTTTCAATGACCTCTTTCAACACTTCATCCCTCAGGACTGGTTCTTACAACTTCACATACTTCCCTTTTCTGCTATGTGCCCAGAACAATTAGCAAGGAATTTCTTAGTGTGGAGGTGGTTCATACGGCAACTCTCTGGCTGCGCTGGAGGAGACATGCACAACAACAATATAGACACGCACAAGAGAAATGCACATTAAGATCATGATTCTTAAAATAAGTAACTTTTTTTGGGCGCCTGGGTGGCTCAGTGGGTTAAAGCCTCTGCCTTCGGCCCAGGTCATGATCTCAGGGTCCTGGGATCGAGTCCCGCGTCGGGCTCTCTGCTTGGCAGGGAGCCTGCTTCCTCCTCTCTCTCTGCCTGCCTCTCTGCCTACTTATAATTTCTCTCTGTCAAATAAATAAATTTTTTAAAAAAAGTAACTTTTTTTTTTCCTTCATTAAAGGCCCATGATCCAAACCACTGACTTATTAATTCCCCTGGGCTGTAAGTTCATTCAGGACATTCACTCAGAGCCTCATGTGATTTAATAAAGGTTCTACCTTAGCAGATTCATCAGGTACGAATACTTAATACTTTGTTTGGAAAATGGCACAGGTGACTCCATGCATCCAAGGCCATTATATTTTGGAGGACAGTTTTTCTCATTAGAGACATTTCAGTATTCAGTACAGAGGCTTTGATGGCTATAATTCAATGCTTGATGGGTGAACTTAGTAAGGGTTTCTAAGTATGCTATAATGTCCTCCAGGCCAATGAAGGGGACAAAGAAGTCAGCCAAATGATTGTACCAGTGGAAAACAGAATGTGCTCATCTAACCTTGAGGAGAGAGAAGCTGGCAAGGTTTGTTTCTGTGGGGTGGACTCTCCCAACAATCCACCATGCCCAGGGAAAACCTAGGTTGCAGTACCCAACCATTCAGGTAAAAGCCACTCAGGTTGTATGTGGGCCATACAACCGTGGATCCAATTCTAAGCTACCCAATAAATACCTGGGCAGCATGACCAGTTAGTACCCACCTAGTTGCTATCCTCTAGCATGACTGAATGACTACACAGTTCTAGTGATATCCATCCCAAACTCCTGGCACAACTGGGTGGGTTTCTACGCAAGATAGGTTGCCCCATTCCTTCCTAATCCTCTCTGTTACAACTAAATATCACTGGGCACATATAAAAAATAGGTATATGAAGATTCTTAAAGATGGTAAGAAGAAGTAGAACTTCAGGATGAAAAAAATGACATAGCAGTGAGCTCCTGGATTTTCTTTTTGCCTTCTACACATTTTATGAAGGGCACTGGAAAGCCAGCAAACTAGAACCACCATTAAATACTCCTACGTATTAAAAACCTCTATACATACCAAAGAACCTGCTCCTCTAGACAGAGCATTGGGAAAAAAGTTGGCCTAACAGAACAAAATAATCTTGACAATATCTGACTTACTCCAGCTTAACACTAATGAAAAAAATGGTCTTTCCCTGGCCTTGAGGTATCAGAACTTGTAAGGGAGCTCAGATTCCATTCCCAACTGAACCAATATAATACATCTAAACAAATTATTGCCTGATAAAAGGACAGATTAAATTAATTCAGCTCCATGATACAATACAATCAAAAATCTCTTGAATTGCAAGAACAATCATAACTTGAATGAGAGAAGGTAACCGAGAGACTGTAACATTGAGATAACTCAGACGTTAGAATTATCTGACAAGGATTGTAAGCATTAATTGTAAAAATGCATCAACAAGCAATTATAAGTATTCTGGAAACAAATGAGAAATGGAAAATCTTAGTGAAGAAGTATAAGATATTAAAAAAAAAACAAAGGAAAATTACAGAACTAAAATATACAATAACAAAATGAAAGTTTCATTGGATGGACTCAGATTAGAAATGAGAAAAACAGAAAAGTTGATGATCAGTGAAATAAAAACAGACCAATTGAAATTACCAAGAGAAATACTGGAAAAAACAATAATAACAACAACAACAACAACAGAACATACATAAAATAGATCCAGTAGAGGTCCACGGTACCTGAGAACGTACCTTTTCAGGGGAAGGTACAGTAACTGAATGAAGACTCAGGGATCTGAATAAAGTCAGAAGTACTAAGTATTAGCTTCACTAATGTATATTAAAATCTACTTTTTATACAGACTTAAATATCTGAGGTTGTTACTGGATTTTGGATTATTGGTGATCCTGTTTATGGAGATTTAGCTGGTGTAGATTTCTGTGGTGATAATTCCTGTATGGTTTCAGAGTGCACTCTCTCTCTGTAAACTACGTATTGCCACAGAGAGATGAGTATGATATTTTTATAAGCAATTGCTTATAGGAGATAAATTACCAAAAAGAAAAGATGCTTATCAGTAATTTTATCTTAGTCTACTTTACAGAAGGTCAAGCAATACTTTAATTTGTTCCCCAAAAAACAATGGAAACAAATACTTTAAAGTTGTGGTATGTGTATGGGTGTAAGTGGGGAGAGGAAATAAGAAATGGAAAATACTGTCTCAAAACTACATTTTATAAAAAAAAAAAAAAAAGCCTCTGGAATGAGAGGCTTCTTCTCTTTACACTGAATTCATCCTTCTGATAAGTTCAAGTTGCTTCTGGAGGGCAAGGGGAAGCTTATATTCAGGGCAAAGAGAGGGTTCAGAGAAACCAAGGAGGAAGATACAAATGTAAATATACGCATGATTCTGGGGCGCCTGGGTAGCTCAGTGGGTTAAAGCCTCTGCCTTTGGCTCAGGTCATGATCCCAGGGTCCTGGGATCCAGCCCCACATCAGCCTCTCTGCTCAGTAGGGAGCCTGCTTCCCTTCCTCTCTCTGTGCCTGCCTCTGCCTACTTGTGATTTCTGTCAAATAAAATAAATAAAATCTTTTAAACACACACACACACATATATATATGCATGATTCTACTGAAGTTACTATTTTTAAAATTGTGTACCCCTGAGTTTCAAGTCAAACCTGCATTTCTTCTCTAGTTATAGTTCTGGAAACGGTTGTAAAAAAAAATATCCAGTTATAAACGTCATCTCATTTTGGAGGATCCTGTCAGTCTACAAAAAGGCTGGGCTTTATATAGTGCAGCCCAGACAAAAATAATGTGGTATTGATACTTAACTATTCTAAACTTTGAAAAGTAAACCAGGAGTGAACCACTGTGGTCCAGGTTGTCCCCAGGGGAGTTTAAGAAGAACACTTGCAAGAGAGGTGATCTGTGCATCAAAGAAGCAAAAGGGAGTTCAGATATTCACTGCACTTTTATGGCACAAACATCTATTTTTATAGAAATAGAATGCATATCTCGAGTAACTTTGGAATGCTGATGAATATTACAGACTCAGAAGAATCCTTTCAAGCCCAAATCCACACTTGAAAAAGATGGCATGTCTCTCATCACCAGTTCTAGGAAGAGATAACACCTAGGCTTAAGAAAGTTGTAATGTCTGAACAAATGAGACAGGCTTTGGTTAGTAAGTGGTTGATATGAGGGAACAAAAATCAGACATGCCCACTGACTGAGTAACAAGAGAATAATTAGTTCAAAGCTGTTCTTCCTAACGGTTCCATTCCTATAAATTTCTACACCTCCATCTCAGGAAGTACTATGTGTCTGCTACTTACATAAGGCAAGAAAGCATAATGAAAACAAAACAAAACAAAAACAAAAAACCCTTTCCCCACCTGTGGCAAAGGCAAAGAAAAGCTGTGATTCAGTGACCCAGAACCAGTTACATTTGGAAATGAAGGGAGAAGAGACAGTGGGAGGGAAGCGTGACAGATTTTTCATGGGGCAAAATTATGAATAACTCTCAAAGATATACTAGAAAATAATTTCACTTTCTGTAAAACAAAGTGCAGGTACTTAATTTTCCATCAACACATTCAAGAAACCTAAGAATACAAATTTTATACTGAAGAGATTGCTGGAGGCAGGAAATTAATAAGAGTTTAAATGATTGGCCAAAATAGATTTCATAATGTAAATAAGAAAATTTCAGAAACAGAATTACTTCTTTTTTAAAATCGATTTTTTAGTATGAAGAAGAAATAATAATAATGAGCAAGCTGAAAAATACAAGAATCCTATTAAAAAATATTAATCCAAATCTAAAAACTAATTGCTTCATAACTTTCAATGTTCAGATTATTAGTTAAAAGATGTATTATTACAATTAAAAATACAAGATCATTTCTAAGGAAAGTGAAAAGAAGTCTAATTTTTTTAAATAATTTTAAATTTTTTATTATGGAAATTTTCAGAAACAAAATAGAACTGGAGAAATGATACATTTAGTTTTAAAAGTGATCTATTTTTAACTAACCTAATTAATCTATTTACCTACAACTTTTTATAAGTATTTTGAAATAAATCCTAGATATCGTATCACCCATAACTACTTTATGATGGCTCTCTGACATAAAGTCTATTATATTTCCCATGATTATAATACCTTGTTATCTACTAAAATTAGAATAATTCCTCTATATCGTCTAATAACAAATTTCCCTACAGTCATATTTCCCCAAATAATTCAAAATACATTTTCATAGTCAGTGCATTTAAATCAGGTTCCAAAGAAAGTTTATTTTAAATATTTTATTTCTTTTAGGTCTTGCTCTCTTTTTCCTCTTTTTTATCTCATACCATCAATATGCTGAAGAAACCAGAAAATTTGCCTAAGAGAATTCCAGTGTTCCCATTCCAGTTGATTGATTCTTAATAGGTCCTTTTTTTTCCTTTTTCTCTATTTACTTTCCTAGAAAATGGTTAAATACAGTCTTGACAGCATTACTGAGATTCCAAAGACAGACTGTACTACAAAAAAAGAAATCCTACACAATAATATCTGTGATGAATACAGATCCAAGAATTCTCAGTAAAATAGTAGCAAATCAAATTTGAGAGCACCGTAAAAGGATCATACAGCATAGTCAAATGAGAGATATCCCCAGGATGCAAGGATATATGTGAATCAGTAAACATGATAACCACTTTAATTGAATCTGTAGAAATCATTTCGTCATCTCAGTACATGGCAGAAAAAATAATTTGACAAGATTCTGTATATGTTTATGATGAAAAACTCTCAACAAAACTAGGTATAGAAAAAATAATAAAGGTTATATATAACAAGTCCACAATTAACATTGTACTCAATGGTGAATAGCTAAAAACTTTTCTTCTAAGATCAGGAAAAAAAAGAAAAATGACCACTCTCATCATTTCTATTCAACACATAATACTGGGAGTCTGAGCCACAACAATTATTCAAGAAAAATAAATAAATATAAAGCATCATAATTTGAAAGAAACAAGTAAGGCTGTCTTTTTTGCAGATGTATATTCTTTTACAGAATACCCTGAAAATTCCACCAAAAAGCAGTTAGAGCTAATAAATGAACTCAGTGAACTTGCAAGGACACAAAATCAGCATACAAAAATCAATTACATTTCCCATACACTAGCAATGAAATATCTGAAAAAGAAATTAAGAAAGCAATCCCATTCACAACATTACCAAACACAATAAAATACTTAGTAATAAGCTTTTAAAATTTTTATTTAAATTCAAGTTAGTTAACATATGGTGTTTTGTTTTATTTTTCCATTTTATTTTATTTCTTTTCAATGTTCCAGCATTTATTGTTTATGCACCACACCCAGTGCTTCATGCAATACAGTGCCCTCCATAATACCCACCACCAGGCTCACCCAACCCTCCACCCCCTTCCCCTCTAAAACCTCTGTTTCTTTCTCAGTCCATAGTCTCTCATAGTTTGTCTCCCCCTCCGATTTCCCCCAACTCATTTCTCCTTTCCATCTCCCCATGTCCTCCGTGTTATTCCTTATGCTCAACAAGTAAGTGAAACTATTACGATAATTGACTCTCTCTGCTTGACTTATCTCACTCTGCACAATCTCTTCCAGTCCCATCCATGTTGATACAAAAGTTGGGTATTCATCCTTTCTGATGGAGGCATAATACTTTATTGTATATATGGACCATATCTTCTTTATTCATTCATCTGTTGAAGGGCATCTTGGCTCTTTCCACAGTTTGGCAACTACAATCATTGCTGCTATGAACAATGGGGTACAGATGGCCCTTCTTTTCACTACATCTGTATCTTTGGGGTAAACACCCAGTAGTGCAATTGCAGGGTCATAGGGAAGCTCTATTTTTAATTTCTTAAGGAATCTCCACACTGTTTTCCAAAGTGGCTGCACCCACTTGCATTTCCACCAACAGTGTTGCCCCTTTTCCACATCCTCTCCAACACATGTTGTTTACTGTCTTGTTAATTTTGGCCATTCTAACTGGTGTAAGGTGGTACTTCAATGTGGTTTTGATTTGAACCTCCCAGATGGCTAATGATGATGAACATTTTTCCTGTGTCTGTTAGCCATTTGTATGTCTTCTTTGGAGAAGTGTCTGTTCATGTCTTCTGCCCATTTTTTGAAGTGATTATCTGTTTCATGTGTGTTGAGTTCGAAAATTCTTTATAGATTTTGGATATCAGACCTTTGTCTGTAGTGTCAGTTGCGAATATCTTCTCCCATTCCGTGGGTTGCCTCTTTGTCTTGTTGACTGTTCCGTTTGCTGTGCAGAAGCTTTTGAGCTTGATGAAGTCCCAAAAGTTCATTTTCGCTTTTATTTCCTTTGCCTTTGGAGATATATCTTGAAAGAAGTTACTGTGGCTGATGTCAAAGAGGTTATTTCCTATGTTCTCCTCTAGGGTTTTGATAGATTCCTGCCTCACGCTGAGGTCTTTTATCCATTTCAAGTTTATCTTTGTGTATGGTGTACGAGAATGGTCGAGTTTCCTTCTTCTACATATAGCTGCCCAATTTTCCCACCACCATTTATTGAAGAGACTGTCTTTATTCCGCTGTATATTTTTTCCTGCTTTATCAAAGATTACTTGACCATAGAGTTGTGGGTCCATATCTGGGCTCTGTACTCTGTTCCACTGGTCTATGTTTCTGTTTTCATGCCAGTACCATGCTGTTTTGGTGATCACAGCTTTGTATTAAAGCTTGAAATCAGGCAATGTGATGCCCCCAGTTTTGTTTTTCTTTTTCAACATTTCCTTAGCAATACGAGGTCTCTTCTGGTTCCACACAAATTTTAGGATTGTTTGTTCCAGCTCTTTGAAAAATGTCAGTGGAATTTTGATTGGTATGGCATTGGAAGTATACATTGTTCTAGGCAGTATAGACATTTTAACAATGTTTATTTTTCTGATCCATGAGCATGGAATGCTCTTCCATCTTTTTGTGTCTTCTTCAATTTCTTTCATGAGTGTTCTGTAGTTCCTCGAGTACAGATCCTTTACCTCTTTGGTTAGGTTTATTCTCAGTTATCTTATGGTTCTTGGTGCTATAATAAATGGAATTGATTCTCTCTCATTTCCCTTTCTATATTTTCATTGTTAGTGTATAAGAAAGCAACTGATTTCTATACACTGATTTTGTATCCTGCCAAATTACTGAATTGCTGTATGAGTTCTAGTAATTTGGGGGTGGAGTCTTTTGGGTTTTCCACATAAAGAATCATGTCATCTGCGAAGAGAGAGAGTTTGACTTCTTCATTATCAATTTGAATACATTTTATTTCTTTCTGTTGTCCGATTGCTGTTACTAGGACTTCTAGTACTATGTTGAACAGAAGTGGTGAGAGTGGGCATCCTTGTCGTGTTCCTGATCTCAAAGGGAAGGCTGTCAGCTTTTCCCCAGTGAGGATAATACTCACTGTGGGTTTCTCATAGATAGATTTTCTGAAGTTGAGGAATGTTCCTGCTATCCCTATGCTTTGAATTGTTTTAATCAGGAACGGATGCTGTATTTTGTGAAATGTTTTTTCTGCATCAATTGAGAGGACCATGTGGTTCTTCTCTCTTCTCTTATTGATTTGTTCTATCACATTAATTGATTTGCCAATATTGAACCACCTTTGCATCCCATGGATAAATCCTACCTGGTTATGGTGGATAATCTTTTTAATGTACTGTTGGATCCTATTAGCTAGGGTCTTGTTGAGAATCTTGCATCCATATTAATCAGGGATATTGGTCTGAAATTCTCCTTTCTGGTGGGGTCTTTGCCTGGTTTGGGGATCAGGGTAATGTTGGCTTCATAAAAAGAGTCTGGAAGTTTTCCTTCTGTTTCTATTTTTTGAAACAGCTTCAGGAGAATAGGTATTATTTCTTCTTTGAATGTTTGGTAAAATTCTCCAGGGATACGTTAGGTCCTGGGCTCTTTTTTGGGGGGAGGCTTTTGATCACTGCTTCAATTTCATTACTAGATATTGGTCTATTCAGGTTGTCAATTTCTTCCTGATTAAGTTTTAGAAGTTTATAGATTTCCAGGAATGCACCCATTTCGACTAGGTTGCTCAAGTTATTGGCATATAACTGTTGATAATAATATCTGATGATTGTTTCTATTTCCTTGGTGTTAATCATGATCTATCGCCTTTCATTCATAATTTTATTAATTTGGGTCCTCTCTCTTTTCTTTTGGATTAGTTTGGCCAGTGGTTTATCGATCTTACTGATTCTTTCAAAAAAAGAGCTTCTAGTTTCTATCTCATTGATCTCTGCTCTAACCTTGATTATTTCCCTTCTTGTGTGTGGGGTTGACTTAACTTTTTATTGATTCTCCAGTTCTTTAAGGTGTAAAGAGAGCTGGTGTTATTCTGTATTTTTCAATATTTTTGAGGGATGCTTGGATGGCTATGTATTTCCCCCTTAGGACCACCTTTGCTATATCCCATAGGTTTTTGGACCGAAGTGTCTTCATTCTCATTAGTTTCCATGAATTGTTTAACTTCTTCTTTGATTTCCTGGTTGATCCAAACATTCTTAAGCAAGGTGGTCTTTAGCTTCCAAGTGTTTCAATTCCTTCCAAACTTTTTCTTGTGGTTGAGTTCCAGTTTCAAAGCATTGTGGTCTGAGAACAAGCAGGGAATAATTTCAATCTTTTGGTATAACCCAGTATGTGGTCTATGCTAGAGAATGTTCCATGTGCGCTCGAGAAGAGTGAGTATTCTGTTGTTTTAGGGTGGAGTGTTCTATATATATCTATGAAGTCTATGCGGTCCAATGTGTCATTCAATGCTCTAGTTTCTTTATTGATTTTCTGCTTGATCTGTCTATTACTGAGAGTGTTGTGTTAAGATCCCCTATTATTAATGTATTCCTATCAATATCTTGATTTTGATATCTTTATCTTGATTAACAGTTGTGTTTTGTAGTTGGCTGCTCCCATGTTGGGGGCATAAATACTTACAATTATTAGATATTTTTGGTAGATAAACCCTTTAAGGATTATGTAGTGTCCTTTATCTCTGACTATAGTCTTTAATTTAAAATCTAATTTATCTGATATGAGAATCGCCACCCCAGCTTTCTTTTGAGGACCATTGGCAAGAAAGATGCTTCCCCATCCCTTCACTTTCAGTCTGGCTGTATCCTTAGGTTCAAAATGGGTCTCTTGGTGACAACATATGAACGGCCCCTGTTGTTTTATCCAACCTGCAACCCTGTCCTGTTTTATGGGAGCATTTAGGCCTTCACATTGAGAGTGATTATTGAAAGATATGTTCTTATTGACATCATGTTGCCTGTAAAGCCTTTGTTTCTATAGATTGTCTCTGTAAATTTCTGTTTTATGACACTCTTGGGTTCTTTCTTCTTTTACAGAACCCCCCTTAATATTTCTCATAGTGCCGGCTTGGTGGTCACATACTCTTTTAAACCTTGCTGGTCTTGGAAACTCCCATATTTTTCTTCTGTCAGTGTTTCTGTGTGTTTGTTTTTGTTCTGGTATTATACAAATCTTATATTTGGGGTTCATTTTGGCTGGATTCTTTTTTTTTTTTCTTGTCATTTACTTTTGTCAGTCTTTTCATTTGTCTGTTTTTGTTTGTATACCTTAGAAATCTTACCTCTGGGGCCCATTCTGGCTGGGTCTTCTCTCTCTCTCTCTCTCTCTTTTTTCCTGTCTCTTTCTCTCTCTCTTTTTCTCATTTTTCTTTCCTTTTGGTGGTAACTTCCGATTGCTCAGAAGCGTTCCAGGGTGCACCCTGCCTGGACCACAGTTGATATATTCAGCTACACATCCCCTCAACCACTTCTCACCAAAATGAATAGGAGAAGGAAAGCCCAAGAGAGGAAAAATTCAGAGACTGTGTCCTCTCCATCAGAGCTATTGGATATGGATAAACAGTATGTCGGAAAGGGAATTCAGGGAACAATTATCCAGGCAATAGCTAGGTTGTCATTAATGACAACATGGAATTGATTAGGGCAGGAATGAAAGCCTTCCTCCCCCACCCCCCAGGAAGAAGTTAGAAGTCCTATCAATGAGATCCAATGTAATCTAAATTCTCTAACAGCTGGAGTAGCTGAGGCAGAAGACAGAATTAGGAGGTCGAAAGGAAAAAATGACAGAGAAAAAGGATCAGGAGGAGGCCTGGAACAAACAGCTTAGAAGCCATGAATACAGAATTAGGGAAATAAATGATGCCCAGAAATGTTCCACTGTCAGAATTATTGGGACCCCTGAGGGGGAGGAGAAAGAAAGAAGACTAGAAGATATAGTTGAACATATTCTCTATGAAAATTTTCCCAATCTGGCTAATGGAACCAGCAGTGTTCATGTCCTAGAGGCAGAAAGACCTCCACCCAAGATCATAGAATCTAGAAAGACCTCAAGACACCTCACTCTGAAATTGATGAATCATAATTTTAGACAAGATACCTTGAGAGCAGCTAGGGGGAAGAGATTCCTTACAGACAGAGGAAGGTCCATCAGAATAATGTCAGACCTGTCCACAGAAACAGCCAGAAAGGGCTGGCAAGACATATTCAGGGCACTAAATGAAAAGAACATGCAGCCAAGAATACTTTATCCAGCAAGGCTCTTTTTTTGTTTTGTTTTGTTTTGTTTTGTTTTGTTTTAAGTAAGCTCCACACTCATCATGGAGCCCAGTATGGGGCTTGAACTCACGACCCTGAAATCAAGACCTGAACTAACATTAAGAGTCAAATGCTTAACCAATTAAGCCATCCAGGTGCCCCATTAGGAATAAATTTAACTACGGAGGTGAAAGATCTGTATGATGAAAACTATAAAATAACAATGAAAGAAATTGAAGATACAAATAAATGGAGAAATAATCTATCTTCATGGATTAAAAGAATTGATATTGTTTAAATTTCCATACTGCCCAAGTGACCTACAGATTCAATGCAATCCTTATCAAAATTCCAATTACACTCCTTAAAGAAATAGAAAAAGAAAACAACTCACACTCCTAAAATCCATATTCAACCAATAAAAGACCCCAGTAGCCAAAGTAATCTTTTTTTTTTTTTAAGGTTTTAATTTTTTTTTTTTAATTTTTTTTTTTATTTATTTGACAGAGAGAAATCACAACTAGGCAGAGAGGCAGGCAGAGAGAGAGGAGGAAGCAGGCTCCCTGCGGAGCAGAGAGCCCAATGTAGGGCTCGATCCCAGGACCCAGGGATCATGACCTGAGCTGAAGACAGAGGCTTTAACCCACTGAGCCACCCAGGCACCCCTAGCCAAAGTAATCTTGACAAAGAACAAAGCTGAAGGCATCACTCTTTAATTTCAAAGTAAATTACAAAATTATAGTAAGCAAAACAGTATGGTCCTGGCATAAAAACAGACATACAGGAACAATGGAACAGAAGACAGAGCTGTGAAATAAACTTACACATATATGGTCAACTTATCTTTAAAAATGGTAACAAGAATACAAAACGGGTAAAGGATAGAGTCTTCAATAAATGTTGTTGGGAAAACTGGATATCCAGATGCAAAAGGATGAAAATGAATCCAAATCTCACACCATACACAAAAAACTCAAAATGGATTTAAAACTTAACCATAGACTGAAACCATAAAGTTCCTAGCACAAAACATAGAGGAAAAGCTCCTTGATGTTTGTATTAGCAATGACTTTTCGGATATGACACCAAATGCATAGGAAACAAAAGCGAAAATAAACAAGTGAATTATATCAAAACAAATGTTTCTACACAGCAGAGGAAATAAACAAAATGAAAAGACAAGTAATGAAATGGAAAAAATATTTGCAAACATTTTTGATAACGGACTAATATTCAAAATATTAAAGGAACTCCTACAAATTAATAGCCTTAAAACAAATAACTCAATTTAAAATGGGCAAAGGACCGGAAGAACCATTTCTCCAAAAACAACATACAAATAAATGGCCAACAAGTTAATGACAATGTGCTCAACATCACTAATCATCAGAGAAATGAAAATCAAAACCACAAAGAGATATCACCTCACACATGTCAGGATTTAAATTATTATCAAAAAATGAAAATAAAAAACAAGATAAGTGTTGGCAAGGGTGTGGAGAAAAGGTAACACTGAGACACTATTGATGGGAATATGAACTACTGTCACCATTACTGGAAAACAATATGGAGGTTCTTCCAAAAATTCAAAATAGAACTACCTCATGATTCAGCAATGCTATTTCTAAGGATTTATCCAAAGGAAATGAAATCAGGATCTCAAGATACCTGCAAATCCATCTTCACTGAGATTACTCACAATAGCCAAGATTTGGAAACAACCTAAATGTCCATCAGTTAATGAATGGGTAAACAAAATGTGGTATATAAATGTAATGGAATACTATTTAGCCTTAAAAAGAAAGGAAATCTTGCTATTTGTGACACAGGGTTGGATCTGAAGGACATTGTGCTAAGTGAAATGAGCTGGAAAAAGACACATACTCTTTGGTCTCACTTATATGTATAAATAAAACAGTCAAACTTAGGGAAGCAGAGACTAGGGACTGCAGGGGATTCAGGAGGATGGAAAAAGTTAGATGATGGTGAAAACTACAGTCTCACTTATATTAGACAAATAAAGTTTTGAAGGTCTTTTCTATAGCAAAATACCTGTAGCTAACAATAAATAATGTATTGTAACTTAGCATTTGCTAAAATCCTGTATGTTATGTTAAATGCTTTTATCACAAGATGAGGATGGTCATGACAACAGCAATAGTAATAATGAAGTGATTGAGTGGCAACTTTGTGAGGTGATGGAAATGTCTCTGGTCTTGAGAATAGTAATGATTTCACAGATGCATCCTTATCCCCAAACTCATCAAGTACATATTACATATGCACATCTTTTTACACGTCAATCATACTTCAATGAAGTGGAATAAAAGATAACAAAGTAAGATAAATTTTTAAAATCTAGAGGCAAGAATACTTTCCAGGCAATATCATTCCTATTAAATCCATAGGAGGAGACACGTAAAGTCAGGATATCTCAAAACTGGACCTGCTACAACTAATCAATGAGGCCAGTTGGTTTTGACCTGATTTCCTTGATTACAAATTTGCCATTAACCATCCACCTAGTTATTGCAACAGTATCAGATTTATGAATTTCAAAAGTGATGTTAAATCTGTAATTTAAAAAAATACATCTCCTGTAATTATTAGATAAGATTATTCCGTTAAGAAGAATTCCTTCACTTTTCCTCACAATCATGTGGTCATTCATCTGACACAATTTATGTATAACCACAGTTTACCCTGGCCTTATCTATCCTCTCTGAAAACCTGAACTGTAGTTGCTGCTTTCCTTGTTTTAAATCTAACTTTGCTCTTTGATCTCTTTCTTTTAATTTTCTTTTTTTCCCCTCCTTTTCTTCCCCTACCCACCCCATTCTAAAGAAACCCAAGCTATGCAATCTATAAAAGATAATTACTTGGGGCGCCTGGGTGGCTCAGTGGGTTAAGCCTCTGCCTTCGGCTCAGGTCAAGATCCCAGGGTCTTGGGATCAAGCCCCGCATCTGGCTCTCTGCTCAGCAGGGAGCCTGCTTCCCATCCTCTCTCTCTGCCTGCCTCTCTGCCTACTTGTGGTCTCTGTCAAATAAATTAATAAAATCTTTTAAAAAAATTTTTTTAAAAAGATAATTACTTGATTCTTTCCTTATCAGTTTCAAATGATGCATAGTAAAAATTTTTAGAGTTATCATTATGAACTCATGGATATTTACACATTTGATGTTTTCTTAAGCAAATACTGTGTTTGCTTGCTTGTACTGATTGTGTACAAACTGCACTCTCCTAGGCCAGTTTAATCCCCTTTATTTTAGCTCCTGGGATTTTTTTTTTTTTAAGATTTTATTTATTTGACAGACAGAGATCACAAGCAGGCAGAGAAGCAGGCAGAGAGAGAGAGAGAGGAGGAAGCAGGCTCCCTGCTGAGTAGAGAGCCAGATGCGGGGCTTGATCCCAAGACCCTGGGATCATGACCTGAGCTGAAGGCAGAGGCTTTAACCCACTGAGCCACCCAGGCGCCCCGGCTCCTGGGATTTTGACATAACCCTATCCCTGCTTGCCTGAGATCTAGTATCAGATAATTAACCCCAAAATTCCTGGATATTTTAATAGGAAATAACATTTCAAGAGCAGATACCAGGTGCTAGATGTGCTCATTGATATTTTGAACTTCTTGCCACTCATTGTTTTTATGCCCTTCTTTCCTTTCATCCTTCCTTTCTCTCTCTTTCCTCCTTCCATCCCTCCTCCCCTCCCCCTTTCTTTCTTTTTCTTTTTCCTTCTTTCCTTCCTCCTTCCTTTCTTCTAGAAGAAAACAATAGCAATATAACAGGAATCCATTTTAATGTAAATGTGAAATGTAAAATTGCCACTTTTATGTACTTTTAGCTCTTTTCACTTAGTCTGTAGTATCAACAGGACCCACTCGGTCAATTTTTAAAATTTCTTTATAAGCAGTTCTGATAGTAAATATTGGTATTTTATAACTTTTATCATTTTTAGTAGTCTTTCAGAGAACAAAAGAAAATTCACTTTTATCTTCTAAATAAAATAATCCTACTCTATTTTGCAATTCTGACATGGTTCCTTGAGACCATTTTATAAGTCTAAGATTCTTAAAGAATCTTAATCTTAATCATCTTATTTTTCCTAAAGCTCAAAGAAGTTTCCTATTTTATACCCTACAAATTATTTCACCATTATTAAGCTATTTCTAGGCATACCAAAAATTGCTAATTAGAAAATGAATGATAGGATTATTTCTCTACAACATCCTTTGGTTTTCTTAACATATTACTGCCAAAACAGTGATTTTCACTGGTATGCACATGTCTTCAAATGAGCGTGAATATTGATTTTGGGTTTAGGAATAAATTTTAGTCAGAAGGCAATGCTTTATTTTTTCAAGAAAGTATAAATTAGGAAATATCTTTTTTATAGTTTTTTGTTTCTGTGTTTAGCTTTCATGAATACAGTTGAGAGAAATATGTTTTACAATTAGATGGATCAGAGACAAAAATGAACATGACACTCGGCCAATTAATTATTCAAAATGAACAATTCCATTATAGAATATTTTGTGACAAGAAATTGGATTATCCCATTTTGCTATAAAAATGTGTGACAATCTTTACAACTTTCATTATGTTTGTACATCAAACTTTACTTGATATGGTCCTTAAATTACAAACAAAATGTGAGGAGATATTTATATGGGAAGGTGAGAAGAATATATGATACAGAAAGGAAAATATTAGTTGAATAGATCATTCTAATTGATGTTTTAAATCTACAAAAGAAAGTGTTTTTAAATTATGGAGCAAAGAAGATGAGGTCCTTTCATTAAAAATATATTTTTATTTTATGTCACCTTATGACAAAGTATACAAATACAGAGATAGTTGATTGCATCTAGATGGTAAATGACTATATGTATATACAAATATATATATGTATATATATTTATACACACACACATATATACTTTGTATAGATACATATAACATACACACATATATGAAACAAGTTTGTTGGCAGCACTGTTGACTTTATGTATGGTCTAGGCCTTGGGTACATTTAGTGAGAAATAACCTTAATTAAAAAAAAGAAAAAGAAGAAGAGGAGGAGGAGAGGAAGAATGAGGAGGAGGAGGAGGCAGAGGAGAGGATGGGGAGGGGGAAGGAGGAGGAGGAGGAAATAATGGTACAGGAGATAACCAAAAAGCAAAGCTAGAAAGTTATAATGTTAATCAATAGGAGGGAACTGCAAACAATTTTACAATGAATGCATACACCTGTAGAAGAAGACAACATTACTACAGGATTGTAAAATCTGAGAACACCTTATAGAAAGCACTCAAGTTAGAATTGTATACAACACAATATTTTATAAAGGGAAAATTAAGTTTCACAGACAATGAATGACTTGCCAAAAACACACTGAATTAAAGCAAGGCGAGGACTGGAATCCAAGACAATGCTGTTTCTGTTCTCACATACAATCTGCTGGACACTTATTTGATTGTATATCCAGTCCTCCTCTGCTACACACACACAACACTTTTCTATGAATGGTGTCTTCTTTTGATCATCCTTATAAGGCAAGCCTCTAAACTCATTTTGTACGAACTAATATGTATAAAAAAATTACTCTTTCTCTCTATATTTGATTTGGCCTGTGACATGTGATCCATGTTCACCATTAAAATTCCCTTTTCAAATTCTATATCCTCTTATATTTGATTAATTGAAAATTTAGTGGCTTAAAGTGAGGCAGTGTTTACTTCCTGACAATTTGGAAGTGGAACCGAAATCCAAAGGCTGAATTTGTTTCACTATTACTAAGAAAAAGTAAACACAGCGCTCTGGCTGATATTTTAGGTCATGTAACCTGGGAGATGAGGGGAATGGAGAGGAGGATTGTCTGTAATGAAAGTTAAAAACAAAGTAGAAGCATAGAAAGCAGCAGAGAAAAGATGGGATTAGCGTCCATCCTCTTAGACCATACACAAATAAAGATTTGAATTGAGAAAAAACAGCATTAAATTAATGTTTCTTAATAGAAGCTTTAATGTTTCTTTCAATTTTATATGGAAAAACATTTTTAAAGTTTATTATTAAAGTTGGACTTTCTGCTTTTGTTTTAGCCTTATACATTTGGCAAACCATCTAAGTATTTATTTTGCCAATTTTTGTAATGTAAGCATTATACATTGTCTCTTACATAGTTCCCAGTTTTCTTAAATTTTTAAAAGATGTTTTATTTGTGTATGGTATAAGAGAATGGTCCACTTTCATTCTTCTGTATACAGATGTCTGATTTTCCTAGCACCATTTATTGAGGAGACTGTCTTTTTTCCATTGGATATTTTCTCCTGCTTTGTTGAAGATTAGTTGACCAGAGAGTCGAGAGTCCGTATCTGGGCTCTCTAGGCTGTTCCATTGGTATATATGTCTATTTTTGTGCCAGTATCATGTTGTCTTGGTGGTCATAGCTTTGTAATATAGCTCGAAATCAGGCAACGTGATACCCCAGCTTTGATTTTCTTTTTCAACATTTTCTTGGCAATTTCAGTTCTTTTCTGGTTCCATACAAATTTTAGGACTTTTTTTTCAGCATTTCAAAAGATGCCATTGGTATTTTGATTGGGATGGTGCTTTGATTGGAAAATATAGATTGCTCTGGGAATCACAAACATTTTAACAATGTTTATTCTTTCAATCCATGAGCATGGAATGTTTTCCCATCCTTTTGTGTCTTCTTCAATTTCTTTCATGAGTGTTTTATAGTTCCTAGAGTATAGATTCTTTACCTCTTTGGTTAGGTTTACTTCAAGGTATCTTATGGTTTTTGGTGCTATTGTAAATGGAATCAATTCTCTAACTTCTCTTTCCATAGCTTCATTGTTAGTGTATAAGAAAGCACCTGATTTCTGTGCACTGATTTTACATCTTGCTACATTACTGAATTGCTGCATGAGTTCTAGTAATTTGGGGATGGAGACTTCTCCACAGAGAGTATCAAAATTCTAAATGGGATGAAAGACCTCAATGTGAAACAAGAATCCATCAAAATCCTAGAGGAGAACATAGGAAATAACTTCTTCGACATTGGCCACTGCAACTTCTTTCAAGACACATCTCCAAATGTGAGGGAAACAAAAGAGAAAATGAACTTTTGGGACTTCATCAAGATCAAAAGCTTCTGCACAGCAAAGGAAACAGTCAACAAATCAAAGAGGCAACCCACAGAATAGGAGAAGATATTTGCAAATGGTACTACAGACAAAGGGCCGATATCCAAAATCTATAAAGAACTTCTCAAACTCAACCCCTAAAAAATAGATAATCACGTCAAAAAATGAGCAGAAGACATGAACAGACACAAATGGCTAATAGCCACATGAAAAAGTGTTCATCATCATTAGCCATCAGGGAAATTCAAATCAAAACCAAATTGAGATACCACCTTATACCAGTTAGAATGGTAAAACTTGACAAGGCAAGAAACAACAAATGCTGGAGAAGTTGTGGAGAAAGGGGAACCCTCTTACACTGTAGGTAGAAATGCAAATTGGTGCAGTGACTTTGGAAAGCAATGTGGAGATTCCTCAAAAAATTAAAAATAGAGCTACCCTATGACCCAGCAATTACAACACTGAGTATTTACCCCAGAGATACAGATGTAGTGAAAAGAAGGGCCGTATGCACCCCAATGTTCATAGCAGCATTATCCACAATAGCCAAACTGTGGAAGGGCAGGATGCCCTTCAACTAACAGATGGATAAAGAAGATGTCGTCCATACACACAGTGGAATATTACTCAGCCATCAGAAAGGATGAATACCCAACTTTTGCATCAACACGGATGAGACTAGAGGAGATTATGGTAAGTGAAATAAGTCAAACAGAGAAAGTCAATTTTCATGTGGTTTCACTTATTTGTGGAACATAGGAATAGCATGGAGAACATTAGGAGAAGGAAGGGAAAAAACAAAGGGGGAGAAAACAGAGTAGGAGATGAACCATGAGAGACTATGGACTCCAGGAAACAAACTGAGGGTTTCATAGGGGAGACAGGTGGGGGGCTGAGTAAGCCTGGTGGTGAGTATTAAGGAGGGCACAAATTGCATGGAGAATTTATCACTCAAGATAAATTCATACACAAACAATGAATCATGGAACACTACATCAAAAACTCATGATATACTGTATGGTGAGTAACACAACACAATAAAAAATAATAAAGATGTTTTATTTGATGTCACAAAGTTGTTTGTTGTTTTTTTTTTTTTTTCAAATAGACTAGATTTCCAATACCATTTGCTAAATTTTAGGAGCATATTGTTAGGAACACATTCTTTCCCTCTATGTACTTAGGTATTCTGGAGTCTTAAGTATTCTAGAGTAGATTACACTGCAATTTATTCTGATTCACTGTTCTGACAATTCAGTGGTAAATCACAGTTTTACTTGGTGAAGATTATACACTGATATTTTATAGGGTAAACATCTCTATCAACTATATATATAGAAAAATAGTAAGGCCCATCTAGGCATGATTTTCATGTGTTCGCTCTTACTAGTGAGCACAAAAACATCAAGTGGTTTACAAAACTGCACTCACTAATCTTTGGGGAATAATTCTTAAGTTGAGAAAAGAAATGATAACTATCTTTAATTGAAATCTCTTTCTAGACCTTTGCTGGGCTCTTTATATGCATTAAACAATTCTCAAAACAATCTGATAACATTACTGTTTTTATTATTTTCATTTTATTATTTTCATTTTACAGAAGATAAAGCTGTTTAAAAGGCTTGGGAAATCACAGAAGCTAACTGTCAAGAGGGTCCAAAACCATGGAACCTTGGAACATATGCTTGTTCATGGCCAGACAGCTACGATGCCTATAATAATCCTCCAAATTCATGAGCATATATGGGAGAGAAGTGAAAATGGACAGGGACAACAGATTTCTGAGACCCCTGGATCTCAGCAGAATTGGGGACAGTGGTGCAATCTCCTATCGGTTCACCCTGTTTCCATTCAGAAGTGGGAGCTAGGTGCCAATCTCACCCTTGGCTAACCCTATTTTCTAATCCTGCTTATGGAGCACTGCGAGAATGAAATTTAAAAATTATGGCAGAGGCAAGCCTGGGCTACAGCAGATAAATTGTCCACATAATTGGATGAACAACTAACCTAGAGAGATGTTTTTTGTTCAGCAATAAACTAAGATGATAAAAAGCAGCAAGAAAACCTCAAAGTTTCTTCACCTACCCTTCGACACCAATGTCACACATTATTATCCTCAGTTGTGTTTTGATATCTCAGGGTAGTAGAAACACAACCTATGTCTAATAATCACCTGGCTTGGAGCCACTTACAATATGTTTTGAACCATTTCTGATAGGTCTCACCTATGACTGTGATTTTTCAAAACTAATAAATACTTACCAGGTTATAACTTTTAAATGTAATCATTAGTGAATGTTCTTTTTGCTCAAAAATTTCCATAACCCTGCCCCTATCCCCAGCTGTAGTCTACTTTGCCTTCCCTGCTGGCATTTTTCTCCTGTGGCAATGCTCAACTCCCATGGTGAATCTCCCGAGGAATGTCTAGCGTCTTGTCCTAACTACCTAAGTCTGCCTAGTACTTCTACGAAGAAAACTAGGCTGAGGTCTTCAATTGCTTATAAACTATCTTTTTTACTTTATACACTTAGGCCTGTGTATCATTTTCAAAGTGTATAAATTCGATTATAATTTTTCAGTTGTAAGTAACAGAAAATCAAAATCAAACAATCTTAAACCACAAATGGGATTTATAAGAATTTAATCAAGCATGGGTGTTACTTGAAAGCACAGTTTGATCGGGTGGGTATGACACCATCTGAGCTCAGGCTCAATCCATGTTTTTTTGTTTTGTTTTCCCTTTCCTTCTCAGGGCAGCTTTTTTTTTTTTTTTTATATCCAAGGAGAAGAAAGCCAACCTTTTGAAATTAATTCTGATTGGACAGATTTAGTTTACTCCTAACACAATGGCCAAAAGGAGGGAATGCACAGGATCAAAAGATCTGCTCCTTAAATTCAAGGCCTTGAGTCAGCTTTCCAAGTAGCTCATGAATTCTCCACACAAAACCTCAAAAACTCAACTTTTTCCTATTTGGAAGGGAAAGTGGAAATTTAAGCTCTCAACACAAGAAACATAGTACTTATACACTAATGTGTTCCCAGCTTTGAAAGGATGTGGCTTAGACATAACCATTTCAAACACATTTGATGACAAATTAACAGCATACCTATTATATGTTATAAATATGAACACTGACAGATGACAGATTATGGAATTTCTAAAGAATTATGCTGTGTACTTAAGTGTTCATTTAAAATGTTTTAAAAATCAATCATAAAACACTGTAACATGCCACTTTAAATATGTATCCCAATTCTGTACTTAACACAATCCATTAAAATATTTTTAACCATTTTTATTGTTCTGAGTCTCTCATAGTGACACATTATTGACAGACTCCTCATAGCTTCTTAAACCTATAATTGCTCTCAAGAATTTGCTCAGTGAATTATCTGAATAACTTACATGATAGCAAATATTAAAATTATTTAAAATAAGTATTTTTAATAAAACATACTAATTGGTTACTAAACATTAAAATTTTTTGACTATACTGTTATGCTCATAAAGCTTTTTAAGCTCAATATTTCTTTTTTATGATTGTTCATTTATCACTCAAGATAAATTTAAGAATCATTTTTTACCAATTTTAAATGAAATCCAGTGGAGAACACATTTCTTCACACTGATTTATGACGTTCTGTTGTCCTTCCCACTACCATATAATATTATTTTCCATTTCTTAAACCCTTAATAAATTTTATAATATTCAGGTAAAACCTGAACAATTCTTGTTAAACTTCTTTAAACCTATTTTAAGAATTGTGTTGCTTTTGGGAATAGGCTCATTTGTTCATTACATATTCTAACTGATATGTTACATTAAAGAAAAACAACTACTAACTTTATGTGTTTTTATCTGGTGACTTTATTGATATATTTATAATATGTAATGTTTTTTATTTAGGAATTATAGTCACCTGCTATTAAAAGGTAATAATAAGAGAAATAATAGTGAATTAAATAAAAGTTGTTTTCTTCCTCATGCTAATTAAGTCTAGTAGAGACTGGGGTTCAGGGCTGACATAGTAGCTCAATCAAGAACTGAACTTCTTTCTCTTCCAGCTTCATGGTTATATCTTCATGCCCCAAGTTGCTGAAACTCTATCCATCATATCTGTATTCTAGGCATCAGTATGAGGGTAAATGTAATCATCCCAGTTGCCTACTCCTAACCCCTATTTTATGGAATCATCCGCAAAGTATCCAATAGGTTTATTTTATATCTCATGTGTCAAATAATAGTCAAATAACCAAATCTATCTGCAGTGATTGCTGAGAAATGTCGAAATGTCTTTTACTTAGATATATTGTGCTCTAATGGGCACACTCTTAGTAAGAAAAAAAGGGGAGAGAGGCAGGGTAGGCTGTCGGCTGCTTTTCCATGAATAATTTTTCAGATATTTTGTATAACTTCTCAGTATTTAATCTTTAACATTTACTGATTTCTTTGATTTTATCCTTCATATTCCTAACTTACATATCTTTAGAATCCTAAAAGATCATTAAATGGTAATAATAATGCTTTAAAAAAATGACAGTAATCATGGTATTTTTTTTTGTATCTACCAGACTATGATAAGCAATATTCATATTTTAATTTGCTTGAGAACATTAAGGAGCCAACTAGAGAACCTATATAACAGTTCTCACTTTATATTTAAGGATATGTAATTTGCCACTTAAATATTTCCAAATATTATTTTCATTTAACTGTGAATTTTATAATTTCTTTTGCTTTTCTTCACTTTGCCTGAAATTAATATTGTTATGCTAGTTTCCATTTTACATTTTAATCATAAATACTGTGTTGGAACTTTTCTAATCAATATTATATCATCCTCTTATTTGCATTTATTGTCTCCTAATACCTAAATCGTTTGAAAGTGGAAAATAGTTTTCCCATTCAGCAACTATGCATTGAGAGCCTAGTATGTACCAGGTACTATTCATTCTTGATGTTTCCACTAGAAACAAACTTTAATTCAACCTAATATTAATTTTCTTCTGAGTGGTGAGTTTAAAAGTTTTCTTTATTTAATAATTTATATGATTTCAGTTTCTATTATTTTGTTTTATGCTTTTAGTTTTTTTTAATTTTATTTATTTATTTTCTTATTTGAGAGAGAGAGAGTGTGTGTTTGTGTGTGTGAGGAGGGAGAGGGGCAGAAGGAGAGAGAAAAGGAAAGAATCTCAAGCAGACTCCAAACTGAGTGTGGAGTTCAACCCAGTGCTCAGTCTCATGACTCTGAGATCAGGACCTGACCAAAACCAAGAGTCTGATGCATAACTGACTGAGCCACCTAGGTGCCCCCTAGATTTATTTTAACTCTTCATTTTCTGATGTGTGTTCTTTGTTATTTTCCATGGATTTAAAAGCAATGCCTCCCATTTCATAATTGTACCAGCAATTATTACACTGATAAAAACAACATAAAACCTGCATTTTCCAAGTCACAAAGTCAAGAATGAAAGAATATGATTTTTCTCAATCCATAAAACCATCCCTTCTGTATTTATTTTTTGAATGTGAAAACCAAGTAATTACAAGAAATGTCTTAATGCTATTTAAGTTGAGGACATATGGTTTCATATAAAGAAGCTTCTACCCTCTAGAGACTGTCCTTGCAGGAGAAAGTAAAATACAGGCCACAGATTAAGAACTGAGTCAGAACTAGATAACAAAGGTGAATGGTGCTATCTCCCAAACCAGCTAGGAATATTTTTTTTCATTTTTGCTGACCAGTGCATAAACTCCCAACTTGAGGATGAATCCAAATATAAATGGGAAGCAGAGTGCTTCTTTCAACTAAGGACTACACGATGGTCAGAAATTCCCTTTCCCTGTGCCTGTTCCAGACCTCACACTTCAGTCAGTTGGGGCAATTTAACATGATGGGAGGCTATGTCACTTTCTGGCTATGTGACCTTGGAAAAGTTCCTTTGACTTTCTGCCTCAGTTTCCTCAAATATAAAATAAAGATAAAATGGACATTAAAAACACTGTCCAGCTCCTTGGGTTATGATGAGTTTTGAGCGAGTTAAAATACACAGAGAACTTACGACAGCCAGTAACATAGGGTAAGCACTGTATTTGGCAAATACATAAAAATATATGTCCTGAAGGACTTCGAATCCCAATGGAGTGATTCAGTTCTGTAGGATGCTCTAGATAATATAAAATGGTACCTTCAGAGTCAAGACAATGTGAACACCCTAAGAGGATACTGCCTGTGGCTGGATGTTGGCCACACCTTCTCTCCCTTCGTTCCTATTTGAGCCTGGCCCACCATCTTTCCCTTTGACTATCTGAGTTACTAAATATCTTCCAAAAAGATTCCTTTGCTGCTTAAATTAAAATGTCTCTGTTTTTGCAGACAAGTACTCAGATTTATACTAAGCACTCTATTTTATGCTTCATAATACATTCTGTACACAATCTCAATTAAAAGTTCACTTTTAAAATTTATCAGCCAGATTATAAACTCAATGAAAGAAGGAGCTGCTGCCAGTTATATTCTCTGGGGTATTCTAAACGTTTAATACAGTGACTGAGACACATTCCCTATAATTGCATGTTTGAATGAGTGGGAGAAAAGGATAGGAGAATGAATGACTATAGGTTTTGATGGGCAAAATAAGGGAAAAACAATCTATTGCCAATTATCCCCTATAGAAAACACTGAGCTGACATGTATATTTTACCTTTACTGTAATGGTAAAGTAGCGAAGTTGGTGTAAGGCTTGAACAAGGGTTTCCATTTTTAAAAGATACTAGAAGCATTTCAAAATGCTTCACCAGCATACAAAAGAAGCCTGAAAGTAAAAATGCAAATTAAATGTCACTTAACCTTACCATATGAATCTGAATGTCCTTTGTGAATTGTGATAGCTTTTCAAAACTATGCTATTTTAAGAGAACAAATTGCACCCTTTCTGCAAATATCATAAGGGAATACTTGTTACAGCTTAAACACACAGTTGTCTATGGTGCCTTGGGAGATTAATTATTGTCACAAACACATAAAAAGTAAACATAACAATATATGACCCATGGGATTCCTATTGATTTTAGTTTAATTTGCCAAAATTCAAAAACCCCATCTTTATATAATATCAGAAAGAGAAGTTTAGCTGATGAGTTTATCCTCTGTGCTTTTTAGGAGTTCTGCAATTGTTAAGAAACTGCTTTGAATAGACCAATGCAATTGAACTTTTTCCATTCACTCCAGGTAAAATGAATGACTATCATTTTACTTCAGATCCTTTAACCTTGAAAAGCCCACTGCCCTCCGCAAGTCCCCACCAAAAAATAAATAAAGAAAGAAAGAAAGAAAGAAAGAAAAGAAAAAGAAAAATTTTACCAAAAGCAAGGGTTTTGCTATATTACTAAAATAACATATTCATTACAATTCCATTCTCAGCACATGGATAAGAGTTGAATTCCATATTCTTTTTCTTACCCTAGTGACTTAGGCTAGAGGGAAGAGAGGGAAGTCTTATTTATGAACTAATTACAAATTTCTCCTTTTCCCACTTTCCACTCCTGTACCTTCAGTCTTTATTTCATTTCTTATCCTTTTGTATGCACAGATCTCCTTTCATTTTTTTAGCCTTTTTCTACTCACCATTGTTTATTAGGCCATTTTTTTCTTCTCATATTACTTTCACAAATATTTTGAATAAATTGTCTTTGTCAAATACATTTCTACAATACCTAGTTAAGTTCCATGAATCCATATTACTATGATAATAAGGTCTCAGACGTCATTACTTCTGAATGTCTTCAACGGCTTACTAAATGCTAAATTCAGAGATCATCTTTTATGATTTCTCTGTGGTATTTATATTTTCATCATCATTAAAAAAATATATTCCTTCTTTTGGTTAGTAAGATTTTGCACTATTCTGAACTTACTACCACTAATAATTCTTTCTATCTCATTATTATATTCGTCCTTCTGCAGCATAAAAATGTGATTCTCAATTCATCAATGTTTTTGTTGTTGTTGTTATTGGTTTTTTTAAAAATCTTCTCTCTCACGTCTGTTATGCTAAAATGATAAAGGTATGGATATGTGAATATGTGACACACTTATAATTGACTATTTTAGGTTTTTTTAGATCTGATTTGATTATCATTTTTCTCTGCTCACACTGAATGACAATGATGACCTCTCTATAGCAGGTGCCCACATGCCAATATTCTCCCAAGTACCCTGAAGGGTAGTACCCATTGCAAAGCTCCTTCAATTCAAATAACTAGCTTTGGATCAACTTCTTTCAATCATCTTCAGCTCCTGCCCCTACTGGTGTGCTTCAATCCTAAGGAATCTATTAAATTATTGGAAAAGAGATAAAAGTAGCAGGCCAACAGGGCAGATAATAAGGAATAGTAAGATTTAAAAAAAAAAAAAAACAAAAAACAACTAACTGATTAAATAAAAAAGCATGAAAAAAGGAGGAAAAAAAGCAAAGAGAAACAAGTAACAACACAACAGATTTAAGTTTAACCATCCTACTCATGTTAAATACAAACGTTCTAGAATGCACCAATATAAAGATAATGACAGATTAGATAGAAATATGAAGACATGGATAAGTTAAGGGTAAATAATGGAGAACATAGTATTTAACTACTAAGTAAACAAATTCTGGAGTGACTAGACTATTAGACAAAGGAGACTTCAGAACAAAGAATAGCACCAGGAGCAAAAGGAAGACTGCATCATTAAAAAAATAGGTCAAGTGTTCACACACCAAGAAAAACCCACCATAATCTTAAATGTCTGTGTGTGTTAACATTAAAATTTCAAAATACATAAAACAAAAAGTGATATAACTAAAAAGAGGAGTGAACAAATCCAAAATTATAGCTGTGGTCTTCAACTTTCTTTTACTAAGTAGTACAGAAAGTTTAAAAATTCAGTAAAAGTATGAAATATTTGAACAACACTAGCCAACTGGAACTAATGGATAATTATAGAGTGAATAGATAATTATAGAACACTCCACTCAATATTAGCAGAAGATATGCTTTTTCCGAGAGCATAAGGAACATCCATCAAAGTAGAGCATATTCTAGATCATAAATAAGCCTAGGAATATTTAAAAGAATTTAAATCATATGAAGTATATTTTATAATCATTATGGAATCAAAATGGAAATTAACCAGAGAAAAATTCCACCAAAAAATTTCAAAAGAAACAATATGTTAATAAGTCACTGAGAATATTATAAAATATTTTGAATTCATATAAAAATCAATATATCAAAACTTAAAGGAGGCACCTAAAAGATTACCACATAAAAACCAAATACATTAGGAGTGCCTGGATGGCACAGTCAATTGAGCATCTGACTCTTGGTTTCAATCAGGTTATGATTTCAGGGTCATAAGATTGAAACCCATGTTGGGTTCTGTGCTCAAGGCAGAGTCTACTTGAGATTCTTTCCCTCTACACCCCTCCCCAAAATAAATAAACAGCTCCTTAACAATAAAGAAATGAAGGAATAATAAAAACTAAATACATTAAGTCAATAAAGAAGAAATAGCCTGAGTAGTCTTTACTTCTATTAAAGAAATTCCTTTCTGAAATATCTCACAATGTAAAACAGTCCACTTGGGTTCACTGGTAAATTCTTGCAGACATTTAAAGAAGAAATAGCTCCAATTTTGCACAATCTCTCCCAGAAAATACAAGAGAAGAAAATACTCTGTATTTATATTATGAGAACAGTATTATCATGACACTAAAACCAAAATGTTCACTGGAATTAAATACTAAAAATCAATTTCTGTTGTTCTATTTATTACTCTAATATCAAGGAGAAAAAAGGAAACCAAATTCCATAAATGAATACATGTTTCATGATGTAAGTAGTTCTTGGGTATTGTGATAGAATAAATGATGAAATGATGTAAGTAGTTCTTGGGTATTGTAATGGAATAAATAATGAAATGTGATAATAACTACTGTACAAGGATGATACACTGGCCTCCCAAATACCAAAATTATTTTGTTACTATTGTAAGATTTGGGGGAACTCTAAATATTTTTGTTTAAAAATATTGATTTTGTTTTGTATGACCTCCAGCATACAGTCCATAAGAGTAACACAGATCTGTTACCAACACAACAAAAAAACTACCTCCTTAAATTCCAAAAATGGCCCTTCTGAGGAAATATTGGTCATATATCTCCTTTAAGAATCATTTCTAAAGGTATTTTTAAAAAAAAGAAAAGGAAAAATTTTGGCAATGTTAATATACACTTCTAAGCACTGTTATTAAAATAACTGTTCAACCTCAGTTTATGTAACTCTTTTCAAATATAATTATTTTATCCTCAGATTTTAGAGCTGAAAATTTTCTTCTACTCAAAGGTATATTAATTTTTGACCAAAAAGAAAAAATTACTTCTGAAATTTAATCTCATTTACATATGTGAAGGAGATTTATTTAGGTATAAACATTTGTGTTTCTTCAATTAAAAATTAAAATGTTAGTGTGATTTCACATTTAATTAAAATATTATTCATTGAAAAGAAATTATAATATATATCAGAAGTTCTCATCTCCAAAATCTCTCCCCAAATGCAATGAGATATTCCCTAAACGAAAGTCATGTTTTCAAAGATTTAGGAGATTCGTTCATGATAGAAAAAGACAGAGAATATGCTATTCTCATATTCTAATCATCATCAGTTGAAAAACTAGAAGATAATCCAAAATACAAATGCTCAAACAATAGTGGATTCAAAAATTTTTTTTCTAAAGGGGATTCATCAAAATCTTTATGAGAATTTAAAATACATAAATACAATTTAAAAGTTTTAAGACTGGAAATCTATTCTTTTAAATATTTCTCTGGCAAATATGAAATATTATACATGTATGACTATATGTGCATATAAATATATATACATACATAGATCTATATATTTACTGGGAGAAGATTCAGAATATTCCTGTTTTCCATTGCATTGTATGACCAAGGCATTTTTTTTTTTTTTTAATTTCTTTTGGGCCTAACAGTATTCATTGTTTTTGCACCACACCCAGTGCTCCATGCAATATGTGCTCTCCTTAATATCCATCACCTGGATACCCCAGCCCCCTCCCCCCCCCCCCCCCCCCCCCCCCGCCAACCCTTCAAAACCCTCAGGTTGTTTTTCAGAGTCCATGACCAAGGCATTTTAAGAGATACACCATTTGGGGCACCTGGGTGGCTCAGTGGGTTAAGCTTCTGCCTTCGGCTCAGGTCATGGTCCCAGGGTCCTGGAATCGAGCCCCACATCAGGCTCTTTGCTCAGCAGGTAGCCTGCTTCCTCTTCTCTCTCTCTGCCTGCCTCTCTGCCTACTTAGGATCTGTGAAATAAATAAATAAAATCTTTAAAAATAAAATAAAATTAAAAAAAGAGATATACCATTTTTGGAAAAATAAATAAAAAGGAATTTATAGGAGAATACCTCTTATATTTTTCATATATGCATATGTGGTGTAAGTGCCTGACAGTTAAGCCTTTTCGATTTAAAGTGCCCAACATTAAGCTTTTGATTGCTGAGTCTTCCATTTCAAAGGTATCCAAGCTGAATAAACATACTGCCACCTTATGACAGGCTACCAGCAAAACAACTAGATAAGGAATCTGGCCTCTTACCTAAGACATTCCCTTTTTAGAAAGCCCAGGGTAGTGACCCCACTTTTCCCTTGCCTCACACTAACTTATACTCATGTTTTTAATTCATCAATATGAACCCACCAAGCCCTAGGAACCCCACTCTTGAACACCCAGTGAAGACTTTACCCCAGCGCTGCACTCTCCCTGTTCCTTTGCAGCCTCCCTGTGTCATCAGGCCTATCATGTAGCCTCCAGGAACTGTGAGTAATAAACATTGTTTGTTGCTTTTCCAAAGTCATCTCATGGTTGTTGCTGAGGTACAACTTGCATTCATAATAAGAATAATAAGGGCCCTTTGGAAAAAGGCTTTGTCTCTAATGGGGGGCAACGTCTGTAGGGACTCAGCCCAAGCAGTACCAGGTGAGTGCTGCAGGCATCCCTAGGTGAAAGCACCACTATCAGGAGGCTGAGACCAACATATAAGCGGACCTACTTTTTGTTGCATTTTTGTTTCTAAGTTGCATTCTGGGAAAGAATTGTCTATTGGGAATGGTAAAGCTGATGTGATAATGGAAGCTACACTTTCACCCCATGATTACATGTACAGGACCAATATCATTCTGCTGTTATAACGGAAAAAAAGTATTTACTTTAGCATGTTTTTATTCAAAGTATTTTAAACAATTCGAGTATTACAATCATATATTTAACTTCCTCATTTCTCCATCGTCTGTTTTTTACATAGTTGATTCATCCCTAGAACACCACATATTAATCAGCTACTGCCACAGTAATGCCACATAACAAAACAACAGAAAACACGCTCATGTGCCTGTGGGTCAGACAGTTGAAAGGTGTTGAGTCAGACTGGGTCATATGGAGCTTGGTCTGCTTCCTTTGTCTCTCTGTCTCCTTTGATTGATGGGCAGCTTCTTCTGGTGGTGTCAGAAGTACAAGAGAGGCATCGCGACTACACAAGTGTATTCAAGCTCCTGTTGCCATCACATCTACTCACTTCCTATTCATTAAAGCAAATCACATGGTTTATAGTATCAAGGAAGCATACGCCATCCATCACGGAGTTGTGGCAGATGTGTGCAAGCAAAAGGAGAGTGAATGCCTGTAACGAACAATTTTATTTACTATATATAATATAGCCTCAGCATCACTGGGTTTACAGTAACAAAACCCAATTTTAAGTACTAATTCCACAAGTTTCTAACAGATGACATAGGATAATATTTGTCATCCATGACATGAAAATAATAACTATTTTTAAAAGTTTCATGTGTGCTATGATCTAAGGGCACACATGTTTTGTAACCTATAAAGAAAAACAGAAACATAAGAGAGGTACTTAGAAATGTTAGATGACTCGACGCAGATGATGATGGTTATTAAAACAAGGTGGATTCTGTTCTGAAACAACAACAAAAAACCCATATGAAAATCCCTATATTCCCCAATAAATACAGGATTTTCCCAGTCTCCAAATGTGTGAGTGATTTCAAAGGCAGAAAAGCATAGCAAATATAAAACACTTAGCAAGTTGGCAGATTCACTTCCCATTAACCTAAGATGTTTGTATAATACACCATTTACACAAGGTATGTTCCCCAAGGTTTTTTTTGTTTTTTTTTTCTTCATGGAACAAATAGAAAACAGAATCTGAAAAGAAGCATCCTGCATTATAAGAAGACTAAAGAAATACATTATGACAATGTTACTATTGATGTTTTCTTTTCCTAAAGCTCATATATAAATGATTATAAAAAAAAGACCACAAATTAATGTCCTCATTACAATGTAACATCACGAAAAAAAATCTTTCTTTTTGACAATAAAAGGAATTATATATTTTTTTAAAGATTTATTTGTTTCTTTTAGAGAGAGAGCACACAAGCAGGAGGGGCAGAGGGAAAGGGAGAGGATCTCAAGCAGATTCTGTGCTGAGCACACAGCTTAAATGCAGGGCTCGATCTCATAACGATGACATTGTGATTGAGCTGAAATCAGGAGTTGGATGCTCAACTGACTAAGCCACCCAGGTACCCCAAAAGAACTGTATTTTAAAATTAACTAATTAGAAAGATGAAAAAATAATTTTATTTTGAACCTGTATGTCCTAAAGGGAGAGGACAATTCCCAGAGTAGCCTTTAGAAAAATAAAATACTGAGGCGAACCATAAGAGACTATGGACTCTGAAAAACAACCTGAGGGTTTTGAAGGGTCAGGGGTGGGAGGTTGGGGCAACCTGAGGGTTTTGAAGGGTCAGGGGTGGGAGGTTGGGGGAACAGGTGGTGGGTAATGGGGAGGGCACGTTTTGCATGGAGCACTGGGTGTTGTGCAAAAAGAATGAATACTGTTACGCTGAAAAAATAAATAAAATGGAAAAAAAAAAGAAAAATAAAATACTAAGACATTAACAGAAGTCTTAGGAGAAATTGTACTATGGATGGATTATACCATAAGTATGAGGTTGATATAGATAGTTCATGCTGTTTATAATAATATGTAATATTACTGAATACCTAATTTAACATTATTAAGAGTAACGGAAAATAATGAATAACAAAATATGCAAAGAAAACATGATACCAGCAAGTTCATCAGTTAGAAACTGTTACTGTTCGTATATAAGAGAAAATTTAGTGGCTTAAGAAAGATACAGGAACATGTGGAAATTAAGACAGAATTGAAGTAACTTGTCCAGTATTCCAAATATAGTAAATGGCAGAGTTAGGTTTCAAGCCCACTAAGTCTGCTAGCTAAACCCATGCACTCAACTACCACACTATATTTCTGCTTAATATAGTCTTAATATCTTAGGGAAATATATTACATTTATATATTCTACCCTGCTAGATTCTCCTGGAAAAATATCAGACAATAACATTTAATATGACTTATGTCATATTTTGTGGAGGCCGAGAAAACCAAGGCCGTCCCACCTCAGGTTTAGCCTTAGCATAAGTACAGCCATGTTAGCTCCAGCAGCCATCTCAGACACCTGTGCCCAAGGGTTGAACTTTCCCCCACCCTGCTTTAGTAACCCTACCCTGTTTTGGTTCCAGGAATCCCCACCCTGCTTTAGTAACAGGAACCCATAAATACCCCTGCCTTAACTAAGCTCGGGGTCCAAGTCCCTATTCGGCTGTGTCGGGTATACTTGGACCCAAGCTTAAGCTTGTTGAATAAACCCTCGTGTGATTGCATTGGTGCTTGGCTCCTTGGTGGTCTCTCAGACGTGAAAACTCGGGCACTACAATTTGATGACATTTAATATAATAACACTTAATATGACATGTCATTTTTAAGGCTGATGATCCTAAAATATGCAGATGGTAAATTTAATACATGCAAATTCTCCTATAAAACTTTGATACAATTGTTTTGAAGTTAATACGATGCTGTTTCTGTTTCCAAAGAAGTCTATCATAGCAGTGCCTTTTTGATGCGATTAAAATTAATTGATAATACTGAGCAATCCAAAATTCGGTATTGTTATTTTCAAAGAAATAATAGTGCTCAAAAAATCAGCTTTGGGAATCTATGTAATTACATTTTTAACTATCAGGCAATAAGTACTACCAATATTTTCTCTTTCATCCGCAGTCAGAATCTTTTGCCAGTTTCTAAACATGTCACAAAAATGCAAAAATAATATATAAGGAAAAGAGAGCATCTAAAATTCAAAGGACCAAATGGATGAAGATTTAAGAGTGCCTTTTAATCATATTATGTCACACTAATACTTATCCCTAATTCAATAACAATAGCCTAACATTGTGATTCCTTCTCTATTTGTTCTTACAATGAAACCCTTAGTTAAAAATAATGTTCTTCTAAGAAGTTAATCATTTATATTTTAGAATGTTTTCATTTAATGCACTTATTTATTTGATAATTTGCCTAAAATGATTACAACATAAATGCATATTTTAACATTCCAATATAATTTGCCTCAGATAGATACTTTTTATTAGTGGCAAACCAATCAGCCTACATCCATTTCTTTCATCTTCACATGTCATATATTAGAAACCATTAATAGGCAAAATGATGCCTTGGAAACAGCACTATTCTTGAATCAAAGGTCTGGCACTGAGTCACCTGCTGTGTGACTCTGGAAACGTAATATTTAAAAGCTCTGAGCCTTTTCTTTTTCTTAAAAAATAGGAAAATATGATTAATGTGTCTTTCAGCATTACATAAGGCTTAAATGTGGTAATGTAATGATAAAGTGATTGTAAACTCTAAATAATAGACAAATGCAAAATTAAATTTTATTATTACCACAGCTTTAAAATCTATAGTATTTACAGATCCTTGAACAAAATAAAAGGTTAGGATATGAGAAGAGGTAATTGGCTATACTATTTAAATACAATAACATAATCCCACAGACTCTATTCCCATAATGAGAATAATTTTATCAAAACTAAGCAAATACACGAAAAAATCATTAAACATAGTGTATTAGTTATCAATTGCTGTATGAAAAATTGCCACAGAAATTAGCAGCACAAAACAAACTTCTAATCTCATATTTTCTGTGGGCCAGAATTCTGAGTGGTGCTGTGGCCACGTGAGCTGGGTGTCTGTGACATGGGATTCTTACTAGGGCACAGGCAAGATCTTGGCAGTGACTGCAGCAATTTGAAGGTTTGAGAGGCACTTGAGGATCCACTGCCAAAGAGCTCACTCATGTGGCTGTTTGCCGGTGACCTCAGCCTCTTGCCATGTGAGCCTTTCCAAAACTGGACCACTTTCTTACACACAAAAATAAACTCAATATGGATTAAAGACCTAAATTTAAGACTAAAGCCATAAAATTCCTCAAAGAAAAAAATAGTACTCTCTTAGACATCAGCCTTAGCAATATTTTTCTGGATTTGTCTTTTCAGGCAAGGGGAACTAAAACAAAAGTTAGCAATTGGGACTACTCAAACTAAAATGCTTTTGCATGGTTAAAGAAACCAGCAACAAAATGAAAAGGACATTTCACCCACTGAATGGTGGAAGATATTTGCAAATGACATACCCAATATGGGGTAATATCCAAATATATAAAGAACTTACACAGCACAACACACACACACACACACACACACACACACACACACACACACACACAAAAGAAAAATCTGTTTAAAAAAAAACGGGGGGCCTAAATAAGCATTTTTTCAAAGAAGTCATACAGATGGCCAACAGATACATGAAAAGATGCTCAACATCACTAATCATCAGGGAAATGCAAATAAAAAACCACAATAAGATATCACCTCATACCTATCCAAAGAGCTAGTATCAAAAAGACAAGAAATAACCTGAAATTAATAGACCACTGTATGTTAGGTATACTGGAGTTAAAGTTTTAAATAATTTAATAAAAAAGGTAAGAAATAATAAACATTGGCAAGATGTGGAGGAAAAAGGAATTCTCATGCACTGTTGATGAGTGTGAATTGGTGAGATCACTACGGTATGAAGTTTCCTCAAAAAGTTAAAAATAAAAATACCATATGATCCAGTGATTCCACCTCTGGGTGTTTATCTGAAGAAAACAAAAATTCTAATTTGTAAAGATATATTCAGTCCTATGTTTATTGTGGCATTATTTACAATACCCAAGATATGGAATCAACCTGTGTCCACTGAAAGATGAATGGGTAAAGAAGACGTAGTATACACATACACACACACATATATATGTACACATATCGCAAAATATAATATATATATTTAATATATATTTTTAAATATGACCTAAAAGGTACTATGCTAAATAAAATAAGCCAGACAGAAAAAAATAAATACTATATGAAATCATTTATATATATAGCTCCCCCCCAAAATACCAAAACAAATGAAAAATAAAAAACAAAAAGACTCATACAAAGAACAAACTGGTAGTTACCAGAGGGGAGGTGTGTAGAAGGATGGGCAAAATAGGTAAAGATTAAGAGGTACAAACTTCCAGCTATAAAATAAGTCACAAAAATGAAAAGTACAGCATAGCAAATATAGTCAATAATACTGTATACAAAATAATTTTGTATGGTGATAGATGGTAACTATACTTGCTATGGTGAGCATTTTGTACTATAAAGAATTTTCAAATCACTATATTATAGTCCTGAAATATACTATACTTAAAAACAAAAACAAAATTAAAAACCATCCACTCCTCATCCAAGTGAATAAATAATATAGGACTTGAGTGTTTTTACAACATGACAGATCTTTCCCCAAAGCCAATGATCTCAGAGAACAAGGAGGAAGCTGCAATAATCTCCATGGCAGACTCTCATAAGTTACACACTGTCACTTCTGTCATATTCTATTTGTTAGAAATAAGTCACTAAATCCCACACTTAAGAAAAATATTAAGCTCCACTTCCTGAAGGGAAGCAAAACATTTTTTAAAAGATTTTTTAAAAGATTTTTTAAAGATTTTTTTAAAGATTTCTTTCTTTCTTCCTTTCTTACTTTGAGAGAGAGAGAGAGAGCAAGCACAGGGAGGTAGGGAGGGGCAGAGGAACAGGGAGAGAGAGAATCTTAAGCAGACTCCCTGCTGAGCACAGAGCCCAATCTGAGACTCAGTCTCATGACCCTGAAATCCATGACCTGAGCCAAAATCACACGTCTGATGCTTAATTGATTGAGCCACCCAGGTACCCCATAAAAACTTTGTGCACACATTTTATAAGCACTTCAAAATTCAGTTCCACTATTAAATAGTGAAGGCTCATTGAGTGTGCATCAACTCCTTTATTTTTATTGTCATGAAGTCCTTCTAATGATACTATACAAATGATCATTTATCTTACGCATTCTCGTGAGAGGTATCACCCCTGAGGCCACTAAATCTAATCTCCGTAGGAGGAGCAAAAAGTATATATGTGTGTATGTATGCATGTATTTAAAAGCACAGATATATGTAAAGTATATAAGCAAATATACAGTATATATGCATATTAAAATTTCATGGAAGGGAGATTAGGAAAATAATATCAAAAAAAGCTCCTTAGGGTGGACAATAGTAGGAAAAAAAAAAGATTGAGCAGAACTGATTTCTCTTATTTCAATTTTAGCAAGACAGAATAAGTATTTAATTTTTCTAAATATTAAATCTTTTTCTATAGATGTCAGACAGTTGCTCAGTAGTTGTTAAATACATGAGTACATGGATGAGTACCTTAAGACTCAATTATCGGATTATCTGGCTAATTCAACCAACACCTCTTTCACACATTCACAGATAAATACCACATCAGCTCACACACACACAACTGCATACACATAGTTAAAATGGGGGACAAGTCAGATTCAATGCTTCCTTAGGTACTATCACAAAAGATCATCGGGGTCAGTTTGGAGAACTAGAAAAGGCACAGAGTAAGGGCACTAATGAGTAACTATTATTATTATTGTTGCTTTTACACTTAAATAAAATCAATAAGCTTTACGTTAAATCTTTATTTCAGTAAAAGGTTTAGGCTTAATGAGATACAGCTATGAGAGATCCCTGTATGGATCTTATATTAGCAGATGCTACTGGCAAAGAAATAGAGTCAAGGGAGAAACACAAGTCTAAAAGTTAATCTTCATCCGTACACTTTCAACGAGTTAAGAACAATTAAAAAAAAACAAACACCTATATATATGTAAATAATTTGCTTTATATTAACTTGGCATTAAAATCCCTGGTTTTATCAAGGGTTCTTTCTCAAGAAGTGATATCTAAGCATAATTATTTTACTAGTGTCTGTTTATCCTTAAACTGTCTCCTCTGATTTCTATTTTCAGAATAGAATTGTCAATTTCTCCAAATTACAGAATACTGAATAGTGGTTTAAAGTTGCATTGTGGGGGCTCTTGGGTGGCTCAGTGGGTTAAAGCCTCTGCTTTCGGCTCAGGTCATGGTCTCAGGGTCCTGGGATGGAGCGCCACTTCAGGCTCTCTGCTCAGCAGGGAGCCTGCTTCCCCCACCTCTCTCTGCCTGCCTCTCTGCCTACTTGTGATCTCTGTCATAAATAAAATCTTAAAAAAAAAAAATAAAGTTGCACTGTGGAGTTAAACAAGGCTAGGTTTCTTAGAACTACCTTCTTCCCTTTCCAGATGTGTTATTTTTATTCATGGACAGTATCATTGTGTATCTACCGTAGGGCAGGTACTGTTTTCGGAGAAGTAATACAATATGAAGTAAGAGATTGTTCCAATTCTCGTGGATTCTGTATTTTGAATGTGCCAAATTACCTAGTATTTCTTCAGTTCTCTACCTCTCTGTGAACTGAGGAATGTATTGCATCCTAGGTATAATGTGTTGCTTGAATTAAATATAATGTCTGTACTGAGCTTCACACACGCCCCAGCAGATACAGTTTACTCAATAAATTAATCGACGTCCCTCCAGTTATAGGACCCATATCATTAATTCCCATAGAGCATTTTCTAGAATTTTGACTCTGTATTGTATCATCATTATTTCCTTTATTTATAATCTTGAGACTCAGTTTCACTTTCCTATTTCAATCCACAGATTATCCACAGTAAGTCTATTAGAAGAACGAACATTCTTCTATGTGTCTATTATTAACTTCTTTCCTTGAAACACAAAGTTTAAAACAAATGACGAGAAATGTTTGGTTAGCCAGATAAATAATAAGCTTCTGTCTAAAACTGCATAGGACTGTCACATTACTACCAGGTTTATAGCAAGCTCCCTTCAGCAGCAAACTATTCCTCCACAGACTCCATTTTGGGGCCTTGTTTCAACCAGAGCTAAAGCAGTCTAGAAAGCCACTAAAGGCCTTAGGGAGGAATGTGGCCTCTGGGTCATGCAGGGTGAATTCAAAAGTCAACAGCGCTCAGAATCCATGTGACCACGGTAAAAGCCTTTACCCATCCTAGTATTTATTTCTCTCACCAAACAAGACAACAATCTACCCCATAGAGCTGTTGTAAAGGCTGAGTGAGCTATTCAAAGCAGCTGATACTGAAGCAACACAGCACAGTAAACCTCGGAAAGAATTACCAGTATTAGTAGCAGGTACTGCATACCGAAATATGCACATGAAACGACGACTTTGTCACATAGGCCAATGCGTTGGGTAGTACATCTGGTACCACATAACAGAAAACCTCGTGACTTACCCAGTGTAAAAGTTTCATTTTATTCTATATAACATGAAATCTAGAAGTAGGCAGTACAGGAGGCTCCAGAATGACTGAAGAATCTCAGGGTCGTCTTGTCTCGTCTTGTCTCATCTCATCTCGTCTTTTCTTTTCTTTTTTTTTTTTCTCTTCTCTTCTTTTCCCTCCCCTCCCTTTTCCTCCCCTCCTCCCCTCATCTCTCCTCTCCTCTCCTCTTCTCTTATTTCTTATTTTAACTCTTTCTCCCTGGCCATCCTTAACTCACAGCTCCTATGCCTAAAGTACTTTATGGCCCAATATGGCCCCTGAAGCAATATGCCATATCCTCTAGAAAGTATGTAAGAAAAAAAATGGGAAAACAGCAAATGGCACAGGTGAGAATCTTTTAAAAAGCTTTCACAGAAACCCTACAGACTAACATACTTTTTGTATCTAGCTCTATGGGAATCTTTACCTGCTAAAGAAGCGGGAACACTGCCACCCTAAATAAAACCAAGTTTCACTAGTTAAAGGTGAAAATTGATGTTAAACAGTCAAATAGCATCTCTCTCCTATACGAGGTTTTCTTTTAAAAAAGGGGTTAAAGATGAGCATGATGTTAGCTCAAATGGGTAGCTGACTCAGATAAAATGAAAATCTCGATGAGGAACCCCATTTTAAATTTGAGACTTGCAGACACAGCACATCACACAGCTCAAATCTTATATATGAGTATTTCAGCAGCAGTTTCACCTCTACTAGAAGCTTTGCCAATAATTCATATAACCACTCATTATGCAGCATGATTCAAGGTCTCTAACTCACACAGGGAATCAATTTTCATGCCACAGAACTATCATAGTAGAACAACTGTTGCTTAAGTGGTAAAATCAGGTAGTCGTGTAGTGTTTACATTATAACAACATGAAGCAAAAAGATCTAACACGTGCCACAAGTCCTTGAGCAGGTGACATTTATATATTCTGAACTTTAAAATTATCACCACAAAAAAATAAAATTATCATCACATTATCCTAACGATAAAGAAAAAAGATACAGAGTAGGTTGGGAAACTACATTCCTCATCATTTCTGTCTAAAATAACAGGGCTCCTTTCCTGAGGCAAACACCAAGTAACGCCAATGATTACCATGGTAACCACATTAAAAATAAAAAGAAAATGTGGAACTTTTTCAAGTGATAAATACACTTAAAATGCTTACTGAAGAATCCAATATATCTTGAAGCTTAATCCTGCAAGATATGTGTTTGAGATCATCAGTTTTAAACTCTAAATATTCTCCTCTTTCTTAAGGGAAAGAATTTCATTAAAGGACAAGTTTTGAAAAGTGTTACAATAGGAAAAAAAAAAGTTCAATTATGCTAATATTGGATATCTTTTACTAGAAATTAACAGAAAAGATTATGTCCAAGATGGGGAAGTGATCATCATCAGTTCCAAGTTGTATGAACATACCCATGAAAACAAGTAAAGCATATATGAAACCAGACTACTTCTTTCCCACTAGCGTGAATTAGTTTCTAGGGGATGAGTCTGAATGTACCTGCTCTAGACAAGTGTGACTTCATGGTTTCCACAACAAACCACTTCTGATGCCTCCAACTCTAGTTTTCAATCTCGCTTTCTGGTTCTACCACTCCCAGCCACGCCCCACCCCCAATAAGTAGAGCCAAAGCACTGAGTAGCAGCCTGAATCACACCTCAGTGAGCGGCTTCTGCCAAAGTATATCATGGTTTTCAGCACTGTGCTCTCTATGTCCACCACCCTCCCTCATGCAGCCCAACACTGGATGTTGTCTGGAGTAAGGGAATAGTCTTCTAAATGATTTTCCTGCTTCTGCCCTTCCCTTCTCAGTCTATTAGCCACAAAGTAGCTTGAGTAATCTATATAACTTTAAATCATGCCATCTTTCTTTAAACACTCCATGTTTTCCTATTGCACTTAGAATACAATCCAAATTTCTTATTTTGATTTGCAAAGTCCTATGTGATCTTGTGCTCATCTAGCTTATTGACCTGATGAACCCTCACTCTTCCCACTGTGATCTGGCAAACTCTGCTTTTTCCTGCCGTTTAGCACCCAAGTTAGTTCCACACATAGACCTTTGCACTGTGGTTCACTCTTACCTAAAAGTTTTACTCCCTTTCAACTTGTCCTTTTAATGTTTACTTTTCAGTTAAAGTCCCTTAGAAGCCTTTCCTTTCCTGCCTATAAAAGAACAATTTACTATCATTTGACCCACGTTCCTTCCCTGTTTTACTTTCCAAAATAACACTTATTACTACTCAGTGACTCTATTCTTTAAATAAATTTTTAATTAATTTAATTGTATTTGTCTATGCTTCCCAGAGTGTAAGCTCTTGGAAAATAGAGACCAGGGGCGTCTGGATGGCTAGGTGGGTTAAGCCTTTGCCATCGGCTTGGGTCATGATCTGGATCATGATCTCCGGGTCCTGAGATATAGTCCCGCATCAGGCTCTCTGCTCCCCGCTCTCTCTCTGCCTGCCTTTCTGCCTACTTGTAATCTCTCTCTTTGTGTCAAATAAATAAACAAAATCTCTTAAAAAATTTAAAAAAAGAAAATAGAGACCGTATCTGCCATTTTACTTCTGTAAGTATTACCGGTATCAGTAAGTATTAATCAGTATTAATAAGAAGTCTCTACATGTTTTAATAAGATAGCCTTTAATAAAAACTTTAAAAAAGCATAATTGAAAGAATCCTCTATGAATAACTGATGCCATTTATTGTAATTATAAAGTCACCAAAAATTCATATCCATTTTGGAAGTGCTTATCACCTAAAATATGCATTAGAATGCGTATGTCTATGGGAGACAGAAATCATTATTTCATTGCTTTTCTTTAGCAAATCATTAATGGTAAGTTATGAATCACCAAACTAAGAGATAAAAAGATGGAGATAATGAAACACATTTTTAAAGTCATCAGGAAAAGAATAATGTTAAAAGGGAGTTAGGAGAAGAAATTTGAAATTTCTCAAACATCTGCTCTAGTAAGCCCTCAAAAAAAAAAAAAATTAGAACCCTGAATGACAAGAAGAAGAGTGCTTAAAAGAAAGAGAAATTGATGATAAAGAAGTAACAGAGTAGCAGTAAATACAAAGATCCTTTACAATTTCCTGAAGGTATCACTAGTTTTCAAACAAATGATTATTTTATCTCAGCCTAACTTCTCTCAATGAAACTTTGAAGGCAAAACCAAAAAATAACATAAAATAACAAAGAACTCTAAATCCAAAATTCAAAAGCAAAACAATAAAATGTTGTAGCAATTTCAGCAGAATTAGTATGAGAAAGTACAAATAATTACTGAAAGCACATTAGACTGCAAAAACAGGGTCTAATAACATGAATTCATAATCCCCTCTTATCCCTCAAGATAAGATTTCCATGTACTATTTTTTCTAAATCACTTTTTCCTTTTCCCTTATTCTTCCTATTTTTCTTGACCTTCCACAGACATTCTTAAATCAAAGCCTGGGTCAGAATCTAAGCTCTGTCATATTCTAGGTGAGTGGAATGGACAAATTTCTTGACTTACCTGAGAATTAACTTCCTTGTGTATATAAGGGAAATAATGATAACTCTATTCCTATATTTTTGATAAATGTCTTAAATTAATGTTTCTCAAACTTCTTAGGATTCTTTACACACTTAAAAATTACAGGGCTCCCCAAAAAAGATTTTGTTAAATTATAGATTTAACTGCAAAAAGTAAGTTAATATCTGATCAGTGGATGGATTTCCCAGTGTGACGGAATTTGCTATTTTTCTTGCTTCCTTCCAGGTTCAGTTCCAAATTATTGCTGAAGGTGTGCGTGTCTGTGTGTGTGTGTGTGTGTGTGTGCATGTGCCTCCGTGTGTGTGTATGCTGAGCAATGATGCTAAAGTACTGACACCACAGAACCTTAAGTACATTTTTTAAAATTTTCTGATTTATCGTAGAACAATTCTGTTAACATTGCCTCTGATGTTGCCATGCAGTGGTATGAAGTGCTGCTGGTGCCTTAGCACAAATCAAGGCAGTGACCCCAGAACATAATAGTGATCACTGTTCTTTTCTGCAATATACTGGCTCAAAACTGGAAAAAAAAAAAAAAAAGTCTACTCTGTGAAATATGGCAACTTCCTCTGTAAGATATTTCTTTCATTTTGAATTTTAAAAGATGTAAAAAACAATTGTTGACACTTAAGAGATCACCATACCTATGTTTGTAATTTCTCTTTTAAAAAAATTCTGAATTATTAGAATCAATATAGAATTGAAACTTTACTGGTGTCATATACTATTCAAATATGTTCTGCTGTATATTTAAAAAGGGAATACTGGGGCGCCTGGATGGTTCAGTGGGTTAAAGCCTCTGCCTTCGGCTCAGGTCATGATCCCAGGGTCCTGGGATCGAGCCCCGCATCGGGCTCTCTGCTCCACAGGGAGCCTGCTTCCTCCTCTCTCTCTGTCTGCCTCTCTGCCTAGTTGTGATTTCTCTCTGTCAAATAAATAAAATATTAAAAAAATAAATAAATAAAATAAAAAGGGAATACTAAAAGTACATAGTTCTTTGGGACAATTTCAATTTCAGGATCATTGTTTATGAGGAAGAAAAACACTTTCAAAGTCTATCCTTATAAACCTAAAACTATAAATGTTTCCAAAGTCAGTTGCTATCAAGGGTGAAATGAAAATCCAAACTAATTATCCTTCTCATTCTTCTAAATTTTGACAGCCTTGCACATGCAGCTGCTTAAATCTAAGGACGATACTAATGAATTAGAGCAAAAGATCTGGGTTTGCCACTTCAATGCAGCCTTTCATAAAAACAAAAACAAAAAACAAAACAAAACAAAACAAAACAGAAAAAAAAACAGTAAAAAATAAAAAATACATTTATATACATAAAACTTATATAAAAAAGTCTAACAATCCCCCACAAATGGCTTTTTTTAATAATAATATTCTGAGAAATGAATATATTTTCAAAATACATACTAGAGAAATATTATAAAGTACCTTAAATAATATTAAAGATCTCAATAAAGTTTTAATAACTAAAGTTAAAAGCTAAGTTCTGGCAATCTTAACAAAAAAATCCTGCTAAGAATGTAAAAGTTGAAATCTGCATCTAAAAAATTATTTAAATACTGGGCACTTATTTTATTGAAATGCCCATTAAAGAAACATGCACAGTGACTAAATAAAGGAAGGTGGTCCCCCAGAGTTGTGTTGATATCATTTTTCTGCATATAAATTACTTCCTGGTGAGAGATTCTAGCTGTACATCAAAGAAGGAGCATGGAGGACAGAAAAATGGAACTGTGGAGGTCATCAACTAGGTCACTCTTCCAGATGGTAGCCACATTGCTCTAGTTCTAACTAGGAGTTATTTTATTTTATCCCGAGTTATATGTTTCCTTTATTAAGAGAAAGATCAACTAAAAGAATGAGATAATAATCTGTTAAACAGATAAAAACAAAACTGCAGGAAGCCCAAGCTGAAATCGAAACATTCACAAATGAGTTGTGAGTGTGTTTTATAAACCACATTTTTTTCCCTAACCCTTATTTCCTCAGTCTCATTTAACTTTTCACTCTTATCCATCTACTCCTGCAATATTTTCCAAAGTGATTCCCTTGTTTTACTTTTTCTTCAAGTTTTGCTTTTCAGTAATTTTTCTTATAGTGAGGCATATTGTGTAATTAGCAGAGAAAAATTGTATGTCACCTTCAACATGTTCATGACCCACTAGGAGAATATGTGATCAAATTTAAGCCCATAGCTAGAATTTGATTAAGGCCACAATAATACACCTAGAGAAAGGAAAACAGAGAAAGAAAAATGTAATTGCAAAACACACTAGAATAGGGTGTATTTAACATGAAAATAAGATAAAACCGGAACATCCCTTGTATTTGTACATTTCTGAGCTCTGACAAATGTTTACATCTGCATTACCCAATTAAAATAGATTTCCATCATGCCAGAAAGCTCCTCCAACTTTCATCATATTGAACTTCAATTCACTGTCTCTTTTCCTAAAGTAGACAAAAAAACTCTTTGAACGAATGGAATATACTTTGTTGGTGACTGGTCCCCAGCACAAAGCACCATATTTAGATCAAAGTAAATGATAAATGTCTATCTGCAGGATGAATGGCTAGTGTGAGGGAGTCTAAACAAAAGGGAGTCTAAACAAAACAGAGATGGTATGAAAGAGGACAACGTAGTGACTGTAAGGACCTATTTAGAAACTGTCCCTGCTCCCTTTCCCCCAGGGGATTTACTTGGAGACAAGTCCAGGAAACCAGCTCCAGGTAACAAAGCCCAGATACAAGGGTGGGTCCGGCCAGGTGGAGACATCCGGCCAGGTGGAGACATCCGAACAGTGGGGGTTTGCATACTGTCTCCCTGGTTATCAAGGAGTAGGGACCCCTGCCCTCTGGGAGCCTTTTTGGCGCCAATCCTAATCAAGGTGTAATAGGCTGTTTCTAATGTCTACTAGGGTAAATTGTAATTCAATTGGTCACCTAGCATCACTATGGAGTTTCCTGTGTGTGTTACAATTTCATTGGTCACCTATGCATGGCCAGGCCCGACTGCATGGCCTTTGCCCTTAAAAGCTAGTCTGTGACACAGAGAAGGGTCGTCCTCTCTGTATGAGGTGTGGCCCCGAACATTCGGTTAGATTCTTGATGCTTGGCGCGAAATAAAGCTTTGCTTGAACTTCGCTTTATATCAGTCTCACTCCTTTAATCACGGACCCATTATTGGGGCATAACAGTGACTTTTACAGAAAAAATATAAATTGAGATTGAACATACTATATGTAAACATACACCTTTTATATCCACAAGAAAAGTCATTAATTTTTGGTAATGTGTGGTTATAATTGAACTTTCCTCACAATAATCTAGGTTACTGTGCATAATCTAGAATAACTATTTATACCCTGGAATTTTTTTCTTTAATATTTTAAGATTTTTTTTTCCTTTAAGATTTTATTTATTTATTTGAAAGAGAGTGAGTGGGAGGGAGGGACAAGCAGACTCCAAACAGAGCAGAAAGCCTGTTGTGGGGATCAATCTCAGGACCCCAGGATCATGACCTGAGCCAAAGGCAGATCCTTAACTAACGGAGCCATCCAGGCACCCCTGAAATCAGTGTTTTAATTAGGGTTTTATATTAATCAATCAAGTGCAGTGTTAGTTAGAGTGACAGAGAAAAAATATTCCTAAATACTTATAAAAGGAAGGTAATTATGAATAAATATATCCAGGAAAGAAAAGAAAAGAAAGAAAGAAAAGAAGGAAACCATAGTAATGCTTAGAACTGACCAGAACAAATGACTCAAAAGTCATTAGGATTTTCTTTTTTTTTTTCTCTCTCTCCCCTTTTCATTCCCTCACTCTTCAAATTGTCCTCCTCACTTACAGAAGAGGATGGCTACTGGAATTTTGGGGATCATACTCTAATGTCTACACTATCAAAGAAAAAAATGACTTCTTTATTCTGAGTCAGTTAAAAATACACTGAAGCCATGAACTGACAGAATAGATATAAGGAAAAACTCATAATTACGCTATGGGCTCATAAATTTTTATTAGGAAATTATGGCAGAAAGAGAAGATTCCTTCAAACTCACTTCTTCCAAATCATACCCATGTAAGTTAAATTAGGGTTACCGTAAGATCAAGTTGTTCAGAAATCTTCCCTTTTAATTAGAATATGACTTATTTGAGGAAAGAGCTCATTCCTAGACATCACTGTAACTTAAAGATGACAGTATCTCTTCTTTAGAGAAGAAAGCACTTTCTACCTGAGGGGAACAGAATAAAGTTATCACAGCAGGCCTGGAGGTCTATGTTCTATAAAGAGTGTCTCTGGAACCTCATATGGAACCAAGAGAGATAAATGCTGGCCCTCAACAATGACTAATAAGAAGACAGGAAAAAAATTCAGACCATACCTGGTGAGACTTAGGAAAAATAATTTTGTTAACAGAGATGACCTCCATAAAGGTAACCAGATGGTCCAATGCATGTTGAAAAAGACACATGGCAAACCCAGGCATGGTACCAAAAATTTTAAGTAATTGCGTCATTGTAGATTGGGGAAGTCACAGAATTTCTAACTCATCGTTTAACATTATAGAACATTCCTATTAACAAATTGAAAGGTGTTAGAGTGATGACCACCCAATAAACTTTTCTGTATCTTATATTCTGTATCTTATATTGCATATAAGTATTCTGTAGTCACCTCCACAACGATTCTGGGTTTTGGTCATATGACTTGATTAGCCTAATAAGACAAAAACGAACATAACACAAGTAGACAAAGTAGACACACACACACACACACACCCTCTCTTACACTGGGGCTTCTTGTAATATTTCTAGTATGGGAAGAAGCCGAGGCTAATAGGTGTAGACATGCAGCCCAGACGACAACCCACATTAACCACCTAATGTGCTGTGAGTCCATCCAGCCTCAGCTGAACCACCAGCCACATGAGTCCCTCCAGTAGAAAACAACAGGAGAAACATCCAGTTGACTCTAGCCCAAACTGCTGATCTGCAGAATTATGAGAAAAAATATTGTTGGGGTTTTAATCCTCTGGTTTTTGAGGTGCACGAGCATATGTGTGTGTGTGTGTGTACAATTGTAGATCTATATCTGAAACAGAAATGGTGCCTTGAAATGGAGTGCTGCCCCAACAAAAACCTAAAATGTTGTTTTGTGTCTGTATCAGCAGGTGATCAGCAGGGAGGGAGGAAAAGCAGGGAGAAGCCTCATATCAAGCCTAGAGGAACTGCAAACAAATTGCTACTTTATCTATAAACATGGTGATGAAACTGCGGGCAGGGTGGGGTATCAGTGACACAAGTGTGAAGGGACAAAACAACTGACCAACATGAAAGTTCCTGGAAAGACAGTAACTGTGCCTAATGACGGCTAAGGATGGGTTCTAGCAGAATTTGCAAAGTATCTTCTGGCTTGTTTTAGCTGGGTGTGATAAGGTATGGGAACAAAGAGAAGAGAGAAAAATGAATCATTCATGTTGCAAGGTCAATTTGGAAGAAAAAATGGAGGCGTCATGACTAGCTGGTTTGGAAAATAAAGCTTTCACATCTCAAGTCTCTGGATCTGGCAAAGATTCTGAAGCAGTAAGTGGCCTCAAGGTAAAAGATCAAAGCAAGGTTGTAGCAGGTCTTTATTCTAAAGATCTCAGGAAGATTTAAGCTATGACTAATAGATCTTATCAGCTTGACAAAATATGGAATTCAAAAAATCATATGAATATTGTTACATAATAGCCTGACGCCCCTAAGGTAGAGATAAGTCTCATGAAATTAATGTGACTTCTGGGACAGGGAGTAAGCCTTCCAAAATGTCATAGGAAACTCACAAAGTTATTTAAATAAGTGTACTATTAAAAACCCTGCCAGCTTGGACTGAGAAGCAGGGACTAGGAAAATTTGAAATTAAACGAGGTCTCTTGGCCCTGTTTTTGAAACAGACACTACAGGAGGGTTGCTTTGCTACGAACATAGACAATTTCTTTTGAAAAGGGAAGGGCAGTCTCAGGGGTAGAGCCGAGAACTGCAGAGCAAGCTGGGCTATGAAACTCCTGAGGGCAAAACTGGGGCCTAATCAGAGACCACTCCCTGCTTCGAGAACAGGAACACCAGAAACATGGGCCTGTATTTAACAATTTCTCTGAAAAAGCTCTCCCTCTCTATTGTTTTAAATGGGAGCAAACATTAGTTTTCTACTGCTGCATTATAAATTACCGTAAACTATTGCCTTAACAGAATACAAACTTACTATCTCATAGTAAGTGTATATGGACTGAGTCGGAGTACCAGCAACTTAGTTCCCTGCTCAGAGTCTCACCAGGCTCAGGGCAAGGCCAGACCCCATGATTTCTTCTGAGGCTCAAATAACTCTTCCAAGATCACTGTTGGGAGAATTCAGTTTCTGTGGTTGCAGGTTGAAGGACCGCAGCTACTGGAGAACACCTCTCATTCTCTGCCACATGGTTCTCTTTACAAACTAGTAGTTTGCTTCCTTCTAACTCAAAAGGAACATGTTTCTGATGCTTCCCCTTCTTTTAAAAAAAACTCACCTATTTAGGTCTGCTCCATTCAGGGTAATTACCCTTTGGATTAACTGAAAGCGAAATGATTAGTAATCTAATCATACAAGAGATAGACCATCATATTCACAGGTGCCACCCCTTCTCAAAGAGAGGGAATTATTCAGGGCATGTTTCCAGGAGGAGGGGCTCTTGCGGGCATCTTAGAATTATGCAGACCACAGAGAATAACCATTTCGAGACTGTAAACAGGCTGGATAACTTTGTCTTTTTGCTTCAGAGCACGCTGAATGAAGAAGAGGTCCATCAGAAGAGCTCTGTCTACATCCAGACTTGATATGGTCACAAAATTAGGGATTATGAGCCTGATGCCATGATTAGATAAGACTTTTGAGATCTTAGAAGTGAACCACTGGATGTGAAGGGTTATGAATGACTGGGTCCAGTGACACACTGTGATGGACTGTTACCCCCAGGCATCACTCTCCTCTGTATCCTTTGTAGGAGGTTCCCTTTCCATTTACATGGAAAAGCCTTGGTTTCACCAACATACCAGCAAATGTCACACAAACAGACACTTAGAAAGTGTTTGCGCTTCCATCTAAAAAATCAAAGAACTGTAAACTCACACTGAACTCCTGACAGTAATTCCATAGGAATGTGGATTAGTGAGTCTGAATCATCATTTCTATTTGAGCATTAAGTAAATTATATACATATATATGGATATATATATCCATATATATATATGTATATATATATATATGAAATGGGAGACATATTTCTATTGGACAAGGAAATTTAAAATATAAATATATATGTATTTTATAATATATGTATAAAGACAAGGAAATTAAAAAGTAAATATATGTATATTTTCTTTTTTATTTCCTTGTCTTATATAATATATATTGTATATATTTCCAATTCCTTGTCATACACACACACACACACACATACGGAGATGCTAGAAGAACCCTGTGCTAATTAGATTGGAATTGGAAGATTTTAATATGTATCTATGGTTTTTAATATCTATATAAAGGTAGGTAAGTGGGTGGGTGGATAGATAGATAAATAGATATAAACACATGTCTACGAGAAACAATGAGAGCCCGGCAGCAACAAAAATACCAATACCCAGATGTTTTCTAATATTATAGGAAACAAAGCTTCTTGGGAAAACTGATGATTCCAGGGGTGGAGCAGTGAAAGTATAAAATTATCCTAAAATATCTTCCTATGAAAGACATAAAAAAGTAGCAAAGATTAATGCAAGCAGATCTAAAGGTTACAGAAGACTGCTTGAATTTCTCATTGTAAAAATAGCAAAGAGCTCTTCTAGCCATACCCTACACTAAAAACATTAACTTCCGTGATAGAAAAATGCCTCATATAAAATATTAATTAGGAAAAGAAAAAATCTCAACAATATGACTGGTTCTCAACATTCAGAATGCAAACATTGATAATGTGGACTATTACCAATGTTTGTTTTCAGTACATTTTCAGAATGTATTTTTGGTCATAAGAACAATACATTGAAGAAAGTTTGTTATGTCTTTCAAATAAAATGTGAATGTGAATATATTATCTGTTTTTCTCAGAGACTGTTCCAATATTTGATCTCAGTGATAATACTAAAGCTTACATTGTGTTTTTCAAAGCATCTCATGTGCAGTAATTTAATCCCAACACTAACCCTATTGATGAATACTATTTATTTCCTCAACTGTAAAGATGAGGAAAGGGGGACGTGGTAACTTTTTCAAAACCATGCAGCTAGTTAAGCATACAGCTGAGATATGAGCCAAGGCAATCTCACTCCTGATATTAGGTTCTTACCCATTAGACTGTTCAGTCTTTGTGATAATAATGCAGTCACATCTTCCTTAAATACCCATTCCTGGTTACCTTTTCCCTGGATAAGGAACTACTTGCACCTTTTAAAAATGAAGTGTGTCAAAAAAAAAAAAAAAAAAGAAAAGAAAAGAAAAAAGAAGTGTGTCAGAATCCTCATTTATTTATCATGACCCAACTTGCTTCTCTAGCTATTATGCAGTGGGGGAATCCATTAAAGCTACTCTCTCAACTGAATAAATAAATAAATAAATAAATAAATAAATAAATAAGCACCTCCTAATAAGCAAAGGTTACTTCTGTTTTTCAAACACTACATAAATTATTATTAACTGAACTTTTTAATGTCCCAAATCTGACTCAGTCAAAGGATGTTTTCATTAAATGAAATCATCACCTCGGTAACAATATTTATATACCCAATACTTTAAAACAAGCTAAATCATGTTATTTAATTATATGTTCTTCCATCAAATGCTGAAAACTTCTAAAGACACCGTAATGCAGAATACAGTTTAAATTTCTCTCAAATATACAAAACAGCTTTAAAATGATCAACATATTTCTGCCACTACCTTTTATATAAACTAAATATTCTGAATATATATTGCTTGATGTTGATCTTTGCATCCCTGAAACTGAAAGTGTATATACTCCTATATATACAATGCATATATGCACATATATAAACAATATATACACAAAGACAGTATATAAATGTCAGTGTGAGTTAAAATAACCACAAACCAGTGAACATAGACCAGCAATGTATATTTAATTTGGAAGCTTTTTAGATAGGCACTTACAGTGATTGAGAACACAAGGATTCACAAGATTCTTACATACTCTCTAATACACTCCTCTACCAAATAATTATCTTCTGAAAATGTTATCACAAGGTTCAAGCTCATGTATTATTTAAAAAGCAATCTTGTAAGTAATTCTACTGTTCAGAGCTAAAAACTTATTAGATAATACCACAGGCAGAGAGTTCTTCCCCCCCCGCCAAGTAAAACCAAAGATAACCAGAATGGTCTTTAGAAAGCCATGCTTCTTCTAGTTAATAATAAAAACTATATTTATGAAAAATAAATAAATAACACCTCTCACTATCCCAAACTGTTATAATAATATTTAAAGTCATTTTTAGTAGATCAAATGAAATGTTTTGCATCATTAAATACATTTTTGTTATTGCATTATAGAAGAATTATCTAAAAATGCCAAATAAATACATTATACCCTCTAATTTCCATAGTACTCATCCATAGCTCATTAATAAAACATAGTCCTTCTCTAAGTTTACTTCTGCAAAGGATTGTTTTCCATTTTCATTGTTAGAAATTTTGGAAACTACAGGAACATAATAACAAACAAAATTAAAAATGAGACTATGGATTAAAAGTGAAGAGCACCCATTGTTTTTAAATTGTAGTTAATACACAATGTTACATTAGTTTTAGGCATAAAACATGGTGATTTGACAAGTCTATACAGTATGCCGTGTTCACCACAACTGTAGCCACTGTCTGTCACCACACACTATTACAGTATCATTGACTATATATGATGAACAGTACTCATTTTAATAATTATGCTTGTGTGTGCATGCATGTCTTCAGACCAACATCTATAGAGCTTACTCTCTTGTTTTTGATATTTAAGAACATATCACATAGTGAGAATGAATCTCTTTTGAGAGACTGACTCTTCCACCAAGCTCAACTAGAAAATCTACATAAAATACAAAAGAAAATATAACAGAAACACTGAAGATACTGGCAAACTGTTTAGGCAATAGAACTTTAGCAGGAAAAAAACACAGACGTGAGAAATCTCTCAAAAAAAGGCCATCATACTGCACCAATATTGTCCTGCAGGATATCTGCTGATTCCAGGCAAGTCTGAAGTTCTAGTTGTGGGCTGAGCACAGTGTAGACAGCTCTACAGAGCTGAACAGAAAAAAATTAGAGACCTAAATGCTGAAGATTCTAGTGAAAGAAAAATGGAGAACTGAGCTCAAAATTGTAGCAGCTGTTCTACAAAATTGTTGCTGAATTTTCAAGCAGTAAATGGTAAGGGATTGAAAAGCAAGGCAGAGATGTTCCACTAAGTTCACATGTCCAAAAGAGAAATCTTGATGTCTCATACCCAACATGATCCATCCCCAAAATCTTTATTTCATTATATGTCAATCCTACCCATGCAGTTGCTCAAGCCAAAACCCCTAGAAGCATCCTGACTGCTCTTTCTCATACTCCAGCTAAAAACAGAGGAATATCCCGTCGTCTACTTTCAGAATATACCCCACGTCTGATCATTTATCAACAAATCCACTGTCATCTTAACCCAAGCCGCCACTGTCACTTATCCAACTTTCCAATAGCCTCCATGTTGGTATTCTTATTTATAATTGATACCGCATTCCCCTTATAATTTATTCTTCACTCATCAATCTGAGTAATCATTTTCAAAACACAGATCTGATGGTGTCTCTTCATTGCTTACAATTCTCCAAGCCTCACACTTCACATAAAATCAGAAATCTTTAACTATGCCCTATATGATCTGGCCATGGGCATCATTTTCAGGCATTGTTTTCTACTGTTCTCCCCCAGATGACCATATCCCAGCCACATGGGCATCTTGTTCTTGAACTGAGCCCATGTTACTTCTTAACGTGGTTCTTCTCTCCTTCTAGAGATTTGTATATTTTTATTGACCTCATTAAGAAAAGTTTCTGTATGTAAGCACCAGACATTTAGTATTGATGATGTTGCATGGCATACATTCTTTTGAGTTAGTTTCTATACTTTATACAATTTGAGTTTACAAAATTTCTAGTTTACTTCTATAGTTAGACATTATCCTCCCCAAAAGAATAATTCACTCAGACTTCTTTCTGAAAACTGATAATTTTCTTTAAAGTCTCATATATTTTTTCCTAAACTACATCAACTACTAGAATTCTATTATTAGGAAATCCTTCTATTAATAGGGATTCTATAAGAAATTCACTCTCTGGGTGAAAACAGTCACCTAATTTAGGGATATGGGGTTAGTTTATGTACATTCAGAAAGGAAGAAAACAATCACATTTATACCCATATTATACCCTATGTTTCAGAGAAGTAATCCTATTAAGAATTCAACAGACCTCATGAAATTAAAAGGAAATGTTTGTATAATTACTGACTTTATGGTTCTTAGTTGTATCCTGAGGGAAGTCAATAAAGGAATAAAGGAAATATACTTTTAACTATATTGACTTTATATGAACATTTGTTTATTTAATTGCTAATATTGTTTAAACATACATTTCTTTTATCTTAAAGCATGGTTATCAATATCCTATTGATGAAATAATGGATTCACTCCATTTAATTTTCTTAAATAGGCTAACAAATGAACAATAAATTAAGTTATTGCTACTTTAGAGTTTCTTGCCTTCTCTCACATATATTTTCTTCTGTGGTATGTATCCACTGTCTTCTACTGATAGTTTTAAATATTATGCCTGCCTCCATTTACCTCCATCTCAGTTGTTCCTAGTATGGAACTAATTACCAGCTGCCCAATCTCTCTCTCCCTGATCAATGAGGTGCCATCTGGTTATAAGACTTTTGCATTTACAAAAGCATAGGAGGCACATGTGTGGCTCAGTTGGTTAAGCCTCTGCCTTCGGCTCAGGTCATGATCTCAGGATTCCGGGATCAAGCCCCACATCAGGTTCTCTGCTCAGCACGGAGCCTGCTTCCCTCTCTCTCTCTGCCTGCCTCTCTGCCTACTTGTGATCTCTCTCTCTCTCTCTCTCTCTCTGTCAAATAAATAAATGAAATCTTAAAAAAAAAAAAATAGGGATTGGAGGTAGTGGTTTGTAATCCCTTACTTGCCCAACCTATTGCTTCAGCCAAAGTTTCTACATAATACCTCTCTTTCTTTATTCTCGTGTACCTTGTGAGCTAAATGTTTTATCCCTCAAAAGGCACGGCAGAAAGCTACAAGAGAAGAAAAGAGTGAAGCCATATCTGCAGGCTATAGAGGAAAAAGAGAAGAATGGAGCCAGAAAGAAAAGAGAGTGTCTGCTTTGTTCTTCCTAGTCCAATATTTGGCGATTGGCCTGTGCTCTAGTTTTACCTTGCTCTTTTTCTTCACTTTAGAACAAATTACTAGAATATGTTGCTTAGGGTTGGAGAGACTGACTGGCTCTCCTCAGTAACATCAAAGTTTCTCCTTCTTCCTCCAGTTACTGGCTAGATCAGAATAACCTCCCCTCCCACCTCCCTAAATTTGATATTTACAAATTCTGGAGATGAACCAAGTTTATTTGCTAAAACTAACTCTATTTGAGCTTAGACTCTGATTACAGAGCCAACTCTCTCAGTGGTGTGAACTCAAACTCTGTCTCCTCCAGTTCCTGCTATATGGATAGAGCTCCCACTCCCATCCCTTATCCCCACTTTGGGTTGCATTTCTCTACTTCCAGGCTAACATAAGACTAGCACACTCTATCACAAAGTCACCTTGACAACAATGGAGCTAAATATTGAGGCTGAATTCTCAAACCCAACAAGTCCACTATGAAAATGTAAGGGCACTGATCTAAGAGGACTAGGACCCTGAAACATGGGATTGAGAAACTGGGGTATACATACACTTGAAAACCTTGTAATCCCAGGCTTTCTTTACTCACAGAGCACTTTGTTGTATAATCATCCTTGAAAAGATAGTTCAAACAATACAACTTAATATAAGCCATTCAAAAATGAAAGAGACTCATGGAGAACTATCTCCCCCACAATACCTAATCCTCATTTCTTTTCTTTCTTTCTTTTTTTTTTTTTTAAGATTTATTTATTTATTTATCTGACAGAGATCCCAAGTAGGCAGAGAGGCAGACAGAGAGAGAAGGGGAAGCAGGCTCCCTGCCAAGGAGAGAGCCCTCTGTGGGGCTCAGTCCCAGGAAACTGACATCATGACCTGAGCTGAAGGCAGAGGCTTAACCCACTGAGACACCCAGGTGCCCCTAATTCTCATTTTTATACCAAATCACTATTGTTAGAATTTTCCTATATGTATATGCTCTCTGCCACTCTGATTCTGATTTGACTGACAGGGCTGGAAACAAATCAGTTTGAAATGTCTTATGTGGCATTTAACTAAGCTACTATCAACAGGACCCTCAAAGCAAAATGAAAACAACTTGCACTGTTGACTTCAACTATATACCCCACACTCTTAGCTGAATAAACCCTATAAACCATTAACATTTCGCTTAGAAAGCCACATAACACCCTTCTACTGGGTCCAAAACATCAATTCAGAAAGAGAAGGATGTATGAAAGATTGCCCAACTACACCTTGGACTACAAGTAAGCAAGTTCAACCAGTTGAGCCTGACATACCCAAATGCCTTCCATGACCTTATTTTTATTTTATTTTTTATTAACATATAACGTATTATTTGTTTCAGGGGTACATGTCTGTGATTCATCAGTCCTACACAATTTGCAGTGCTCACCACAGCACATACTCTCCCCAACGTCCATCATCCAGCCACTCCATCCCTTCCACTCGCCTCCACTCCAGCAACCCTCAAACACTTAAAAGACTCATGAATAACCCTAAGGTGCAAGTCACTATTTTTTCAGAGGGATGGAAATTATTCCTGGTTCCCCATACAAGAAATAAATCCCAATGACACACTAGGTACTCCTGGAAAGAAAGGGTTATTTACCATTATTAGGGACCCCAAGCAGGACTACATCCAGTCCCAGCCATTTCATGGAGTGGAAACGTCAGCTTGCTATTGGTGTGAACAAAAAGGCCATACTGGAATAACGTCCCTCAGGCAGTTTCTCCAAAAACAGATAAGAATCAACAATTCCAAATGATCTAGGAACCATATGGTCTACCAGTTGTCTGGGTGCACTTTGGCCACACTATCAACCTGTGCCCCACACGTCAAACTTGAGGAACTTCAAAGAAAACTTTTGGGTGTTGTTTTGGTTACTGCAATGTCCCCATTTCCATAGGAGAGTAAATATTTTTATGCCCAAAATAATTTAAAAAGGTTAATCTTTAGAAACTTGTAGTTTTTAAATATTAACTGAAGTGCCAAACATATTTTATGTCTCTTTCACATGTTGTAAAAATTGAAGATTATCAAAAATTCACATATGAATTAGTCTGTTTATAAAGTAATATTTTAAAATTAACATAAATACTTATTTTTCTACATATATTATATAGTAATTAAAATGACAACTTGGGCACTATCAGAGCTCTGATTTAATTGAGGGATGTTTGGCTGATTACAAACAGTGTATTCATTTTATAAAAATGAAATTCTAATTAGTGTTGGCTTCCTGTCAAAATCAGTAATTAAGAAAGTTGTCAAAGTCAATCCTATTATTCATCTTGATAATGAAATTATTTAAACATCAAATATGAATGTTCTATTAGCTTGAGGAGTATAATTGTTGTTAACATTGCTCATAGGGCTTAATAAACATAACACATCAGCTACATTATCTACCTAAATACCTGTACACAGATGCTTGTGATTAAGAATTTGTGAAGCTTTGTAAGATTAAGTATGTGACTGAGATTGTTTTACAAATAATATTTAACTTCCTTGAGTCGGTACATTTGGTACATGTGATACAGGAGAGCATGGCTCTATATTTTTCTGAAAGTGAACCAGAATACTTTTTTATGACCTGCAAAGTTGAACTGCCCTTATTTAAAGTGTTCAACTTTATGACTTATGGCATATATGCTCATGAAACCATTACCCATTACTAAACATGCCCATAAATCCTGAAAGTTTTCTCCTACCTGTTTAATTCCTCCTTCCAACCCTTCCCCATCCAAACCCTTTTCCAGGCAACCACTAATCTGTTTTTATTTCTTGTTATCTATTTGACTGAATTTTATAGGAATACAATCACAGAGTAAGATTTTTGTCAGGATTCTTTCATAATAATTATTTTGAGATTAAACCATGTTGTGTTATGTATTAGTGATTAATTCTTTTTTATTGTTAAGTAGTATTCCATTGTATAGTTATACCATACTTGGTTAATCCATTCATCCTTTTGGAAATTTGGGTTGTTTTCAGGTTTTAGCAGTTACAAAGATGAATATCCATGCACAAGTCTTTGTATTGGGACATATGCTATCATTCGGCTTGGATAAATCCTAGAAATACACGGATAACAGTAGGCTTATATTTTACATTAATTTTGTTTCAAACTTCTAGACATTTTTCCTAAATGGAAAAACTTGTACAATTTTATATTCCTACCCATAGGATATAAGAGTTTCAGTTCCCACATATCATTGCATATGCTTGGTTTGAACAGGATTTTTGTCTATTTTTACTACTTTAATGTGTATGTAATAGTATCTTATTGTAGTTTTAATTTACATTCCCCTAATGACTAATGATTTTGAACACCGTTCATGGACTTGTTTGCCATCTGTGCATTTTCTTTGGAGAGTTATCTGCTGAAATATTGCTTACTTTTTATTGATATGTATGCTTTCTCATTATCAAGTTTTGAGAATTCTCTATATATTTTGGATAGAAGTCTTTCATCAGATATGTGATGTGATCAGATATCTGATCACATCAGATATGTGATTCACAGATATGTGAAGAGAATATGTGATATTCTCTTCCAGTCTTTCTTTTAATTCTCTTAATAATATCTTTTGAGGGACATTCTTATTTTTTAATTAGCTCAATTTATATATATTTTTAAATAAATCGTACTTTGGCATACACAAGGGACACAAAAATTTTCTCTTTATTTTTAGAAATTTAAAAATGTGTGACTTATTTTCATACTGATGATATTTTTGAATTTTTTGAATTTGATTTTTTTGATGATAAATTTTGAATTTGATATTTTTTGAATTGATGATAAATGCTTGAAAACCTCAAGCATTTAAGGTTTTTTCTTTTTTTTCTGCATTTTGATATACAAATGTCCCAAAACTGGTGTTTTAAAAGGTTATTCTCCCTATCTATCCTTTCTCTATGTTCTCAGTCTCTCTTTTTGTATATATACACATACCTATATCCACACACATCTATAAACTGTCTATTCTCTTTAATTCATCTGTTAATCCTTTTTATACCCATCTTTGTTAGTTTCATACTGACATGGAATATAGAGTTTTATAATAAATCTTAAAATTAGATACTGTGAATCTTCAAAATTTTTGTTCTCAAAGTCATGTTGTCTGTATTAGAACCTGTAAATTCCTAAATAAAATTTAAATTCAGCTTACCATACTTTTTCTCTATTTTATGTGGTATCTTTTAAATTTTATTTATATATACTCTCTATATATATTCTATATAATATTCTATATATTAACCTAAAGTTAATATATAGAAATAGAAATTTTATATTTTGTTCTTATATCTAAAAACCATATTCTTCTCAACTATAAGTTCTGGCAGATTTTTTGTTAGATTCCATTGAATTTTCTACTTGGACAAAAATGTATTCTAATACATTTATACATAATAGTAAAGACTATACTATTATAGTAAAGACTATTTTACTATTTCCTTTCTAGCCAGAATGCTTTCATTTTTATTTTTTCTTATTGCATTTGCTAGCCCTTCCAATTCAATATTGAATAGAAGCAATAAAAGCAGATATTCTTCCTTTTTTCTGAGTATTTAGTCTTAATCATTTCACATGATATTAGCATTAAGTTTTTCACAGAGGCCCTTTGTCAAGTTTAGGGAGTTCCCTGGTATTTCCATTTGTTGACAGTTTTCATTAGGAATGGCTTTTAGATTTATCTATTCCAAAGACTGATTTATTTATTGAGAGAGAGCAAGTCTGCAACCAAGGTGAGGGGCAGAGGGAGAAGGAGAGAGAGAATCTCAAGCAGCCTCCACAGAAGTGCTGAGCCTGATTCTGAGTTCAATCCCACAGCCCTGAGATCATGACCTCAGCCAAAATCAAGAATCAGACACCCAACTGACTGAGCCCCCAGGCACCCCTAAATTTGTCGGTTTTCTATATTGTTGAATTTACTACCATAAAACAGTTTATTATATTCTCCTTATTATATTCCCCTTATTAATATCTTAATCTCTATAAAATCTGTAGTGATGTAACCATCTCATTTCTGGTATTTGTCATATGGCTGTTCTTTCCTTTTCTCCTTATCAGTCTTGCTAGAGATCTGTCAATGTTCTTGATCTTCTGAAAGAATCAACTTTTCTCTTCCACCTCCATTTTAAATCCTGCTCCAAACAAGGCTCTGCTACCTCCTGCTATTGTGGCCCCCAGTGTACACCAGCACCCTGGGGGATGGCCCCACCCCCATGGAGTACATGAAGGAGTACAGCAACACAGGTATTTGTAGAGGGGGCCAAGATCAATTTGAGCAGGAATCAGCAGGAGGACAGTAAAATGTTTATTGGAGGCTTGAGATGGGATACAAGCAAGAAAGTTCCAACTGAGTATTTGTCTCAATTTGGGGAAGTTGTAGACTATACAATTAAAACAGATCCAGTGACTGGAAGATCAAGAGGATTTGGATTTGAGCTTTTCAAAGATGCGGCTAGTGTTGATAAAGTTGTGGAACTGAAGGAACACAAAGTGGATGGCAAATTGATAAGCCCCCAAAGGGCCAAAGCTTTAAACGGGAAAGAACACTCAAAAAGGTTTTTGTGGGTGGATTTAGCCCAGATAGTTCTGATGAACAAATTAAAGGATATTTTGGAGACTTCGAAGAGTTTAAAAAATATTGAACTCTATGTATACAAAAACAAATGAAAAAAGAGGATTTTGTTTTATCACATATATAGACGAAGAGCCAATAAGGAAATTGTTAGGAAGCAGATATCATTGGGGCTCCCAGGTGGCTCAGTTGGTTAAGCATCTGCCTTCAGCTCAGGTCATGATCCCAGGGGCCTGGGATCCCCTGCTCAGCGGGGAGTCTGCTTCTCCCTCTTCCTCTGTTTTCCCTCTCTGCTGCTCATGTTTATTCCAGCTCATTCTCTCTCAAATACATAAATAAAATCTTAAAAAAAAAAAAAGAAAGAAAGAAAGAAAAGAGAGGAGAAGAGAAAAGAAACGAAACGAAAAGAGAAAACAAAATGGATATAATCAAATCGGTTCTGGTAAGTGTGAAATCAAAATTGTACAACCTAAAGAGGTATATAGGCAGTAATAGCAACAAGAACAAGGAGGAAGAGATACTGTAACTAGTAGACGAGATGGTACTAGGAGTTATGGAGGAGGTCAGGGCCAAAACTGGACTTAATAACACTATGATCAAGCATATGATCATATTTCAAGCATATGGAAATTATAACAGTGCCTATTGCGGTAGTCTGGCTATGGAGGCTGTGATTATACTGGGCATAACTATGGGAACTATGGATATGGACAGGGACATACAGACTACAGTGGCCAACAGAGCACTTACGGAAGGTATCTGGAGGGGATGGCAATCACCAAGACAGTTAGCAGTCATACTAGAGGAGGATGCTGGAGAAGACAGGAGAAGACTGCTAAAGTTAACCTATCTTGCAGGACAATGTTGAAGACTGGTTTTCTGTTGATCTAAGATGATTATTTTGCAAAAGGTTTTCTAATATTCAAGATACAACTGCAATCAACTGTCTATAGCTGCCACTTAATTTTCTTTGTTTTTACTTTGGCTTTTGCTATCTGTGCTATGACTCTAAGTGGATCTGTGTTAATACAAATTTTATCTGTATGATTTCATGCTAATCCTCAAATAAATGTTTCCTTCTCTGAAATAAATAAATAAATGAATATAACAGAAACAACTTTTGGTTACTGTGATTTTCCCTATTATTTTTCTGTTTTCTGTTTAATGATTTCCCCTCTCATTTTTATTATTGTCTTTGTCCTCCCTTTGGGTTTTACCTGTTCTTCATTTTCTAGTTTGTTTTGTTTTTAAACGATTTTATTTATTTATTTGACAGACAGAGATCACAAGCAGGCAGAGAGGCAGGCAGAGAGAGGGGGAAGCAGGATCCCTGCTGAGCAGAGAGCCTTATGCGGGGCTCTATCCCAGGACCCTGAGACCATGACCTGAGCCGAAGGCAGAGGCTTAACCCACTGAGCCACCCAGGCCACCCCATTTTCTAGTTTTTGTTTAAAGATTTTATTTATTTATTTGAGAGAGAGAGAGGGAGCAGGAGCAGTGAGAGAGAGGGGAAGCAGACTCCCTGCTGAGTAGGGAGCCCAATTCGGGGCTCTATTTGGGCTCAATCCCAGGACCCTGAAATCATGACCTGAGCTGACAGCTGACTCTTAAGGAACAGAGCCACCCTGGGTGCCCCAGTTTGTTTTAAATGAAAACTATGGTTCTTCATTTAAAACCTTTTTTTCTTTTCTTATTTAGTGTTATAAATAATTTCCTAAGTATTGTTTTAGTAGAATCCCACAAATTTGGATAAATAATGTTTTAATTTTTATATAGTTAAAAACCAAAGTTAATTTTATTGCTTCCTCGATGTCTGGATTATTTTAAATTGTTTTATTTAAAATTCAAATATTTGGGAATTTTTTAAGATCAATTTTAAATTGCATTCTATTATATTCAGAGAATATACTTTGTACAACATAACTCTTTAAAAATTGTATTAAAGGGGCGCCTGGGTGGCTCAGTGGGTTAAAGCCTCTGCCTTCGGCTCAGGTCATGATCTCAGGGTCCTGGGATCGAGCCCCGCATTGGGCTCTCTGCTCAGCAGGGAGCCTGCTTCCTCCTCTCTCTCTGCCTGCCTCTCTGCCTGCTTGTGATTTCTCTCTGTCAAATAAATAAAATATTTTAAAAAAAATAAAAAAAAATAAAAATTGTATTAAAGAGGGAGTTGAGGGAAACTGGAAGGGGAGGTGAACCATGAGAGACTATGGACTCTGAAAAACAACTAGAGGGTTTTGAAGGGGCGGGGGGGTGGGAGGTTGAGGAACTAGGTGGTGGGTAATAGGGAGGGCACGTACTGCATGGAGCACTGGGTGTGATGCCAAAACAATGAACACTGTTATGCTGTAAATAAACAAATAAACAAATAAAAAAAATTGTATTAAACATGTTCTATTGTCCAATATACAGAAAGAAAGTCTTATTAAATGTTTGGTGTGGTCTTAAGAAGAAATTGTCTTCTCTTGTTGGTGGAATGTGGAACAAATTTCAATTCATTAAAATGCACTTAAGTCTTCTATATCCCTTAGTGATTTTTAGTCTATTTGTCTATTAGTCTATTAGTCTATCAAATACTGAGAGTGGTATAAAAATATTTAACTATAATTATGGATTTGTCTTTTTCTCCCTGGAGATCTATCATTGTTTGCTTCTTGTATTTTGAATCTGTTATTAAGTGTACAATAATACTAGGGTTAGTATTTTTATAACCTCTTCATGAATCGCACTCTTGGTGATTATAAAATATTTTTTAGTAACTGGATTATTCATTGCTGTGAAATCTACTTTACCTGATATTAAAAAAAGAGCCAGCTTTTTTTTTGATTAATGCTAGAAAGTTATATATGTTTCCACCACCTTTTGAACTTTGAACTATCTGCATCTTTATATTTACAATGAGTATCTTAAAAGTATACAGTTGTTTCTAGGCTTTTTACGCAATTGAACATCTTGGGCTTTTAATTTGGATGTCCATACCATGCCATTTATAATTAATGATTTTCTTGTGTCTGTGTATAAATCTCTCATCTTGCTATTTGTTTACACGTGCTCCATCTGTTCTTCTTCCATTTATACCTCTCTTTCTCTCTCTCTCTCACCTTGGATCAATCAAATATTTTTATTCTATTTTATATCTTCTGTTGGCTTATTAGTTACAACACTTTTTAACAAATTTTATTTCAGTGGTTGTTTTATTAGAGTTTATAGTATACATCGTTAGCTACTTTCCAGTTATCTCTAAATGATATTATGCCACTTTACCAATGCCATGTTAAAGAACCTTACCAGGGGTGCCTGGGTGACTCAGTTCACTAAGCATCTGCCTTAGGTCATGAACCCAGGGATCAAGCCCCACGAAGGGTCCCCTGCTCTGCCAGGAGCCTGCTTCTCCCTTTCCCTCTGCCTGCTGCTCTCCCTGCTTGTGCTTTCTCTCTCTCTCTATCTGTCAAATAAGTAAATAAATAAATCTTTAAAAAGAAAGAGAGACAAAAGCACAGAAAAGAAGGAACCTTATCAGAATTTCCTTCCATCTCTTTAATTTTGTTGTTTTCGTTGGTCGTATTTGTTAGTGTGTTTCAGTAGTAGAACACTTAACACAAGATCTGCCTTCTTAATGAATTTTGAAGTACACACCACTGTATTGTTAACTATAGGTATCATGTTGTAGAGCAGATCTCTAGAACCTATTCATCTAGGTACATCATACACATTGAACAATGACTTGTTGTTCCATAGTTATATGTTGTTTTTAAGATATGTAAGATAAGTTAGGCAGGTCTAGGGCAGCATTTAGTCTAAGTCTCAGTATCTCTCACTGCTAAGGCAAGAGCTTTGTGTGTCCTATACCCACAACTCCACAACTTATGATGAGAAGAGGCCAGTTTTGTGGCCTCTGTGAATACTGAGTACTACTTCCTTTGACCCTTTCATGTGGCTCTTTTCCCATTCTCAAGTCATGTATTCACTACTTCACGTGTGAGCTCGCTGGTATTCTTCTCAGTACTCAGTATTTGTGTAGATATGTGGAGGTCTCTATGGATCCCTCTCCTTTCCATTCCCTGCTCTGTGAACTTCATCTGCAACAGCTTCCCTAACCTCTCAGCTACATCCCTTCAACTCAGAGAGTCAGCCAGACTCTGCCACTGGCCCCCGTTCCCTGCACCACAGACTGGAAGATCTCTCAAGGTGGTAAGCTAGAGAGTCTCCCTCTCACCTTATGTGTTTCCTGTGGTTAAGGACCACTCTTCAATATTAGCTAATGTTCAATGGCTTTAAAACCATTACGGCATATATTTTTATTTATTTTTTAATTATTTCAGTCAGAAGGATAAATCTGGTCCCTATTTCCCTATCTTGGCTGTAAGTAGAAGTCCTCATTAGTATCGGAAGTTTATTTTACAGTTCACAATAAGCCCTGCATTATTTTTTTTTAGGTATAGCAAAAAAATATATAATAAATAATAACTTTTTTATGTTGCTTCCTTTAAATACTAATGCTCGTTCAGGAAATCACTTCCTTCTAAAAGATAACATCTATAGTATATGATGAACTTATAACAATTAATATATATGGGAGGCCTCCATAATATTTTTAATGAATACCAGATGGCATGAGTTCTTATATGTATATCAGTGTATTTTAGAAACTGGATTAAACTTGAACAATAAAAAGCATGATCTAAAAAAGAAAGATGACAAAAATATAACCATGAAGTATAATTCTCTTAGATTAGCAAATAATCCCCTATTTTATAACACATATCCATTGAGATATATAAACGGCCACGGATGGGTTGTACTGTCAAATACACACTGGAAAATATGCAGTCATATTTTCAGGAATATGGAACTAACTCAGTCATGCTACCGTCAAACAATGGGCATACCACTGGCATAAGAAAAAATACTAAGAATACTACCCTTACAAAGTTTATGTCATTCTTAACATTATCTGTGAGGAATGAACAGCAGTTGTGCCATCCGAGCCTTTATTAAACATATATACACACATAAATGACATTTAATTACTTCTATGTTAAGGAAAGAAACACCCAATTATATGTGCTTTTCTCACAAAAAAAGGCTATGTAAAGCCAAGAAAAGAGAATGGTATCAGGACTGAGTCTAATTAGTCTTTTAATCCTTGCTCTTCTGTTTGGTGGCTAAGTAAAATTGGGAAATTTACATTTCTGAATCCAAATTTTCCTCAACTGTAAAATGAAAATGCAATAAATTATAAAAGATAAATAATAATAAGACAATAAGATAAACTAGTCACTAAACACAATTCATTTATGAAGATGTTAAGCAAATATATAATTTTAATGATGGGCAGAGATCAACTGAAATCCTGCTAGAATTAACTAGAAGTAATAAACATGTTTTCAGTGATAATTACTAAATCAAAGATGTGTAGACTGAAAAAGATGATGTTTTTCCCCTGCTCTATCCTGCTAAATCATGGCTGCAAACTCCAGAAATGACAGAAAATAAAAGCAAAATAAAACTCCTAAGGTGACAAGAAGGCAGCCAGCTGTTTTGCAACCTCAGGACTGAAGAAACATCATGGCATCAGGGCTACTTATTACCCCTTCAACAAACAGAAAAAGAGCAGTCAGACCTCCCTTATCCCAATCCCTGACCTAGCAACAGAAGGCAGCTAGGAAAACTTATTCCATTTTCAGCTTAGATGGGAATCCTTCTGAAAACCGCAGAAGAATTGAACACTACTAGGAAAGGAAAATCTGCTGAGAACCCAAAAATTAGTGGCCAGGGAAGCATTCTTTTTTGCCGCCAGGTCTGAGCCTCCACTTTCCAGCCAAGAGATTCTAGAGTATGTAGGCAGTACCAACAAAAGAGACCCAATTACAGGAAGCATATCAGTCAATAACCATGTCCTTCCAGGCAAAGGTCCTCCTCACTCAAGGATATTGGAGAGAGACTGTGGAACAAGAAAAAGGGGTCTAGTCATAGTAAGTGGCCTTATCCTAGAAGCCTATTTGTCCTATGTGCTCAAGAATTTCCTGGCCTGTCCAGATATGCCTGATGAGTGAGCAGGAAAGACAGAAGGGACTCAACCACAATTTAAACAGCATGATCCAGGCAGCCTCCTTGTCCTCACAGGCCCAAGAGTATTTACATCTGCTCAAGAGCATGGGGCAGCTTTAACAGCAGGATCCCTCCATGCCCCTCCTCTACCTAGAGAAGCCAAGCAACCAGTTTCTGCTTTGTAGGATCCAATGGGAACAAAAGCAGCACTAGATAAACCAAACACCTGAAAAGTCTTCAAAAATTAAGCTGTCATTAAAAATACATCACACCAAAGTAGGCCAGTACTCACATACTCTAAACATTGATTGCCAGCTAAAATAGAAGATTTAGATAAGATCTCAGCGCTTCCTAACATAACAGACAAAAAAGTCTAGGATACGATAAACAACTAATCATCAAACCAATAATCAGTAATATCACAACTTGAATGAGAGAAGGAAATCAATGAACAGTAATACAAAGTTCAATCAGATGGAATTATCTGACCACATTTTCAAGGCAATCCTCATAAAAGTGTTTCAACATTCATTTGCACATTCTCTTGAATCAAATGAAAAAAAAAAAGAAATACTCAGTAAAGACACAGAAGTTATTAAAAAAAGAATAGAAATTATAGATACAAAAATATAAAGCAAAAATTAAAATCTCATGGGATTTTTATTACAGCAAGATAAAACAGGATAAAATTCAGTGAACTGAGGACAGAGAAGTAGATTTCATTCCATCTTAAAACAAACAAACAAAAAAGAACAGAGAAAATTGCCTGAAAAAGAAAAAAACTGAACAGAGCCTCAAGGTCCAGTGCAGTGGCAAAATAACAAAAGATCCAACATTTTGCACACTGGTGTCCCAAAAGGAGAGGGAAAAAAAAAAAAAGACTGGAGCTAAAAGAATATTTGAAGAATAGCAGAAAACTCCCCAAATTTAGCAAAAGGCACGAATGTACAGTCCCAGGAAGATAGGCAAAATGCAAACATAATCAACCAAAGAAATTCATATTAAGACACATTACAATTATACTTTTTTAAAATACTGAACAAATATAAATTAAATTAAATATATTTATATATTATATTTATATTTATATATATTATTATATATAATATATAATATGTAAATATATATTTATATATATTTATATATAATTTATATATATAAATTATATATATATAATTTATATATAATATATATATAATATATATTATATATTTATATATAATTTATATATAATATATATTTATATATATTTATATTTATATATATAATTTATATTAAATATAAATTAAATACTGAGACAAAATAACTTTAAAACAGCCAAAAGACCACATTATCTATTAAAAAACACCAATTAAAATGGCAGCAAATTTCTCATCTGTGACCATAGAGGCTAGAAAAATGGCACAGTATTTTTCAAGTGTTGGGGAAAAAAAAAAAAAAAAAAGATGTCACTGGCAAATTCTGCAACCATGAAGCTGTATTTCAGTAATGAAGAGGGGAGTAAACACATTTTCCGGTGAATGAAAACGAAAAGAATCTGTCACTAGCAGACCTACCCCTAAAGACTGGCTAAAGGAAGTACAAAAGGAATATGATAAAGAAGTTAATTTAGAACATCAAAAAGGAAAAAGAGATCATGAAAGAATAGAAAGATGAGTACATACAACAGACTATCCTTTCCTCTTGAGTGGTAATGATATTTAAAAGTGGGAAAAGGAAAAGTCTGTGTGGCTCAGCCCAGTGAGCATGGGATTCTCGGTTTTGGCTCATGATCTCATGGTTGTGAGACAGAGCCCAATATGGGAGTCTGTGCAGAGTCTGGAGACTGCTTGGGATTCTCTCTCCCTGTGCCCTTCCCTCACTTGTGTGCATGCTCTCTGTCTCCCTGTCTCTCTCTCAAAAAAAAAAAAAAAAAAAAGAAAAAGAAAGAAAGAAAAAGAGAAGAAGTGTGAAAGGTACTTAAATGGACTATTTCCACATTTCACTTGAAGGGGTAAATGTTGTTACCAATTGTTTGTTTTAAGTACATATTATACTATGCATACGTATTAGGGGAAATGAAAAGCAATCACGATAAAAAGTATACAAAGAGATAAATAAATAAATTCAGATGGACTCCTCAAAAGGTTCAAATAACTCACAGGAAGCAAGAAGAGAAAGGAGAGAAATGAAAACAAGAGGGGCCAGAAACAACATTTTATCCTTCATCCTAAAAAGTATGTATCTCCACATGCCCCATACTACGGTATCACTAGACATTTTTCTAAAGGTGGAAGGTCTCTGAGTTTTTGTCAGAATATTTTTCACTATTTTACATGCAAATATCATACCCATAAATCTAAAATAGTTGTTAGATCTTGCTCACCAGATCCAATCATCATAATCTTAGTGCAATGGACAAGTATGATGTCTTATGGAAGAAAAATGCAATTGAGTTCTCTGTTTATGAAATTATGATACAGAACTAGAAAGGTGATATGCCACAGAGACAGGACAGTGAGCATGTTTCTGCCTTGACAGGTGAAAACAAACCACTTCTGGTGGTTTTTATTAAGAGATACTAAGGGGGGGGGAGAGAAAAGCATTTGCCAGATTAACGGCTGCATACCAAATATCAGGGATACACTGAACAATAAAGACACACCTACTAGAGTAGCTACGATAGGATTAATTTGTTAAATTTATGATAATCCACTGCCATTCTCCCAAATCTGTATGGTTTCTACCCAGGATGAATAGGTGAGTTAAATAAGGATTCCATGGGAATCACCACCCTGCACCATTCAAGTCCCACATGGTGGCACTAGTCTCTGCAATCCCTCCAGGACTAGGGTGTTGTTTTTCCTTTACTCTTCCTAGACAGTAGCTCCCACTTGGCTTTTTGTTGTTGCTGTTTTTAACCAAAATTAGGGAATCAATATGACGATTCTGCAAACTGCCAAGTATGTCTATTCCAATTATGCATTCTGGAATCAGGGAAATGACCAAAGGATGGGTCTGGAGACCCCACTGGACCCACTATGAGATGGACCTGAGCTAAAATCCCATTAACCATTTGATCTTCATAAGCTCCTATCCCGACTGATATCACAGGGACATTCTGGAGCTCCTGGAATTAGGGTCAGTTCAGAAACAGTATCTATTACCTCCTGTAAAATCTGATTATTTCCTTTTCCCTAAATGCACATTCACTGTGCATAAGCCATAGGTTCTGTTGGGAAGGTTGGAAGAAAGGTTAAAAGTAGAAATTTCTGGTAGTGTTGTGGGTTCTTTCCTCAAGGAAATCTGTTTCACCTTCCGTCACAGAGTGTGTGTCAGTAAAATGACTTAAGTCTAGGGATTGAGGGACTGTAACTCTGTTTTCATGACTCAAGTTGGACTTCTGCTCACTTGATGTAAAACTCTTCCCCTTGTAAAGTCAAACAAGAATTTCGTAGATTCCCTTCTATTTGGGATTCCCTTCATGAGAATCCATGATCAGCTAGTCAACAACGTAAGTTTCTGTGATTTATACTATCCTGTGTAGTGTTTTCACTCTGCAGTTCATTACAGTCACCATGATGACCTTATGTTTGGTAAATTAGGTTGCCTCTTGGCCTCCACTTCCTGATATCCAGTTATCCCCATTGTGACTGTTCATAATCCAGGCAATAGTTTCCACCATAATGTATGACCTATACAGGAGAGTAACTACAGAACTCTTCGGGAATCCCAGAGCTCCTCTCACAAATTTATTTCTTACCCTCATGGTGAGAGGAGTGGGTAAACTGGTCTTAAATAATAAATCCTGTTATACCCGAGTTTTCGTCTGAGAGACCAAGAAGGAGCCAACACTGATGCAATCACACGAGGGTTTATTTATTAACAAGCTTAAGTTTGGGCCCAAGTATACCCGACAGGGAGTAGGGACTTGGACCCCGAGCTTAGTTAAGGCAGGGGTATTTATGGGTTCCTGTTACTAAAGCAGGGTGAGGATTCCTGTTATTAAAGCAGGGTGGGGGTTTCTGGAACCAAAGCAAGGTGGGGCTTCCTGTTACTAAAGCAGGGTGGGGGTTCTTAGAACTAAAGTAAAATAGGGGAAAGTTCAGCCCTTGGGCACATGATGGTTGTACTTATGCTAAGGCTAAACCTGAGGTGGGATGGCCTTAATTTTTCTTGGTCTCCATAATCCCTTCTAAAGTTCCAATCTCTCTAAACATTTGGATACCTTCCTTATAGATCAGTTCTGGATTTTGGCTTTATTTAGTGTAGGCCACTTTTTGAACTAATAAAAAAAAAAAAAAAACAGAGTTACTAATCTCTTGACTACAATGAATTGAGAATCTCTACTTAGTGGCCTGTATCAATAAATTTGTCTTGATATAACTTTTTTTTTTCCATCATTGCCCCATATCGTTAATATCCATTCCCACTTTATTACCCAGCATTCTGTCCATATAAATTAAAAACCTCATGCAATTATTTTAGACTGTAGTATAACTCCTCATGGGTTATACTTTGTACCTCTCCCTTCAGATCCTTCTGGGACTGGAGTCTAGTTATAGGTCTTGAAGCAAAGAAGGGTGGTGGGGGTAGATCCTAAGGAGACTCATCTGTCTTTGTGGACAACTATTTCACAGGAGACCATTACAAATTCTTCAGGCAAAATAGGGTTAACTTTCTCAGACAGGAGTGAAAGGCCTGCTTCTATTGGCAAAAAAGACCCAGCAAAATTTAGAGGTTCAATGTCCGCAGTTTTATTAGCATATACGCCCTCATTAACAATTTTCAGGATCTTGTTCATTCCCAATCAATGACCTCACTTTAACAGGGAACACTCTGAGAAATGGGACCCAATACCAATCACAACCCAACATTTCAGTCTACCATTTTGAGACATGAAATAAGTGGATCAATAGTAACTGGAGGGTTGTAATCTATTTGCAGAAAACAGACAGCTGTGGAGTTTTAAAGCAGTAGAGGAATCAGATGGTCAAACTTGTGTTTTATAAAAACTCAGGTCATATTACATTTATACTGAAAGAAAGGTTACAAAATAGGATGAAGGCTAGAGTACAGTACCAACACATATTTCTGGAATGTTTTGTCTCATATTGATGGCCAGCTTCTGTTTACTTTTCAAGATGCATATCAAAAGTTCTTTGGGAGGGGCACTTGGGTGGCTCAGTGGGTTAAGCCTCTGCCTTCAACTCAGGTCATGATCCCAGGGTCCTGGGATCGAGCCCCACATCCAGCTCTTTGCTTAGCAGGGAGCCTGCTTCCTCCTCTCTCTCTCTCTCTCTGCCTCTCTGACTACTTGTGATTTCTTGTCTGTCAAATAAATAAATAAAATCTTTAAAAAAAAAAAAAAGTTCTTCAGGAAACATTAGCAGGAATTCCCTAAAGAAATTTAATCTCTTGCTGTTATATTGCCTCATCCAAAATATTTTGAAACCTTATGACAAGAGCATTTTATTATTATTATTTTTTGTTCATCAAAAAAAAAAAACATGAAGTATTAGGGGTTGAGCTAACTGTATTTCAGAATTCAAGGAAAATTATAAAAAAATACTATATAATTTCTTGTCTATTAAAATATGTCTTGGGAGCCTGGATGGCTCAGTTGGTTAAGTGACTGCTTTTGTTTGGGCTATGATCCCAGGGTCCCAAGATTGAGTCCTGTATCCAGCTCCCTGCTCAGCAGGAAGTCTGCTTCTCTCTCCTACCCTCTCCTCTCTCATGCTCTCTCTCACTCTCTCTCAAATAAATAAACAAATAACATAAATAACATAAATAAAATATCTTATGTATTTATTCTGCTTCATTTCCATTCACCTTTCCTGTTTCCTCCATGTTCCCAAAGTTAATAATTCTAATGATTTTAATATTCTTTTTTATTTATATGTGTTCTTTCTGGGACATATTAAATTTTAAATTTATATATATTTTTAAATATACATATCATATTTTAACCCAAATATATTCCTATGCTTCATTTGTGTTGTTTGAGCACATTGAATCTGCTTTTTCTAACCACTCCATTTTTCACAAATCTATAAATAACTGATATACTCTCCTACTAATGGACAGATTGATTCCAACTTTCCAATGTCACAAAAATGCCACATATAATACCATATTGAATATCCCCTAATGTGTCCTTTTATGGACCAGTGTTAGAATTTATTTGAAATATATATTGAAGAATGGAATAAATCATGCACATTCTTGACTTGAGTAAATACTGCCAAATTGCTTTCCGTGCTGACTGCTCCAAACTACATTCTTAGGAGTAGTGCATGAAGGTTCTTATATAGCTACTTCCTTCTCTACATTTCAAATCTTATCAACACAAAGTAATATCCATCATTAGTTGATTCTGTATTCCTCTGGTTATAAATGAATTTCAGTATTGATATGATTTTTAGCTTCCTGGGATTCCACTATAAAAACTGCCTATTTATCAGGGTTCTAGTCTTTTTCCTAGTTGATTTTCAAGAGTCTCTCATATATTTTAATCCTTTCTCATTTTAGACAATATTTTCTCAAAGTGTTACTTCCTGATAATTATTTCTAAGATGTGCTTTGTTTTACTGAACAGAAATTTTTAATTTTGATATATTCAAATGCATTTTTTGGTTTTTAGTTTATGCCTCTTGGTTTTCATGTATATAGAAATCTTCTCCAGCCCTCTGCTGCAGTGGTCTGTGCCACGCTATTGTGGTTTTACAAATCATCTTATTCCATCTGAATTCACCCTTGTGCAAGGCACTCACTAGAAATTTGGTCTTATTTTTCTCCATTTTTGTCTCTCGAATGCCATCCAACCCAGAAGTGCTTATATTCTAGTTGGTACTGCTGGTCTATGCAAATTCTGTTGTGTTTGGTATATTACTCTTGCGGTTGGCAACCTTGCCAAGCAAGATGGAGTGAGATCCTTATAATCCGTCTCCCCTGCTCATTACAATCTCAAAGCTCAGAACATAATAACCCAAATAACAACTACCAGAGAATGATGGAAAGTTAACAGCAGCAAGTGGGTCACATTATGATCCTCAAGCGGTCAAATTTCACAGCTGTTTTTCTCAATTTTTTCCTCCCTTTTGACATGAGGGTGGAGCTAGGTCCTGGACTGAACCATGAGTGGACAAAGCCAAAAGTGCAAAAATAAATCCTTCTCTTTCTAGACAAAAGATTGTAAAGGGGCCATATGAAGCAGAGAATGTGGGAGGAATCACACCTCTTTCCTTTCTCTTTTTTTTCTTCTAGTATTTCCTTTTGGTTCTTCCTTTTGAGGTCATCTCATTAGAATTACTTCACAGCAGTGTTCAGGTTTTTGACCCACTATTTGTTGGCACCCGTTTCTGTATTTTCCTTTTCATAGACTACCCCACTGGATGATTCAGAGTCATATTCAATAATCCTACAGAGTCCAAATTATGGATCACTGGGGCCTGATCACCAAATTTCAAGCTCTGTGTCTGGCTAAACATATTCTATTTAATAATTTATGTTATTTCTTCATGTTCCAATTCCACGTGTCCCAAACTACATCCTACATCTTTAACACCCAAAACCAATAATACTGACCAAAATACAAAGAAGATCCAAGTAATTTTACTCTAGCCACTAAAATTTTGTAGCTTTATGTGTTTGAGTAGGAAATCGGGAGGTAAATGAGTATAGATATAAGAGAAATTTGATGGAAATTCAGAGAAAAACTCCCAAAGGGGGATTTCTTTTATAGAATGTGATATTTTGAACTTTCATGGTAAGAGTCCTGCTTCAAAGAGAAAAATGATATGGACAAAGAAGTTTTAAAGGAATATTGGTCCTAATTTGTGCCAGATTGTAAGCAACTGATTTCTTTGAGTTAGAGATCCCTTGTACTTTTCTCATAAGTGGTTCAGACTAAACAACAGTTGCTCTACCGATTTTTGGCTTCTCTATTTCAACACCAGCTGTAATATCTACATAATTATAAAGCACTCTGAAATTCATCAGCCTTCTGAATTCCTATAAAAATATCTATTAGTGTATTTTTTTTTCACTTCCAATACTTCAATCCTTAAGATTCAATAGCTAAATGAGATGAGCCTCGGTTTGTGGGTTTCTCTTCTCTGAGGAGTTGCAGTCCTGTGGTGCCTGAATTAAAAACTGTATTTTCTCTAGTTTCTAGTACCAGTAACTCCATTGTTAGATGTCAACTCAATTACTCTTTGAAATCATTTTTCACTTAATCTAAGATGAAGAACTAGTCTTATATACTACATTTAGAAGCACTGTCAACATTTCGACACAATAGTCACAATAAAACATTCTAGAAAGTGTGAACAGTATTCACTTTACACTGTTTTAAATGATTAAAAATTATATTTTTCAATAAATGTATATAAAAATATTCAGTAAATGAAGGGTTATCTCTAGTTGCCTAGTAACATTTATGCATCTATTTAAGACCCTTGCTTTTGTGCATGAATTTGTTCTTAAGGAATTAGAGTTTTCATGCTCAGATTAATTAATTTGACATATAAGCTATTTAGCCATGTTCCTATCAGTTTAAAAATATCAGTAAATAAACCTCTACTACTTGAAACATGCATGTCTATGAAATGCTTTGTACTTAAAATGCTCTAGGTTACGTGGTTGAATTGATGGGCTGTTCAGATTTCCCCCCCTAGTTTTGCAATTCTGCTATTTATTTCAAATGGATATTCACCCTCACATGAAGTTGTTTACTACCTTTAATGACATTTCTGAGAATTAGGAAAGATTTCCTTCAGAAACTAACACTTTTTTCATAGAAAATGGTATTATATCAGAAATACTTATTCCGATAGGAGTTATAGAAATATTGCATTTACACAGAAAACACACTTAGCTTACCTTGAGCAACATTGTATTACAGTCCTATCTGATTAGGCTGACCATTTATCCACTTCGATATTGTCTCAGGAACTGCAGGTTGTGAAGTATGGGAATGACTAGAAATATGAGTTATATACTAGTTGTTGGAAACATCAGGTTTCAGCATTTTCTCTAAGAAGTGGAAATAACATATAGTATTTCCAGATTTTTGATAGAGGAACTATTTAACGACACTTAACATAATTCTTCTCAGTTTGTCATCCATACATCTTCCAAAATAAATTTTAAATCCTCTTGCAGCATTTTTTGAGGGTTTGTTGGAGGGGGGCAGTATTATCTTCCTCAGCTGGCATTCAGTTCTCAGAAATCAAGAAGTAAAATATACCTTCAAGTTACATAATATGTAAGTACCATTTTCCATTTTGGAACTTTGAATTATTTCTAAAATGACCCTTATTCACCATGAACTTATTTCAGTCCAAATCAGAAGTGGAAAAGCATGTAAGAACCTTAATATTTAAGGCTGACATGATGCAGTTGAATTGTATTACAATGTTTTTCAAAGGTATTCTATTGGTATCAAAGAAAGATGTGTGAATCATGAAAACAAGAGCAACAATTGCAGTTCATGCTTGTCTAAAGAGTCTCTTGGAACTGAAATTGTTCTAAAAAAATATGTGCTTCCTCTTGATAAAAATTCTGCTTTATTAACTGAAGATTTCTAATTAAAAAACATCAAACTCCATCATCCTCTTCTAAACAGGAACCTTCTGTCTTCAAAATGAGTATGAGTTACAGCCGTTGTTTTGATTGCTGAGTGTCCAAGGACTGAATTAAGTCATTTTTATTTAAGCAGTTTCAATAAAACCACAGTTCTACCATGACAGAAATGCAGTCCTATGGGGAAGTGAGGATGGTTCAATTTATTCAGGGGTCAGCCTCATAAACGTGTTACCACCTGCACTTAGGTGGCTCTACACATATACAGTTATGGCAAACAGACCAATCTTTCTTTTATTCTCCTCCTCTCCACCCCAGGTATTTGGATGTGTTTTCACAATCTTACTTCATCATAAAAATCACTTAGGGTGTTTGAAAAGGCATACACACACACACACACACACACACACACACACACACACGCATTGCTGGAGACACACAAACCAAATGAATGAAGATGAATAGGGGAGAAACCATGCCACAGAGTTAGGATGTTAAACAAGATCTACAAGGATTCTTACACTCACCACAATTTGAAAGGAAAAAATAAAACCAGTAATACTAAGAATGTAATCCCTGGGTGAGAAACATTAGCATCATCTGGGAAGTTAGAACCCTCAAATTCTAGGTTCCCATCCTGAAACTACTGAATCAAAAACTCTGGGATTAGAGTCTGAACTCCTTTATTTTATAAGCCTTCCAAATGATTCTGATGCATGCTACAGTTTGAGAATCACTGATACAGACCACCTTAAAGAATGGGAACCACTCTGTATATGTTGGTTTTCATGTAATGGCACAAGCTGTTTCTCTAGCAAATATACCTTGATAGCCTCCATTGTTCTCCATGTCATTTTCTAACTCCCTAAACATAAGGACCTTTGCTTCAGTTTAAAACTAGTCCTCATCCAGGGCACCTGGGTGGCTCAGTGGGTTAAAGCCTCTGGCTTCAGCTCAGGTCATGATCCCAGGGTCCTGGGATTGAGCCCCACATTGGACTGTCTGCTCAGCGGGGAGCCTGCTTCCTCCTCTGTCTATCTCTGCCTGTCTCTCTTTCTACTTGTGATCTCTGTCAAATAAATAAATAAAATCTTTAAAAAAAAAAAAAAACTAACCAGGTGGTGGGTAATAGGGAGGGCACGTATTGCATGGAGCACTGGGTGTTATGCAAAAACAATGAATACTGTTATGCTGAAAAAAATAAATTAATTAATATTAAAAAAAAAAACTAGTCTTCAACCAGTGAACTTGATTTCTGTTTTACTTTACCTCTTAACAGAGATATTGATGTCCTTCCCTTCACAGAGTCAAGATATTTCACAAAATGAATTCAGCTCAAGGCCTTATGATATTTTTTCCCAATTACTCAGAAGATTAAATAATATTGCTGTAATTACTTATTAAAATTCCAATATGCATTCATTCATATATTTGTGATTTTGATACCTTCAGTAGTAATCATTAGTTTAATATTAATTCAGTGAAACATTGTTTGTTTGTTTCAACAATGCCACAAAGTTATTACTTTTTATCATGATAACAATTTTGTTATCGATAGGCACATCTTAAAATCATCGGTCTTTCAATGTCCCCTGACCTATTTTGATTGATTAGCCTACAACACACTGTTCAGGGCCATCTGACAGATGGGCTATCAGACACTGAAGCCTTTATAGCTTTGCATTTAGAGACAGAGTTATACTGGAATATAGAATTTGGTTTAAAGTTTTCTCTGTGGATTTATTTATAAATTTAGTTAGGGTAAATGTCAATATCAGTATCATGGTTCCATCTCAGGGTCAGAAGTGCTTGTTCTTAGATTACTCCTCTTTCTGATTTTACTTCCTCAAAGCAACATTTACTCAGTATGAAAAAATCTAGTAGCGCCGAGAATAACTTGTTTTCTTGGTTATAGGAATAACCAATAATAACCAATATCTAAATAGGAAAGATCTAGAGTCATTAAAATCATGGCTACTTGTATGTCACCCAGATGCTACTACTTTCACTACAGTACTGGCCACAATCTAATTTCACATCAATTCCAGAGGCCAGAAAACACCCGTTGAAAGATAAACTGAGGGGCACCTGGGTGGCTCAGTGGGTTAAGCCTCTGCCTTCAGCTCAGGTCATGATCTCAGGGTCCTGGGATCGAGCCCCACATTGGGCTCTCTGCTCAGCGGGGAGCCTGCTTCCCCACTCTCTCTGCCTCTCTGCCTACTTGTGGTCTCTGTCTGTCAAATAAATAAATAAATCTTAAAAAAAAAATAAACTGAAGATATTAATTTTTTAAGTTTATTGTTAATACATTTAATAATAAGTAAATCCTGAGAAATACAAATCTCTGAGGCAGAACCCCACCTTTGTAATTAAATTCCCTTCCTTCATTAAGTCCCAGTTTCTTTGTTTGTAAAAACGATGATAATACAAATGCCTGCTTCATATGTTTCTGGAAAGACTAATTGAGATAACGAACAGGGCCTGATAAGTTCTAAGTGTTAACTGATATTAGTTATTGGCATTTTCTATTTTTTTTAATTAACATATAATGTATTATCTGTTTCAGGGATACAGGTCTGTGAATCATCAGTCTTACACAATTCACAGCACTCACCATAGCACATACCCTCCCCAATGTCCATAACCCAGGCACCCTATTCCTCCCATCCTCCTCCCCTCCAGCAATCCTCAATTTGTTTCCTGAGATTAAGAGTCTCTTATGGTTTGTCTCCCTCCCTGGTCATTTTTTTTTTTTTTTAAGATTTTATTTATTTATTTGGCAGACAGAAATCACAAGTAGGCAGAGAGGCAGGCAGAGAGAAAGAGAGGGGGAAGCAGGCTCGCCGCTGAGCAGAGAGCCCGATATGGGGCTTGATCCCAGAACCCTGGGATCATGATCTGAGCTGAAGGCAGAGGCCTTAACCCACTGAGCCACCCGGGCACCCCCCCCCATCACCTCTTGTCTCATTTTTTCCCTCTCTATCCGCCAGGACTCCCCACCTTGCCTCTCAAAAGACAATTATCATATGATCTCTCTGATATGAAGCATATTACATTCTCTAAAGCTTTTTGGCCAAAAATCTATTCAAATTGGGCAGAGCCAAACTGGAAGTGGTTATTAGCCCTCCACCAACCAGAGCTAAGGAAAAGACTTCTATAGAAAAAAGGCAGAAGCAAAACAAGGAAATGACTGGGCCATAGCTTAAACATTTGCTTTATTTGAGAAGACCTAGGTGACTGATTCATTGTCCTTAGGTTTTGATTTCTTAACCTTGAAGGGCTTACAGGCTTAGGTTTGTGTTTGCTTATATAGACTGCTAAGGTATTAGAATCACTTCTGCCCAATGGCTTCCTTGTTTAGTCAATTTCTCACCCACGTAAAGATATCTTGATGGTTATACTGCTACGACGGTTGCTGCTGACAAACCAGACATTAGGAAGAGGGATGCATAGATTCCCTCATAAATGCAGCTTGGCCTGTTAGTTTCAGTTAGGGTCCGGTTTAGTGGATTACTCTCTCATATATACTGCAGGTTTACTGGTACCATAACTATATCACAGGAAATTCAGTTGGCAGTCATCCTTGTGATGGCTTCTGCCACTGAATTAAGATTGAGGATACATGATTCAAGTGAGGTGAATTAATCACTGCCTGATAAAATATTTGCAGTTAGCCACCTCTAGGTACACTGTGATTGTCTAGAGAAGGGCAAAATTACATATTTGACCTCATGAAAGAAATGGCTACACAGGAAGAATCTGTTTAGTAAGTATGAGTCCAACCTCAGGGTTCAAATCCTAGATCCACCATTTAAGAGTTGGTCAAGTTGGATAATGTATATAATCTCTAACCTCTTATCCAAGTACAATTATTTAAAAAGAGTATTTCTTTATAGTAATTTTTATGATGTCCTTCCACTTTTTCAATACAGTATAGAAAATAAATTATATTCTATATCTACTTAAAATAAATATTTCAACATTATGTATTAGTTAGAATTGCTTATATAAATATTCCGTGAGCTACCCATCTGCTTTACATGATTCTTTTCTTTTCATCTTCTTTTCATCTCAGACTGTTGGGCTTCTTTCATCTTTTCATCTCAGACACTTGGACTTCTTTCTATACTGTTATCTTTCTGCGTAAAGACACTAAATGCTTTCTTTATATGCCTCATTCTTTAATCAGCCCCTGCTCTGGAAGACAGAGTTTTAAATTACTCCTTGTTGACTTTTGGTTGAATAATTTCACTCCAGATTCTAGATGTGGTGCTCCTACATTCTGAACTGTTTTAATCACATAGACTCAGTGTATAACCTATTTGTATATGGATTTTCATTATTTTCTTGTTGATAAAATTTTTCTTGTTATTTTTAAAGACTGATTCTTATGTTTTATACCTGAAATTTGTAAATGGGTCTTAAAATACTTGTGCAGTTTTTCTCTCATTCCAAATACTGAGACTCTCATATTTAGGATCTGTCAATTCAAATCAGACAACACAAATTTATGTCCACGGGCAAGCAAGGCTGGACTCTTGAGTGACTTGACTGTCCTATTCTGATTAATAGTACTATTAAGTCTCTTTAGCCTTTGAACAATAAAGCATGAAAAAGCCATTCATTTAAGTGATTAACAGGTGAAAGGAAGTAACAATAATGAAGTTCTTATTCAAGGAAAGGCAACATCCAACAGACCTATATAAAGTTGTCTAAAATCCCAGGCCCTCTCAAAAGACACAGAAAGCTAAAAAGAGTGATACATAAATAATTATGATATACTAAGCAGCAGCAGAACACCAGTGAAGTGTAAGATATTTTCAGCAGAGACATCTAAGCACAAGCCCCAGTTGCATCATTTACTAGTTGTGAGACTTGGCAAGTTACAGAGCTTCTGAAATCCTCATTTTCTCATCTAGCTAACATATGATCATAAATAATAACTGCCAGATTGTCCATAAATTTGGCTATTAATAAAAGGTGCCACCAATGGGAAAAATGTCATGAAAGTTCTATGAACATAGAAAAGGCAGTATATAGAAATAGACAAAATTTGAAGGAGAATAGAAATAGCATGTTTCAAACTTATCTCAAATTGTGGCAGAGACTAAAAAAATCAGTAAATAAAGAAAGTAAATAAAGGAAACTACTATCGATTTTTAAAGGCACTGTTATTCACTACAGCATGCAAAATACTATATACTGTTTAGTTAAAATTCATCTAGTTGCTGTGCCTAGAAATGCACAGTAATAATAAAGCACCAAGTATCTTGATGGGGGTTATCTCTCAGGAAGAAAGGGGAATTTTATCATGCATTATTTCTTAAAGTGAATGGTAAATAAGTGGATGTTTTCTTGTTATTCTTAATCATTTATGCATTATACAAAATATTCAGTATTAAAATAGTAAATTCTAATTTTAAAAAGTAAGATTGTTAGTGAAAGATAACTATGAATTTCACAATGACAATGACAGGTATCAAAACCATGCCCATAAGTATAGTATAAAGAGATATATATCCTGGTTAGCTGAATGTGCTATTTTTTTTTTTTTAAGTTTTTATTTAAATTCCGGTTAGCATACAATGTAGTTTAGTTTCAGGTATACAATACAGCAATTCAACACTTCCATACAACATCCAGTGCTCATCACAACAAGTGCCCTCCTTAATTCCTATCACCTATTTCACCCATCCCCCCTACCCATCCCCTCCACTCTGGTAACCACCAGCTTGTTCTCTACAGTTAAGAATCTGTTTCTTGGTTTGCCTCTCTCTTCCCCCCCCCCCCATGACAGTTGTTTTGTTTCTTAAATCCCACATGTGTGAAATTATATAGTATTCATCTTTCTCTGACTCATTGCTAATGATTCTTAATCAATTAAATATATTAATTAAAGTATTTATCTAAGTACCCCAGGAAAGCAAGGCCCTTATACTATGGGTGAGGAGCTCTGATAGTGCTCCTTACTTTCAACATGATTCACTTTGTGCAAAAAGCTAAGATCTAGTTAAGGAGTGTGAGGTTCTGGAGAGAGACCTCTTCGGGGTTACAAGCTTCTCTCTGTGTCTTCACATGGTGGGAGGGGCCAGGAAGCCCTGTGGGATCTCTCGCATAAGAACACTAATTCCTGGGCATCTGCGTGGCTCAGTCTGTCGGTTAAGCCTCTGATTCCTGATTTCAGCTCAGGTCATGATCTCACCATGGGTGGTTAGATCAAGCCCGGTTTTGCAGTCTGTGCTCAGTGTGGAGTTTATTGGAGATTCTTTCCCTCTGCTCCTCCCCCGGCTCACTTCTCTCTCTAAATAGAAATAAATAACTCTTTAAAAACAAAAAACAAAAAACAAAAAACCTAATTCCATTTATGAGGGCTCCACCCTTCAACTTCCCAAAGTCTCCATCTCCTAACCCCATTACTTTGGGTGATCACATCAGGATTCTGAAATGTGAATTTCAGGGGGGACACAAACATTCAGACCATAGTACTCTCTATTGTTCTATAGCACAAGAACAACTTTTAAGACTGAAAAGAATGCACCAATTGCTCACTGGATTTGGTCAGTAATTGTTCACAGTAATTGTCTGAGAAAGCCCGTTGCCCAATACCTGGCAACATGAGGTCCATGGCTAACTGAAGTTCCACCTTAGAAAATGAGGAGCAATCCCTGCTCCTCTGGGTAGCTGAGCTTGACACAGTCTCTCCCAGTGACAGAACCGGGACGGCTGTCCTGGTAACTCACGGCAATGCAAAGTAAATAGAAGGGACATTTTTTTTCTTTTCATAATCCTGCCTTGAATCACAAATTTCATGCTCTAAAGGCTCTCAAATCATTGTGACACTTTTCTTCCAGAGTGTTTAATTTTAGCTTACAAATATTTGTTCAGTTTCTGTTTTATTTATCTTCTGTTGTATTAAATGGTGCATTACACATAGACTGAGGTCAGAGTCTAATGTCTACTTCAGTGTGATGATTGACTGCCTTTTGTTGTACTGATGCATAAATGTGTCCAGTATTCAAAGACCACTTCTTTCTGTAGAATTCTTTGTTCCACAGAAATATATGTATTAGAATAAGTTTTCTCTATGGGTCAATCATTCTACCTCTATCTACTGTCAGAAATATGTTACATTTATTGGGGCACCTGGGTGGCTCAGTGGGTTAAGCCTCTGCCTTCGGCTCAGGTCATGATCCCAGGGTCTTGGGATCGAGTCCCGCATCGGGCTCTCTGCTCAGCGGGGAGCCTGCTTCTACCCTGCTCCCTCTCTCTCTCTGCCTGCCTCTCTGCCTACTTGTGATCTCTGTCTGTCAAATAAATAAATAAAATCTTTAAAAAAAAAAAAGAAATATGTTACATTATTAATACTTATTTTTAAATTTATAGGATCAAACTGTAGATATCACAGAAGTATAAGTTATAGTACAGAAGACAATATTTTAAAAATGTAAACTGTGCGAATTTAAGAGTGAAAATACAGGTGACAATATATAGATGACAGAACGAGGAGACTGGAAGAAATGAGTGGGAAGAAGCTAGAGAGAGGCACTGTTGCAGGATTTTTTTCTCCATCAGTGCCCCTGGTTCTTGGTCACACCACTTCGAATGGAGAGGTAGACCACACAGAGTGGTGGGCAGCAAAGCAATATTTATTGAGCGATTTTAAAGTGATAGCACAAAGCTCCCGAGGAGGGAGGAGACCCAACAGGGTTGCCACCAGAGTTTCTCAGTCTAGGGGTTTTTAGGGTCTTGTTGGTGAGCTGTTTTAATCTGATTAACCCTCCCTGCACCTGTCCTCCAATCAATCAGGTTTTTGTCAACTGTCATATGGGAAAGGTGGAGGGCTCCTTCCAGAGTAGTATAAAAAGCTTTTAAAGTAGTTTCCTCTTGGGTGGGGGGAGGGGGCTTGGCCCCTGCCTGTCTGCCTTCCAGCTAGCTATCCTTCATCAGCACTATTTTTCTTTACCTGAAATGGTCAAAATACTTAAAAATTTGATTTATCAAGAAATGCAGATTTAATATGGTATTTAAAGTCTAAATGACAACCAGCAAAATTTTGCATGAATTGTTTTTTATTGAGAGGGAAGGGAGATATTTTGAGAAAATTTTTGATCTTTCATACAGGGTGTTCACAAGAATCTATCTAAAAATTGCCATAAAAAGGGGAGTTTGATATTTCCTGTAATGGTGGTATCAAGAGTACCAAAATAAAAATAAATTTTAAAAAAAGGATGAAAACAAATGTCTTTTGTATTGAACTAGAGCTTTAAGGCAGTAAAGTTGTTTTTTTACAAAATTGTAACACTCTTATACAGTTTTTTTTTCTTTAATTGCAAACATTTGTTGAGGAGGAAGAGTATTTTAAATTTAGTCACTCTGTAATACTATGCTAAATTAGGTTCTTGGACCTAATGTCCAACATGGAAGAGAGGGTTTCCCCCGACATCGACAAATAATTCTGACACTATCTGATGTGGATCACCAACCCCAAAGGTCAAGAAAGAATTCTTGAGATGTTTTCAGTGCAAAAAAAGGTGATTTTACTAAAGCACAGGAACAGGACCCACAGGCAGAAAAAGCTGCATTATAAGTGCGAGGGGTGATGGATTATGTAAGATTTTCTATCCTATGGAAGGGAGAGTGATATTAGGGCTCCAGGAAATGGAGTCTATAGGTTCCTGGAGGTCTGGCTATTAAGACCATGTTTTTCTTGTAAATAATTAAGACAGTGACAAACTGAGGGAGTTTCAAGTCCTTAGCGACTGTGATCTTTATCAGCTGACCACTGGCTTCTTCCTTCCTTTGTTCTTGGGCAGTCAGGAGTGCCTGAGGGGGTGGGGTGTGTTGAGTGTCAGTTTGCCTTCTGCCCTCAGCTCTGCTTTTGTTATCTTGTCACTATCTAACCACAGATAGCATCAGATTCCACCCGCGAGAGTTCAGTCCTATGAGAGTCCCCTTACTTCAGATGCCAGTCAAAAGCCCAGACTGTTACCTGTACTTTTGACCAGCTGGCTATAAATCAGAGATTCTGTAGGGGCCAAGGGCAGGCCACCTCAAAATGTGCCACTTTGGCAAATTGATTATTTGAAATAAAAGTTACTTGGGAAATAGCAGGTCCCTCTGAAAGCAGGAAATAAATCTCCCATAATAAAGGTACCCGCCCTGGACTGAGACATCCTTATCACCAGAGATAAAGAATTTTTTTTTTTAAAGATTTTATTTATTTATTTGACAGAGAGAGAGATCACAAGTAGGCAGAGAGGCAGGCAGAGAGAGAGGAGGAAGCAGGCTCCCTGCGGAGCAGAGAGCCCGATGCGGGGCCCGATCCCAGGACCCTGAGATCATGACCTGAGCCGAAGGCAGCGGCCTAATCCACTGAGCCACCCAGGCACCCCAGAGATAAAGAATTTTAAAGGTGAGAAAGCTGTAGTAACAACCTTGTTCCTTTTTTTCCCTGATTTCACTACCTCTGCCCAAATTCTACCAACATTCCTTACTAATTAAAGTTCCCAAATATCTGTTTTCTTTATTCTGTCAATTCCTCACTAATGTATTGCCTCTTCATCTAAAAAGTATAGAAACTGTCACCTTGGTCATTTCTGTAAGTCTCAATTTCTTTATTGGGCCTCCATGTGTAAGTAATAAAATTTTGGGTTTTTTCTCCTGTTAATCCATCTCATGTAAATTTAATTCTTAGTCCAGCTAGAAGATTTTGAAGGGCAGAGGAAGAATTTGTCCTTCCTTACAATTTCTATGACCTTATCTTCAGGTTTGATTAATTTGCTAGAGAAGTTCACAGAACTTAGAGACTAACATTTCACTTACTATATCACCAATTTAGTATAAACGGATATAATTCAGGAACACCCGGACAGAAGAGATGTATAGGGCAAAGCATAGGGATAGGGTGGGGAGCTTCCATGCCCTCCCAAGTACACCACTCTCCTAGAACTACAAGTTCACCAACCCAGAAGCTCTCCAAACCTCTCTTTTTGGGGTTTTCTGGAGACTTCATTACTTAGGCATGACTGATTAAACCATTGGTCACTGGTGATTTACTCAAATTCCAGCCCCTCTCCCCTCCAGGGCAATCGCAGGATGGGACTAAAAGTTCTAACACTCTACCCACCCCATTGGTTCTCCTGGCAATCAGCCCTCCCTTAGGTGGGGTCAAAAATTACTTCATTAACATAACAAAGGATACCTTTGTTTCTCTCAACACTTCAGAAAATTTGGGGGTTTTAGGAGCTCTGTACTAGAAATGGGAGGGATATTAATATATTTCTTACTACAACGCCACAAATGCCATTTCAAGAAAATTAATTAAAATATACTATTTTTTTTTCTTTTAAGCAAAACCCTCATACCAGTTGTGCTACAGTGTGGAATCCTGCCGCAGATTTCAGTTGTTTGTTATGTTCATTCCATTCTAGAGAAATATTCTCTTATCATTAAATAGACATATGTAGAAGGGAATATTTATACAAATATTTTTGCATATTTTAAAAGTCAACACTATATATCCTTTTGAATATAAAGTAAATCTGTCAGTTGCATTTTACTTTGAACAATGATTTATTATGTGTTTATAAAATATGGGACATTAGAAAAATAATCATATTTTATTCAAAAATTAGTGACATTGGCAGAAAGATAGTTTACTATAACTGCAAACAAAATGTGTCCTCATTATGCAAAAGTTAAGTATGTCTTGACTTAGAAAATGTGCAAAATTAAGCTTAATGTGTTTTTGAATAAGAGTGGTCTTCCTTTTCATATCAGAAATAGATTCTTACATTATTCCACAGACCAAATTATTGTATTTTTTTTCTTCCAAACAATTTCTTTGTTGTTGTTAACCTTTAACACTAGTTCATTGAAATAAAAAGTAACTATCATTTATGGAGCTCCCACAGTCAAGATGAAATATAGTTGTTTTGCTTTTCATTAGAAATTTCCATAAAAGTGTCTTTTAAGACAATGAATTAATATGCTTTCTCAATATGATATTGTCAATTTAGGATCAGAATTTGTTACTCTTAACATATTTTAATAGTGTTATTTTTTTATTGGAGTATATCTATTTTCTAAATATACTATTTTTATGAGTTTCCATTAAAACAGTAATAATCATCCTAAATAGAACACAAGTTTATAGTGTTTGAAAGACATTAACTGTATAGAGAAAAGAGAGCATTTAGTGATTTCAGACCCTTGCTAATTTACTCAAAACTGTCAGGCTCCTCCTTTCCATAACAGAACTGAGAAACTGACAGCATGGCCCAGTACTTCATGTCAAAAATCACACTTTGCGTCATCACAAAATGGCACTTTTTTCACACTCTTTATTTGTATTGATTTAGCAAGGAAACACTATCATCTTTGCCTGTTTTATCTCATTGCTTCTGTGTGTCTAAGGTCATACTGAAGCAGAGAATTACACGTTACCTCAATTCTTTCACAAGCATTTTACTGAGTTTTAGTAATTCTTCACATTTTACAGGCATATTAGAAAAGAAACTGGATTGCTACTTAACTAAAAATAAAAACTTCCTAAGGATCACAGATACAGTAAGCAAGATACAGTAAGCATTTATTTACATAAAATTCCTCAACAAAAACTGCTGTAACAAAATTAAATAATGCCCTTATTTTTGATATATCCAAGGTTGTCTCTTCACATCCAACTTTTGTCCCATCTTTCTAATTCTAACACAATCTTTCTGACTCTGTATTTTCTAGTCTTGGTCTCACCTCTCTTTTTGACCCTGGCCTTTGCTATTCCCACTCTGGGTCACCTACCTATTCTCCAAAATCCAACTATATTTAATCCTGGACAAACTAGCAAAATGTAAACCCTCTCTCAGTACAGCTGAGCTCTTGTGTACATAACTACACTGTTTTTATATATGATTAACTGCTGTTGTGGAAAGTCACATACTTGTGTAACATGATGCCAACAAAAACCTGACCTTGCTTCTACTGCATGTCTATCCCTTCTGTCATTCCTTTATATAGCTTTGATCATCTCATGGTTACAGTGCATTTTCCCAGTTTTTATCAGGTTAATAAAGTTCCTTACTCAATGCCTCTAACTCTTACTCTCAACAAATGATAGTTTTCTTTGAATTTCTTTCACTTAGAAATCTAAATGCATCTAATATATTCTCCTTTGATATCCTGCCCACTCACTTTACACACACATCTATTTGTATCTCTGCCCCATTTTTATGTCCTTTCTTCATGTGGTCCAGGATGATTTCTATTCACACTTTGATCCTTAATGCCACCTTTATTCTTCTCTTCTAGATTTCTATTCTATCAATTACTTTTTGTCTCTCATACATTTAAAAAAAATTTTTTTTCAAACCTCTTAATTATGTACTGGCTCCTTTCCGAATGCCTACAAATAACCTCAAGTCTTTCTCATATTTGAAATAAACCAAGCAGCAAAAATATAATGCAAAACAAATCGAAGATATTTTGACCTTGTTTTCCACGTCTCCTACAACACCTTCATTCAAATAGCTATTGTACGTATTTGTTCTTAATTCTTTTTTTCTAATAAACCTTGCCTCCATCAATCTATTATACTTGCCACCATCTAACTCATGGACAAATCAGTGGTTCTCCTTAAAACCAAAACTTTCTCCTGTATTTTACTGTGTTGTAGTTGTCAGTCTTAATATTTCTCATTCCTCTGGCTTTGTTGATATGACAGAGAAATATTCTCTTCATTTCTCTCCAGATTATACAACTCCCTTTCCTTTATTCCACTACCTCTACCCACCCCTTAAATATTTGCTGACCTCCCGGATTACTTTTTTTTCTTTCTGCTCGTCTAATGTTATGCAATCTCTCTGCTGGATCTCAACCACTTTTGTGTGGTTGTTAGAGAGAGAATTCCCTTTATGAATCTGATAAATGGGTTCTAAATCTGAAATAAAATGTGTCAATGATTTCACATAACCTACAGTGCTCTGTGGGCAAGATTCCCCTTCAAGAATGGAAAGGCTAATTGTGGCAGGCAATATTCTAAGCTGATCCCTAAGATAACTTTCTCCTGTAACACTGTATGATTCCACTAACTTTGGATGGAATCTATAAAGATCAGATACTGTTTTCACAACTCATTAAGTTATCTGTCAAAAAAAGAAGATTAGTGGGGCACCTGGGTGGCTCAGTGGGTTAAGCCTCTGCCTCCAGCTCAGGTCATGATCTCAGATTCCTGGGATCAAGTTCCACATTGGGCTCTCTGCTCAGCGGAGCTTGCTTGGGGAAGCAGGGAAGCCCCTCTGCCTGCTACTCTGCCTACTTGAGATCTCTCTCTCTCTGTCTGTCAAATAAATAAATAAAATCTTAAAAAAAAAAAAAAAGGAGATTATTTTGGCTCTAACCTAATCAAGTAAGACCTTTACAAGTAAGATATTTTCTCTGGCTGCTCATACAGCAAAAAGTCAGATAAACATACTCCTACTGCCCTGGAAGAATGCAGTAGCTATGTCATGAACTGTCTGTGGAACCATGGGGGTGGGAGGGCAGGTGGACTCTAAGAGCTGAGAGCAGCTTTTGGCTGACAGCTAGAAAGAAAATAGGAGCCTCAGTCATATTACTACGAGAAACTGAATTCTGCCAACCACGTGAATGAGTATGAAGGAGGATCCTAAAATTCTAGATGAGAAGACAGCCTGATCAACATCTTGACTACAGTCTGTGAGGAGAGGCTCCAGATAAGCCATGCCCAGGCTCCTGAACCACAGAAACTGTGGGATAATATGTGCTAATACAACTTCTTAAGTTGTGGTAATTTGTTACACAGCAATTGAAAATGAGTAAATTAATAAATCTGTTCTGCTATTCTATTCTATTCAACCAGTCTGTGTCTTCTTCTCTACGGCAGTCTGTCTAATAGAATTTTCTGTAATGGTGGAGAGTTCCATATTTGAGCTATCTAATTCTCCCAGCCACAAAAGGCTATTGGGCATTTAAAATACAGCTAGTGGAACTGAGAAATTGAATTTTAAAAATTTACTTAGTTTTGGATAAATTCAAATAGCCACATATGGCTAGTGACTACTCTACGGGACAGAAGAGCTAAGGTATGATGCTGATACATTTATCCCTTCCTTTACCTACATGGTGAAAATATACACTTTCCTTCTATCACTACTGATATCAAGAAGGAAGCTCCATTCTCAGAAATCTGGTGTATCAAAGAACACAGAGATATCAGGGATGAGAACAAGAAAGGAATGTTAGAACCCATACCCTGCTTCTTATGGAACAGCTCAGCTGAGCTGACTTTTCTGACTTTTTTTTGAGTAGACAGAGTAAACAATGAAGGACTCATGTTACAATGGATAAGACTTGAATCAGTAAAGTACACATTCCTACATTTGGTCCACCAAGGAATTTATTTTGAGCAAAGGAAAAGTAACTGCAACTTCAGTATATTATTGAAACCCCACAGAACAGTAGCACTTGACAGCAATGATATCCCTAAGAGCATGAAGTTGCAGGGCGCCTAGGTGGCTCAGGTGGTTGGGTGTCTGCCTTTGGCTCAGGTCATGATCTCAGGATCCTGGGACTGAGTCCCACAGCAGGCTCTCTACTCAGGGAAGTGGCCTGCTTGTCCCTCTTCCTCTGCTCCTCCCCCCACTGCCCATGCTCTGTCTGGCTCTCTCTCAAATAAATAAAATCTTAAAAATATATATCTATTTTTTTAAAAAGCATGAAGCTGCAGTGTGTACCACCAGTAAATGCTTCACACATCCAGAACACCATGGTGCATCTCCGAATTGGGTAATGTCATTCAGAATGAACTGTGATTGGGGATCTTTTTAACTAGGAGAGCTTGTAGAACAGGGCAAAAGTCCACATCAATAGGAAAGAAGTAGGCATTCAAATTAGCCTGGAGAGGGGGATGTTTGGTCATTTTTGTGGTATGAACAGTGTTGTTGCATTTATCTGTGCTCAGTCATGATTACAGAAGGGTCTTGCTTTTGTCTCACTCCATCACTGTCATAGAATGACCTTGTCTGATATTGGTGTTCTGTGAAATGGTTTTGTTCAGCAGAGAGAATTCTATGGTCTAGCTGTTACTGCAAGGTCAGCTCTCAGATGACAGCTGAGGGGCTACTTCTTTTCTTTCTCAAAAGCAATAATTGGATGAAGATAATACCTTTGAGTTTGTGCATCACTGATTTCAGTTGGGTCAATAAACTGATAATGTGCTGACAATACACATTTTTCATTTCTGCCCAGGACTCTCACCCAAACTTCTGATTCATGCCCACAGCTATGTCCTTCAAATCTTCAATTAGATGTCCCACTGCACTTCCAAATCAGCATGTCCAAAAATGTTCTCGGAATCTATGCCTCAAACCCATTTCTCTTCCTGAATTATCTGTCTCTACTATAGGTACGAATTTATGTTAAGCAAGTATCTCATGTCACATTCTTTACAAAAAACCACTCAACCTATCACATTATTCATCAGTCCAGCCAATTTCTATTCCTATGGACTTTGTAATCTATCATACCTTTTTAAAACTAATCCTCATTCTTTGGTTCATGGATAGAAGAATCAATATTGTCAAGATGTCAGTTCTTCCCAACTTGATCTATAGATTCAATGCAATCCCAAACAAAATCCCAGCAAATTACCTGGGGATATTAACAAACTGATTCTAAAGTCTATATGGAGAGGCGAAAGACTCAGTCGAAGTCCACTCAATCCTGAAGGAGAATAGTTAGAGGACTGACAACACCCAAATTCAAGACTTACCATTAAAGCAGTGTACCACTTCAAGGCAGTGTGGTTTGGTGAAAGACCAAATAGATCATTGGAACACAAGAGAAAGCCAAGAAATAGGCCCACATAAGTATACTCAACTCATCTTTGACAAACAAGCAAGGACAATACAATGGAGCAAAGACAGTCTCTTCAACAAATGGTGCTGGAACAACTAGATATTCAAATGCAATCATCATCGTCATCATGTTCTAGATATAGACCTTATACCCTTCAATTAACTAAAAATGGATCACGTATCTAAATGTAAAATGCAAAACTATAAAACACCTAGAAGATAATATCGGAGAAAATCTGGATGACCCTGAATATATCAAGGACTCTTTAGAGACAATAGCAAAATCTCAGTCCATTAGAGAAATAATTGATAAGCTGGACTTCATTAAAATTAAAAACTTCTGCTCTGTGAAAGAGAATGTCAAGAGAATGAAAAAGAAAGCCACAGACTATGAGAAAATATTTGCAAAAGACACATCTGATAAAGGACTATTATCTAAAATATACAAAACACTCTTTATTCAACAATAAGAAAACATCTCAATGACAAAATGAGGCACAGACCTTAACAGACACCTCAGCAAAGAAGAGATGCAGATAGAAAATAAGCATATGAAAAGATGTTTCACATCATATGTTATCAGAGAAATGCAAATTAAAGCAACAATGAGATACTATTATACACCTATTAGAATGGCCAAAATCTGGAACACTGACAACGCAAAATGCTTACCAATATGCGGAGCAAGAGAAACTCTCAGACACTGCTTATGAGGAGACAAAATAGAACAGCCACATTGGAAGATATTTTGGAAGTTATAAAACTAAATCTACTTTTATCACATGATCTAGTAATCATGCAACTCGATATTTACCCAAAGGAATTGAAGACTTATATGCACAAAGAAATATGCACACTGATGTTTATAGTAGCTTTGGGCATAATTGCTAAAACTTGAAAACAAACAAAATGCCCTTCAGTAAGTGAATGGATAAATAAACTGTAATATATTCAGACAGTGAAATACCATTCATTGCTAAAAAGGAATGAGCTATCAAGCCAGGGAAGACACAGAGAACCTTAAATGCATATTATAAGGGAAAGAATCAATCTGAAAAGGCTACCTACCATATGGTTCCAACTATATGATATTCTGGAAAAGGCAAAACTATGGAGACAGTAAAAAGATCCGTGGTTGCCAGAGGTTGGGGGAGCAGAGTGGAGGCACAGGCAGAGCACAGTGGATTTTTCAGGCAGTGAAAATATTCTATATGATGTTATAATGATAGATACATGTCTTTATACATTTATCCAAACCCCCAGAATATACAACAATAGTGAACCCAAATGTAAACTGTAGACTTTGGGTGAAAATGTATCAGTATAGATTCATCAATTGTAAGAATACACCACTCTGGTGGAGAACATGACTAGTGGGGTAGGCTATACACATATGAGGGAAGGGGATATACTGGAAATCGCTCTGCCTTCCCCTCAATTTTACTGTGGACTTAAAACTGCTCTAAAAAGCCAGTGTTAAAAAAAACAAAACAAAACAACAAACAAAAAAACTTATTCCTGACATATATGCAGGAAAACAATATTTGAACACATTTGAATTTGGAAGAGAACACTACTGTCTCTTCACTGTTGAACCTTGACAAATTTTAATTGAGGTATAGCTGATATACAATATAATAGTTTCAGGTATACAACATAAAAATTTGATATTTGTGTATTTTGCAAAATGATCACAGTAAGTCCAGTTAATATCCATCACAACATGTTTATAATTTTTTATTTTTTTCTCGTGGTGAGGAATTTTAAGACTTATTCTCTTGGCGACTTTTTAATTTGTAATATACTATTATGAATTAGTCACTATCCTGCATATTATTCCCCAGGACTTACTTATTTTAGAACTGGAAGTTTATACCTTTTGACCACCTTCACCTCTACACCGCTCCCCCAACTCTGGCACTCACCAATCTATTGTCTGTATGTATGAGACTGGTTTTTTTTTTGTTTTGTTTGTTTTTAAAATTCCTCGTGTAAGTGAGCTCATACAGTATTTGTCTTTCTCTGACTTATTTCACAAACCCTAATGCCCTCAAGGTCACCGTGCTGTCGCAAATGGCAAGACCTTTTTAATGGCTGAATAGTATTCCATTGTATATATACCCCACACTTCTTTATCCACTCATCCATTGGCGGTTGTCTCCATAGCTTGGCTACTGTATTTACAATACTTGAGAAAACTTTTTAACTTTACTTTCTCATCTAGTAAATGGAACTGTGGTACTATGAGCAGAGTGGACTTGGTGGGCATATGACCTCTGCTACAAAGGGTCCCACACTTGGTTTAATACTCTGTTGCTACTGTGTTGAAATTCTTCATATTTTTTAACAAAGCATCCAGCTTTTTAATTTTTCACTGGGTCCCACAAATTATATATATCTTATATTTCTGGCTATAAGAATGGTTCTCACTGACTTTCCACCACAGGTATCATAACGGACCAAGGGCCTCAGTCACTATGCTCAGAAATCCTCTGCCATGTTTTCTCTGAGGCCATGCCTTCTGGGAGTGCTCCCAGCCAACATCAGAGTAGAGCAGGTATATTAAACAAGGTCTATTACTGGGAGAGAGGGGATTCCAATGACTGCTGGTTTGGGCTCTAGCATTCCCTGAGAGTTTTGACAAAGCTAATTTAGAATCTGCAGCCATCTAGATCCCTTCCACCCGGCCTTCTGACCCCTTTTCCTTCAGTGTATGTCAGATTGACAAGAGAATCTGAAGACTTTCCATCTTTTTCTGAATCGCTCAGCATTTTCTCTCACACAGGCATCTTCCCGTGGGGGAATATCTTTGAACATTTGGTCCCCTTTTGGTGTCTGCTTTGTGGAGGATGTGGACTAACAATGGGGATATAAATATCATCTTCACAGATTTGTTCTTGGCATTGTAATGAGACAAGATGTAAACCAATTAACACAGTGCCTTACATATACAGGACATACATAAATGGAGCCGTTAGTAATAACTGCATTTGTAGTAACAGTCATTTTAACACTTTCTTGGTTGAGATCTACTTTTAGGATATTTCAATAAACTAGTCTTTCTGCCTTTTGTCTTATTTTCCTCAAAGTTATCCTCCACAATAACTTCCAGGATGATCTGTCTGAATAGACCACTTATCCACATTCCTCAGTGGTTTAGAAGCTGTTAGTAATTTTCATAGTTTCTATATTGCATGAAATTGAAACAGGGCATTTGGATTGTGCCTAATAGTTTACTTGGGGAATAAATAACAAGCTCTATCAGCCCACAGGCTCCAGTCCATGATCCTTAATGTGCCATAAAAGCCACCTCTTTCTTTCTTTCTTCTTCTTTTTTTTTTTTTTAAGATTTTTATTTATTTATTTGACAGAGAGAGAGGCAGCAGGAGAGGGAACATAAGCAGAGGGAGTGGTAGAGGGAGAAGCAGGCTTCCCACTGAGCACAGAGCCTGATGTGGGGCTTGATCCCAGCATCCCGGGATCATGACCTGAGCTGAAGACAGGCCCTTAACGACTGAGCCACCCAGGCACCCCAAGACACCTCTTTCTGACCACAAGTCATCTTGGTCCCATTTCCTGGCACCCTCAAACCGTACTTAAGCAATACCACCACTACGCTTGCCCTTCAGCACGTGCTTTCTCTAGACTCCCTAACTCTTCCCTCTTGTCGAATAAGTTCAGATCAACCTCTCAAGACATAGTTCTGTTGGTCAGCTTTTCTTAGTGGCCATAGTTGGGACCTTCTCACACAACAAACCATATAAATAATATCTCCAGCATTACTTTCAGTGTTTTCTACTGTTTCCTTTACCTGCCCAGTTTGTCAACAAGGGTGTCAGATCTTTGAGGTCATATATTTAACATATCTATCACGTGTCTTTGCATTTTCCTTGCCTGTCACGGAGTCCATTCGGGAGTGTGGAAGTTCAGCACATCTTTGTTAGAGGAGAGAAGGCACTAACGAATAAATTAAAATGGAATGTTCTTTCTGGTGTCACGAGTAGAGGTTTCAGAATTCTCTGCCTTTTGCTTAACTATCTATCTTAAGTAGAAAGGCACCTAGTTTTACATTTATCCAATTTTATACAAATACAAATTTTAATGAGTTTTGGCATATTGATGCATAAAATATTATAAAATTATTCTTTGAGATAACACAAAATCAGAAAACACCTCCCCCTTTAAAAAAAGCTTCCTACTTTTCCAATGACTCATATTTCTAAGCAATTTAATGTCATCACTTCTTTTGAGAATTTCAAAATTCTCATTTTATGGTTGATTGAGTTCATCTACTCCTACACGTACTTCTACTTTCTTGTTCAATTTTCTTGGCATGAACGTGAATATGTAACAAAGAAGACTCATTTGTATTATTATTTTTTTTATAATGGCATTTTTCTTTTGAGACTACGGGTGCTAGGGGTAGTGCTTTTAACACTGCTGACCAAAGTTCATAGAATAGCATAAGTTTATTAAAACAAATATTTCTTAGAATGAAGATAAGTCAGTTCACACAAGTTTATTCTTTAGCCTTAGTAGAAGTAACTGATAATCAACTATAACTATTTTTATTCATATAAATATTTATTTCATAGTTATCATCCATTTTCATAGAAACATTATTAGGAATAGTTGCCAAATGACAAATAGAAAAAAAAAAAAGAGAGAAAAGAAAAACAAACAAAAACTCAACATGAATTCTTGTGAAGAGAATGTATCTACAAACTGTGACCCCTAATTTTTTCCAGACAGTCTGAACTTTTGAAGAACATGAATTCCCTAAATAACATTCTTTAATAAAATAACATCAAAGTAGAGGAAAAGACATTCTATAAACTATAAATTTCAGGGAATACGTAATGCCAGTAAAAACGATGACCATGTGTATGCCGTATTTTCTAAGTATAGAACACCCCAAGTCTTCAACTTTGCTCTACCATGATTTGCTTTTCTGTGAATGATGTATTTGTATTGATGTACTGGTTTATATACTGCATTCAGTTCATATTCCGATTAAAAGCACTCAGTTTGGAAGATGTTTTGGAGAGAGAAAATGTCAGTCTGGACCATACATTAGAAGGAATATAATTAATTCCTAAGGATAAAAATTTTACTTTGTGTATATTACCTCAATAGCAACTAGATAAATAATCATACTAAAATTATTTTTTTTAGATTAGCCTCTTTTTCAGAAAAAGACTGAATAAATTTAAAATTACCTAAAACATAATCATGATTCCTTTCTTATCTGTGCCTTTATTAGATAACCAAAAATTTTTTTTTCTGAACAGCTCTATCTATGCAAATTTTATAAATTCTCTGAGCCAAATATGACCTAAATATTAAAACTGAGAATTTACCTGTTCTGAACTCTGATGCTATGTGATCATGCCTATTTTTTATAAAAGCCAGCTTTTTCATGGCATTTTTTTAGATATATATATTATAGTCTGGAAACAAAATGTTGCTCATCTAACGGATTTTTTGAATGACTAGGAAGGTTCTATTTCAGGGCAATCATTCTTATACATTTTATTAGCAAATAAAATTACACTATAAGTTTCTCTAAGGCAATGATGTTATATTTATAGTTTTGAAAAACTCTCTAGCCTCAAACCAAGATCTAGCTAAAAACAAAACAAACAGAAACTTCCAAATAGTTCTTGTGGACCCACACTGAAATAATAAAGGAAACCATTTTTAATATTACTTCATTGTTCAAGGTAATCAACATAAACATATCAATATACATTTGAATTTCAATATACATTGAGACCTTATGATTTTTGCATTTTTAATAAAATGTACATAATATGCACACTAAGATGTTCTGACTCAAAAGATAAGGTATTAAAATAATTTGTTCATTAAAATAGAATAAAAAATTCTATATTATCATAAATATGTATAAATATGATAAAATTAGGAGTGGTTCTTTTCCAAATTTCATAAAAGTCCTAGTATTAAATTTTTTACACATATATAATCTCAGTGAATACTTTCAGGATAAATATATAATATATATATGAATGAATATTTATGAAAATATTCCCTGTGTTAGAGTAAATAGCAAAAGATTATGCCCAACATGATTTGGCCTATGAAAAACCTCAGGATATATCAACTTAAGTTTCCATAAAAAGGAATGTATTTTGGTAGCTCATAGTCATAAAGTCAGTTTTTAAACTCAAAATAATACAGACTCCCCTTCATGTATTCAATCCCAACAAACTATTCCAAAACTTGTTGAATACAGGATCTTACTTGATATATGATTTAAATATTGAGTGTAAATAAAGTTGTCAAATCTTTCTTATTTTGAGCATCAGGAGTGTTTGCTCTAAGATACACAATACTTTCTCCTTCCCCCCAAATTTTTTAGACAATCAATGCTACCATTATCGAGAGCCACTGATTAAAAAGTATATAAACAAAGTTCTCTATTTGAGAATTCAAATATCCAAAACATTCCACATATGTTACTACAGTATGAAATAAGGAATTTCTTACCTTTCCTTCCACTATGTGCTGATCCAAAATTTAATAATCATGGCAAGATTACTAAAATGGAAAATAACAGGGAAACATCAATAACAATCAAGTGAAAGTTAAATCAAAATGTACTCTAAACTGAAAACAAGTTTTGCACGTAATAACCATTATTAGCTATAAGATTTCCAATTAAATGAATTATTTTTCCCTTAATTTCTTTCCAACTATCCAAGACTCTGATATGTATAAAGAATAGAGATTTCAAATAAGCAATTCTATGAGAGTGCATATTAAATGTTTGGCATAACCTACCACTCCAGTAAATATTGAACAGTAAGGTTATAGACTTTTCATTAAATTCATGATCAAAGATATTTTGTAAGTATAAAATGTTAGATAGATATACTGTACAAATAACATACACACACATATACATACATAGACCAATTTTGCTTTTGGTAATAACCCTCTAAATAATTAAAAAAAAACTTTTGGTAACAAACTAGAAAATCTATAACAGGATTCAAAAATATTTATCTCAAGTTCTAATCTAAAAGTTTGAAGAAACCTACAAACGTGAAATAAGGTTTGTAATGTTTTTCTCCCAGGATTCTCTAACAGTTCAGAGAGGGAGTTGACAGAGTCCTTACTCTGTCCGAGGAGAGAGTTTGAGAGATGGATAGCCCCAAGGGATTAAAGTCTAAAAGGAGCAAAGCTGAGGTTCATGAGTTTACGGAAAAAAATATATTAATGGCTTGATAATCTTCCTACCCAGGCTTTGAGTTTAGACTCTAGTGAACAACGCTATAGTTAGAGGGTTAACCAAAATCAGACATGTCCATAAAAGAAGTTTAAGTCCAGCTTTGAATCATTTCAATCTGTATAATTGGATTAAAGTGATCCAGCTTTATTAGAATAAGAAATAAATCTTCTCTTGAGGGAGATAACACCATTCTACACCTCCATTTATTCATAAAAGTTGGAATTTGTTTAAAAAGAAAAGCATGCACATATCAAAACAATATAAGATTATACAAACATAAGAGAAATAACAGAACAGAAAAGGATCCATTGAGAAGCAAAAAATAAATAAATAAATAAATAAATAAATAAATAAATAAAATGAAGCACTGAAATACAGACTTTAAAAGAGCTATGCCTACTATAAAAGACAGTATTGTAATCTAGGTCAAAGAATGGAAAGCAAACCAATCTGAAGAAAAATGTAAATACAAATAAGGAAACTGAAAAATACAATAACTGAAATTAATGGCTCAAAGGGTGAGTTTAACAGCCAGGTAGACACAGTTAAATAAAATTGTTAAGCTGGTAATTAGGTAGAAGAACATAACCAGAATGAACTACAGAGAGACAGACAAAAATAATATAAAAAAATGTAAAAATGAAAATAAGAGAGTGAAGGGATATACTGTAAGCATCTCAGAAAGAATTGCAGTACCAGATGGAGAGGAACGAAGTGGGACATAAGCAGTGTTTGAAAAGATGTCCTCTAATTTTCCAAAACTGATACAAGAAATCAAACAACAGAAAATCTTATGACTATTTTGAAGCCAAAAATCTACTTCCTTGAAATTTATAATCAATATCTGCCTCTGGGTTCTCGTCAAATAGATCATTTCACGACACAAATGCAAAACCCCAACCACAGTTTATGAGGCTTTGGAATTAGACTACAAAGTAGTCAAAGACTGGTGGCGTCCTTTTCTGTGTATCTATTAAATATATTTATCTGAACTTAATGTGTTCAATATTCATCTTTGAGAAGACTTCGGCATTCTTTCTCTTCATTTCGACTTTAAAAATTGTCAAAATCAGTCTTATGGACTAAAGTGGCTCTGAATGACCATACAGCTGTAAGGGGCGATGAAAAGTCTAAAAGACGGATCTTAATGAAAAAGAGGAAACACTTGGTGCCTGTATTACTTTTTTATTGCTGAAACAAATTTAGCATCTTAAAACAATACACATTTACCACCTCAGTTCCTGTGCATAAGTAATCTGTCCCAGTTTAACTGGATCCTCTGTTCTCAGGGCCCTATGGGCTAAAATCAAGGTATCAGTCTTATATTCTCATTTCCTCTAGAGAAAGATGGACTTCTAAGCTTGTTCAGTTTGGTGGAATTCATTTCTGTGGGTATAGGACCCAGTCCCTATAGGCTTACTAGCTTTGGACTGTGGACTGCTCTCAGCTACTCATGCTACTCTCACATTTTTGCCATGAGGATCCCTCCATCTCAGCAATGGAAAACATCCTTGTGTTGGAACCTTCTTAGGTTTCAAATCTTTTGTGATTTCCCTCTCTGTAACTAGCAAGGGAAAATTCACTGCTTTTAAACAGCTCTTTGAATTAGTTCCGGCCCACCCAGATTATCTTCCAAAATCACCTGTAGCATATAACATAACCTAATTACACGAATAATATCCCATCATACTCACAGCCCTGGAACTTCAAAGCGAGTATGGAATCTTGAGAGATATCTTAGAATTCTGCCAATCCAAGCACAGAAATACTTTTCCTAAGAGCATTCTTACACTCAATAGGATTCCAGACCAACTGAGACATGCTTGTCCACACATTACTGATGGTACCTAACAACACCCAAAACAGTGATCTAATCAGTCCCAAAGTCAGCATCCCACTTAGACCTCAACATTCACCACTCAGCCCAGAAAACAATGTAGACCTACCGGCATGACTATTTGAAATCACTCTAGAGGGATTCTAGCTTCTAGGTAACACTTTAATTTCTCTTTCTTAGATAACTGATAACAAATGGCACAACTTACAGGAGCGATGGTTCTTTGAACTTATGCAAGTAACCCTGGATTCTGAAAGTATCCGAAAATATTAGGGTAAAAGTAAACTGAGAAAAAAAAAAAATGCACGGTCATATCATAATGACCTGAAGAGAAAAAAAGAAATTGAAAGGGGCACTAATTTATATTCACAGGCTGGACAACATGAAGACACCGGTAGCACCTGTCCAACATGGGCTACCATATGGAACTTGACCACATGTAAAGTGAGATCGAGAAAATGGCAGGACATAACATCCCTTCCCTTTTTAAACACATGCCAAATTAAAGGGTACAGTGGGAAAAAAATAAAGAAGGAGGAAAGGATTCTCTCTCAATATATACTCTCAAAAAAAAAAAACCCCACATTTTCTTCAGAAATACATTGTATCATAGTGCTTATAGCTGTAATTTCCTTAAAATAGGTTTTGAGAGACATTTTTCTTTCTGACTTAAAGCCAGCTTTATAACAATGGGCACATTTCTGAAGTAGAGGTGTGGTATACACCCTATATGTAGACTAATCTTCAAATTAAATAATATTAAACATTCTCTCTGTCTAGAAATTATTGTTGCCTTTTATATACATTATATTGCTTTATTATATCTTATATAAGTGCTTATAATTTTAAAAATATATCATGTTTGACTTTTCCCACTCAATTTTTATTGCATGAGTGCCTAGGCTACTAGAAATACTGCTTTTGGTAACTTGGAATATAAAATAATGTGTAGGCTTTACTTGGAAACAGAAGCATGCTACTTTATTTTGATTCATAAACATGTTCAATGTCATGACATCAAGAATTGGAAATTCATGGTTAAGGCTGATTAAAAAATTATTTTCTCCCATTAGGGATTTAGAAACAGAATCAACTTTTTGTGATGTCTAAGAGAGTCAAATTTGATTATCATTTTTCTGCAGCAACATCACATGCGAGCATAGCTTTCATCTGATTTATTATACATCAGCTCCAATAGACAATATACTGATATCACTTGTCTCATTCTATCAAACTAAACATTGCACTGCACAGAATCTTCACATAAGAATATTTTATTACAGTGACTAACTGAAATCTCTGTTTTAATAGAATCAAAAGTGACACTTGGTATATGTTGGTGGCATTAATTACAATACTTTACAGAAATGTATTTTAGTAGTTTGGAGAAAAAAAATCAATGACATGAAAGCAAAATATTTCACCAATTTCCTAATTATTTAAATTGCAATCCTTGAAGCTAGATTTCAAACAGCATAATCATCAGATGTTTTATGCATGGCTATTGAATGTTATGAGGTACACTGGAATAGCTAATCATAAAAGTTAAAGATGTTTTATAGAAAAGTCAGTACACATTAAGACATATAAATCACAAAATATTTTATGTGTGTGTTGTGAAAGCACCCAATAAATTATCACAGTAGTTTATCAGAAACCAAAGAACCCCTGAAGAGGGCCTTTTGCTGACTAGTAACAATATCGGAAATTTGTTAAGATAATCACAAAAGATAAAAAGTAAAATAACATACAAAAAAATAACTTCAGGAACAAAAAAAGAGAAGTGCTTAACTGCTATTTGAGTCTTTTGTCTTTGGTATCCTTGACAAACCCAAGAATCGCCTCAAGATAAAAAAACGTGGCGGAAAAGAAAATGAATTCCAGGTCAAGGCCAAAAGTTTTTTAAAAAGTTATGATAACACACACATACAAAAATATATTTATGTCAAGAAAATCCAAAAGATAAAATGTGAAATATCCATAAAATAATTATTTCTAAACCCCTAACTTACCCTAAAATTTGCTCAAGAGAGTAAGATTGAACACACACTTAAATGTCAAACAATTTAAGTGTAAATATTTGAAAAACATAGGTTTGAATTTTGAAGATTAATACTCTTAAAATGTTATACATTAATACTCTTAAAATGTTATACATTATTTAATCTTAGTTGTGAATTATATTTACATTAGGTGGGTGATATAGAGAAATTTTACTTAGCTTAATTGCCAAAGTAAAAAACACAGCTGTCCTTTTAGCTATTTCCATGAAAAAATTTTTTTTAAAAGATCAGTACTTTAAAGTGGCATTTACTAACTGACCCCTTAATTGATTCAAAATAAGGCTGAACAAATATTGTCATTTTGGAGCACCTGGGTGGCTCAGTCCTTGGGTGTCTGACTTTGGCTCTGGTCATGATCCTGGGGTCCTGGGATGGAGCCCTACACCGGGCTCGCTGCTCAGCGGGAAGCCTGATTATCCCTCTCCCACTCTCCTTGCTTGTATTCCCCCTCTTGTGTGTCTCTGTCAAATAAATAAATAAAATCTTAAAAAAAAAATCTTTTAAAAATAAATTAATTAAATCAAATAAATAAAATCTTTAAAAAATCTTTATTTTTTTTTAAAGATTTATTTATTTATTTATTTGACAGAGAGAGATCACAAGTAGACAGGCAGGCAGAGAGAGAGAGAGGGAAGCAGGCTCGCTGCTGAGCAGAGAGGCTGATGCGGGACTCGATCCCAGGACCCTGAGATCATGACCTGAGCCGAAGGCAGCGGCTTAACCCACTGAGCCACCCAGGCGCCCTAAAAAATCTTTAAAAACAAATATAATCATTTTTAAATTGCCTAACTTTAGAGGATGGGACCTATTGCATATATAGGCTGGAATAGGCATAAAATTAACTTATTAGCCATTCTGATTCTCTAAGGAAGAGAGGCTAAGCAACCTCAAAAATTCTAGGATAAAAGGGTGTTTGTAAACATGTAAATAAAACTGACATTTTTCAAAGTTTCAAAGAGTGTTTTGGTATGTAGAATGGTCCTAGCTGACACAAAAAGGTTTAAAGTCTACCATAATTATATCTGGGAAGCTCCAGAGCATCTCACTTTTTGTTTATATATTGGAAATGACAACAGTCTAGAAATGAATTTCAATAAAGAGCATAGATTTTTCAATAACTCTAAATTTTCTGTCAGCCAGTAGCTATGATCTATAGTTAATTGAGAAGTTACAAAGATATAAAGTTGTTCATAAAATAGTATGAAATGAATATCAAATCAATAATCTACACAGCATCCTTGATTATGTACTTCCTGACTTTCTTGTTCATCTCTCTTCATAAAAGGGAAACTATTAACAACCCACTTCCACCTCAATTAGAGTGAAGAGAACAATTATCACCTTATAACTATATATACATTAATGAGGTCAAAGGGTCTGGCAAACACTGCACCACAACCCTGACACCTCTGATTCCCTCTTTAAAACTAGAGTCCTACAACATTTGCCGCTATTTTCTTGAGTTATCTTAATCTTGAAAAATAGAAACACAAAACCATTCCTGCATTATATTTTATGTAATATTCTGATGAATTAGAATGTAAAGTGAGTACATCTAATTGACAAAAACTCAGGAAAGAAGCCTGCTTTGTAAGATAGGAATATGAATGATTCTCACTACATTTCACTACATACATTTCACATTTTCACTACATACATATTTCACAGATTTGAAGAGTAAAAAAATGGTACACAAAAACCACAGCCTACTTCACTCCTAGAATTAACTCATTTTATAAGGTCATAATGTTCACCTCTGGACTTCCTTTTTTAAAAAGCAAAAAGAAAAGATTACCTCAAGAAAGAATACATCTCACAGCAGCATTAACATCAGATATAACAATCAGTTCCCTGTGCAAACTGAGTGTGACAATAAATCAGCATCTAATTGCATTTCAGGATCTCATTCATAGTATGAATTTAGAGTTCTTTAAGCAGGAGAACTCAAGTCATTTCTTTTTGGCAAACATTTGTTGTATATTGCCCATGTGCCAGACTCTTTTCTAAGCCCTCAGTTCACAAGTTCATAATAATGAGCAACACAAAGATTTCTGCCCTGCTGTAACTTACAGGACAGAGTGGAAGACAAAAACAAATGCTAGAAAAAAATAGCTGTGCTATCATACAGCAATGAATGTTAACAAAGGAAAATGCCCACAACAAACAAACAAGAAAGACTATATACATGAGACACGTGAGACCATCATTATTTTGCTTAAAAAAGAGAGTAGAAGGGAGTTGAGGGAAATTGGAAGGGGAGGTGAACCATGAGAAACTATGGACACTGAAAAACAACCTGAAGGTTTTGAAGGGGCGGGGGGGGGGGGGGCGGGAGGTTGGGGGAACCAGGTGGTGGGTACTGGGGAGGGCACGTATTGCATGGACCACTGGGTGTGGTGCAAAAACAATGAATACTGTTATGCTGAAAAGAAATTTAAGAAAAAAAAAAACATTAAAAAAAACATAAAAAAAAGAGTAGAGTTAATATGAAGTGAGGGGAAAGTACTGTATGTTAAAGTGCTAATATCCTAATCTTAGCATTATTATGATTACTACCATTATTTGGAAATGAGTGTTTAGTTGTGGTTGGAAGAGTACATAAGATTGTTACTTTAAGGATAAACAGAATTTTAATATGTGAATGAGAAGAAATGAGGGCATTTTGTAGAGCAATAGCTGGTTGACTTATTTATGGAATGCAGTCTATGCACACAACGGCAGCAAACCTGGAATGGCATGCTAGATTAATGGATTACTTAATGGAATTTGGAAACAAATAAATATAGAACTAAAACTCAAGTGTTGATATGAAATCCCATATGTTAAAAACTTATACAATATAATCCATCTGTTTATTCACTGAACAAATCTGTATCAAATGCATACCACTTGTCAGAATCTGGGCTGGGTATACTGTATAGGTGAAGCAGACATCCTCTTGGATTTATGGTGTATATAACTTTGACACACTGACCCTTATTTTAACAAGAGAAACATTAGCTAATACATACCCTGGACTTACTAGAAAACAGCAGAGGACTGTGTATGGATAAGCATGGATGTGGATATCAGCAGGTGGATGCCCCAGTCCCTGCCTGAAACCTTTCCATGCATTGCCTTTAAGTGTGACATCCCTACCAAACACCGGTAACACTTCTGTGTATTTAGAATACGAAATGACTATTTATCTTCACTTCAATTATCTTTCTACCCTGAGATTTACTCTATCATTTCCTGAGCCCTTCTGACTTGTGCATCATCTGCCTCTTTTCTGCCGAAGAAGCATTTTGCCGGTGGCGGCAACAGATCTTTTCTGGTGTTTTGCTCAATGTCCATTTATTATGATTAAAAAACATTAATCTGACTTCAATAAAATGAAGAGCCCCTCTTTCCTGATGCATCTCCCTTTTGAATTCTTTAATATGCTTAACTCTTTGCACTACACATCTCAACCTGAACTGAATATTAAGCAGTTTCGATGTCCTACTTTCTGTTTACTTTCCAGCAGTCCTGCCTCGATGACATCTTCTGATCTAACACTGCAAGTTGTCCCTCTGGCTACTGAAATGAGAATTAAAAACACTCTGGGGTGCCTGGGTGGCTAGTTGTTAAGCATCTGCCTTAGGTTCAGGTCATGATTTCGGAGTCCTAGGATCTGGCCCTACATTGGGCTTCCTGCTCAGTGGGGAGCCTGCTTCTCCCTCCCCCACTCCCCATGCTTGTGTTCCCTCAGTTGCTGTTTCTCTCTCTGTCAAATAAATAAGTAAAATCTTCAAAAAATAAAAAATAAATAAAAAATTAAAACATTCTGCCTGTGACACTCTGCAGTTGCTTTCTCTTGTGTATGTGTTGGTTACATAGGCCCAGTTATGCTAAGTAGAAAGATACTTTTATTCTAATCAATTTTCCTAGAGAATGTTTGCACATATGTACTCATCATTTGTAGCTAACTCAAGTGCAACTTAATATAAAACATGGAGGCCAATTTTAAGAGGCCAATCATAAGAGATTACTTGACACTGAGTAATAAAAACAAATAATTTATAAACAGCAATGGGATGTTATGTATCCTTTCCTTTAAATAGTAGTAGCAGCTTTCAAAATTCAAGTAAAGTCTACAGGAAATAGACATCACCACTGGGTTATAAGTTTATTATATTTTACTGGTTTAAACTGAAGAGCAGATACTTGAAATTGAGAAAGTGTTTTTTATTTATATTACCCCCCAACACTACTATATGGGCTTAAAGCAAAAATATCCTATTATTCAAGGAATTATAAAATTATTTGGTATTTTCAAGTGTTAAACTGAAATTCCATCCATATTGGACAAGAAAATTCTCCTCATATAACATTAATTCCATTCTAGTACCTGATTAAATGACGCATTTATGATTTGTAATCTTACATAATGAAACTATTGCTTCTAAAAATGAGCACTCTGTCGAATATAAAACAAAGTTGATCAGGGAGGGAAGTCCTTTCAACCAGCATTATCGAATTTTGAAGAATTTCCAGATGAAGGAAAAGAGTACAGCCTTCAAAGTCCAATAATGTCAATCCCCATAACAGCAGAAACTTCGCCTTTTCAAGCCACAAAAATACAATTAATCATGTTAGACATCAGAAAGCAAATCTGAAGCTGTTTTTGATGATCTATCCTTGTGTGAAAAAAAGTAATTGTTGTTCATTACCCAGCTGATTATTTCAGGCGCTAATTTATTTTGTTATGTCCTGTGCATGCAAAATTTCTTTGGGGGTTGATGGATTTCAAATAAGGGCTCTTAAATATAAGAGTGCTATCCTTGTTCAAAAATTATTGGTACCACATACACAAACATGCTGTAAATTTATGTTAAAATCCTAAAGTAAATAATCTATTTCATTAACATTTATATTAGATCAGTTTATATTGCTTTAACATAATCTCTTCGGTACCCCTGGGTGTCTCGTTGTAGGTACACTATCACATCTTCATCAAGTTCATTCACAGCATGGTACCTGAGTCCAGGTTCTAATATTTTTTGTTGTTAATGCACCATAAAGATACCTAAAGTTTAAGTACCATGAAATTTCCTAAATATAAAGGAAATAAATCAGCACATCAAAGAAATAGTATAAGCGTTAAAGTTCAATACTCAGAAAAAAAATTTTTTAAGACTTATTTATTTATTTTAGAGAGAGAGAAAGCGCGTTTGTGCACAAGTGGGGCACAAGTTAGGAGAGGGACACAGGGAGAGAATTTTCTAGATTCCCCCACCGAGAGTGGAGCCTGACATGGGGCTCAATTTCATGACCTATGAGATCATGACCAGAGCTGAAACCAAGAGCTGGATGTTTAACCAACCTGGCACCCCCAGAAATTGTCTCTAAAATGTTTGAAATCCTTTTAAGCTCTGCTCTCAATGCCTTTAATGAGATTTCTAACCAAACTGGTCACTCATCCTTTCTATTTGCTTATATACTACATGAATTCCTCTTATAACCTTTAACAGTATTGTAACTACCTTTTTAGTGCCTGTGTTGTCCATAAGATAACAGAAATATTTGAATTCTGTGCCATATTTTTCTTTGACACAGTTAAAGCCTCAACTTCAATGGTCCTTCTTTAGGATTTCTTTCCTGACTTCCTTGATTAGGATGTATTAGCTGTTAATCGCTCTAAGAGTTAGCCTATACATTTTTAAAGTACATATTGCAATCAAATATTGATTTCTTTTACATATGGTCTATCATTCTATGCTCTCTGAGAACAGAATTGCATTTATGCTCTTCAGTACTTTATTCTCAGCACCTAACATGATGCCTAGAACAGTCAGTGGTCAACAAATATCTCTGTCATCAGTCAAAGTTATGCACTCTATAAATGCTAACTAGTTCTATGAATGATTTTCAACTTTTTTTCTACATGAATTTTCTACATGAATTTTATTTCAATAAAATCATACATATTATTACAAATTATACTCATAATAACTAAATATATATGTGTATATACACACACAAGGATGTGTTGTATATGTATGAATGTAAAAGAAATCATAAGTCAGTAAAAAAAAAAAAAAAAAGAAAGAAAGAAAGAAAGAAAATAAAGACAAAGAACCCAATTAAAATACCAGAGGACACTTTTCACTAAGAAGATATCAAATGGCCAATAAGCAAATAAGCATACGAAAATGTGCTTTCACGGGGCGCCTGGGTGGCTCAGTGGGTTAAAGCCTTTGCCTTCGGCTCAGATCATGACCACAGAGTCCTAGGATCGAGCCCAGCATCTGGCTCTCTGCCTGGCGAGGAGCCTGTTTCCCTTCCTCTCTCTCTGCCTGCCTCTCTGCCTCCTTGTGATCTCTGTCTGTCAAACAAATAAATAATATCTTTAAAAAAAAAAAAAAAAAGAAAATCTGCTTTCAGGGAAAAGCAAAATAAAACTATAATGAGGGAATGGCCAGCTAAAATAATATAGAATAGTTAAAAATAGAGTAACCCCCCATATTAAATATTAGTGGAAACATGGAGCAACTGTAACTTTCACACAATGCTAGTAAGAATATAAAATAATGCAACAGTTTTGGACACCTATTTATAAGTTTCTAATTAAACATATACCTATTTAATGGCCCAGTGATTCTATTTTTCTCTATATGTCCAAGATAATAAGTGGATATATCAATAAAAGACCTCCAGGAAGATATTCACAGCAGGCTTATTCGAACAGTCAAAAACTGGGAACAAACTACCTATCAACAGGCAAATTAAGAAAATGCATTATCACACAATGGAATATCACTCAGCATTGAAAAAAAAAATCAAATTCCTGTTACATCCAAAAATGGATGGATGTCAACATTACTATGTAGAGTGAAAGAATAAACAAAAACAAAATATATTTTAAAAAGTATAATTATATGAAGTTCAAAAGCAGTTAAAACAAATCCATATTTTAGAAGTACAAATAATGGTTAGAGGGAGTTTCTATAGGCTTGGATTATGCATAAGAGAAATGCACACCATTAAGTATTCTATATCTGGTCTGAGTAATAGTTATTTTGATGATATATATGCAAAAAATACTTTGTCCATATAGTTAACATTAGTGTACTCTAGTAATATGTGTCTTACTCTTTCAAAAGGAAAAATAGTGAGAGAAAACCTATGAAGAGTAAAATGATAGCATTTGCCCTGACAGATATTAAGACTTGTGTTAATGACTGAGTTATTGATACAAGAAAAAAGAAAGAAATCGATATAACACATGAGAGAGCAGAGCGATCAACCTATTCATCGATGAATACTTGGCCTATGAAAGAGACTGTATTTCATATCACTGAGGAAAAGTATGGGATTTTCAGCTAATGATGCTGACACAATCAGTTTTCCACAGAAGGAAGAGAGGGAGGGAGGAAGAAAGGATGGATTCCTGCCTCAAACTCTCCACAAAAATCACTATCTAGTAGACTATAAGCTTAAGATAAAAGAATGATCCTTTAAAAGTTTTAGAATAAAATATAGAAGACGATCTTCTTCATATTAAAATCTATCATTTGTATAGTGTTCACTTGATCAAGCATTGTGCACTGCTAAGCACTTTCCAAGTTTATATTGATTTATTCACTCATGCAATCTTGACAGCCATCACCTCTATGAACTAGAGACCACTACTATCCTCATTTGAGAAATGAAGAAACTGGGCTTCAAGCATGCATTTGTTTTCTACTGATGGATAATCACAAACCTACACGCTGAAAACATCACAGATATATTCTCAACGTTTCTGTGGGTTAGGAAACCCACACACTTTGGCTAGGGTATAGATGCTCCAGGACTTGGAAGGCTGAAATCAAGGTGTTGGCTGGCTATGTTCTCACCTGAGGTTCCACTAGGAAAAGATTCCCTTTTAAGAGGCTGGCAGAAATAATCTCCTTGGAACATAGACTAAGGTCGCCATTGTCTTGCTACCAGGTGACCAGGACCATTTTCAGGTCCTTCCCACATGAACCTCTCTCACACATTTGCCATCTATCTGATGTGAGGACCTCTCCATAGGCATAAGCCCTGGCACATTTTATTTCCTCTAACCTCAGAAAGGACCAATCCCTTCTAAAGACTCACCTGGTTAAGTCAGTCCCATCTCAATAATCTCCCGTTTGATTAAAAGACAGCTGATAAGTAACATATCACAGGTATGATATCCCATCATATCCACAAGTTCTCCAATCATCAAAAAAAGAGGGGGGTAATTATACAGAGTATGTGTACAAGAGGGCAGAAATCTTAAGGGACATCTTAGAATTCTGCTTACCACACAGTATTTAAGTAACCTGCCTGAGATTACTCAGCTTAGTGTAGGAGGGAATAAAGATTCAAAACCAGTATCATAGGCTTAGAACCATGTTCTCAATCACTGTGTTATTATTTACATAATAATGTCTTTTTATGAAAACACAAACATTCAAATAATGGAAAAGAGTAATACATTTTCTTATTTTAAAAATTGAAAAGTCTAATCCACAAAAGATGTGTTAGAGTCAAAAGACAAGCTACAAACAGGAAATCATATCTGCAATTAATAAAAATGAGAGATAAAGAGAACAAGGGGAAGGAAAGAAGGAAAGAGAGATATATTTGTGTAGTTGTATGACTATATAACAAATCCATAAGAAAAAAAATTAGAAACTTTATTTGTAGCAAATAAGGAGATCACAGGGAATAATTTTCAAAGCCATGACTTCCTGAGCAGGGGTGAATGGGTTCCCCTTTTATTTAGGGTTAGGTTAAAGATTTAGATAATTTCTTAACAAAAGAAGATTCATTACTAAAATAACATTTGATCCATAATCATTATGATTTTAAAGATTTTGTTTATTTATTTGACAGACAGATCACAAGTAGGCAGAGAGAGGAAGGGAAGCAGGCTCCCTGCTGAGCAGAGAGCCCAAGATGGGGCTTGGTCCCAGGACCCTGGGATCATGACCTGAGCCGAAGGTAGAGGCTTTCACCCACTGAGCCACCCAGGCGCCCCCATAATCATTATGATTTTAATGTATTTTCCTTCATATAAAGAAAATACAAGGTTGTTCATTACTACATTAAAAAGCTCTTAAGCTTTCTCCTTAACTCAGAAATCTAGATCAGAAACTCCTTTATCTAAGTTACTATCCCTGAGTCATCACACATTTCTGATGAAGATTCTGTACTGTCTCTTTCAAAATCCAAATATGCTTGTTTTCCTTATATTTATGTACCACTAAATATGTATAATTGACCTCAGCAAAAATTTCAACTTTCCCTTGACTTCAACCTACAAAAGCTATTCTACACAGAGACTGCATAAATACATTTCATTATTTTGTAATGACATTTGTGACATTTTTAATAATCATTTTTGTAACACCTTAAATGTAGGTAAGTTACATTGTCAAAGCATATTTTTAATTAAATTTCCAAGTGAGAATTTTTCCGATTTTATATGTAAGATGCTATTAACAAGAAGAAAAATAAAACAAGGCTGTCAGTAGATGATACAGTTTTAGGAAAGATGACTACATCAGCCAGCAAGGAAAGTGTCTCCAGAAGATTTAACACATATATTGAGGTAACAAAAGCCAGTCAATCTAATATTTAGTCACGTTGTACAAAGCTTGTTCAACCTCACATAAAGCATAAACAATCAGTTTTGGAACACTGGAAAAAATTAAATTAAATAAAATTTTTTTAAAAAGAAAGAAAAAAAAAAGGAAAAAAAAACGATAAGACTTTACATTAAAAGAATCCCTTGAGTTTTCTGTTACTTCGCTATACATTTAACTCTAGAAAGGAAAAGAAATATGATAGGTGAAGGAATTTTTTAAAATTTGCAAATACCTATTTCCTATTCACTTTCAAAACTAGAAGAATGAAAAAAAAAACAAAACAAAACAAAAAAACTAGAAGAATGTTTGCAACTTGTTTATTCTTCAGACACAGGATGTGTCTGAAGATCAGGATGAAGTAATTGTAAAACCTAGGGATTAAACTATCATAGCAGAGTGAGACATAGGAAATAAATCTAAGTAAAGTCACCTCGCAAAAGTCTTAGGAGTTGTTTGTTGAGAGGTAATAAAGCTAAATATAGAGAAGAAAAAAGTAACAATAAAGTAGATCAAACATGGAACTTTTATTTTTGAATATCAGTCAATAAATGGAAAGACATTTTCATACTAGCCATAAAAGCAAACAATAAGAAAAGAATTTAAAAAAATAGCATTAAACCTGTGACAAAATTCTTTATTTTTTTTTTAAAGATTTTATTTATTTGAGAAGGAGAGAGAGAGAGAAAGCAAGAGAAAGGGAGATAGCATGAATGGCGGGAGGGGAAGAGGGAGAAGCGGACTCCCTGTTGAGTAGGGAGCCCAATTTGGGGCTCAGTCCCAGGATGCTGGGATCATGATCTGAGCAGAAGGCTGATGCTTAACAGACTGAGCCACCTAGGAGCCCCCAATGACAAAATTCTTAATCAGCTTCTTAGAACACACTTAAAAGGAAGAGTTGAAAGAGAAACTGAATAATAGAACAGAAAGAATAGAACATATAGAGCATGAAAACAGAAGGAAAAATTTCTCAGTGACAGATTTTTGGTTTTTGTGTTTTTTTTAAGGAAAAAAAGTAAAATAAAAGGACTAGGGCATCTGTAAGGCTACAAAAATGATAGAGTAAAAATAAGACATACTTCTTCTTAAAATAAACATTTAAACGAAGTTCTTACATTGCCAAAACATAAGCAAGTTGTTCTAATGTAAAAGACTGTCAAAAAATGATTAAATTGATTTAAAATATAAATAAAAATTTAGGGATATGGTCCTATATAAGAGACCATATATATATATACATTTGTTTATTTTGTGTAGTATTCTATGACTGAGCAAGAGTCCATATAATTTCCAGGTAAGAGCAATTAGACAACTCGTAAAATAAGTTATGGTTCTATATGTATATCTTCAATCATACACAATCTTATTTGAGGAAAATATTTTGCTTGAATTGGAGTAATTATTTTTAGCTTAGAACTAGACTATTTGAATTTCTCAGAAATGTCATATGGTTGAGTGTGGTTTACAGGGCCATATTTTCTGCGTAGAATCTTAGCTCTTCTTACTGGTTTCCTAATTTGGGGTATATGTGTTAACTTCTGTGTGTTCTATTTTCCTCATTTGTAAAGTAAATATTATTAATAGTACATTTTTTTTTTAATTTTCAGCAGGGACACAGATTCAAAATTCAGCATTTTCCTTTGGTCCTCTTATAAAGTATGTAAAATAACAAATAAACATTAAAAATACATTACATTTTTGGTAGAAGTAGAAAACAGTTATCTCCTACCATTTTAATCTATTTCACAGCTAAAAAGAAATGGTAGCAGCCATCTGAAAGGATATAAAGAAAGGAAACACAAAGCGACTTAAGAAGAGACTAGTAAGAAGATCTTAGAAAACAACAGATTAAGAACATTTACAAAGGGAGAAGAAAAGACCCTGAAGTGAAAAATGCATATTTACTGTTTGTAATATAAGATAAAGACAATGGGATCTGTAGTGTTACCAGAATTTGAGAGGAGCCAGGGAATCAGTCTATTGCAAAAGTACATAAGGCAGGACTATTTTAATAATATTGTCTGCATTTGAAGCACCAGATAAGAAGAGACACTATGAGTTGTGAATGGCAGATAACACTGAAGAAACACTTTCTCTCTAAAGGAAACTTGGCAAGAGGCTGATACAGAAAAAATGATACAGTAAGATTCAAATAATAAAAATGAAAGAGATACAGCATGGTTAGAAGGATATTATAAGAAAAATAAAGACAAGATCAGAAAATTATACTTATTTGGAGAAAATGTGCCAAAAGAACATAGCACAAAAGAAAATAAATATGGTTAATTAAGATTTTATTATAAAATTAAATATTATTTGCAAACTAATTATCTCTATAAAGATCACAAGGCGGGGTTATGAGAATTCGGGGAACAAATTGTAAGAAACAGAAGCAGATAAAATATGAGCTGGCAGAAATATATGAAATGCAGTAAAAATAGTTACAGAAATAGCAAATTGAAAGAAGAGGGAAGAATAATGGTAATTGTAGAAATCACAGCAAGGGACATGGGAAATGGAAATAGAAGAAAGGAAAGCATACAAAAGGAAGAAAGAGAGCCAGAGGGAGGAAGGAAGGGAAGAGAGGGAACCAAAGAAAGAATGACAGAAAAGAAAAAAAAATAGAAATTTAACATAAAGAGTTGAAAAATACTACACGGGAAATTACAGATGCAGAGAAACATGCAAAGGCAAACCAACACATGCAAAACTGCAGTCCCTCAAGAAGAAAATCAAGCTATAACTCAATACACTTACCTAAAATATTAAAGGTGATTCAACCCCACATACTTAAAGAGACCACCACATACCACAGAATACTGACGCATAACAGGGAACACAAAGGCATTGCCCTTCAATATAAAGTCAGAATTCTTAAGCAACCAAACAGGAAACACAAACCAATTACACTAAGAAAAATCATGCTGGTCTCGGATTTCTTCACTTAGCACTAGAATATAGGTGAAGAACACTTGTAAAGCTATTAGAGAAATAAACCGAAACCCAATAAATCATCTTTCAAAAACAAAGATCACAAATACTTGAATATGTATAAACTCAGAATATTTTTCTTTTGAATCCTTCCCTAGGAAATGAAAAGAGTATGAACTTCATCCAACACAAGATAAAGAGAATTACTGTAAAAGAATTAACAGCAAGTATTAAATATATTTAACTCAAGAAATTAAGTCATACCTAGAATTTAGGATTGCCAAGAAGAAAATATATGTTCCATGTCCTAACCATGTACAGATAACGTAACTAATAAAATTTAAGAAAGGAAGTGGGAAAGACAAGATAGCAGTAAGAGCAATATGTTTGATTCTTTATAAGAACTTAGAATAATATATATTATATTAATATAATATAATTAATATATTATATAATATATTACTATATTGTAATAATAGATTAACAAATATTATATTAATGTATAATATATATCAAAGCTAACATAAGGCAATATTTATGAATATATTAATAGTAAAACAAAAAATCTTAGAAGGTAAATTTAAAACTAAAAATAAGATATTATTGAAGGCATATACTGATTTTACAACTACTTATGTCGGGAACAAATAGGTTTATCACTTGGGAAAGACTTTCTACAAAACCTAAACAATTAAAAATAAACAAACAATATGACAACCAACAGTGACAAGATCTGTAATATGGACAATGGAAATGGCTTACCTCTTTTAAAAATACACACACAAACACATAACTAAACTGAAAATCGCATATATAAAACAACATTTATATATCTATACATATATGTGTGTATGTATATGTATACATATATGTATATACATACACATATATATGTATACATATATATGTATTCATATGAATATAAACACACACACACACACACACCATAGTTTCGTTGTTCATTCATCATACTTAGGCTGTTTTCATGTCTAGGCTACTGTAAATAGTACTGCAATGAATATGGGGATAGAGATGACTCTTCAAGAGAGTGAATTCATTTCCTCTCAATATATATCCAGAAGAGGTATTGCTGAATTATAAGGTTGTTCTGTTTTTAATATTTTGAGTACCCTCTACATTGTTTTTCATAATGGCTGCACCAATTTACATTTCCATTAACATTGTATCAGCATTCCTTTTTCTCCACATCCTCAAAAAAAAAAAAAAAAAATTCATAGAAGCAGAGAGTAGATTGGTGGTTGCCAGAGGTGGGTGGCAGGTACAGAAAATAGGTAAAAGTGATCAGAGATTAGAAATTTCTTGTTATGAGATAAATAAATTCTAGGAACATAATGTAGAGCATTACAACTGTAATGCTGTATTGTATATTTGTATACAGCATTATACATTATAATATAATACTGTATATTGTATACAGCATTAATACTGTATTGTATATTTAAAAGTTGCTAAGAGAATAGATCTCAAAGATTTGCAAAACACATACACAAAAATGTTGTAATTATGTGAAGTAATAGATGAGTTAACTAACATTGGGGTTATTTCACAGTATATAACGTATATGAAACCATCGTATACATTAAACAATTTTTCTATGTCAATTATATCTCCATAAAGCTGGGGGGTAAAAGGAAACAGTGATATACTTATAGTCTAGTAAAATATATGCCTTTCCATAATGGTAGGTTGGATACTGAGATGTTTCTAAGTCAGTTTTATGTACATCAACTAATAAGGCCTTATTTATCTTGGAATTCATCCAAAAACAAAAATCAGTTGAAAATATGCAAGGTACATAGACTGAAATAGTCAAATAGTAGCTGACTTATTTTGAGAATTAACCAAGGCAATTCCAACCACAAATGGCCTCATGGAAAACAGAGAAAAAGATTTGGATATTTAGATATTAACTTTATTGATAAATATTTTCAGGGTAAGAATTTCCTAACATGCTTTATTTGCTTCTTTAAAACGATCTTTAAAAAACAAAAAAACATTCATTCTGAAACTTTTCTGTTAACAAATTTCAAAAGAGGATTTTCATGTCATCTTCAATTCTTGAAAATATGAGGTTTTTTTTTTTTTTTAAACCACTTTTACCCTTGCAAAGTAAACTACTAGCTATTTACGTGAAAGCAATTTCAACTGCAGTTTAATCACCCAGAACTTCATCTATCTCTGGGTGAAAAAGTGCAAGTCAGCAGATAACTTTGGTATCTTTGGTCCTTGATCTACATCAGGATCAAAGTTGCTGACCGGATTCAGTAGAACATCTGTTATGAGTAGTCTTTTTGGGATGATAATGATTGTCTACCGAAAACCGATTTTTTCAATAGGAAGTCTCTATACACAACTATTCTAAGAAACAGAGCCAATAATATTGTGAAAGATAATAAAGTAAAAAAAAAGTATAATTTTTCTAGATTCTGGTTGTTTTAAAATACCAATAGCCATAAGATAATATTAACTTTTATTATTTACATTGCAAATATATAAATTATAGGCAATTTCAGATAATATATTTAGAAAAATAAGGTGCAGGTACTCCAATTTATTAGAGTAAAAAAAACTTATTCTTCCACTGATAATCATATTCAATTAAGTAAATATGTATTCATCAAAACAGACATTTCTATTTGCTTTTGGCAGTTTTCTTACAAGAAGTCCAAGAAACTGAGTCCCTTTCAGACTTTCAAGTGAAGTACAATTGAGCCAAATTATTTTGAATCATCCATTACATACTTTATTTCATATACCTTAACTGTGAGTTTTCAAACAAAATCATCATTTCTAAAGTACATTTTGCTACCTTAATTTACATTTGCTCCCCTCTATTTCTCTCCACAATGACAGGGATACAATATTGTTGAACTAAAGAACAAATGGTCTTTATAAATTCTAGAAGGAGATAATGGAACATTTTAGTAACCTGAAATTTAGCAAGATGGCTCATTACAAGGCCTATAGCTGTGCATCTCTTACATTCTACGCATACAAACTGATTTGAGAACATGGAGTAGTTTTGCTGCAGTAATTAAGTCTAGCCACTCCTCCCCCCCAATTCTTAGATCAACCTTTGATCATAATCTGAATTTTCAGTTTATAAAATATACTAACAACCTTATTAGGAATTTGAGCAATGATGTGCGATTATGGTAGGAATCTGTAAGGGAAAATAAACTGAAGATCATTCATTCTTATGAATTCAAAAGTCAGATAGGAGAACAAAGTTTATTATATCATCACTAATTGATATTACTTTGTTGAAGACTAGTAATAACATTATCAGATATGCACAAATTTTGTACTATTTGTACACTACCATGAACAAGAGGAGCATTCAGGAGGCACTCTAAAGCAATGAAAAAGCTGGCTTTTTCCAAAATCCAGCTAAATATAACAGAAGGTCAGAGGGGATGCTTGCCTCTCTTTTATTCTTTTTCTTTCCCTTCCTCCCATCCTCCTCCCTCCCTCCCTCTCTCTCTCTTTCTCTCTTGTTCCTTTGCATTCCTTTCTTTTCCTTTCTTTCCCTTCCCTTCCCTTCCTTTCTTTTGAAAGAGTCACATTTAATAAGGAAAACTCTTCCAAAAGTAAAATTGTAGGTTCATGAACAACCCAGCTTCTCATTAAAAATCATCTGGGGAGCATTTTAGCAATACTGATGTGCAGGACCCAAGCTTAACCGGTCTGGGATAGGGCCAAGGCATGTATGCTTGTTTACTTAAACTCTAAAGTGATTCTCCAGTGCAGACATGTTCAAATGAGAACTTTTATTTTCATTTCTCAAGCTTACACAAGATTCTCCAATGAAGCTTCCCTTCTTGGCTTTGGTTTCTGCCTCATGATATCCAGAGCCTACCTACAGTACCACAGTCACCTAGAATTCTCACTATTTCTTAAGTATTTATACCTCCTGACTGAAGCTGAGAGACTAAAATTCTCAATGTTCGATAGACATACTAGGAATCTGCATTCTTCATGAGCTTCTTGGCTGCTTCTGATGAAGAGAACACATGGAATACTAAGAAAAAGCTGGAGTCCATAGGATTATAATATTTGAAGTTGGTCAGATGAGATTTTATACACTTATTCCAATGTTTGTTGCAAACAAGACAAGAGGCAAGTTGATACATCTCTCCCAGATAAAAACAGTACCACTTCTAGGGCCTGTTGTGGACATTACGTTTACTGAATTTAAGTTAGTATTTAGCACAGTGACTGGCATGTATGTAAATATTAAATAAATACTATCTTGCAACATTATTTACCTGTTGGCCCCTATTCAATTACTCTGATCTATCCAACCAACTACCTTACACACATTGGTAAAAACGTCATAATCAGAATTTTCTTTGGGGCCTCAGCTTCAGATGATTTTAGCTATTCCAAAGATACCTGACATCGACTTCAGTAATAATAGCTATACACATTTTACAATTTAAAGATAAACACACATCATTATTAAATCTAATATTGGTTCCTATGAAATCACTTTTCTGTGGATGAGGAAAACATTCTGCATAAATGAAATGACTACTATAGATGTTTAGAAAAAATAAAGAGTATCTAGTATAAGGTAGTACCTCCACTCCCCAGAAAAGAAAATACTAACACCTTCATAAATCTTGCTTGAGGTAAAATAGGATAAGGGTGGTATAGAGAATCACTTCTTCACTCATCTAGACTTCCTGGGTTTGAGATGTTCTGAGATGCATTGTTTGTATCATAGACAGATAAAAAATAACCTTAGCACACAAGGGAGCAAGCTTAAAGAGTATTACTCTCTCTCTTTTCACTTAGGATTCCTAGTTCCCCAAAGAGAAGGAATGCACTGTCAGCATGGGCTAACACACTGGGAAAGCATTCACTTCATAGTTCTGGGTTGATGGGTCTTTTGCTGAGTCTATATATAATTACCTTGACAGCCATGTGAATCACTGACCCAATCATCTGTGGTTAGAGTAATAGGTCTGGTTTTATCATCCAGAAAGAATACCAGATGGGACAACTTGAATTACTTTTCTTGTGGGTGAGGGGCAATTTGAGTTCTGGTTCTCTACTCCTGGAGTACATTTACCAATAGTGATAATGGAAGACCCACAAACAGATGAGAAAGAAAAACTACAGTTTTTTGGACAGGGAAAAGGCATAGGCATAATAGCACAGGGTTTTTACATTGTGATTGCTATTGAATAAATGTTTGCTTTTAAATTAAAAGACTTGACTCCACTAAACACTGATCTCTAAACACATACCTAAACAAAAAATAATTATATCCATTTCTTATTTATTATACCATAATTTAATATTAATTTTTTTTAAGGATTTTCCTTCATTCTGAAAAAAGGAGTGAGTAAAAATCCATCGGATTTACTTGCATATAGTCCATTGCAGTAACCCAGAGAACAAACAGGGATTCTGAATAGTTTTCCTCTAGGAATAAATTTTAGGAAGTTGGAGACAGCTTAGCTTTTGATAAGTCTCAGAGGTAATTAAATGAGTGGACATAACAGAAGGGAGATAAGGCTGTCGAAAAGTTTAATGTTGATATTATTCCTGAATAGTTCCTAAAGTTTTTTAAGGCTAAAGTGAAATGATATGGATGTCTATTAGTCATATGTTAAACTAGCAAGCCATTTAAATTGGACAGTTGAAACTTGTAAAAGAATATGCAAATTTTTTAATATATTGAATCAGCCTGTAGAGGGTAAAATAACAATAAATCTTCCAAATGTCATGATAAATATTGATTTAAAGTGGTAGTTTCCATAACAAGCAATATGACAAACTAAATGCTAAAAAAAAAAAAAAAAAAAAAAAAGCTCTGAGTACCTCGTACCTAAAAATGCTGATTAAAATAAAAGGGAAAAAAATAATGTAGTCTGCGATGGCAGTCCTCCATCCTCTATTTAAAAGCAAACAACAAGAAAAGAATCCACACAGGAGGCTGCTGTGCACTAGAGCCGCAGAACTGAACCGAGGAAATGAATCTGATTGTAGAACTTTGCAAAAAGCTAACACTCCCAAAAGGCAACACACTTGTGAGTCACTTAAGAGAGGAAAAACAAAACAATCCTAAACAAACAGAAACTTGTCTTCATAAAGGAGAAAATGCATAAAATTGACCTGCTTGGGTCTTGGTCCTAATTGCAAAGGAAGAAAGAGAAACATCTGCCAGGAAGGCCAGGAAGATTCTTTTTTTTTTTTTAACGATTTTATTTATTTATTTGACAGACATCACAAGTAGGCAGAGAGGCAGGCAGAGAGAGAGGAAGGGAAGCAGGCTCCCTGATGAGCAGAGAGCCCGATGCGGGGCTCAATCCCAGGACCCTGGGATCATGACCTGAGCCAAAGGCAGAGGCTTTAACCCACTGAGCCACCCAGGTGCCCCTGCCAGGAAGATTCTTGATCATAGTTTCACACATGCAAAGTTTGGGGGCAGAGTTTACACTACACCTTGGTCCTAAAGAACCCAAATTTAGACTCAACATAACAGGATAATGGTATCCTATAAAACCAAAAGAAGCAAACACATAAATAACACGAAAGAGGATATTTTTAAAACGAAGATAGAAAGAGACACCAAAGATAAAATTTAATGAACACAAGCAATAATCACTAAATACAAAGAATATGAGCCATAATAACTAATAAGCAGAAAAACTGACAAACTGTAGCCCCAGAACTGTAAAAAACTAAAACTATCTGTATAAACCATAATATAAAAAATAAAAATGTTTTTTAAAATATATGAGAATATTTTGAAAGTGCGAGTAAAAATAGACTATTAAAACTGACAAGTGTTTGGGCAAAAAAGGAGAATGTCTAGAAATGAAAATTCAAAAACTGAAATTAGAACATCAGCATCCAATTTAAACAGCAAAATGTATATAACTAAAGACTGAAAGGTACATATGAAGATGTTACACAAAATGCTACACACAGAATGGAAGATGGAAAATGTGAAATACAATTAGAAGAAACTAAGGTCTGACAATGGGTTAATTAAAATATCAAAAAAACAGGAAATAAAGGAAAGACAGTATTTGAAAAAAATAATGACTAAGGATTTTATTAACTGATGAAAAAAAAATCATAAGATCCAAGAATGTGGGGGGAGAGGCAAGATGGTGGAGCAGTAGCAGACTGAAATGACATCAGATCCCAGGAGTTCACCTAGATAGGTATCAAACCATTCTGAACACCTACAAACTCAACAGGAGATAGAAGAGAAGAAGAGCAGCAATTCTAGGAACACAAAATCTACCACTTTCTGAAAGTGTACATTGTTCTGGGGTCTTTGCCACCCTTTTAGTATTTTATTCTATCATTCATATATTCTTACCTGGATAAAGTGACAAGGGGGAAAAACTCACCACCAAAAAAAAGAACAATAGGCAGTACCAAAGGCTAGGGACATAATCAATATGGACATTGGTACTATGTCAGAACTAGAGTCCAGAATGACGATTCTCAAGGTGCTAGCTGGGCTCAAAAAAGGCATGAAAGATATTAGAGAAACCCTTTCTGGAGAAATAAAAGAATTAAAATTTAACCAAGTTGGAATTTTAAAAAAGCTACTAATGAGGTACAATAAAAAATGGAGGTTCTTACTGCTAGGATAAATGAGGCAGATGAGAGAATTAGTGATATAGAAGACCAAATGACAGAGAATAAAGAAGTTGAGCAAAAGAGAGACAAACAACTACTAGACCAGGAAGGGAGAATTTAAGAAATATGTGATACCACAAGAGGAACAATATTAGAATAATTGGGATTCCAGAAGAAGAAGAAAGAGATAGAGAGGCAGAAGGTATATTGGAGCGAATTATAGTAGAGAATTTCCCTAATACGGCAAATGGAACAAGCATTAAAATCCAAGAGGTACAGAGAACCCCCCTCAAAATCAATAAAAATAGGTCCACACCCCATCATCTAATAGTAAAACTTACTAGTCTTAGTGACAAAGAAAAAATCCTGAAAGCCTCTCAGGACAAGAGGTCTGTAACATACAATAGAAATATTAGATTGGCAGCAGACTTATCCAGAGACTTGGCAGGCCAGAGCACTAAGAGAAAATACTATGAGCACACTATGAGAAAAGTATGCAGCCAAGGATACTATACCCAGTTAGTCTGCTGTTGAAAATAGAAGGAGAAATAAAAAGCTTCCAGGAAAAAACAAAAATTAAAAGAATCTGCAAACACCAAACCAGCCCTACAGGAAATATTGAAAGGGGTCCTCTAAGCAAAGAGAGCCTAAAAGTAGTAGACCAGAAAGGAACAAAGACAATATACAGTAACAGTCACCTTACAGGCAATACAATGGCACTAAATTATATTTTTCAATAGTTACCCTGAATGTAAATGGGATAAATCCCCAATCAAAAGACACAGGGTATAAGAATGGATAAAAAACCAAAACCCATCAAAATGCTGTCTACAAGAAACTCATTTAGACCCAAAGACACCTCCAAATTTAAAGTGAGGGAGTGGAAAAAATTTACCATGCTAATGGACATCAAAAGAAAGCTGGGATGGCAATCCTTATATCACATAAATTAGACTTTCAGCCAAAGACTATAATAAGAAATGAGGAAGGACACTATGTCATCCTTAAAAGATCTGTTCAACAAGAAGATCTAACAATTTTAAATATCTATGCCCCTAGAAAGATGGGAGCAGCCAACTATATAAGCCAATTAATAACGAAATCAAAGAAATACATTGACAATAATACAATAATAGTAAGGGACTTTAACACCCCCCCTCACTGAAATGGACAGGTCATCCAAGTAAAAGATCAACAAGGAAATAAAGATCTTAAATGACACAATGGACCAGATGGACATCACAGATATATTCAGACCATTTCATCCCAAAGTAACAGAATACACATTCTTCTCTAGTGCACATGGAACATTCTCCAGAATAGATCACATCCTGGGTCACCTCAGGTCTCAACCAGTACCAAAAGACTGGGATCATTTCCTGCATATTTTCAGACCACAATGCTCTGAAGCTAGATCTCAATCACAAAAGGAAAGTTGGAAAGAACACAAACACCTGGTAGGCTAAAGAGCATCCTACTAAAAAATGAATGGGTCAACCAGGAAATTAAAGAAGAACTGAAAAAAAAATCATGGAAATAAATGAAAATGAAAAACAGCTGTTCAAAATCTTTGGGACACAGCAAAGATGGTCCTGAGAGCAAAGTATATAGCATTACAAGCCTGTCTCAAGAAACAAAAAAAGTCTCAAGTACACAACCCTACACCTAATGGAGCTGGAGAAAGCACAACAAAGAAAGCCTAAACCCAGCAGGAGAAGAGAAATAATAAAGATCAGAGCAGAAATCAATGAAATAGAAACCAAAAGAACAGTAGAACAGATCAACGAAACTAGGAACTTGTTCTCTGGAAAAATTAATAAGATTGATAAAAACGTGGTCAAACTTATCAAAAAGAAAAAAGACCAAAATAAATAAAATGATGAATGAAAGAGGAGAGATCACAACCAACAACAAAGAAATACAAACAATTATTAGAACATTTTATGAGCAACTATATGCCAAAAAATTTGACAATCTGGAAGAAATGGATGCATTCCTAGAGACATATAAATTACCAAAACTGAGCCAGGAAAAAATAGAAAACCTGAACAGACCCATAACCAGTAAGGAGATTGAAACAGTCATCAAAAATCTCCAAACAAACAAAAGCCCAGGGCCAGATGGCTTCCCAGGGGAATTCTACCAAACATTTAAAGAAGAATTAATTCCTATGCTCCTGAAACTGTTCCAAAAAATAGAAATGGAAGGAAAACTTTCAACCTCGTTTTATGAGGCCAGCACTACCTTGGTCCCAAAACCAGACAAAGACCCCACCAAAAGGGAGAATTACAGACCAATATCCTTGATGAACAGAGATGCAAAAATTCTTACCAAAATACTAGCCAATAGGATCCAACAGTACATTAAAAGAATTATTCACCATGACCACGTGGGATTTATTCCTGGGCTGCAAGGTTGGTTCAACATCCACAAATCAACCAATGTGATACAATACATTAATAAAAGAAAGAATAAGAACCATATGATACTCTCAATAGAAGTTGCAAAAGCATTTGAAAAAGTACAGGATCCTTTCTTGATCAAAACTCTTCACAGAGTAGGCATAGAGGGTACATACCTCAATATCATCACAGCCATCTATAAAAAACCCACTGCAAATACCATTCTCCAGGGGGAAAAACAGAGAGCTTTTCCCCTTTGGTTAGGAACACGGCAGGGACGTCCACTATCACCACTGCTAATCAACATAGTACTAGAAGTCCTAGCCCTGGCAATCAGAGAACAAAAAGAAAGAAAAGGCATCTGAATCATCAAAAAAAGAAGTCAAACTCACTATTTGCAGATGATATGATACTTTATGTGGAAAACCCAAAAAACTCCATTCCAAAACTGCTGGAATTTATGCAGGAATTCAGTGAAGTGTCAGGATATAAAATCAATGCACAGAAATCAGATGTATTTCTATACACCAACAACAAGACGGAAGAAAGAGAAATTAAGGTGTTGATCCCATTTACAATTGCACCCAAAACAATAAGATACCTAGGAATAAACCTAACCAATGAGGCAAAAAAATCTGTACTCAGAAAACTATAAAGTACTCATAAAAGAAATTGAGGAAGACACAAAGAAATGGAAAAACATTCCATGCTCATGGATTGCAAGAATAAATATTGTGAAAATGTTTATGCTACCAAAAGCAATCTACACATTAATGTAATCCCTAACAAAATACCATCCATTTTTTACAAAGAAATGCAACAAATAATCCTAAAATTTATATGGAACCAGAAAAGACCCTGGATAGCCAGAGGAATGTTGAAAAAGAAAGCCAAAGTTGGTGGCATCACAATTTCCAGTGAAGGAAACAGTCAACAAAACCAAAAGACAACTGACAGAATGGGAGAAGATATTTGCAAACGACATATCAGATAAAGGTTTGGTATCCAAAATCTATCAGGAACTTAGCAAACTCAACACCCAACGAACAAATAATCCAATCAAGAAATGGGCAGAAGACACAAACACACATTACTGCAAAGACATCCAGATGGGCAACAAACACATGAAAAAGCGTTCTATATCAATCGGCATCAGGAAAATACAAATCAAAACCACAATGAGATACCACCTCACACCAGTCAGAATGGCTAAAATTAACAAGTCAGGAAATGACAGATGTTGGAGAGGATGTGGTGAAAGGGGGACTGTTGGTGGGAATTCAAGCTGGAGCAGTCACTCTGGAAAACAGTATGGAGTTTCCTCAAAAAGCTGAAAATAGAACTACCCTACCACCCAGCAATCATACTACTGGGTTTTACCCTTAAGATAGAAATGTAATGATCCGAAGGGGCACGTGCACCTGAATGTTTATAGCAGCAATATCCACAATAGCCAAACTATGGAAAAAACCTAGATGTCTATCAACAGATGAATGGATAGAGAAGTTTTGGTATATATATATACAATGGAATACTATGCAGTCATCAAAAGAAATGAAATCATGCCATTTGCAACAACATGGATGGAACTAGAGGGTATTATGCTGAGTGAAATAAGCCAATCATCATCATCAAAGACAATTATCATATGATCTTCCTGATATGAGGAATTTGAGAGGCAGACTGGGGGGTTGGGGAGTAGGGAAGGAAAAAAATGAAACAAGATGCAATCAGGAGGGAGACAACCCATAAGAGACTCTTAATCTTACCAAACAAACTGAGGGTTGCCAGGAGAGAGGGGTAGGGAGAGGGTGGTTCGGTTATGGACATTGCAGAGGGTATGTGCTATGGTGAGTGCTGTGAACTGCGTAAGCCTGGGGATTCACAAACCTGTATCCCTGAGGCAAATAATAAATTATATGTTAATAAAAATAATTTTAAAAAATCCAAGAATCCCCAAATTTTAAACAGAATAAAAAAAATCCATACCTACACATGTGAAAGACAGGAGGATACTAAACATTCAGATAGAAAAAACAGATGCTTTACAATGGAAAAAATTTTACACCGAATGCTGACTACTCTCAACATTGATTTTCTCAGTATGTCCAACCCTTGAGGTCAAAACTATTTTCCTAATAACACTGTACTCATTCTCTCTGTTAGATAATCTTACTTTTTATATATAGTATTATTGATTTGGGTTTTTTCTTTTACTAAGTTTGGTCAGGTTGTTTTAAGGATATATAAATTTTTTTGATCTTTTCTGTTGTCTATTTTTGTCTTTGTTAAATTTCTCTATCATGTATCCGTTTTTAGCTTCATTGATTTTCTTTTTTTTTTTTTTTTTTTTTTTAACTTCTATTACCGCCTCCCTTCCACTGATTCTGGTCTGCTTATCTCTTCTTTTACTAGCTGGTAACGTAAATCCTTAGCTTTCTGGCTTTAGAAGCATTGAGGATAAACTTTAAACTTTCCCTCCATGAACTGCTTTGCTTGTATCACATGAATGTTTATATGTAGCATTATTTTTTGCTACTTCCTTTCTAAACATTTTCTCCTAGCACTTTTGATTTCACCTTTGGCCACGGAATTGTAAAAATGTGTTTTCTAGGGGCTCCTGGATGGCTCGGTCATCTGCCTTTGACTCCAGTCGTGATGCTAGGATCCTGGGATCAAGCGCCCAAGTTGGCCTTCCTGCTCAGCGGGAAGTCAGCATCTCACTCTTCCTCTGCCCCTCACCCCATGCAGACACATGTTCTTTCTCTCTCCCTCTAATCAATCAATCAATCAATCAATCTTTTAAAAATGTGTTGTCTAATATCTAGATATTTGGATTTTCCCCTTATTGTTGTGGATTTTTAATTTAATTTTTTGCGGTCAGCAAACATCGTATGTCTTCAATGCTTTTAAATTTATGGATATAAATACTACAACCAAGCACGTAGTCTATCTTGGTAAATATATAATGAGAACTTCAAAAGAATATGCATACTCCAGTTAATGAATTAAAGTCCTAAAAATGTCAACTGCATCAAGTGTTTGCCAATTTTTTTCAGATATTCTAGATTTCACTTATTTATAATTTTATATTTATGTTAAAATATCCACATGTTTTGTGGATCATACATATTTATTCTTATATCTTAACTGTTTTTTTTAATTGTGCAATATCTCTTTTATCTTTATCTTTTTTAAGGTTTTTTTTTATTTATTAGAGAGATTGAGCAATTGAGCACAAGCAGGGGGAGCAGCACGCAAGGGGAGAGGGAGAAGCAGTCTCCCCATTGAGGAGGGAGCCCAACCCCAAGGGGCTCAATCCCAAAACCCTGGGATCATGACCTGAGCCAAAGGCAGAGGCTTAACCAACCAAGCCACACAGGTGAGGTGCCCCACCTCTATCTTTATCTTGAAGACTATTTTATCAGTCCTTAAAATAGGTATTCTGGTCTCTTGATGTGTATCCTTTTGTCATCAAAACAGTGAGGTCCTGTTCTCTTATCCACTTGGAGGATCTCTGCAATGAGCAAACTATTAAGTACTCAGTAATTAGAGCATTTACAACAATAAAATGTAAGCAATTCGTGATAAGTTTATTTTAGATATGTTCATTTATTTTGGTTATGTTTTCCTTTGCCTCATGGTACACAGTTATAATACCTGATTTAAAGTCTTTGATAGCTCCAACTTTGGGACAACTCTATATGGGTTCACAGTCATTGTTTTTCTCCCTGAGAATTGGTTATATAATCCGAGTTGTTTGTATGCCAAATAATTTTGCATCGTATCCTGGATAATGTGAGCTTTATACTCTACAGAATCTTATTTATCTTTCAGCAGGACATACTCAAACCTGGATTCACACTGTAAGTTTTGCTTCCCCTGTTGTGTGGGCGCTTATAATCTTGGTTTTGTTCTCAGTGTCCTTGCTATGCAGGTTTGTGTCTGTTGCGTACTTGTGTGGTTCCCACAGCCTTTGTTAGATGCTCAACATTACTAAATCTGAATCTTGATTAAAATTCTCTTTCATGGGTGCCTGGGTGGCTCAGTTGGTTAAGCCTCTGCCTTTGGCTCAGATCATGATCTCAGGGTCCTGGGATGGAGCCCCAAATCCAGCTCTCTGCAGAGCAGGGAGCCTGCTACCCCTCTCTCTCTGCCTGCCTCTCTACCTACTTATGATCTCTCTCTCTGTTACATAAAGAAATAAAAAATCTTTAAAAGAAAAATCTCTTTCATAAGTTAGGGCTTTCTAGACAAGGTTCTCTACAAGACTTGTGGTGCACGGAAAAAGCCCTGAACTCAAGGGGTTCAGGCCTTTCGTTATTTTATTACATTATCATTTTTAACAATAAGAGTCATGACAATTGCTGACTCAGGTCACAGTTTAAAAAGTCAGGATTTCTGGCTCTGGGGCATAAGGTTTTCACAGCATTAATGAGAATATTTTCTTGGAGAAGTGCAACCATGAAAAAATTCAAGCTTCGGTCACTTTTTGATTGCTTTTTTCACTTAGACGACAACTTCTTAATTTGCCAAAGTGAAGTCCAAAGACACCCAACCCACCAGAGGACAGAGCCCTAAAAACCTGTTTTCTCTAAGTACTTAAAAGTATTTGTTATTTGAATGAGAGAGAAAATAAATGAATGAGCTATTCTTTTATTGAAATAAGCCCTCAGTATTAAATGATTTGTATTATTAAATTTTCAGCAACGTTTTCTTTTCCCTAAAGTGAGTTGAATAAAAATTGAATAAAAATTGAATTGAATAAAAATTGAATAAAAACAAACAGAAATGGGCTTTTATATTCTTGGAAATTACCTAAATATATAAAAACCATGAGAATAATTAACAAATAAATCTCTAACGCTTTGATCTCTGACTTCTAGTCTCCTGAACTGTAAGACCACACATTCTATTGTTTAAGACACTCAGTTGTGGTAATTGGTCACAGAAACCATAGCAAGATAATAGAGGGGTCAGAAGATCTAGTTATTTTTCCAGATAAAGGTACTTTGCTGTTAACACTGTTTATTTTCTTTATAAAATAATCAAGTTATATTTTAGGAAGAAAATTTGTCAGAAGTTAGAAACATCTCATTTATTCTAAATTTGTTTTTATTTGTAACTACCACTTTTATTTTTGAAGTTTCTTTTATGAAAATGTCATTTTCATAGAAAAAAAGATAATCCCTTTATTTCATTATCATATTCTAAAACACACAAAGTGGCAAATACCATTTTGATTTGAATAATTATAAAATTTTTATACATAATATATTCAACTTGGACCATGTGCTTCAAAAACCTAACAAAAAAGGAGATAAAAGTTCTCAGAACAAGAAAAATAGAGAAGTCAATGTCTATGTTATAATACCAAACTTAAATCAATTACCCACTTAGAGATCACAAGGGACATAAGATATAAATAGAGAACTAATGAGAAAATTGTTACAGATTTGCAGGATGATCTTCAGAGGATTACTAAAATAGAATCAAACCCTGTGTTTATTGATGCTATGATTCTCACCCCACAACCATCCTGGGAATGTATATGAATAATTCAATCAATACTAAGTATTATTGCTGTGTGTTTTAAAATATTGTACTGGCTCAAAATGTTTAACAACAGGATCCATATATAGCGTGCCAGACCTATTGCTATTAGCAAGCAAATAAAATTAAAAATATTTCTGGAGCACCTGGGTGGCTCAGTAGGTTAAGTGCCCAACTTCAGGTCAGGCTGCGATCTCAGGGTCCCTGGATCAAGCCCCATGTTCATGTTCATGCCCCTGTTCAGCAGAGGGCATGCTTCTCTCTCTTCCTCTGCCTGCCACTCTCCTGCCTGTGCTCTCTCTCCTTCTGTGAAATAAATAAAATCTTTTTTTTTTTTAAAGATATTTCTTTGGAAATCTAATCATTAATTCAGATTTGACTCTGGCATTTAACACTTAAATATTAGATACTAAACTAATAGATAATTCTATATCCTATGCTCCCTCTTATAATAAATTATTCAACATAAAAATGAGTATAATTTGAGTGAAAATATTTTCTAGTTAAAAAGTTAAGTTTCATGTGGATACCTCACAGGGCTTTAGCAGCAATAGGTTTAAACTGTTTTTAAATGTTTACTTTAACAGAAACCTTTCAATTGTTTAAATCTAACAGCTTGCTAAGACAGATGTGTTTGTTCAATTTTCAGAAAAGATAGCAGCTGCTCAAATTCAAAAATAATAGATATGGGTAATTTTAAATAGCAAACATGAAAGTTGATTTCCCAACCTCACTTTCTGCCAAGCATCTGGGCAACCATAAAGCACGCTAACCTAATTGGTGTCAATTAATTGCCATGTGTGTTCAGTTTAGTACTGAATCCAATACCAGTTCAGAAGTCTATGCCATCCATTGACTCATCAGACACATCTTAAGAAATGCTAAGAACATATTACTTTTCACAATGTGGGTGACAACTCCTTCAATTACTCACTGTAGAAGGGAAATACAAACCTACTAAAAATGTATGCCTTATGGGAATATCCCTTCTGCTTATGATTATCTAAGTCCCTAACACTGATTATCACTCTCAGTGATAACAAACTATAGCATTTGGAGACAGGACAGAAGAAGACAAACAACTACTTAAGGACTCTGAAAAGCCAACAAAAGCATACAGGTGACACAGATGAGTCGAAAGTCAAAACTTAGAGAAGCAATCCAGTCACAGGTGAGATTCCTGGTTTTATTTTTGTTCCTTCTCACTGCTTTGTACCAACAGTAGACATCAGGTGCACAGGGCAATACCATGTGCAGCTAAAACTCTGACAGAATATCTGGATACTTCTGGCCAGAAAACAATCCAACCAAGCCAGTTAGGTCAGAGCATGTGGACGAAATCCTAGAGGAGGGAGAGATTGAAAAGAGAAGCTGGTGTTTGTGTGTAGAAACCTAGAAAACTCCCAACCTAATTAATGTGAAAAGCAGACAGGCTCTGCACAAATCCAAATTAGTATATTCAGCTCACCTGTAAAAATCCCATCCCAACTCCTGAACGTCACAGGTTTAAATGAGACAGGTCCAAATACTCATGACCCAAGCTTTGAGAAGAGGATGGAGATCTGAATCATAACTGTGAAACACACTGGCAGCTAAACCTGGAGAGCAGGTTGCCTAAAGAAACAAGCCAGAGGATTATAACAAACCCCAGTCTATACAACTTTAGATTCACAATGTCCAGGGTGCAATAAAATAAAAAAACAAATGTGGGGGCCCAGGGATAGATCATTTAGTTACGTGTCTGACTTCAGCCCAGGTCATGATCCCAGGTTTCTAGGATAGAGCCCAGCATAAGGCTCCCTCCTCAGTGGGGAATCTGCTTTCCCCTCTTCCTTTGCCCCTCACCCCTGCTCCTGCACTCACTTTCTTGCTCCCATGCAAATAAATAAAATCTTTAAAAAAAAACTATTAAAAAAGAGGAAAACACAAACTATTCTTAGGAGAAAAAGTAACCAAGAGCTGTTGATTCTGGGATGACTATGATGTCATAATTATCAAATAAATATTTGAATATATCAGTTATAATCATGTCATATGAGGTGAATAAATAAATATTTGAAATTTTAAAAAGGAAGTTTTTTTTGTTTTAATATTTTAAGTAATCTTTACACCCAATATGGGAATCAAATTTATAAAGAGTCACATACTCTACCTAATGAGCCAGCCAGGGGCCCCAAAAAGGTAGAAATTTTGAAAAAAAATAGAAATTTTTTAAAAGACAAAAAGGAAAATTTACAAATAAAAACCACATTATTTAAATAAAAAACCCACTGGAAGTCCCACGAAGACAGGAAATTTTACCTTCAAATTATGGAATCAACAGCACTAAAACCAGTTCAGAATAGGCCCATGAAAAACATTTAAAGAAATGAATAAAATGTGAAAAGCTGGTAAAATCAAATATCTTTTTAAGTATTTTAAATAAGTCATATAATTCTTATAGCCTGAAAAGTTTATATGAAAGCACAAAAGCTTTCTAATGGATAAAGTTCAGTTCTTTATAAAAACCTAAATCACATTATAACGTTCATTTTTCAAAATAATGAATACCCCCAACAAAGAGAAAATAAAAAATTAATACATTAAATGTCATATATATCTCCATTAAAATTGTTAGGTAGAAGCTAGATAGTAACACCCTGAAGGAGAGTCCCAAGTCCCTGAAGGGGGATGACAGAGACATGAGCTGGAGGCAAGGATGGTGATAAGTAATCTACATATTAAGACCCTGGGGTTCAACATCCTGACCTTGGGGCTTCTAGACCAAGAACCACGGGTGCAGGACATGAACTCTCCTCTTCCACCTCTGCCCCAGAGTAACCCCTAGACTCAAATAATGTATTTGCATTGTGGGTACAGCCCACCACAATTATGGGCTGTCATAACAGTCCAATACAAACCTTGTAAGGTCAAACACTCCCCCCCCCCCACCAACCAGTGCAAGGAGATTCCCACATGACAGGAAACAGTCTCCATTACAGACCACCCCACCTCATAGTTCCTCCCAACCCAAAGAGACCCGATACCAATCCCACAGCAGTCTAGGGGCCAGTTCCATGGGAGGAACCTGCCTGTTTTCCCACCTTCAGAATGTACTTTCACTTTAATAAACTGTTTTGTACTTGCTACTTTCCTTCTGGTGGTCTTTATTCTGAGTCTGGATCCTCACATAAATCTCATAGGGAATCCAAGGACCCAGACCCCCATTCACAAAACACAGACTGTCTCACTTGTAACAAAATAATTCCACAAATTTTAGTTCTGCATATAAGGAGCTTAGAAGTTGCCACTATGTCTTAACAAGCTAAAAGTCAAACAACCTTTGCTAGTTTCCTTAGAAAGGTAAGGTCAGAGAGCAAATAACCTCACCACCACACTGTGAAAGGTTTCTTTACCGCAGTTCCTTTTACCGAATGCATCATGTCTGGTTATCAAGAACAAAATTACAAGACAACAAAAGGTAGAAATCACAGTTTGAAGAGGCAAACATCGGAACAAGACATGGCCGGGATGTTGGCATTATCAGACTGAGAGTTTAAAACAACTGTGATTAATATGTTAAGGGCTCTAATGGATAAAGTAACAACATACAAGAATTGTTGGGCAATATAAGCAGAAAAGTGGAAATCCTAAGAAAAACAACAACAAATCTAAAGGTAAAAAAATGCCATAACAGAAATGATGAATGCTTTTCATGGGCTCATTAGGAGACCGGATACTGCTGAGCTAAGAATCTCTGAAGTAGAGTAAATATTAGTAGAATCTTCAAAAACTGAAAAGCAAAAAGAACACAGACTGAAAAAAAAATGTCTAGAGACTCTGGGACAATTACAAAAGTTATAGCACATGTAATAGGAATATGAGGAGGAGAAAGGTACAGAAGAAATGTGTGAAACAATAATGACTGAAAATGTCCCCAATAAATGTCAAACACCAAGCCACAGGTCCAAGAGAACAAAAAAACTACACCAAGGCATATCATTTTCCAGCAATAAAAAAAAATCAAAGATAAACAAAAAGTCCTGAAAGAAGCAAGAGGGGAAAAAAAAAACACACACACACTATACTTACTGAGGAGCAAAGATAAGCATTACATACAATTTCTCAAAAATCATGCAAGGAAGAACAGAGTAGACAGAAATATTAAAGGTTGAGAGAGAGAAAAAAAACAACAACATGCAATTTTGCACACCACAAAATTCACCTTTAAAAGTGAAGAAGAAATAAAGATTTTCTCAAACAAAATTGAGGAAATTTGTCACAGTAGACTTTCATTACAAGAAATGTTAAAAGAATTTCTTTAGAGAGAAAGAAAATAACATATGTTAGAAACTAGGATCTACAAAAAAAGAAAGAACATTGGGAAGGAGTAAGTTGAAGGTAAAATAAAAATGTATTTTTATTTCTTATTCTTAATTGATCTAACAGGTAACCGTTTGTTCAAATTAATAACAGCAACAATATATTTGATTATGTATGCTTATATATATTTTATATGTCTGTGTATATGGATATAAGTGAAATGAATGACAGGAATGATAAAAGGGACAAGAAGGAAGAATTGGGGTTATTTTGTTATCAGAAGATACCCACACTATCCATGAAGCAGTATAGTGTTATTTGAAAATGGACTTGGATTAGTTGAAATTACATAATGCAACTCTAGGGCAAACACTAAAAAAAAAAAAGTTTAAAAAGAAGTATAACTAATATACTTAAGAGAAAATGAAGTTATATACAATTCTCAATTAAAAATCACAAAAGTAAGAAAAAGAGGGAGAGACAAAAATACCAAGACTAAAAACATAGAAATACCCTGCAGTCCTGTAAGTGCACTATTGAGTATTTACCTCCAAAACACAAAAACACGAATTCTTTTTTTAAGATTTTATTTATTTATTTGAGAGAAAGATGAGAGAGAGAAATAGCAAGAAAGAACATGAGTGGGGAGGAGAGGGAGAAGTAGACTCCCCACTGAGTAGGTGGCCTAACTCGGGGCTCCTGGGATGGTGATCTGAGCAGAAGGCAGAGACTTAAATGACTGAGCCACCCCCCAAAAAATGCTAATTCAAAGGGATACATGCACCCCTATATGTATACAAGCATTGTTTACAACAGCCAAATTATGGAAACAATCCAAGTGTCCATCAATAGATGAATTAATAAAAAAGATGTGGTCACACACACACACACACATACACAATGTGAATATTATTCAGCCATAATAAAGTATGAAATCTTGCCATTTGCAATGATGTGGATGGAGCTAGAGAACGTAATGTTAGACGAGATAAGTTAGTCAAAGAAAGATCAATAGCACATAATTTCACTCATTTGTGGAATTTAAGAAACAAATGAGCAAAAGGGAAAAGAGAGAGAGAGAGAAACGAAAAAACAGACTCTTAACTATAGAGAACTGATGGTTACCAGAGTGTAGGGATGGAAAGGATGGGTGAAATAGGTGACAATGACTAAGGAGTACACATGTCATGATGAGCACTGGGAGATATATGGAATTGTTGAATCACTATTTACATACCTAAGACTAATAAAACACTGTATGTTAACAATACTGGAATTAAAATTTTAATTTTAAGATACAGAGACTAGGCAACAAATAGAAAGCAGTAATAAATGTTAGATATTCATCCAACTATATCAATCATTTTTTATTTATTTATTTATTTATTTATTTGACAGAGAGAAGGGTCACAGTAGGCAGAGAGGCAGGCAGAGAGAGGGGGAGAAACAGGCTCCCCACTGAGCAGAGAGCCCAATGCGGGGCTCGATCCCAGGACCCTGAGATCATGACCTGAGCGGAAGGCAGAGGCTTAAACCACTGAGCCACCCAGGCGCCCCTATATCAATCATTTTAAATGTCAATGCTCTAAATGAACCAATTAAAAGATAGAGATTGTCAGAGTGTATCAAAAAATAATACCTAGTCATACATTATCTAAAACAAGCACACTTTAAATATTAAGGCACATAAAGATTAGAATTAAAAGGATAAAGAAAAGTATACTAATACTAATCAAAAGAAAACTGTAGTAGCTACATTAATTTCAGACAGAGAAGACTTTGAAGCAAGGAAAGTTACTGGGGATAAAGAAAGCCATTACATCATGATAAAAAATCAATTCTCTAAGAACATTAACAATCATAATATGTGTGTGCCTCAAAACAGAGCATAAAAATGTATGGAGCAAAAACTAATAGAACTATAGAAAGTAGATGAATCCAATATCATGGCTACAGACTTCACCCTCCGGGAGACCCCTCCATCAGAAATGGACAGAACTAGCAGGCAGAAAAATCAGTAGTGACACAGTTGAACTCATCAAAAGAATCAATCAACTGGATATAATTGACATTTATAGACTATTTCATCCAACAACAGTAGAATACACATTATTTTCAAGCTTACAAGATTGATTCACCAACACAGACCAAATACTGAACCATAAGACCCACCTTAACAAATTTAAAAGAAAAGAAACCATACAATTTCTGCTTTTAGACCAAAATAAAGTTAAACTAGAAATCAGCAACAGAAAAATAACTGGAAAATTCCAAAATACTGGGAGATTTAATAACACATGTCTAAGTAACACATAAGTCAAAGAGAAAATCTCAAGAGAAAATTTTAAATATTCAAACTAAATTGAGTCTCATGCTTTACCAACTAAGATAACTGGGCAACTTGAACTAAATTAAAACAAGAACACAACATAACAAAATTTGTGTGATGCATAAAACAGTGCATAGAGGGAATTTTAAAGCATTGAATGCATACACTAGAAAAAAAATATCTAAAATCAATAATCTAACCATCCGCCTTAGGAAAATAGAGAAAAACAAATTAAAGTAATCAGAAGAAAAGAAATAATAACAATTAGAGCAGAAATCAATGAAATTGAAAACAGGAAATCAATAGAGATAATAATAAAACTCAAAGCTCACTAATTGAAAAGATAAAATCAATAACCCCCAAGGCAGGTTAACTTAAAAAAGAGAGAATAAAAATTATTAATAATAGAAATGAAAGAGGGGAGGTTGCTACAGATCCAATGGGAATCAAAAGGATATTCAAGAAATACTATGAACAGGGGCGCCTGGGTGGCTCAGTGGATTAAGCCGCTGCCTTCGGCTCAGGTCATGATCTCAGGGTCCTGAGATCGAGCCCCGCGTCGGGCTCTCTGCTCCGCAGGGAGCCTGCTTCCTCCTCTCTCTCTGCCTGCCTCTCTGCCTACTTGTGATCTCTCTTTCTGTCAAATAAATAAAATAAAAATCTTAAAAAAAAAAAAAAAGAACCCCCTGAGGGTCAAAATAACATTGTAAAAAAAGAAAAAAGAAATACTATGAACAACTCTATGTCCATGAATTTGATAACCTAGATGAAATGAACTAAGTCCATGAAAGACACAGTCTTCCAAAACTCACCCAAGAAGAACTAGACAATTTGAATAGGCTTATATCTATCAGAGAAATTAAATCAATAATTACTAACCTGTCAATACAGAAAGCCCTAGGTACACATAGGCTCACTGGTGTTTCTATCAAACATTTCAGGAAGCAATTATATCAATTCCCTACAGTCTCTTTCAGAAGACAGAAAGAAGCAGAGGGGATGCATGCTAATTCACCATTTGAAGCCAAATCACACTTACACCAGACAAAAACATTATAAGAACAAAAAAACTACATATCAATAACTCTCAAGAAAAAACACATGAAAGTCCCTAACAAAATATTAGCAAACTGAATCCAGCAATTTATAAAAAGAATTTACAGCACAACCACAAGGATTTATCACAGATGTGCAAGGCTGGTCCAACATTTAACAATTAGTTAATATGACCCCTTATATGAGCAGACTAAAAAGGATAAGTCACGTGATTGTATAAATAGAGGCAGAAGAAATATTTTACAAAATCCAACAATTCCCTCTCAACACTCCTTTTAGAAATTCATACTTGAAGTCCTTGCTAATGAAAAGGAAAAAAAGAAATACAGATTAGGAATTAAGAACCAACACTGTCTTCACATGGAGATGACATTGTCTATAATAGAAATCCAAAAGAACCAACCAAAAATCTCTTAAAACTTACAAATGATTATAGCTACTCTGAAGGATACAAGGGTAACATACAAAAGTCAATCACTTTCTATATAACCACAAAGAACGAATGGAATTGGAAATTTAAAACACAATACTGTTTACATTTGCACTCCAAAATGAAATACTTAGGTACAAATCCAACAAAATATGTATAAGATCTATATGAAGAAAACTACAAAACTCTGATGAGAGAAATACAAAATAACAAAGTAAGTGAGGAGATTTTCTATGTTCATGGATAGGAAGACAACATATTGTCAAGATGTCTGTTCTCCCTATTTGATCCATAGATTCAGTACAATCCCAAACAAAATCTCAGCAAGTTATTTTGTGAATACTGACAAAATGATTCTAAAGTTTATATGGAGAGGCAAAAGATACAGAATAACCAACACAATACTGAAGAAAAAAGCTGGATGAGTGACACTACCCAACTTCAAGATTTAACTATGAAGCAACAATCTTCAAGCTAGTGTGGTGTTGATGAAAGAGCAGAAAATAAATCAATGGAATTAAACAGAGAGACAAGAAATAGACCCATATACATATAGTCAGCTGATCTTAGATAAAATAATAAAGGCAATACAATGGAGAAAAGACAGTCTTCTCACCAACTGATACTGGAACAACTGGACATCCACATGCAGGAGAAATTAATCTAGAAACAAGACACTACACACCTCACAGATATAACTCAAAATGGATCACAGACCTAAACATAAAATGCAAAACTATAAAACTTCTAGAATATAGGAAAAAAACCTAGACAACCTTGGATGGCAATTGACTCCTTAGATACAACACCAAAAGTATGATCCATGAAATAAATAATTTATAAGCTGGATTTCATTACCATTAAAAATTTCTGCTCTGTGAAAAACAGTATCCAGAGAAATAGAAGACAATCCATAGAATGAAGAAAATATCTACAAAAGATATATCTAGAAAAAAAAAAGATATATCTGGTAAAGAACTGTTAATCAAAATATAAAAGGAATACTTATAACTCAAAAATAAGAAAACAAACACCCTGATTTTAAAATGGGCCAAATATCAGGGGGCCCGTGTGGCTCAGTTGGTTAAGCATCCAACTCTTCAGTTTAAATCATGATCTCAGGGTCTCGAGATTGAGCCCTGTGTTGGGCTCTGGGCTGAGTATGAAGCCTTCTTAAGATTCTCTGTCTCCTTCTACCCCTCCTGAGGTTGCTCTCCTTCTCAATCAATCAATGGATCAATCAATCAATAAAAAATGGACCAAAGATCATAAATAACCCTTCACCAAAGAAGATATACAAATGGTCAATAAGCATATAAAAGATGCTCCATATCATAGGTTATCAGGGATGTATCAGTTGAAACAACAATGAGTTTCTTCCACAAACTTCTTAGAATGGCCCCAATCCAGAACACCAACAATGCCAAACGTTGGCAACAATATGGAGTAACAGGAACTTTCATTCATTGCTGGTGGGGATGCAAAATGGTATAGCCACTTTAGAAGGCAGTTTTGTGGTGAAGGAAATTGGAAGGGGAGGCGAACCATAAGAGACTATGGACACTGAAAAAACAACCTGAGGGTTTTGAAGGGGCGGGAGTGGGAGGTTGGGGGAACCAGGTGGTGGGTAATAGGGAGGGCACGTATTGCATCTAGCACTGGGTGTTGTGCAAAAACAATGAATACTGTTACGCTGAAAAAAAAAATAAATAAATAAATAAATAAATAAAAAGCAGAAAAAAAAAAAAAACTAAACAGATTCTTATCCTAAGATCCATCAATTGCAATTCTTGATTTTACACAAAGGACCTGAGCTATCAAGGCATAAAAAGTCATGGAAAAAAACTAAATTCATATTACTAACTGAAAGAAACCAATGTGAAAAGTTTGCATAGTGTACAGTTCCAACTATATGACATTCTGGTGAGGCTAAGCTATGGAGGCAGTAAAAAAAATCAGTGGTTGCCAGAAGTTAAAAGAAAGGGAAGGCTACACAGGTAAAACACAGAGGATTTTTAGACTAATAAAAAGATTCTGTATGACACTATAATGATGGGTACATGTCATTATACATTTGTGCAATCCATATAATACACAATACCAAGAGTGAACTCTAATGTAAGCTATGGACTTTGGGTGACAATGATATGTCAATGTAAATTGGTCAGTTGTAACAAATGTACCATTCTGGTGGGTATGTTGATAACAGGAGAGGCTATGCATGTGTGGGAACAGGGATATATAAAAAAATCTCTGAAACCTTCCTCTCAATTTTGTTGTGATCCTAAGTCTGCTCTAAAAATTGACCTATATTTTAAATTTTTATTGTTAAAAATTCAATAGTTGAGGGATTCACCTGGGGCAATCAATAAAGATTTTACAATCTTTATAAAATTTTTTTCATTAGTTCAAGCAGAGAACCTAAAATAATGAGTAATGGGGAGAATGATGGGGTATCTGGGAATTCATCAGTGGCAAAAGAAAAGGATACTTAAATAGGTAGGATAATAGTCTTTGAATATAGTGCTCTGTTGAAAAGGGAATATACTGAATAAGTATTGTTGTCCGGCATTCTAGAGATTTTAAGCAAATGTATAAAGTAAAACAAAAAGATGTAAAGTGCAGGATCAGTATGAAGAACTTTCTGAGTAATAACAGAATATCTTTAATAGACATGGTACTTAGAGAATTCAAATTCTATTCATTTACATTCTTTATTTCACCAAAATATGATCAACAAGATTATTGTATCATATCATATATCATATATATATATTATATAAATGTAAAATACTTGATGAAGCTAACGGAAAATATGATAAAACCAGGACTTAAAATCAGTGGTTTTTTTCCCCCCTTAAAAGATGCTTTCTGGGGCGCCTAGGTGGCTCAGTGGGCTAAAGCCTCTGCCTTCGGCTCAGGTCATGATCCCAGGATCCTGGGATCAAGCCCCATATCGGGCTCTCTGCTCAGCCCAGAGCCTGCTTCCTCCCCCCCCCCCCCCCCCCCCGCCTGCCTCTCTGCCTACTTGTGATCGCTCTCTGTCAAATAAATAAAATCTTTAAAAAAAAAAAAAAAGATGCTTTCTTAGAAAATACATTCTATGATTAGTAAAAATTACAATTTAAGAAACATACAGGACCATCCCCAGTGAAAGTAGGTACACACAACTCTTTGATCTGATACAACAATAACTTCAAGACTACAGTGGGGAGATCCTTCCCTTGTATTGCAGCATCTGTAGTCTTCCATATTTTATTTAGAAAGATAGCTAATATAGAATGCTGGAGTACCACTGCTCTGGAAAAGGGGAGGTATATTTTGTGAAGTATAAAAGATAATGTGGGAAAACAGAGATAGTAACTTGAACTGGAAATGAGTTAATTATTCATTATGATCATTTTTATGGTCATTACATGAGCATATAAATGGAATTATTTATATTTATGACAGCTTAGCACAAGATGAAATAAATGGAGGTTTCATTCAGACCAGAAAACCGAAGTTAATTGGGTAGTCAACAAGAAGGATGGACTTTTGAAAAAGAAAGACACACAGTATGACCTCGGTGTGGAAGGATTTCCTGTGGAGTCAAGTCCCTAGGATTATGGAGTTTATGTATAACTGTGAAAATTCAAATGTAGTTTATGGCATTAAGTAAGAAAGACATCAAGGTGTAGAATAGTTTTCTTTATTTATCTATCTATCTATCTATTTATTTATTTATTTGACAGACAGAGATCACAAGTAGGCAGAGAGGCAGGCAGAGAGAGAGAGGGGGAAGCAGGCTCCCTGCTGGCAGAGAGCCTGATGCGGGGCTCGATCCCAGGACCCTGGGATCATGACCTGAGCCGAAGGCAGAGGCTTTAACCCACTGAGCCACCCAGGCGCCCCTGTAGAATAGTTTTCAACTCTTCTTCAAGTATGAACCTGTATGGGTGTCTAGGGGACTAACCTTAATTCTACTGTCCCATCATCAGCCATAAGCAATCCTCCATACTTGTACCTCACTTTGCACCTTCCAGCACCCTTGCCCCTTGCCCAGTCACCAGCAACTACACTCATTATTCAGTGGAGACCTGGAGGACCTAGAGGATTTTCTCATTTCTTCTCTCTGCCTTCAGAGTTCAGCAGAAACACCTAAGCTTCTACCTCAGGAGATAGGTCTTAGCACCCCTGCCCTTATTCCAGCTAGAGTTTCTGTCATTTACTCCATGACACACAGAATCCAGGTGTTTTCTCTCACTGTTACTCTACCCTCAGCCAGCCTCACCGAAGGTCACTCTGAGCTCTCCTGGTCTTACGTCAGTTATAGGCAGCTATTGCCTTGAAAGCTGGAACACTTGGGCAGGGAGAGTTTCTCTCATCTCTTGCTCTGTCCCAGCATTCTGACTGCACCCTGATGAAGTCTTGTGGGAAAGAGTTGGTGGTTGGGTGCAAGCTCTTTTTGTGGCCAGTCCGCCCTTAGGGATTTTAATTCACCATGCTAGCCCTCACTATGCTCTAAAATTTTTTCCAAGATTCCTGTTTTTTTTCTTGCCCTCGTGAATGGATGCTTTCTCCTCCCATCTCTGCCCCACCAGGTTCAAAGAAGAGTTGATTTTCTTCTCTCCTATGAGTGCATCATACTTACTGGATTTTGTACATTTATGTTTCTTTTATGTTCTCAGTTCTGGGAAGGATTTTAAGAAACTATGATTTTGTAAGTTACCTTATTTTCCTGGTTGCTACATGGGGAATGATGTTCCCTTATACTTTCTTATCCTAAGCAGAAGCAGGGGCATTAAAAGTGGAGGATAATTTTTAATATCACATTAAAGAATATATTTTAACCAAATATAACAGGTTTGTTGAGGGTAAGGAAAGTATTTCTGCACTTCCATAATTAAGCAGAGACCCTATTATAAATGTGTTGATTTTAATTATCAGAGAGCTCTAAGCTTGCATATACCTAGATAAGTCTGTATAGCTATTAGCGTCCAGATTCTGTCCATTGCTAGCGAGTTTGTAAAATCCCTGAGCAGAAGATGCTTTCATATTAGCTTTTAATTAGCACTAGATGTATGAAAATAATTCACAAAATTATTGAATAATTCTAAGTAATATATTCAAAAATAAGTCTGCAAAACACGTATCACAGCTTACCAAAAACACATGTGATTTTTTTTCATCTATTTTTGTATAAGCTGCTTCAAAAATCAGAGCTAAAATCACTCAGAAACAAAATTTAAACGGGAACAATGATGCACTGGCCTGGTGATTCTACATTTGGAACTGGAATTTTAAATAACTCAAAGACCAAAAATGAGAAAAAGAATTCTTAACTCTGATTTTGAAATCAGTATTTCAGAAATTTTCGTAATCCATTATTGGCCATTATGGCCACTGGTTGAAGACAATAATACAAGTCAAGATGGTACAGTGTTTTCAGTGTGCTAAGTGCTGTTCTAATAACTTTATATAGCTTAGAGTAAGTTCTAATTTTAGTCTGCAAAACAATCCAGTGAGGTAATGAGGACACTGAAGAATAAAAAGTTAATTAATAACTAAATTCATACAACTAGTTAGAGGCAGAGTCAGTTGCTCTAGTTCTAGGGTCTTAATATTTTCCCATTCTAAGTACCTGGAATTAGCAAAATTATAGGTCAAACCTCATCTCTAAACTACTAGTTAAAACAATGTAATTTTATAAGATTTTTATATTTATGTTTTAAATAGTTCTGCTGCTATGAATTTAAATACATTTCAAACCATAATCATTGATTTTCTTTAAAATTAATATGTATTATTTATTAGTTAGCACTTTTGTTCATAAAAATTTTACTATGTATTTTGTTCTATTTTATAATTATTAAATTTACTTGAAATCAATGTATTTTAATGCATTTATCCACAAGGTTTAACTTATGATCCACTTAAAAAATTCTCAATGTAAAGACACAAGTTTATTTAAAATGACGTATTTTTATCATCATTTTTGCAGTAGCATTGGAAATGTTCTCATGGTCCTACATAGATGTGTGGCAGTTTCTTAATTTCTATAAATGACCTAATCATCCCATCGAGTACATTTAACATTTAACACTATGCCAGCTTTGCCCAACTTTTAAAATATATTCTCATATATTTATCTTATAAAAAGATAAAATAGAGGGATGAGATCAGATTCCTCTCTCCTTTTACTCCTTCCTACAGTGAGTCTCATGTTGGCTCTTCCATTGAACTCTTCTGAGGCACAGCTGTTCTCTTCTTAGGGAGAGTGCCAGCTGGTGTTTACTGATGTGGGGTTAGTGTGCTCCCATCCCTGGGAATCCTATTGGTTTCTGCTCCTAAAGTATGTCGCTGGGGAACTAACAGTCTGTTTTGGTTAATCTGCTTCATTCTCAGCATTTCCTAATTCAGAGCTACATAGATCGTCCCTGGCCTGGGACAATATTCTGAGGTCTGGCCTTGACTGTCTAGTCTGGACAGCCTGTCCTGAACTACTGATTACAAAGCTATTGTGTACCCTCCTTGACAACATATTTGGAAGCTCTCTGGCCAGATTCTTAGTGATATTCAATATAATCTACCCTTTCTCTGCAATAAACTAACAGAAACTTCTCAGTCCCTTCAATGTCACATGAAGTGACTGAGGTTTATCTGGATAAACCTCTCCCTTCAATACAGATGTGCTTTGTACTTCCAACACACTGTGTTTCTGCTGTAGGGTCATCTCCTCCCAGGGTTCAAAAAAGAAAGTGGGATAAACTCTTGCATTTAGTTTTCCCTTCAACCTTTCTAACAGATCTAGCCATGAAGGACTCTGGTTCAGAAAGGCAAGGGAAAGAACAATATGAATCACTTTTTGTATTTCCTGTCTCCAACTCCCTCCTTTCTCCTGCCTACAAACTATAGGTATTGAAGTCATCCAGATAGTTCTCCTTTTCTGGCAGAGATTTCCCATCCATTGTTTCAGATTCCTAATCTAATCATAAATCTTTTTTTCTGGATTATAATAAAATTCAACATCCCTTAGAATCTCTTTACTTATTTTGCAAAATAATTGCATATGGTTTTACCAAGGTCAAACTTTCAAGAATTTATCTTTGAAAGTTTTGAGTCCCTTTTACACTCTCTAATGATTCAGTAACCATCCAGTAATTTCTTAGAGAAATGCCTCTGAAGATAAAGATGCTATGGATCCTCTATGCAAACGGTAAAACAATAGAACAACTTTAATACGTTTCCAAAATCTTCATCTTTTCAAAAATATGATACTTCTTTTTTATTAAAAAGGTAGTTTTCTACTTAGTAGTCACATCATTTCCTAAGACAAGACTGAAGAGGAACAGGAATGCATGAGCAACTTCAATGACAATTTCTCTAGAGAGTCCTATTCAACAATAAAATAAGACATTGCTGCCATCATCATGAAAGCTTAACAGAAGTAATACTTTTCTTATCTATGTTACGGTAGAAAAGAAGATTTCTACCCAAACTAAATACAGAAAGAGTTATAAAAGAGATTTAACATAAAAGAAATTAATTTTATTTGTTAATAAGAAGCTTGATATAAATATCACATGAGGTTAGTCATTTTTCAGCAGAAGCATTCTCAGGACAATCTTATATTTGGTCTAAACAGAGTAACATAAGTATTTGGCTTATATTACATTTGGTTTAAAAATACTTGGTTTTGAATAAATCCCTGGTAATACAACAAAATCCTTCCACCTCCACCTTGACCTAGAGAATCCGTAGAACCTCTTTGTTGAAAGAATTTACTTTCCAAGTGGGTTCCCCTCTCTCCTTGTCCACTGAAGGAGGCTTATTCTTTTAACAGTTGGTTTTGAATGATGAGACTTCTTTTTAGTGGACGTAATACTATTGCTAGGATATTTTATGATACTTCTTATGTTACTCATTAGAGCTGTCCACAAGTATTCTCTCCTTCCCCCACCTTTGTCCAAGTATGTAGTAGGATTGCATTTGCACACTCTCTTTGAAGTTAAATGTGAGCATGAGACTTGCTTTGCTAATAAACTGTGAGCTGAATAGCATGGGTAATATTCTAGGATGAGTCTACACCTTCTTTTCCTTAGAAATTGTTAGTAGAAATGTTCTAGATATAGGCTATTCTATCAGTTTGGGTTTAGAATGAGAAAGATCAGAAACCCCAGAGATAAAATTGTACACTGCATATTTGCAGACATTGTTGTTCTAAGCCCCTGAAAATTTAGGGTTGTCTGGTAATGACTGATGTATATGCCATACTTTTTCCCCCTTAAGTCTCAATTGTTGAATTTAGTATCTTGATTTTTATGGTACTGATTTTTTTTCCTCAAATATTAGGTATTTGCGGTTTTAGTTTTTTCGGGGTTTAGGTTTTTAGGTTTATTTTATTTATTTGAGAAAAAGCGAGAGAGAGAGCATAAGCGGGTAGAGGGGCAGAGAGAATCCTCAAGCAAACTCCCTGCTGAGCAAGGAGCCTGACACAGGGCTGGATCCCAGCACCCTGAGATCATGACCTGAGCCGAAATAAAGAGTGGGCTGCTTAACCAACTGAGCCACCCAGGCATGATCTTAGCTTTATTGGTTCCTTGTCTTTGATGAATAGACGTTCTTCTTCAAGGAAGTATAACAGAAGTGTAGAACGGTAGTCACAGCAGAATAAGAATTAGTCTAAGCGATACATAATGTTTAAGCTTAGTGGCCAAGAGCAGAATGCACAGTCCACCTTTTCTATTGCATTCCTCAATTCTGTTGTCATCTGAGTTACTTTCTGTTCTTTTGGTTTTTTTTTTTTGTTCTTTTCTGTTTCTTTCTCAAACCCGAGTGTTTATACTCAGAGCCCTTCTCAGAGAGTAGTTCACAATTTGAAAGCTGTTTTCAAAAGCTTAGAGTAAATATTGCTGCTTGCTGCGTATGATAAGGTGAGTACAGTACCCATCTGCCCTTAACACAATCCTAATTAATTATTCGGACAACGGGTCCTGAACCTCCAGGTTCTTTCGTGTATGCTGTCTCTGAACTTGAATGTTTTTTGAATAGTTTTTTACATCTATAGTAAGTAGTTTCTTGCTAAATGTGCTTTGACCTGTGGATTTCTCTGCTTTTCCCATTCCTGCAATATGATTTCACTTGCTTTCAATTTTCTAAGAGTTCTTCAAAAATGTTCTTCTGTTGATGGCATAATTTTTTCCCCAAATATGTGTTAATTGGCTATTGTTAAGTGTTTTTTTGTTTGTTTGTTTGTTTTATTTTTTTGGGTAATCTCTACACCTAACATGGGGCTCTTAACCCTGAGATCAAGAGTCACATGCTGAGATATCCAGGTACCCCCTGAGAACATACTTTTCTAAATTTCCAGAGCTACTATAAATTTATTATTATTTCATGGCATGTTTGTAATTTTAAGATATTCTCAGTGAAAATTGTAGAAAGAGAGGGCATTAATCTCTCGCTATAATTTCTGACTTGGATTCCTATTTATAATGTGTTCATGTTATCATTCCTGTTTTATATGATATATTAAAACAAAGAAGCAAAGCATAATGTGAACAAGTAAATTACAGTTTTTTTATGGTAGGTACTCCCAGTAGAAGCCATATATTCATTGGGCTCGTAAAATTTTGGAACTTCTTTTTTAACTATTTAATTCTGATTATCACTCCATGTCATTAAAATGCTGGTAGAGAAGTCTAATCTAACCTCTCTCTGCACGAATAAGTAAGCCATAAATTAGGGAGTGAAATGATCTCCATGAGAATATTTACAGAGTTTTCCCATGATCAGGACTGAAACGTGGCCTTCCAAGTATTAGGCCTAAGTTTACTTTCATTTTTAAATCCCTATTTAATTATCTCTTTGACTATTGGGCAAACTGCTATTTGTAAGAAAATGGAAAATTAATTTTTAAAGAAAATGAGTTTTAAAATAGTCAAATTTTTATTTATATATATGTACAGTTCTTATGTGTGAGTGGGCATATATGTGAATAGTTCTTTATAATAACTTGTATAATAATATATATTTTTCAAAATCCTGTAAACTTACATTTAGTATTTTTCTAACTGAATAAACCTAGAAATACAATTAGCTAAAACTTCTATTCTCTTTGCCTTTAAAACCGGAGCTTCAATTAAAGGTTATCATTTAATTATTCATGATAAATGACCTTGAGAAAAAAGAAATTAAAGGAACAAATGATTAAAGAATAAAGGAAAATAAATCTTTTTTTTTTTCATTTTTTTTTCTTTTTTTTTTTTTTTCATTTTTTAACATATTCTTTTAAACCTAAACATCTCATTGTAGGTCAACGTGGTTTTACATGAAACAATGTTAGCCAAGTATGTACTGATGAGCTGCTTGTGTCCTACTTTTGTGGTAGTGTTGAAAAGAGTGCCCTAAAAAGATCATATTTCTCTAATCCTTAAGGTAGAAATAAATTCTTCTTGAATTTTTATCCTTCCATAGTCAGATCACTGCTTCAAACTTGTATCGTTCAAATATACGTTACTTGGGAGATATTTCAAAATAAAATTTAAAAAAAAAGTTACCACTCTTGCTGGCACACAAGTAACACCATATATCAATTTTAAGAAATATCTGAATTCAAGTACCAGATAAGAACACATTATCCACGGAAAGAATCTTTAATGTAATGCTCATGGCAACACAATCACTTATTTTATAACTGAAAATATTTTTAATCTTTTTCACATTATACTGGGCAAGAAAATATATTATTGACTATGTAAATAGGTATTTTTTTCCACTAATCTCTACTATCTATTGTATCTCGAGTGTCATAACACACATTAATATGTTCTTCATTCTTCAAGTCCTTTAGATTTGAAATTATGCAATGTATATCGATTCACCCTTTACAATATATCTTTTAACCACTAATGTTTAACCAATTCCTACCAGGAATGTTGGCTAATGTTGAAGACGAGATTTAATTCACCTCCAGTTCTCCTAAACTTAAGAGAAATATTTCTGGTAGAAGAAAACCACTACAACGCTTTGGGATTGAATTTTACTTGAAAAGTATAGTAAATTGAATTTTAATTGAAATGTATAGTAAAAACAGCTATTTTGAAGAAGGAATAAATGTAAATTTTCTCATTTTTTTCCTCCTAAGTTGCAAATAACTAAAACAAAGGACTTATAAAAATTGACAAAATCATATTTAAAACAATGAACTAGACATTCCAATAGATTTTAAATATTAAAAATCTTCATAGATGACATTAATCCTTAAGTTTACTCCCTTAAATGCAATCTAAAGACAATTCAGATTATATATACTGTTTGGACCTGTGAGGACATAATTTTATTGGCATCTAATTTAGCCATTAATATAGAGCTCTTACATCAGTCATCTTGACACTTTAAAATGTTTCAAGATTGGGGCACCAGGGTGGCTCAGTGGGTTAAAGCCTCTGCCTTCAGCTCCGGTCATGATCTCAGGGTCCTGGGATCGAGCCCCGCATCAGGCTCTCTGCTCAGCGGGGAGCCTGCTTCCTCCTCTCTCTCTCTCTCTCTCTGCCTGCCTCTCTGCTTACTTGTGATCTCTGTCTCTGTCAAATAAATAAATAAAATCTTAAAAAAAATAAAAAATAAAAAAATAAAATGTTTCAAGATTATTTTTTAACTAATAAAATTCTGCTCTATTTACTAATGCAAGTTTTGGTCTTAAATTCCTTGTAGTTTTTACAAAAATTTCCCATCTTCTGAAAAAGTCTCAAACATAGCATACAAATTCTGAAATGTTACACTTAAATTTCAATTAAATCTGAAAACATGTATCTATTGCAAGATAATTTATTACTCAAACTATTGTAAATTCTACTACTAATAAAAAATTGTTCTCAATGCATTACAGGAAGAATACACTGTGCCAACTACCCAATTCTATTATTTCAAGGAAATGTAATTAAATTTGGTATCAACTCTTCCTGCTACCATTGACTCATTTCTAATTAACACACTTGTACTAAAAAAAAAAAAAAAATCAAAGAAATGCTGTGGCTGAGTTCATCCTCTCATTAAAAGGATTATTCGTTTCAAACTGAGTCAAGAGTTGTGTTTTTTAATCTCCAAAGGGAAGAAATGCACTATCAAAATGATTTAGTATGAAGGATTCAAATTGCAATTTAAAAATGTATACATGGGGTCTGGTAGAACCTCTACTAGTGAACCAAATAAAAAACCATTATAATGAATTGTAGAGACGGGAAGATTGATGAGGACTCTTACCTATCCTTTCTGTTTTTAAAAAAAAAGAAAAAAATGGTTGTGAAAGCAGCATCCTGCACATCTTTCTTTTGATATAGATTAAAATAAAAAAAGAACTAACTCTACATTAGCAGGGAAGTCTCTGAAGAAAAATATCATTTATATTCAGTATATCAGAAATAAGACATACAATGTATTCTGAAAACAAATCAATTTTACTTTAAAATTAAAAGATTAAAGGTATGAAGCAACATCATTTCTGAAGCTACCAGTCTATAGTATTATTACAAATTACTAATTAATAATACAGATTGGTAACTACATAAATTTCACATTCCAATTCCAATATGATGTGGGGGAGGGGCAGAGCACAGAGGATTTTTAAAGCAGTGAAAATACTTGCTATCATATCATGATAATAGATCAAGATCAATACACATTTTTCCAAACTCTTAGAAAGTACAACACCAAGTATGAACCCTAAGGTAAACTAGGACTTTGGATGATTAAGATGTTTCAGTGGAGGTTAATCAGTTTTAATAAAGGTACCATGCCACTGGGAGATGTTGATAACATCAGTGTTAATGTTACACATGTATGGGGCATGTGCGTCCCTTTCAATTTTGCTGTGTTTGTAAAACTACTTTAAAAAAATTAAGTCTTAACAAAATTGATGTGGGTAAACACTTTACGTATAATGCATTTGGCAGCCCAATGTTAAAAATGTACGTGTGTGTATGGGTGGTGTGTGTATATACATGTGTCTTTTTGTATACACACAATTCATATATCACAATTCATCAAGGGCAGTTGTGATGAAGTTCTAGAATACAGGTGAGGTTCAGTGGGGTGAGATCCGGAGCCAACGACCAAGAATGAATTCTTGAGACATCTCTGGTGCAAAATGGTGGTTTATTAAAGCACTGGGGACAGGACCCATGGGCAGGAAGAGCTGCTGCCCCCGGGGTGGGGGAGGGGGAGGATGGGGTGTGAAGGGTGTCTGGTTATGTACCACGGAGTTGGGGGAGGTAAGGAAAAGGGAGGTTCAATAGAACTTTCATATGCTAAAGAGGACCTACAAGATACTGGATACCAGAGGCCTTGCCATTGCCAAGGTCATTTTTTGCCCTCTAGCAAGGTATTAACATTAAGATGGGTGGAAGTTTCCTAAGGAGTTTCACATATGTCCCACCCAGGAGTGGGGGTGGGGGGAGGTTGCAAGGTGTCAGCCTTTTGCTTTGTCCTCAGCCAGCCTTCTGTTCCCTCATCAGTTGTGGAAACTTATTTTTGAGACTGTGAGTGATTTAGTGTCAGAACTCATTGGTTGCCAAGCATTTACCAAGTCAAATCTGAGCAGTTAAATCTAAAATGGTCTCCCATCCCTATGTAAATATTTCCACCTTTCAGATTCGTTGATTAAAAACAAACAAAAACAAAAAACAACTCTAATCTTGTAACAGAAGGCAGTTATCAGCTATAAGAATGTATAAATGTTTAGACTTAGAATTTCCACTCTGTCACTTAGTAGGTGGGTACAATTGTTTAAGTAACTTAGTATATCTAAATTTCAAACTTTTCATCTATAATGAGGATAAACAATGCCCTACATTCAATGTTGTTTGTAATAAAAATAGATAAAAATTATTGGGCACCATCTCCATGTAGAGCACTATGCCTTGTAGGCATTCTATATAATTAGCATAACAATCCTTTGAAGTCTTTTTTAGCCTTGCTCTACCAATAAAAGGCCTTAGAACTAGTGAGATTAAGTAACTTGCCCAAAGTCACACAGCTAGGAAGCTACAAAGCCAAGATCTGAATCTGAGATTTTTTCCCTCAAAAGCCCATTCTCTAAACTACCAGCAAAATGAGAAAACAAAATGAAATGTTCTCAATGTACTAGAGGTGTTTGATTAATGTTACTTATTATTATATCTTTCTTCCTTTACCTTACAAAAAAATTCTACTGAAAATTTTCCATTTAAAAATACGGCAAGTCAGTGTAGCAAAAGTTCTTGGGGTAAGAAAGAAAAAATGGTTCTGCTAAACTTACAAAAGTGTAAAGCCACTTTACCATAAAAGAGTGACTGCATTTATTGAATCAGGGTCCTTTCAATTTACCTTTCAGTTCTTTGTAGTCAACTATATAGAATCTATTTCAAAATATGTGAAAACTCAGGTAGTTGTTTTCACTTATATTAGCACAAAATAAAATCTCATACCAAAATCTCATACTTTCAAAAAATACATATTTTCAATTCAATATATTATCCACGTTTAAAGAGAAATGAAATGTTTTTAAATGCTTTATGCTCCTTTGATTTTCAAATCATATTCTATAGATCATAAAAATCTTTAGAAAAGGATGCTCTGAATGACAGTTTAGGAAATACAATTGTAAAGATATGTCAGTTATGTAGTATTTGGCAATATCAAATGCATTTGGCTTAACATGCTCAATGATAATTGTGGAATGTTTTGGTAAAAATAAGCTGACTCTTTAAACAACGTTTAGGCATAAAGGGCTGGTAATGACAATGAGATTTGGAAGATAAGTGACTCAGAGGAAGCTATGATCAGAGACAGCATCATTCAGGCAGTATGATCAAGAAAGTAGGAGCAGTACAATAAGGCTAGTGCTTAGTTATAAATGTAGGCACATATATAATATCATTTATAACACTGACCACAGATTTTTGTTTTTTTCCCCTCATTGCTCTATTCCAAATACCTATACAATGTAGATGCGCAATAAATATTTGTCAAATGAACTACCTTATTCAACAACTACTACTGTGTACTTCACATAGGAAATGATTTCAGACGTGAATGAAACATGATAGGTGTCTTATTAGGAGTATTACAGAGGTAAGACTTGAGGATATCTACAGGATATCTACAGAGGATATCTAAGTAATTATGTATTATTGAGGGAATTACAGATATAAAATTGAGTATTCTTTATTTTCCTAGAATTTGTGACCTGCTCTTGCTTCAAGATTCTGGAATCTCATGGTCTTAGGGAAAAATTAAAATGGAATCAAGAAATTCAGACATAAACTAAAAGGCCACTGGAATGGGAAAAATCTCTCTCACACACACACCTCCCAAACCCATACCTGTCTCTTTGAGTTCAGACATTTTGAGGTGTATCTTGACAGTAGTCAATAACCAAGGGCTCTAATCCAAAAAATATGGTAGTGGCTACTGGTCATCTGACACTGAATTTGGCCCAAGTCAGTAAAGAATTTGAGAGACAAACTTAATAGAGAATGTCATAAATGGTTGTGATGAGGGAGCAGGAGGCTGGCTGAGGACAAAGCAAAAGCTGGCACCTTGCACCCCCTCTCTATCCGCTCCCCTCGGTAATCTGTGTGACATTCCTCAGGCACCCCTGACTGCCATAAACGAGAAACAAATAGTTAACTTGCGTGCAAGACAGGAATCTCCCAACTATCTTGATGTTAAAGGCTTGCCAAAAGACCACATTGATCAAGCCTGAAGCCCTCTGGAATACTTCCGCACCTCCCAGCACCTCATAGGCCCTCTTTAGCATATGAAAGCTCTGTTGAAACCTCCCTTCCCCCCACCTTCCCCCATTGAAACCTCCCTTCCCTTCACCTTCCCCTAACCGCAGGGTACATAACCTGCCATCCCTCACAACCTGGGGCAGCAGCTCTTTCTGCCCATGGGTCCTGTCCCTGTGCTTTAATAAACCACCATTTTGCACCAAAGATGTCTCAAGAATTCTTTCTAGGTCATCGGCTCCGGACCTCAGCCCACCGAACCTCACCTAGGTTCTAGAACTTCATCAGTTGTGACAACTTAAAATACAGTCAAGGAATAAAACAGAAGAAAATATATTTGGTTATAACAAACCCTTCTGCATGATACAGAAGCCGTGGAAGAACATACAAAGTATATGCCAAAAACTGATGCCTAAGGAATAGCAATATTTGGAGGAATGGTGGATGAAAACGAGATGCTGAGGACTGTAAGGAAGATCCAAAGGGGAACCAACAAACTCTAGTTGCAGAAACCAAAATACATAATAGTTTCAAAACACATTCTATATACCTACCAGGTTCAAGTAATGGCAACATGGTTTGTATCACTCTAACCCTCATGTTGGTAAAAATTCTAGACTATGGAATATATATACATATAGAGCCCAAAGACAATGGAGAGAAATCAAAAGCAGGCTGAAAGCAGGACAAAAACCATGAAAGAAAAGAAAAGCGGTGATAAGATCCCATTTACCAGATTTTTATTCTGAGGGTACTTCTCAGCCCACATGGCACCCAAAGAATAGAGATCTGGTAGAAAATGGCCATCTAATTTAGCAGAGGTATCACAGGTGAAGTTTGGAACTTCCAGAGCAGATAAAAGTCTAAGGGAGAAATATAAGAAAGGAAGGAATTCCAGATTTCTGAACTATGCATGTGAAGGAAAGGCTCCCAACAGCCAGGATACAACAAGAGCAAATAACCCTAAAAACTGGATGAGAGATTTCAGCAGTTGCCCAATGGCTGGAAAACAGTATTTGGAGCTCAAGTACTGTCAACTTGAACTGGCTTGGTAATCATTTTGAATTTTCCATTGAAAATCCAGAAGGAATATTCTAGGAATAAAGGCAATACCAAAAGAAATCTGTCCTAATCAAGCTACAACCAAGCGTCCATGAAATAAAGTAGACCCTCATTAATATAAGTACTTGATAAAATAAAGCCCATCACTCTTTAGAGAAAGATTTTGGATTTTTGGATTCTCTAACTTAAAATAATGAATATAGACTCAAATGTTACTAGACTTGCAAAAAGATAGAAAATTATGACCTAGGGGTGCCTGGGTGGCTCAGTGGGTTAAAGCCTCTGCCTTCTGCTTAGGTCATGATCCCAGCATCCTGGGATCGAGCCCCGCATCGGGCTCTCTGCTTAGCGGGAAGCCTGTTTCCTCCTCTCTCTCTCTGCCTGCCTCTCTGCCTACGTGTGATCTCTGTGGTCAAATAAATAAATAAATACATAAATAAAATCTTTTTAAAAAAAGAAAATTATGACCTATAGTAAAAATAATCATGAAACAGAAATTAGCCCCCACAAATGACCTCAGTTGAAGGACTTTAAAATAACCATTAACTAAGGGGGCACCTGCATAGTTCAACTCGTTAAACGTTGGCCTTCAGCTCAGGTCATGTTCTCGGGGTCCTAGGATGGGATCTCACATTGGGCTCCCTGCTCAGAGGGGAGTCTGCTTCTCCCTTTCCTTCTGCCTCTCCCCTGCTCATGCTCTTTCACTCTGTCTCAAATAAATAAAATCTAAAAAAAGTTTTTAAAAATGACCATTAACTAATGTTAATGTCATACTTAGAATAATGTTAAAGAACTTGAAGTAACATATAGGTTTAATGGTTAAAGAAATGGGAAATTGCAGGAAATATACAAAAATTTCAGAAATAACTAAATACAAGTACTAGGAATGAAAAACATAATATATGCAACCAAAAATTCATTGCATGTAATTAGTAATAGATTGGAAACTGCAGAGGAATGGATCACTGAACTTGTAAACAAATCAACAGAAATTATTCACACTGAAACACCTAATAACAGAGCTCTGAATATCTGAATGCATGAAGGAAAAACTGTCAGCACTAAAGGGATAAATAAAAAAAATTCATAATCATCTTCCAATCATATTTAGAAATTTATTTTTATACCCACTCTTAATAAGTAGAAAACAAAATGCTTAAGAAAAAAGTTTGGCTTTGGAAAATTTCAACAACACTATCAAACAATTTGACTTCATCCCCATTCTTAGATTTTTAAACTGTGGCAGGATTCACATTCAATTCACTCTAAATACATAAGGAATATAAAACAGACCATATGCAAAGCCATAGAAACATTATCAAAAAATTTCAAAGAACATCATCACACAAATTTTGTTTCCTAGAAAATAGATGTAACATATAATGAGTAACAATAAGATACCTCCAAAATCTTCAAATATTTATAAATTAAACAAAATGCTTCTAATACCCTAATGTATCTATATTTATAAGACTCATTATTAAAATATAACTGCTCTCTAAAATGTTAGATTCAATGTAATACTAATCAACAGACTTCTTTTATAGATATTGACAAGCTATTTCTCTATTTTATATGAAAATACAAAAGAATTAAAAGAGCAAAATAATTCTGAATAAGAAAAAAATTGGAAGGCTTGCAGGCTGATTTTAAAGGCCACCATAAAACTACAGTTGTCATGACTGTTATTCATTTAAGGATAAGCATTTAAATCAATGAATCAGAAGGAAAAGCATGAAAATCAGCCCACACATACATGGGAATTGATTTTTTGTCAAAGGTATCAGTATAACTCAGAGGAAAAATAATAGTGTTTCCAACAAATCATGCTGGAAAAATTATAAATCTATATGGGGAAAGGTTTACTTTAACCCCTACCTCACATCATCCACAGAAATCTAATTAAAATAGATTTATAGACCTAAATGCAAAAACTAAAAGTACAGAGCATCCAGGAGACAACTTAGAATATCTTCACAAAGCCTTGAGATAGATTTTTTTTAAATAAATTAAAAAATTCTAAGCTAAAAGTTAGAAGAAATAGAAGTGACAAAATAGGGCTCATTAACATTAAATTTAAAAAAGCAAAATAAAGTCACAATGAAGAGTTTATATAAATAAACATGAAATATATATGTATACATATGGAATCCTACAAATTAATAATACAGAAAACAAATCGCTTACCCATTAAAAATGGTTAGACAATCTGAACAATAGACACTGAAAAATGAAGATTTATGAACGTGAATGGCCAATAAGCATAAAAAAATGTTGCTCACCATCATTTGCCATAAGAGTGATAAAAATTTATGAGTGGTAAAAATTAAACAGAAAGATGCCCCTAAACATCCAATTAAGAGACTAAGATGAAAAAGATTGTTCAAGAATATACGATACTATTGCCTGTGAGGATATAAACTTTTAAAACCTTTTAAAAAACTCTGATAATATATTTTTCTTGATATATCTTTTACATTTAAATATAAAACCATTTATACGCCAGGAATTCCTCACTGAGATATTTATCCCCTCAAAGAAAAAGAAAGAAAGAAAGAAAATATATATACATAAAAATATTTGTCTGAGAATGTATACAGCAGCTTTAAACACCATAGGGCAAAACTTAAGAGCCCAAGTGTCCATCAACAGGAGAATAATAAATTTTAATATATTCATGTAATGTTATATTACATTCCAATAAAAATGCAAACATAACTGAAGCATGTCATACCATAGACTCATCTCAAAAATATTAACTTGATCCAAATAATCCAGAGACAAAAGTGTATATACTCTATAATCCCATTTAAGTTCAGGAACAAGCAGAATTAATCTATATAGTAGAAATCTCAGCAGCATTTATCTATGACGAAAGAATGATTGATTGAAAACATATGGAAAACTGACAGGGTGATGTGATCAGACTGTCTCCTGACTAAGGTGGTACTTTCACACTGAGTCACATGAGTTACTCAGAAATAATTAAAAACTAATGCCTTTTGTTTTATGAAAATTGTTGTTCCCATAATGCATAATGCAAAGACTATGTTGAAAAAACTTAAAAAGTGATTATTTGCATTTTGAAATAAATTTCTATGCTGAACTCTGCTGTAGAACTATCTTTAAGGTAGTCACAACTGGAGTCAGACTACGATAATTTAAGGAGTGAATGACAAGTTATATTCATAATTAGTTAATTCATTCGACATCCATATTTTTGCTGGACTATGTTCGAGGACTGAGGATACAGTGATCAAGAACAAAACTCTGGGGTGCCTGGGTAGCTCAGTGGGTTAAGCCGCTGCCTTCGGCTCAAGTCATGATCTCAGGGTCCTGGGATCCAGTCCCGCATCCGGCTCTCTGCTCAGCAGGGAGCCTGCTTCCCTCTCTTTCTCTCTGCCTGCCTCTCTGCCTACTTGTGATCTCTCTCTGTCAATAAATAATAAAATCTTAAAAAAAAAAAAAAAGAACAGAATTCTGCCGTTGAGGGGCTTATATTCTAGTAGAAGGAAACAATGAGTAAATAAATGAATGAGACTATACTGAGTGCTATATTTAGTGCTATAAAGTAATTAAGTCACTCAAAAGAGAACAGTAGGGAAAAATACTATAAAAGTTGAAATTTGAATAACATTTCAGACAGCTATCACTTCTTCCATAAAACAATTTCTTTTTTTTTTCCATTTTATTTATTTTTTCAGCGTAACAGTATTCATTGTTTTTGCACAACACCCAGTGCTCCATGCAAAATGTGCCCTCCCTATTACCCACCACCTGTTCCCCCAACCTCCCACCCCTGACCCTTCAAAACCCTCAGGTTGTTTTTCAGAGTCCATAGTCTCTTATGGTTCGCCTCCCCTTCCAAATTTTTTTTTTAATAAACATATAATGTATTTTTATCCCCAGGGGTACAGGTCTGTGAATCGTCAGGTTTACACACTTCACAGCAATGCAAGCTGGTGCAACCACTCTGGAAAACAGCATGGAGGTTCCTCAAAATGTTGAAAATAGAACTACCCTATGACCCAGCAATTGCACTACTGGGTATTTACCCTAAAGATACAAACATAGTGATCCGAAGGGGCACGTGTACCCGAATGTTTATATCAGCAATGTCTACAATAGCCAAACTATGGAAAGAACCTAGATGTCCATCAACAGACGAATGGATAAAGAAGAGGTGGTATATATACACAATGGAATACTATGCAGCCATCAAAAGAAATGAAATCTTGCCATTTGAAACAATTAATTTCTATAGGCCACATCATCTTCATTTTTAAAATGAAAAGAATAATCTAAAATATTTCTAAATTCTTTCTGCTCTAAAATCTTGAGCTTATTTAAATATATTTAAATATATTTTGCACATTTTCCCACAAGAATTTTTGTCCTTTTCTATTTGTCCTAGAGCATACTTTGAGTTGCTAAAAATAATCTGATTTATTAATATTCTAAATCATATTTGTTTAAAAAGATGACATATACATATAGCAAAATACATTTGTTTCACTTTCCTATGTCTGAAAACAAAAACAAAAAACCTCAGTGTGTGTGTGTATGTGTTTGTGTGTAAAAGACTGATCATGTATGAAGTAATGGCAATAGGATTCCATAGATTTTTTGGAATTGTCCTCAGAAATGAAGACAGAGCTCTAGGAGGATCTAGTCATATCATTTGATAATAATGATTAGTCCATTCATTCACTAAATATTAATGGTATTATTCCAAAAAAAAAATTAGGCAATCTCATGAGTCATATTTGTCAGGCATGCATAAATGGAAAGTTTTTATTGTTATTTTAGTAAATTACTAAAATAAATGCCCTTTTGTAGGAATTAAAAAATAACAATCCTTGCAAATTGTGTTAGGAGTTTTGAAAATAATAATCCATATAATCACTGCTGAATTACAAAGATAATTCTGCATATTTTGTTGCCATATTAAGATGGAATAAAATGTTAATCATTGCAGATTTGTTCCTGATTAACACAATAATGTGGAAGGAACTGGCAACAATATAGTAGTAATTTAATTATTATAAAATCTTACAATTCTTTACTTTTACACCAGACTTTCTGTAACCTCATTTATAGATTCTCGTTTGAACCCAAAAATTGGTGGGTCTGGTAAAATCACTGCAAATTACTTAATAAGTAATAGGAAATATTTTAATACAAATATGCACACTCTGTATCTGCATGCCCTCTCTCAGCTAAACAATTATGGTAAAACTGGACAGCCCCTGTGACTTCTTAATTATACTCAAACCAGAATTTTATTATCTTCATGCTCAAAATGCCTGCTTAATCATGTTGTTGACCAAGTAGCTTGCCAAGATCTTACAAAGAAGTGACCAATTTAAACAAAGCATTATGATGCATAAACAAGGTTACTTGAACTCCTCTGAGAATTTTAATAAACAGTGACAATTGATAAAATAAAGAAACTTTTTATGTAAGAAATTATAAATAGGGTTGAATTTGCTGATTATTTTGTAACTGAAATAACTGTTATAAAGCAAATATAAATAACCTTAATTTGTATTTAACATGAGTACTGATTCTTAAGGATGGCATGGTGTTTCACCTTTTTCTAATTAACTATAGTACATTTGAGAGCAGATGAGAGAACAGCTATTATGCCTTTTTCCACAGACCCAGGCACAGAGAAACAAAACACGTTTAATGGTCAGATAATTGCCTGCCTGCAAAAATGAGCTGAAATGTAGTAAAAATTAGGACCAGATGTAGTAAAGCTGGTTTAATATCACTGATACCCCTTCGTTTTTGATTGAGAAATAACTGGTAATCTCAGAAAAAATTATAGTACTTCCATCCCACCTCATCTTCCTTCTCCCCCCTCTTTTCCCTGCTCCCCTTCAGCAAAATGCAAACTGAAATAAAATAACTTCATTGCATTGCAAGTATACTTTTCTACACCAGCTAAAATTTAAGCCAATCTTTACAGAGATTAGCTATCTCTTTTGGTCACACAGAAACACAACCACCTTCTAAAAATTGAAGTAAATTGAAAATGTGTTAGTAAATTTAAAGAGTAAAGTTCAATTCTGCTCAAACACTAAATTTCAATGAAAGACTCCCCGTGATTGGAATAAGAAAGAGATATTTTGAATTTTTCCTTGACCTGGAAATGTACACATTATCTTTGACACTCAGTCAATTCTTAAATTCTCTTCTGATGGAAACACGTAATGAAAATGCTTTCTCACAAGAGTGTTTATTAATAAATAGAATCCATGCCCCCACCACAGCTCTTGTTTATCTAGCATGGGCTTCTGTAAAGCAATACTGAGATTTTCCAATATCTCTTGAGTTGAATTCAAGTCACACCACTTCTTCCTGTGTACTCTAAATAACATGTCATCACAGGCAAAACCTAGGACTCTGGAGGAAGCCAGAACAGAATAAGAAATGCATTTTAAAATATTAAGATTCTACCAGCAAAATCATACTTAGTGAAATCTGCAGTTTTCCTGGTTTTGTTTTCCTGCCAAAGTTCCTGAGACTTTGACACCCTTTACTGCATCTTATAAAAGACTTAAGAAATAAGAGCAGCATTTATTCAACAAATGTTCACTAAGTATTTACCAGGTGCTATTAATTTTGTTTGTGGCAAGCGCTGGGGATATAGCAATGATGAGGACATGTATGAATCTGGCCCCAGGGGGCTTCCTTAAGACTATGTCAAACAGAACATAATGAAAAATGGGTACAGTAACAGCAGGCTGTGAGAACTGCCATGAAGAAAACTATCACAGTAATAGAATAGAGAGCACAGATTTGGAAGTTATTTAGGGAGGGAAAACCCAACCTGTGCTGGCAATCTCTTAGATAAGACCTGAGGATTAGAGAGGGTCAAAGAGTCAGAGTGTTCCAGAAGGAGGGCAAGCATTATAAAGTTCTAAACTGAGAAACCAAAGAAATTAAAGAATTCCCTTTTGGATATAGTAAGTTTGAGAAGTTTCTGAAATATCCAAGTGAAAGATGTTATGAGCAGTTGGATTAAAAAATTGGAGTTCAGCAAAGTGATCTGTGCTTGATATGTTTGAAAGTGATTACCATACAGACTATTTTAAAACCTGGAGCAGGATGGTATATGAACATATGAGGAAGGATCTATTCCAAAATTTAGTGATCTGATTGTGAAGAAAGGAAGCAGCAAAAAGAGTCTGTCAAGGAATGCCCAGTGGGGGAAAAAAAGAAAAGAAAAAAAAAAATAGAAGATAAGGGATAGGAGTGTTTAAAGAAAGAATGAGTAAATGATGGGAAAAAGCTGCTGTTAGATAAAAGCTAAAATACGAAAAAGAAGTATTTGGGGGCTGGACAACAAGACCCTGGTAGGTTTGAGACCATATCAAAGTGAGTTAAAGAATAAATTTAAACTTCCATGTCCAGCAGCACAAAGGACTAGATTCCTTGTCTGACCTTTCTGATGAGAACAACTTTAAGAAATCTGAAAGATAAGAAGAAAAAAAAAAAAAAAATGCCAGATACCACATAGATACACACACAATGCTGCCAAGAGCAAAACCCAGGTAAAAACAGGTCAGCAGCCTAGGAGTGGAGTATATATAAACTCTGTACTATCTCCTAATTTTTTCTTTTCTTTCTTTCTTCTTTTTTTAAATTTGGTTCTCATTGACACACAATGCTACATGAGTTTCAGTTGTACAACTCAGTGATTTGACAAGTTTATATACATTATTGTATGTTCATCATAAGTATAGCTACAACCTATCCCACTATATCACTATTACAGTATCATTGAGTTTATATTTTATGCTCTTGTTTTTATTCCCATGACCATTCCATAACCAGAGGTCTATATCTTCCTCTCGCCTACAACCATTTTGCCCAATCCCCCCACCAGCTTCCCCTCTGGCAACCATCACTTTGTTCTCTGTACTTACAGTCCTGATTATTTTTGTTTATGCATTTTTTATATTCCACTGGAATATAAAATGGAATCCTACGCTCCCTGTCCTTCTCAGTTTGACTTATTTCACTTAGCAAAATACCCTCTTGATCCATCCAGTTGTCTCAAATGGCATGATCTCATACTTTCTTATGACTGCATAGTATTCAATTTTATACATATATGACATTTTCCTTATCCATTACTTTACTGACAGACAGTTTGCTTCCATGTCTTGGCTATTGTAAATAATGCTGGAATAAACATAGGGATGGATATGTTTTTTTGAATGGGTATTTTCATTTTCCCTTGGTAATTACCCAATAGTGGAATTTTTTTTTAAGATTTTAATTATTTATTTGATAGAGACAGAGCATAAGCAGGGGGAGAGGCAGAGGGTAAAACAAACTTCCTACTGAGCAGGGAGCCTGACACGGGAATCAATCCCAGGACTCTGAGCTCAGGTCATGACCTGAGCTGAAGGCAGAAGCTTAACCAACCGAGTCATCCAGGTGCGGCCCCCACCCAATAATGGAATTATTGGATCATACAGTATTTCTGGTTTTAATTATTTGGGGAACCTCCATACTGTTTTCTACAGTGACTATACCAATTTATATTCCCACGAACAGAGCACAGGTGTTCCTTGTTTAATTTGGCTTTTCTTCTCTTTATTTTTTTGTGTGTCTTTCATAGGTTTGGGGTTTGTATTTACCATGAGGGTCATATATAGCATCCTAAGTAAATAGCAGGCTATATTAATTTGATGGTCATTTAAGTTCTAACACGTTCTACAAAAACTAGAAAAAAAAACAGAAAAAGAAAAAAAATCCTATTTTTTTCACCTTCTTTTTCCTTTTTACTCTATTCTCCAGATTTTATATGTTGTCACATTTTACATCTTTTTATTCACATTTCTCTTATGTCTAATTATAACCATCTCTTTTCTACTTAAAGTAGCCCCTTTAACACTTCATTTTTTAAATATTTATTTATTTATTTATTTGAGAGAGAGAGAGAGAGAAAGCACATGAGTGGGAGGGGAAAAGGAAAAAAGGAGAGAGAGAGAGAGAGAGAGAATCCCCAGCAGACTCTGTGCTAAGCAGAGAGCCTGACAGGGCTCAGTCTCACAATCCTGAGATCATGACCTGAGCTGAACCCAAGAGTCAGATGCTTAACAAACTGTGCCACCCAGGTGTCCGCCCTACCTCCCTGCCCTCCCCCCCCCCATTTTAATATTTATTGTAAGGCTGGTTTAGTGATGATGAACTCCTTGGACTTTTGTTTGTCTGGGAAACTATCTCTCTTTCAAATCTATATGGTAAACTTACTGGGTAGATTATTCTAGGTTGTAGGTTTTTGTTGTTGTTTTTCTTTTTTTTTAAGATTTTATTTATTTATTTGATAGAGAGAGAGAGATCACAAGTAGGCAGAGCAGCAGTAGAGATAGGGGGGGAAGCAGGCTGCCTGTTGAGTAGAGAGCCCTACTCAGGGATGGATCCCAAGATCCTGAGATTATGACCTTAGCCAAAGGCAGAAGCTCAACCCACTGAGTCACTCAGGCACCCCTGTTGTTGTTTTCCTTTTGGCACTTTGAATATATCACAGCACTCTCTTCTGGCTTGCAAAATTTCTGCTGAAAAATCAGCTAATAATTTTATAGGTTTCCCTTATAGATTACTTCTTCTTTCTCACTGTTTTCAGGATTCTCTATCTTTAACCTTTGACATTTTAATTATAATGTGCCATGGTGTGGATCTCCTTGGGTTCATCTTGTTTCAAATTTTCTGTGCTTCTTGGACTTGGATGTCTATTTTCCTCCTTAAGTTAGAGTCGTTTTCAGTTGTTATCCCTTCAAGTAAGTCTCCTACATCTTTCTGTCTCTTGTTCAGAGACCCCTATAATGCAAATGTTTGAGTGCTTGATGTTCTCTAAGAGACCTCTTAATTTATCCTCATATTTTAAAAATTATTTTCTTTTTGTTGTTTTGCTTGTGTGCTTTCCATTACCCTGCCTTCCAGATCACTGCTTTGTTCTTCTGCATCCTACTCCTGCAATCTACTTTTGATTCTCTCATGTGCTATTGTATTTCGGTTATTGTATTCTTCGACTCTGATTGGTTCTTTTCATTATTTTCTATCTCATTATTGAAAGTCTTACTGAATTCTTCCATTCTTTTCTCCAGTCCAATGAGTATGTTTACAATTTTTACTTTAAATTCTTTATCAGGCATATTGCTTATCCTTGTTTCATTTAAATCTTTTACTGAGGTTTTTTTCTTGTTTTCTCTTTTGAAGCATATTCTTTTATCTCTCCATTTTGCTTAACTTTCTGTGTTTGTTTCTGTGGATTAGGTGAAACTATGGATTCTACGGATTAGTTGAAGAAGTGGTCTTGTGTGTGGTGACCACTATGCAAACTGTGTGTATTTGGTGACTTTTGCTGGCTTCCTGGAACTGTGGCTATATATGCTGTCTACCCTTTTAAACCATAGTTTGTCTCCATCTCTCTTTCTGTTGTCTTGACAATCTCTCTGTCTTTGATAGCTCAGTAACTGTTCAGTCAGTCCTCAGTTCTACTCTAGGAGGAACTGTTCTATTCATAGGGACAATTTGGTGTGTTTTGTGGTAGAGGTGAGTTCAGAGTCTTCCTACTTCACCATCTTGAATCAGAACCTGTTTCCAATTTTTCTTTAAATGTAAAACTATTCAAAAATGGACAAAAATTTATTTAAAAAAGAATAATAAAATTAAAAATAAAGAAAAGTGTAAGTATTAAGGTTCTAGAGCAACTTGAATTCTTATATGATACTGTTGGGAGTGTGGATTGTTTTTGTCAATTGATTTAGCCACTTCAGGAAAATGGAAGTATCTACTAAGCTGAACATATATGTGATTTACATTTCATTAGTTTTCCTCCTAGTATAAACCCAACAAAAATTCATACATAAGCTTACCTAATGACAAATACAAACTACACCACTATTTCTAATAGCCACATATTAGAAAGTACACAAGTGTTCATCAGCACTATAAGATTCTGTACACATAGGGAAATACTCTTCAGCATGGAAATGAAGGGACCATAACTATCACAAACAACATGGAGGAATCTCACCAAAGAATGAAAAGATAAAAGAATACAGATACAAAGGTCATTATTGAATAAAAATAGGCAAAACTGATATATGGCATAGCAATGAGAAAAGTGGCATCCTGAGAGAGAAGCTCATGCCAAGAGAGTACTGAGGGAGTTTCTGTGGTGCCAATAACGTCCTATTTCTTGATCGAGGTTCTGTTACATGTGCTAATTCAGTTTGTAAAAAATCATTCTTCTATTTAGTAGTAGTTGCATTTTTCTCTATGTACTTAATAGTTCAATTTAAAAGTTGATAAAATTTTAAAACATTGGCAGAATCAGGTGTGCAAATACTTTAGATGATGGCATTTTCAGACACAGAGAATGAAAGATACTATAATATGCATAAAAAACAAACTTCAAAATTCAGAATATGAGTCAGGGCAGAAACTAACAAATAACTGAACAAACTTCTTTAAAGTACCAAGTAAAATTTCTAGGGGAAAGAAAAATACCTCACAAATATTACAAAGTAGGTACAAAACAAAAAAGCAAATAGAATTTCATAAAAAGAGTCAGAAAAATAAACTAACGGGATGCTTGGCAAAAAAAGGAAGCCAAAACATAGATGATTGGTAACTTTAATACTGCTAGCATTTACAGCCAGCAAAAAATGTCACAATTTTCCACAAACACATTTCACTAAAGGTAATTTTTAGAGGGTACACTTCAAATAGAATAAATGTGATTCCAGATAGAAGGTTTGAGACTTAAGAGGGAATGATGAACTGAAACGATTACTAAAATTAATAAACTAAACATCCAAGTTTAGAATTTAAAAGAAAAACAAACACTGTTAATTGGTTCCTCTTACCTCCCCTCAAAAATAAGGTGAAGGAACAAGTGATAAAGAGAGAAGGAAAATAAAATGCTCATACAAAGGAGACCACACAGATAGCTGCACAAGTCGCTCAAGAAAAATTTTTAAAAAACAATATTATATAATATTCAGAATGAGAGACACGAATACAGGGGTTGAAGAAATTTAAAAAATAAGGGGTACAGCAGAAATACTAAGAGGATATTAAATAAAATAAATTTAAAAACAGATGAGAAAGACTTACTAATGGAGTAATGAAAAATTAGAAAGCTTAGATATTCCTATTACATTTAAAGAAATTGAATTATTTGTAAAATTTTTCTCACAATTAAAATCTCAGGCCAAAATATTTTCTCTGGTGAATTTCCACAAAGCATTCAAGGAAGAATAATCCCAATCTTATAAAAATTCTTTCAAGGAATAGAAAAGGAGAAAACATTCCAGAATTCATTTTATGGAGCCAATATAACTTTGAAACTAAAACTGGTCAAGAATAGATTAAGAAATTAAAACTAGGGGCGCCTCATTGGCTCAGTAGGTTAAAGCCTCAGTTGATCCCAGGGTCCTGCTCAGCAGGGTGCCTGCTTCCTCCTCTCTCTGCCTGCTGCTCTGCCTACTTGTGATCTCTGTCTGTCAAATAAATAAAATCTTTAAAAAAAAGAAAGAAATTAAAACTATCAGTTTCTCACATTGTACATGGAAAAACGCGAAAAAAAATACAAGCAGACTAAATTTGTCAATATTTATAATGGTCAATTCATCTTTAGGTTTATCTAAATTTATCATTAGACAAGCATTTAGTGCTTAAACTTAAATTACCAGATTAAAAATTAAAGCATAGAGATCACACAACACCCATAATGGATAATAACTACAATTAAAAAAAAAAAAACTAAAAGAAAAACTAAAAACGAAGAGGGAATTCATAACTGCACTATGTCTTTGTGCATATATATATATATATATATATAAATGTATGTATGTACATATATGTATGCAGGTATATATACAAATACTATTTATATATATTTATATACACATACACATACAAAAACACATAGAATTTAATGGGAGAATCTTAGAGATGCTCCTTTGAATAAGCAACTTTACTGAACCTTGTTCTAAATATTCTTAGGTAAGAAAAAATAACTAAAAGGATTAGAACAAATAACTCAAACTCTGATTATTTTAATCATATTGTGTATATAGAAAAGGAAATGTAATTTACAAATAGTTAGAATTTATACATTTAGTTTATTTTTTGCAAATTCAATTGCACATCTGTTTTCATCAGTACCATATATTTGTAAGTAATAACTTTTATCAATATTTTAAACATACCAACACATTCCAAACCAATCTACAGAGTCAATGCAATGATAATTAATATATAAAAGTTATGTGTTCGTTTGTTGGGTAGAATATGACAAACTACATAAAACTAAAATTTATTTGAGGTAACAACAAATCAAAGGCAGAAAGTCTAAGAGGTAATATTCTTTATCAGATAACAACATTTATAAAAAGCTGGGGTAAAGGTGGTCTAATTTTGATGCAGGGATATAAAAGCAAAAGTGCTAGAAGAGAAAAGAAAAACATAATCAAATTCACATATTGATGGAAACGTGAACAAATTTATAACCTAGCATGCATTATTATGACTTAGGGATTTTTTTTCATAAATGATCTGAAACTATTGGTTATCTGTATAGAAAAAACAGCATAGATTCCAATCTCTCATTCTTATAAAAATCAATCTCAGATAAAGTAAACCTTTAAAGGTGAAAGGAATACCTTTGCCTTTAGGAGAAAACATAGGAGCATAACAAGTCAAGATAGAGAGAGATTTCATAAAATGAAAAAAAAGGATTTCTTAAAACACAAAAGAAACTGAAGTTTGATAAACCTGACTCTACTAAAATCAAGAATTTATGTTGATTACATGACTTTCTCCAACAAAAATGAAAACAGAATCTGCAACTGGAATAAGATATTTGTAATACATGTAATTAAAATTGGATTATTATCTTGAACACAAAAAGGATTATAAATCAATAGGAAAAATGCAAATAACCCAATATACAAGTAGAGAAATAACATCAACAAGCAATTCACTGATAAGGAAAAATATACATTATCTAAAACACTAGGATATTTTATACCAACAACTTTGGGGGGGGATAAAAGATAATACCAAGTATCAGTAAGGATATAGAGCAACAGGAATTTCTCAACAACGATAATTCTGGGAATGATCCTCCCATTAAATATAGAGAGAAAGAGAGAGAGAGAGATGGAGACATATAGATACAAAGAGATAGTGAGAGTAAGAGGAGACAGAAATACAGATGGAGTAAATTCTTCCAGGCACTGAAAATGGTGTATCCTATCACAAACTGCATAACTTTTTCATACTGACATTTCTTTAGCAAGGTATCTTACCAGTATTTTGAAAATATCTTTTTGAAAAACTGCCTTTTAATTCCAACAGATTTAAAATATTCTTTGACACATCAACTGTCACCTAATTGTTATAAACCAGAAACTGATACAAGATGTTACTATTTCTACCCAATTGGAGTTTGAAAGCAAGTAACACAATTGTTATTTATTCCATAATCTGCTACATAATAATAAAAATTAATATGTGTGATGTTAAAGTTTAATTTTACAGAGGCCTTGCTTCAGTTTTCCTTTAATCTAAGCTTCAAGAAAGCTTGGCATTCCAGACATTGGGGTTTACCCAAAGGTGTGACTTTGAATGGCGCTTCCAACCACATCAGAATTGTGATGGAAGAAATTTCGTTTGGTAAAGTCCCTATCTAATAATGACACTCTCCAAAGTTAGTTTGGGTTTGTGTGTGCTTTTATTGTGACTTTATTGGTATCTTTCTATACAAGATTCATGGTGGCTTCTGCAACTCATGTTTTATGATGAAAGTTAAAGAATATAAAAATTTTAATATTCTTTTTCTTCTTAGATACTTCACAAATTGAGTTTGGCCCAATATAATCAAAGGTACATCATATTATTAGTCATATTATATTTAATTCCTATCCATGCAGATTTTTCTAGAGGTATCACAGTTCAATGACTATTTAATATTGCATTTTGTGCCATGAAAAAAGAGTTAATAATATATTTATACATAATTTTTCATATATTTTCTAAGTACCAGAAATAAATGTAACCATCATTTTCTTTTTTTTTTTAATTCATCATCATTTTCTTCTTAATATGACTCAGACATTCCTGGAATGTTCCCATTGGATTCAAAGGGCCTCATGTTAATAATTCCACATCTATATTGTCCTGTGTGAGTAAAGCAAGTCAATGGATTAAATATTGATTCAATTATGTATACCCTGGTTTCTCTTCAGATCACATAAATCTTTTGCCTTTTACACATGAATTAAATAAGACTGATTATATGATTATATAGATTGAATTATAACAGTCTGGGTTCTCTTTTAGAGTCTAATATTTATTTTGAGCAAGACTATTTCCATGAATATAATAATTCCATAAAATAAAATGTCTGTATTTGTTAAACACTTACTATGTGCCAGACAGTGTTCTGATAAAGCTTTACATGCATTATTAACTCAGTTAATCATGATAGCAATATGACATCCTCAATTAAGAGATGAAAAAACTGAGGCATTAAAATCATATAACTTTGCTAAGTTATCAAAATTTTTAAGTGGTACAACTGGGATGGGAGTATGAGAAGTCTTGACTCAGAGTCCAGATTCCTAAGTACTGTGTACTTACCTCAAACTGAATGAAGAATTTTCATAAGTAAGTATAAAAGATCTTTAACAAATATTTTTGCATTTAAAAAGCTTATACTGTACAGCAAGAATCTCGATTTAGTAAATTAAGTGCTGCCATCTGTTATTGTACAAAAATTTCAGAAGTTTTGGTGGTCAGGCCAGGCTGGGAAAGTAGGCAGATTTGTGTATGTGTGTGTGGGTGTGCATTTGTGTGTGTGTGGTTTGCACACCCACACACATGCATGCATGTGCTCATGCCCTAAAGCAGACTGACTAGAGTAACACGTGCCCCTGAAAATAATGAAATCAGTTCCATCAGGCAAGGGTGGCACATCTGGTAGAGAAAACAGTAGTCAAAATCAGAGAGAGAAAATCAGAATAACAAGCTTCTTCGTACCATCAGTTTAAACCAGACAACAGAAAATCTAGCAGCCAGAATTATGCAGTGATTTAGGGTGGCAGTGAAAAGCGGGGCTCCTGAAATGGGATTTAAGATTCTATGATATGATGGCTGTCACTGAACAATGGGGGTGGGGGCGGGGGAAGTTGTGAAGACAAGAATGTCAGGCAAGTAATCAGATACCAGAAATAAGTTATAAATTGAGGACAATCTCTGAACCTTATTACTAGGACAGAGGTAAAAAGAAAATTCATGATTTAATATTCAATCATCTGTGTACTGAATGAGGGTTTTTCCAGTAACATTTCCTAAGTTCACATTTCCTAAGCCTGACAGTTTGGTGTAATGAATTAGAATATGCAGATAAGTAATAATCATTATTATTAAAGTAAGTCCCACATATTTATCATATCCTGGGTAGAACAATGTGGGAAGTACATCTTCTAACTAAATCATCAGTATAGCTCTTTGTGTAGTTTATGTCAAAGATAACAGTAAATAAGAAAACTGGGATTCAGATTCAGAAATGTAGTCCTTCTGATAAAGAAGTCAAGGGAGAAGATTTCCGGTTAAGTGTGCTTTCTTTGACTAAACAATCAAGATTTCATTGGGAATACTCACTGAGGCAAAAACACTTCTAGGTGTTTTCTGTATCATATATGATTTAATTCTAACAATAGTCCTATGGCATAAATTTGAGTGTACCTTTTCCTAGGTAATTTAGCTAAACTTATTTTCCACACAAGAATTCTATGTAATATTGACATGTTATCAACAAAATGCAAGTACTGCTTATCTTGGAGTATTACCTATATGGAGAAGGGACAAAAAGAAAGTTCTAGCTCTTAAAAAGCAATTTACCAGAATATTAGATGTTTAAATTTGATTCCCTCCTACAGTAAAGTTTTTATGTTGGACAATCTGATTTAGTGATTTAAAGAAAAAAAATCCAAATTTGATCCTTTTCTGTTAACCCTTTCATAAGAAATAACTGATTGTTACCTCTGAGTCCTCATGTAAATACATTTTCATAAGAAATTAATCTACAGTCATAACTAAAACAATAAATTTCAAAACAACATAAAATTTCTATTGAAGTAAAAACTGGGGTTCCCTTTGACATCGCCGTCATGTGCTAAGAAAGCATACATAGCTTGTAATTTCACTTATAAATTATTTACCTTGGGATTGGAAAGTACAAGCTCTGGAAAGTGGGCAGGAGAGAGAGACGCCTGGACTTACAAGTGACAGAGGGTAACGAGCTTCACTGGGCAAATTTATAAGAAAGCAGAGAATTGTTGAGCCTATCTTTTCACCAGTATGCTTTCTTGGATTTTCTCAAACTTACTGGAGACTTTCTGCAGTGTTCAGGACTCCTAGGCCCCTGTAGTTCTGGCTACATTCTGCTGTAACAAATCAGCCCTGTGCTAGAGCAAGTAAGTGATAAACACTACAGTGATTTAATTTGTGACTGTGTCCCCTCTAAGACTCAAAAATACAATTAGGTCTAGAACTGCTTAGCATAACACTTGCTACTTAATGTATAAATTCAAGTAAAATGAACCCTTCACAAAATATCAGAGTATGGCGTTTTATGCAGAATTGTGACCATCAAGTTAGTCTATTCATTGTTGACCTTGAAAATTGCATTTGTATTTGAGTTGTCTTGTTTCAGAAGTGTCAACAATTTGCCAATTACTTTGAATTTAATTTTATAATATTTAACTCTTAGCTAAACAACATATAACTGAGTACTCTTTGATATTTAAAACTCTCTAGAGTTTTGCTTGGAAGAAGCATTCTAAACTTTGCAGAGAGACTGTTAATTCAAATGTCAATAAATTTTCATTTCATCATCCAAAACTGCTATGACATTTTCAAAACAATACCACTGTAAACCTGCCTAGGACATGTAAACAAAATAGGCACTTCCTTGATGAGCCTAATTTAAGCCTAAGATTGTATGAATAACTTTTATTGACTAACCTAGGTATATACTCACACACACATACATATATTCACTAAACTAGTTATACATATACATTGTTGGGTGTGATTATAATCTGATATGCTCAGATTTCTATTTCAGGAAGATTATATTCAGAGGAAGTATAGAGAAGTAATTTGAGGCAACGAGTCAAGAGGTAGGAAAAAAAGCGATAGGTGTTTGATTGTTGGTGGTTACAGTATGTTTATATTTTCACTAACTTGATATTTGTTATTATTTTAAAGATTTAGAACTAACTCATATTCATTCATTCAGAGATACATTGTGAGCAAGTTTGATTAATCCAAAATTTCAAATGGAAAAATCATGACTTAAAAAGCACATTTCATTAATTCAAGACCTTAGTAATAGTAATATCAATAACGCCTATTAAGCATAAAGGGCATATTCTCTTTCAGATACTGAGCTAGGGATGCAAAAGAAATTAATCTGTATTACCGCAGCTATGGTGGCCTTCTGAAAACAAGTCATTTCATTTTCTAAACCTCTGGCTTTCCAGTTAATTGTGCCAGAGATCAATACTGCCCACTAGAAAAAGCATTCTTACCACTTTAGAGAAGAACAAACTGAGACACACGTAAACCACCTGCTACACAGGCCCATAAATTCCTAAAGCAAGTCAGTGACAAGCCAAACCAAACTGATCTCTCTTGACTGAGTTCAGAGCTGATGCTGCCTACCAAGCACATTCACACTCGTGGTGACTTTCAAGATCTTATTTCTCAGACTGTGATCAATGGAGTGACAGGTAGAGTCTTCAAAGTTTCTCCCAGATAAAAGCTATTGTTATTTCTTGTGATATTCTTTTTTTTTTTTTTTTTAAGATTTTTATTTATTTATTTGACAGAGAGAGATCACAAGTAGGCAGAGAGGCAGGCAGAGAGAGTGAGAGGGAAGCAGGCTCCCCGCCGAGCAGAGAGCCCGATGCGGGACTCGATCCCAGGACCCTGAGATCATGACCTGAGCCGAAGGCAGCGGCTCAAACCACTGAGCCACCCAGGTGCCCCTGTGATATTCTTATTTAGAATGAAATACCTCGCTGAATTGCTATTTTTTCAATCACCTTGAATAATTTACTTAGTGTAGCAGTTTCTACTTGAGACTGAGCTTGACACAGTAATCAAGATACTAAGGGTACTCTCGTTTCTGTATTAAATAGTAAAGAAGAAATTAGGAGACAGCACTATAGGTAGGGAAGCCGTTTTTCCTAGAGGACACTGTCAGCAGTGACAGTGATAAATTCTGTCCTTCCCCCATTGAAATTTGGACAGTGTATAATTACAAGGAGACCAAGGATAAAGGGCATAAAGGGGCTTACTCCTGGACTCATGTAAAATACCCATGTGTGACCTCCACAAAGCCACTGGGAGGAATCAGAGGAAAGGACAAAGACATTGCAATCATTCCAGTCCTGACTGAATCTGTGTATTTTATAAATTCAACTTCATTTGTATACACACCATTTCATTCCTACATGATGAAAAAAGAGTAAATACTGTGGAGTTATCTGGACCAGCTTAGGAGTACACCATAAACTTTCATTAGTCCCACTCATAGATCCTTTTTTTTTTTTTTTAAGATTTCATTTATTTACTTGACAGATGGAGATCACAAGCAGGCAGTGAGGCAGGCAGAGAGAGAGGAGGAAGCAGGCTCCCCGCTGAGCAGAGAGCCCGATGTGGGGCTCAATCCTAGGACCCTAGGATCATGACCGGAGCTGAAGGCAGAAGGTTTAACCCACTGAGCCACCCAGGCATCCCTCATAGATCCTTCTAAAAAATGATCAGAGGAAATGACACCATCAAAAAAGTGAAAGACAACCCGCAAAATGGGAGATAAATTTTACAAATCACATAGCTGACAATGGATTTTCATCTAGCTTATACAAATGTAATACCTAAAGAACTTGTGCAACTCAATAAGTTTTATCTTGATTAAAGCTCAGTTTAAAAAAAAAATGGGCAAAGACTCTGAACAGACATTTCTCCAGAGAAGGAATGCAAATGACCAGTAACCATATGAAAAGATGCTCAACATCATTAGTCATCAAGTAAATGCAAATGAAAACCACAATGATATCCTAATTCATACTCACTAAGATAGTTATAAAAAGGACAGTAACAAGGGTTAATGAGGCTCATGGAGAAACTGGAAGTGTCATACATTGATTTGGAAAATTAAATTGGTACAGTCACTCTGGAAAGTGGTCTGGCAGTTGCTCAGTTAAACACGGAATTATCTCTGAGCCAGCAGTTCCACTCTTAGGAATATACCTAAGGTAAATAAAAATACATGTTTGTATTGAGGGTTGATGGAGGGAAGTGGGTAGGGGATGGGCTACATGGGTGAGGAGTATTAAAGAGGGCACTTGTGATGAGCACTGGGTGTTGTATATAAATGATGAGTCACTGAATTCAACTCCAGGAACTAATATTAAACTCATGTTAACTAACTAAAATTAAAATATACAAACTTATGTTTGTGAAAAAGCTTTTCCACAAATGTGATGGTAGCATTATTCCTAATAGCCAAAAAGTGGAAACTATACAAATGTCCATTAACTGATGAATAATTTTTTAAAAATGTAGTGTATTCATCCAATGAGATATTATCCAGCAAGAAAAAGGAATGAAGTATGATACATACTATAATGATTTTAGATGAAAGAAACAAGTCACAAGGATTGCATATTATATGATTTATTTCCTATGAAATATCTAGAATAGACAAATCCATAGAAACTGTGTATCTCAATAAATCTGTTAAAAATTGATTTCAGCTACTTTAGTTCTATACTTTCTGTGTCCTAGGTAAAACAAAACCTATCTACTCCCTATCTGAGGCAATTGATCAAGGATAAGTGTACAAACCAAAGGTAAACAGATATGGAATAGCCACAGCTGCAAGGAGAGATGCGTCTGGTTAGCATAACAGTAAAGTCAACAGTAAGGCAGCATCACACACGTGTGATATTCCCTTAAGATGGTACTCCGCAGTCATAATGAAAGCTATCACTTACTATGCATTTACCAAATGCCAGGTATTTTTCTAAGCACACTGAGTATATTACCACATTTATCCTTTCAACAATCCCATGAAGTAATATTATTTTCTCCATTTCACAAATAAGGAAAACGAGCCTCAAAGAGAATGTAGGTAACTTCCAAAGATCACAGAATTCAACATGGTAGACCAAGGATTCAAACACAGACATAACTAACAACTAAACCTTTGCTCCTTTTTTCTATGATGTTTTCACTTAAGACTGTCAGTTCTTAGATTTTATGAGGAAAACTCAATTATTTTCTCCTGTGTACTATATTTAGAGGTGGCATACCAAGTACATTGCAGTTTTGACAGACCTCCGTCTGGATCCTGGATCCCACAGCATATTCTGGCAACTATTTCATGTCTCTCTCATTACTTTTCTCAATGTCAGAGAGTTGTCTATATTCTCCTTTCTCACTTTTTCACCCCCTTTATATTTTCCTAACAAATTCATAATTTGCCTTACATCTTCAATGCTTCACTGTAATTATCCTTTTTAATATAATCACCTATTTTTATTATTTTCTGTCCTTATTATTTAATAAAATAGTATTCAAATTATTTGAAAAACAATCCTCCCATCAAGTTATTTTGTGGATATGGAAAAACTAATTTTAAAGTTTACATAGAGAGGCAAAAGATACAGAATAGCCAACACAATACTGAAAAAAGAACAAAGAACAAAATTGGAGGATTAACACTACCTGACTCCAAGACTTTGTATAAAGCTATTGTTCTCAACAGTGTTGTACTGGCAAAGGAACAAAAAATAGATTAATGGAACAGAACAGAGAACTCAGAAATAGGCCCACATAAATATAGTCGACTGATCTTAGAAAAAGTAGTAAGGGCAGTACAATGGAGAAAAGATAGTATTTTCATCAAATGATACTGGAACACTGGACATATACATGTAAAAAAAAAAAAGAAAGAAAGAAAAGAAAAAGAATATAGACTCAGACATTGCACCCTTCACAAAAATTAACTCAAAATGGACCACAGACCTAACTGTAAAGTACAAAACTAAAACTACAAAACTTCTAAAATATAGGGAGAAAAAATCAGATGTCCTTGGGTATGACAATGATGTTTTTAGATACAATACCAAATGCATATTCTTTGAAAGAAATAATTGATAAGCTGGATTTCATTACAATTAAAATTTCTTCTCTGTGAAAGATAATGTCAGGAGAATTAGAAGACAAGTCACAGAATGGGAGAAAATATTTGCAAAAGTCACACCTGACAAAGGACTATTATCCAAAATGTACAAGGAACTCTTATAACTCAGCAATAAGAAGACAAACAACCTGATTTATAATGAGCCAAAGACCTTAAGAAACACCTGACCAAAGAAGATAAACATATGGCAATTACATATATGAAAAGATGTTCTGTAATATATGTCATCAGGGAACTGTAACTTAAAACAACGAGATACCCAACGTAAGATAGGAATCTATCAGAATCCTAGAGGAGAACATAGGCAGTAACCTCTTCCATATCAGCCACAGCAACTTCTTTCAAGATATGCCTCCAAAGGCAAAGGAAACAAAAGCAAAAATGAACTTTTGGGACTTCATCAAGATCAAAAGTTTCTGCACAGCAAAGGAAACAGTCAACAAAACAAAAAGGCAACCCACGGAATGGGAGAAGGTATTTGCAAATGACAGTACAGACAAAAGGTTGATATCCAGGATCTATAAAGAACTTCTCAAACTCAACACACACAAAACAGATAATCATATCAAAAAATGGGCAGAAGATATGAACAGACACTTCTCCAATGAAGACATACAAATGGCTATCAGACACATGAAAAAATGTTCATCATCACTAGCCATCAGGGAGATTCAAATTAAAACCACATTGAGATACCACCTGACACCAGTTAGAATGGCCAAAATTAGCAAGACAGGAAACAACGTGTGCTGGAGAGGATGTGGAGAAAGGGGAACCCTCTTCCACTGTTGGTGGGAATGCAAGTTGGTGTAGCCACTTTGGAGAACAGTGTGGAGATTCCTCAAGAAATTAAAAATAGAGCTTCCCTATGACCCTGCAATAGCACTACCGGGTATTTACCCCAAAGATACAGATGTAGTGAAAAGAAGGACCATCTGTACCCCAATGTTTATAGCAGCAATGGTCACGGTCACCAAACTGTGGAAAGAACAAAGATGCCCTTCAATGGACGAATGGATAAGGAAGATGTGGTACATATACACGATGGAATATTATGCCTCCATCAGAAAGGATGAATACCCAACTTTTGTAGCAACATGGACGGGACTGGAAGAAATTATGCTGAGCGAAATAAGTCAAGCAGAGAGAGTCAAGTATCATATGGTCTCACTTATTTGTGGAGCATAACAAATAACATGGAGGACATGGGGAGATGGAGAAGAGAGGGAGTTGTGGGAAACTGGAAGGGGAGATGAACCATGAGAGACTATGGACTCTGAAAAACAACCAGAGGGTTTTGAAGGGGCGGGGTGGGGGGAGGTTGAGGAACCAGGTGGTGGGTAATAGGGAGGGCACATACTGCATGGAGCACTGGGTGTGATGCCAAAACAATGAACACTGTTATGCTGTAAATAAACAAATAAACGAATAAAAAAATAATAATTAAAATGCAAAAAAAAAAAAAAAAAAAACACCAACAACAAAATACCACTACACACCTATGAGAATGGCCCAAATCCAGAACACTGACAACACCAAATGCTGGCAAAGGTGTAGAGCAAAAGAAATTCTCATTCAATACTGGCAGGTATACAAAATGGTACAGCCACTCTGAAAGACAGTTTCTTATAAAACTAAACCTATTGTTACCATACAAACCAACAATCACAGACCTTGGTATTTAACCAAAGGAGTTGAAAAGGTGTGTCCATCCAACAGTCTGGTTACAGTGTCTACAGCAGCTTTATTCAGGATTGCCTAAATTCAGAACGAAACAAGATGCCCTTCAGTGGGTGAATGGATAAATGGATTGTGGTACATCCAGACAATTCAGTATTATTTGGTACTAAAAAGAAATGGAAAAAAAAAAAAAAAGAAATGGGCTATCAGGCCATAAGAAGATACAGAGGAAACATTACTAAGTGAAAGTAGACTATCTAAAAAGGTTGCATATTGTATGATTCCAACTACATGATGTTCTGGAAAAGGCAAAAAACAACAACAAAACAAACAAACAAAAACAAACACACAATAAAAAAAAAACAGTGGTTGCTGACACAGGAAGATGGATGACTAGGCAGAGCACAGATGACTTTTATAACTGTGAAAACACTCTGTATGATATCATAATGATGGATACATGATATTACGTATTTGCTCACCCCACAGGATGATCGTTACCAAGAGTGAATATACTTTTGCTGGCTCTATCTCACATACCTGATGCTCAAACATAGGCATTTCTTTGGGATCATTCCTAGCTTTATCCTCATTTCACTGTGCAGAATGAACTCCCTCGACAGTTATCTAGTGGTTTTAATTATAGCCCAATGTTAACATACCCCTAAATGATATTGCTAGCCCAAAGTTCTCTTCTGAAAAGTTCCCACCTATAAAACAAACTATTACTGTAAATATATTCTTGGACATCATGCTGGAACTTCAAATGAAAGAAAAACTTCATTGTTTTCCTACCTGAAGTGTGCCTTTTATAATGTTCTTTATTTACGAAATGGCACCAATATATACCTACCTGCTCAAGCCAGAGCCTTAGAAGTAAAAAGTAAAGATATGTCACATATCACCCCTTTGCACAAAACTCTAATAAAACTCAAGTAAATACATGTCTCATATCAACCCTCTGCACAAAACTAATGGCTTCCTATATCATCCAGAATAAAAGTCACAAAAACAAGGCTGCTACCTCTTTCTATTCATTGCTGTATTCCAAGGAACCAGAATAATGCTGGGTATATAGTTGGCTCTCAACAAATGTCTATTGAATAAAAAAGAAATTTAATTGATCCATTTAAAGTCATTCCCACAGCTACCATACTATTTCAAGAAACCATTCTCTTTCTTCTGGAATTCTGGAATAAATCATTAGTCTCATTGTAATTCTAATCACGAACTTTATCCTTCTCTAATCTTTTCTTCAAATTTTAGATGAACTGATAGTTTTAAAGAGCAAACATGAATATTTATTCATTTCTACTGCTCTTAAATTAAAATTTGAATTGTTAGAATAGCCTACAAACACCCTGCGTGATTGGTCTCCAATTTTTCCTTCGTGGTTAATTCATGCTCTACTACCCTTGCTACATGAACAAGTTATTTTGTATATTTTAAAAATACCAAAATGGGCATTTTTCTCTCTTTCTACAGTGAATGCTTTTCCTTTCCTCCTTTCTGCAAGACTAGTTTAAACACATCCACTGGAATTTATATTAATTTCAACTTTGTAAGAGAAGCCTTCTCGTGTCTTATAAACAAACTGAAATTCCCTTTATTTTATTCTGTAATGACATCCTGAGATTCAAATTCAGTAAGATTTAGGCCATGAGTATCAATATATCTATTTAGTATAATAGTTTTATTTAGTTTCAATAGATTTATTGAAAGTAATCTAGTGACAGAGTAATTGTTATCACTACATTACTTTCAATAAAAAAGAAACACATAGAGCTAGTATATTACGTTCTCCTAGTGATCAGTATGGTTTCTGGAAATATAGGAAATACCTGATAACCATCCAGTGAGTATGGACCATCTGGAAGAGCCCAGTTTTTATAACTAGATAGACCTACTCTGAATTCCAACAATGTTCCCAACAAATGAACAAATGAATCCCGACAAGTGAACAACGTTCATTTACAATCTGTGTGAGAAATCTGCTTGACTTAACCTCAATTTTCTCATCCATAATAAGCAAATAATATCCATCTTAAATGCTAAGGATAATATTTCAGGTAATATGAGAAAAAGTACCTCCTACAGAGTAAACAACTATTATGAAGAGTAGCAAGATTTCTGGTTTTGCGGTTGATGAAAACCTGTGTAAAACCTAGCCCTACTTCCTGCTACATAACTATATAACTTTTGGCCATTTGCCAAACGCCTCCCAAATCCCAATTTCTACATTTATGAATGAGCATAGAATTATCCACCTCAAAGATTTGTCATAAGAAATAATTTCGATAATAAATGTAAAGTGTAATTGAGTAGACCAGATGCTCAATAAATATTATCCTCTATTAACAGGAATAGAAATAAAAGTAGAAATGGAAATAAGTTTTGTGTGAGGGGATATGTAAAACCATGTGCATTCCTCCTAAATCTAGAAAAATTACCAATTTTAGTTAATTGTAAAAGATATGTATATCTGTGTATATATTTTACATATATATGCATGTATAGATTTAAGAGATTTAAATATTTAAAAAATAAAAGTATTTCTGCTAAGTACTTAAAAATGAATCAAATTTACCACATGTGATTAAAAGTACTGCCTCTACAATCTATTAAAATCCCACCCTTCCCAACTGGGAATTCATACCACCATTTCCATCACTTGTATCCTGCTTAAGTACATAATCCAAAATCGTGCCAAATAAAACCTTTATTTGTAGCATAACTTGGCTTCAACTGTGCAGACTTCGTCAATGATTGGCATTTTCCTTAGAGATGCAAACTGTTCAACAAAACTCTTAAGTCTAAGAGAATTCTCTTGCACATGATTATTTATACTGAAAAACCACACACATAGTACAAAGGAGATAAATGCACTTGCAACCGAAATATACATCTTTAAATAACACCTTAAAACTTCATTCGTAAAGGCTAGAGCATATAAATTGAATGTTTATTGTGGGATGGCATTTTTTCCCTGAGTTTCTGCTATGCTAGAGCCTTGTAGTGTTTTTATAAAATATTTTAAGAGTGGTCCATGACTGATTATCATACCCCTGCTTAAAAAGAGAAAATGGCCAGTGAGTCCTAAATATAAATCAAAATCCTGTTAATGTATAAAAAATTCATGTAAAGAATGCATCCAGACTACCAATAGTATTTTATTAACAAATATGAAATAAACTACTATGGATACTAAGGAAATTCTAAATTTAATGAGTTCAAAAAAATAGGGCAAGTCAGTGTGAGATGCAGAATATAATTTCTGACTAAGTGAAGTTCTTTTGTTTTGATATATATATGACCTACCTGCAAAGCTGATAATGTTAGCTGGGGCAGCTCAAGTAGAAGATAGGTTTCTCTACAGGGCACTTTCTTGCTCAACAGTTGCTCTCCAAGGTTCTGAGTAAAACTATACTTGAAATAACATAATCCCCATAGATCCATATAAAAGAGTTTTCTCCAGTTGTTATAAAGTTCCTTGAAGGGAAGAGAATTGTGTTTCTGTTCCATTTGATTCTCGGAGAGATTCTGAACATTTGGAGAGCTTAGATGTTTATAAATATGACAAGGAGATTGACAGACTGAAGCATTGTATAAACTATGGACAAGTATGATTCTAATACCAATTAATTTCTTCAGCCGCATATCTTGTCACTCACTTCAAGATGTAGGAGGAACTGTTAGAAGTATTTTTTTTTAATAGCAGGTATAGTACTTCACAGTCAAATGTCCACAGTGCCCATGTTCACCACATTATAGTCTTTTGTTCAGTTTTTACTCATTCGTTCTTTCATGAAACAAAGAGTCAGGGACTTTTCACTATGTGCCAAATGCTGTGCAGAGCCTCAAGGACACAAAGGGCGACTTCTAACAAGGAGTTCATAATCATAGTGAGGGGGGAAAAGCAAATAAGCTTATGATGACAGCCTTCACAGGGTGACTTAAAAGCACTAAAAAAGCAGATAAAAATCAAATTGAGTACTCGTAGAGGAGATGGTGAGGTTTTAACTGTTTTGTAATATTAAATGTCCAACAAAGGAAGGAAAGGAGGACACAGAACAGCATAGCATGGGTGGACTGTTTCCACATTCTCTTTATTATCTTCTCTATGGACTTAGTCTTTTAAATCATTCCAGGTAAATATATTTCTCCATGCTTTAGTGTCTTCTCACCATCATTTACCCTTCTTGAATGATGTCCCCCCCACCCCTTCCCAAACACATATTTTATTGTTCCTCATTATTTCTGGCTTAGAATACTTTCATTTCCACAGGGATATCACTCCTTACTTCACATACTATATCAAGCTTTCCTATTATAGACAGTGTGTAATTCTTCTTTACATCATTTATTACATTTGTAATTATGTCTTGTTTATCTATAATCTTTCTTACTGTATTGAAAATTCCTTGAATAAACAGAATATGACTGTTTTATTCTCTGCTATATCCCCAGCTCCCAGAAAAATCCCCTGAGTCATAATAGGTCATCATTTAATGATTGCTAAATGAAAAAAAAAAAAAATGAACATTTGACTGTGAGTAAAAAGATAAAGGAATTACTGGTATAGGCAACATATGTTTAAAGAGATAGAGTATAAATTATGCCTTTGAGAAACGCAAAGATCAGACTGTGAATATCTGAGAAGTATCCTGAAAGCTAATTTTATTAATTAAATTTATTAATTAAAAATTTAGCAAAATATCCAACATTTATCTTTTGGCATGATCCTTTTGGCAGAAGTATATAGAATAGAAAGGAAGCAAGCAAGGAAAACTAGAAACCAGGGGGCACTCGTTGATACAGACAAAAGAAATGTCCATGGCAATCGAAAGAGAATGAGTGATTTTGAATAATAAACTCTAATGGAGAAGAGAGAAAGGAGGGGAATTAATTTGGAGGATTCTGTACCGAGGTAGATATTGGTTCAAGTCACAAAAGGAAGAAGACAAGAAGCATATTGGCAGGAAAGATGATAAATTCAGCTTTATTCACTCTGAGTAAAAGAATCAAGGAACAACTTAGCAGAGATACCTATGTAAAGCTAGAGTTTGGAAAGTATGTGTATATAGTGAGTAGTTAAGGTGAAGGACTGGGATGAATAGTACAAGGAAGAGGTAAACAGAGAAAACTGTGCCAAAACAGAGTCCTTAGGTACCTCATTTTTTAAAAATATTTTATTTATTTATTTGAGAGACAGAGAGAGCAACAGAGAGCACAAGCAGGGAGGAGAGGGAAAACAGGTTCACATAGAACAGGGAGCCCTACACAGGGCTCAATCCCAGGACCCAGGGATCATGACCTGAGACGAAGACAGACACAGATGCATAATTGACTGAGCCACACTGGTGCCTCTGTGTGCCTCATATTTTAAGGCACTGAGCTCAGTATTTGCTATTCATTAAAGCAAGAAGTTGTCTGTAGATATAGAATATGTTTAAATATGTCAAAAAAACAAAGTAAGGATAAAATTTTAATAAAGAAAGAAAAGACAAAATTGTTAAGCACCAGGAGTAATCAAAATCAGGTGATACCAAAACATTAACATCTTTCAGATGATTCTAGAGTTCTCCTCACTTCTCTTAATTCCTCCTATTGTTCATTCATTCATGAAACATACATTTATTAGGACTGGGAGCCTACTATGAAGAAAACATTTCTGTGGGTGATAAGAATATATCAATTAAAAAAAAAAGTCCTTACCCTCGTGGAACTTGTTTTCTGGTCAATAGTTGACCTCAATAGTTGACATAGTAGGCCATATGTCAACAAATAAGTGTTCCCACAGCATTTAATGTCTGTTTTCATCTTACCCATTTATCCATGATATACAATGACAGTAGATAGCTCTTAAAGACATCTATCACTATTACCCAAAATGGTCTCTCATGCCAGGACTGTGCTCTAAAATGAGTCTGATCTCCTATCTCTCTTCAGTTATTCTCAAGATGGCTGTGCTGACTGCAACCACTTGCTTACTAGTATGACAAAAACACTGAGACCAAGCTGTGAAACTTGATGGGACCAAGTGCTAAAACCTAATGGTCCTTGCCATCAACCAATGCCCTGTGGACACTGTTATTCAACCTGCATTATTTTAGCTAACTATGCAATTATTCAACACATTTGATAGCAATGTCCACAATGATATCTCATCTGCCCTAACCACATAAGACAAAAAAGAAGAAGAAAAAGGCTTTAAAAGCTATTCCATAGATTTGCTGGCCAAGCAGACATAGGAAGTTATTACCCAGAAAACGAGGTGCTGTAGAAATTTTTTTCATATTTCTACCTAATTAGAGTTTTCTAAGAAAACCGGGATCTGGGCTAAAAAACAAGCCTGGATGTTGTTATGACTGAGAGATTGTGAGAATGCCAGATTTACCTTCCATGAGATATATGCTTATCTTTGAAAGGAGATAAGACCTGGAACTATGAAGACATTCTCTGCATTATGAAGTTGGGAGAAACTAGTCTAATTTCCCTCCAGAGAAACTTACTGACATTCCCCAGAGAGAAGAAGCAATTCTCCATTATGCCACCAAGGAGCCTCAGCAGTGGAGGGGGACAGCTGCTTCTCTTTTCTTTCTAATTGCTTGAGTTCATTTTGGGGCTCCTCAGATGCAATAGACCCCACTATGTGTAGTCACATCTGGTTCCCATTGTACCACACTAGGGATAAGAATTTGGGCAAGAGGAAGTTGGCACAATTATTATTTGCTCTAATTAAACAGTAACATTTTCTGTTCCTGGATTCTCATACTGCCACAAGAGAAAATACACATTTTTGGGGGGGGGGGGGTGACATTAAAACACATTTAAATTTAGTGGTCTCTTAAATATCACATATTGAGGTAAGAACATCAATCATTTTAAAAACAAATGCACGTTTTTTTCCAAAAATCTCAAGCACAGAAAATATTTTTAGAAGGCTAGAAATAAATTACAGATTAGAAATGATCATATTTTGGTAATGGAATAAATCACATCTCTTTATGTTATCTTTAACTATGCTCCAACTCTTCTACCTGATATTTGGACAAAATTTTTTACTGAGTAGTTTTAGCTTGAACTTTTGGGGAGAAAAAGAAAGAATTTCTTTGGAGAGAATCTGTGTCACTGCAGTGGCACAGATTCTTTCTGAAATATAGGATTTAGTCTTAAGAATAAGTAGATTTTATTTAGGTCTCCATAATCCTATTTCATTCTGCTGATCAAAGAAAATTTAAATGAAACAATTTTATTTTCTTATTTTATTTTATGTAAAGAACTATGTGTCTGTAAAATATCGAGGTCAAATTGTTACTTTGAAAACTAAGGACTAAAGACCAGCTGACAAATTTTAAATAAGATGGCCAATAGTATTTTATGGCATTCTCAAAATATAATTTCTCACTTTGTGATAAAAGGGCAAGGCATATCTTTGATCAAGATGCAGAGGGCTCCAGAAGACAAAATTCTTGCTTTGTGCCAGTACACAAATCCTTCAGAATTTTTTTTTAAAGATTTTATTTATTTATTTGACAGAGAGAGAGAGAGAGAGATCACAAGTAGGCAGAGAGGCAGGCAGAGAGAGAGGGGGAAGCAGGCTCCCTGCTGAGCAGAGAGCCCGATGCAGGGCTCGATCCCAGGACCCTGGGACCATGACCTGAGCCGAAGGCAGAGGCTTAACCCACTGAGCCACCCAGGCGCCCCCAAATCCTTCAGGATTTTTATGGGGAAGAAATCTGGGCACATGATGGTTGTGCTCTGTGTCACATCAATTGTGAGCCACTCTATACAACTCTTATACAACCAGAATGTAACCAGTACAGAACCATAAAATGTCTCTAAAATAAAACTTGAAAATAAAACTGCAAACTCCCTTCATTTGGACATTTATTTCTATTTCAAATTTGAGCATAAACAAAACAATGTTTGTAGTTTCCATAACACAGTGATCGCCCCCAAATTTAGTCCTAGGTGAAGTGAAAGCATTATTGGACTTAGGATAAAACAAAGAAGTGTTTTTTTGTTTTTTGTTTTAAAGTGGGATTCAGGGTATTACTATCATAAAAGCTAATCAAGAATATTTCCATGAACTCTTAAATAACTAGGACCTTGTGTGTGTGTGTGTGTGTGTGTGTGTGTGTGTGTGTGTGTGTGTGAGCTGAGTGCATAAGTATGCAAGTAGAAGATGACAGATTGGATGGGAGGGGAAGCAGTTATGTGGCTGATTACCCAAGAAACTACTCATAGCTCAACTTTACAGGATTGGGTCTGGATTTCTTTAAGAAGCTGGTCTAATTCTGCCAGAAATACTCCCCAAATATTCATATAATCAATGTCTGTACATCCATAACAAGTCATGCCTTACTATCCAGTATACACTGATGACTCATAGTAAATATTTTGCCTTAACCAAAAAAACCACTTAGTTCCTTTGTGATAGTTCACATACAGGGCATAAACTATAGTGTAGCTAATTTGGTGCTGTGGGCCACTCTTTGGTCCATGTTACCCATGGAACAAGAAAACAAGACAATAAAAATAGTTCTGGTTCAGAATCTATGTTATATTATTAACTTATAATAATATAACCACTAAAAGAAAAATGCATGTTTTTATGTAGTGTAACTTCTCTGCCAAGAGCTCATTAAATAAGAAATATGTAATTGTGTAAACTAGAAAATAGCGAAAAGGGAATGCAGCAGGAAAGAGGAAATGCAAATCTTCAGTCCAATCCCTGGAAGGCAAATCAGCATTCTATTGAGTGTGATTTGCTAGATTGAGGTCTGGAATGCTCAGTCTTCTTCGGGGCCATGACTGACATTGATGTATTTTCAGGGCAGGAGGTAGGTCAGATAACTGAAAACCTCTGCTCCCTGGGCAGTCTTTAGAGCCACAGTGCCAGGCTGTGCTAGGCATTTGCACTGACAGCTCTCCTTAGACTTGCTGTTAAGGCTCCATGGATTAATTTTCATGGAGTTCTGGCCTAAACATCCAGAGATCAAGTGGGATATTTTTAAGACATGTTAGCTTGATTTGCAATATTTTGTTAAATGGGTCTTAAATTTTAATATAAAGCCTATACCAAGAACTGAGATAAAAGTTTTAGCAGAACTACAGTCATACTGCTACTATGTCAGAGTAAACCAAACCACTATGAATTTTATTTAAGCTTCAAGATATGTTCATATATCTGTTTCCACGCCAACTAAGTCTGTGATGCAAGGTCTAAAATAGTAATGTCTGCATTAGGTCCCATCTAGGAATTCAACCTATAAAAGTACTTAGCATCAGTTAACACAGAAACACAGATAAAAATAGCTATCTATTTTAAAATAAATACATACACAGACAAGAGTTTATATCCATAATATATCATTAGGTGAAAAATCAAAACGCAAAATAGTATCTACTGTATGATACCTCCTTTGTAAAATTAAATACTCATACACACAAACAGAGGCTTAGATGGATATATACGACATTACCAGTTGATACCTCTAAAGAAATGATATATTCTTTAATTGGTACTACATTTTAGTTAATATGATGGATATTTAAATGTATTGCTCAAATTTTAGTTGTTAGGTGCTCTTATCAATACATGATCTTTATTTATTTATTTTTTTACAGATACCATACTCTATGTATTAACTAATTAAAAAGATAAAATTCAAATTCATCTAAGGACCCAGGGTAACGTTTTTCTAGGACAAAAAAAAAAAAAAGTGCTACATTTTGATGGTTTATTTTAACTCTAAGATTACCACTAACTAGTTATTTGAGTGACTCACAAAGAGTGACCAAAGATTACTCAAATAACCATGCAACAGTAGAAAAGCTAGGTCTCTTTTCACTCGACTCAGCAATTCTAAATATTTAATCTAATATATTCAAATATATTCAAACAGTAGGAAATATCTTGTAGTGTGGACAATAAGTAGAAACAATGAAAATAATCTCAGATAAACATTGTTCCTCTTTCAGCTGGTAACACACAAATTTAAAAGAATGAATATCTTGCCATTTGCAACAACATGGATGGACCTAGAGGGTATAATACTAAATGAGATGAGACAGTCAGAGAAAGACAAACACCACGTGATCTTACTCATATGTGGAATTAGAAACAGAGCAAACAGAAAGCAAGCAAACAAAAACAAAACCAAACAAAAAACTAGACTCTTAAGTACAGAAAACAAATTGGTGGTTGCCAGAAGGGAGGTGGGTGAGGGAATGGATTGAACAGATAATGGGGATTAAGAGTACACTTATCATGATGAGCACTGAGAAATGTATAGAATTGTTGAATCATTATATTGTACACTTGAAACTAATATAACACTGTATGTTAATTATACTTGAAATTTTAAAAAAAGGGTACAAACTTCAAGTTATAAATAAGCCTCAGGGATGAAAAGTATAGTATAGGGAATATATTCAATAATGCTGTAATAACTTTGTATGGTGACAGAGGGTAACTATACTTACAGTGGTGAACATTTCATAATGTATATAATTGTCAAATCACTATGTTGTACACCTGAAAAATATTATAATACTGTATGGCAGCTTTACTTCAATTAAAAAGAGGGGGGAAAAAGCCTTAAGTAAATAAATAAATTATGAACACTATAATTTTTAATGTACTTTTTTTTCAAGTATTTATTTAAATTCCAGTTACTTACATATAGTGCAATATTAGTTTTAGGAGTAGAATTTGGTGTTTTATCATTTACATATAATAGAGCATGCTTTTTAAATGAAATAGATTTTATGGCTACTTCCCTATACCTAGAACTAAGAACTCAGGCAGCACTACCAAGCAAATCATATTTTCACGTAAGTACATGGAAGTTTTTTTTTTTTTCCTTTCTTTCTTATCTTTCTAGTAAATATGGAAAACAAAAGCAATAGGCTGTGGAAAGAAATGTTCCAAGGAATTTGCCTAGTGCAAGACTATCTCTAATTTAATAAATCAAATGTATATTTTGACAAAACACTGCTGAAGGAATCATTTTAAAGAGAAAAACAATAAAAATAATTGAATTTCCATTCCCAATGCCTGATTTGACAAGACTTTTAGCTAATTTCAATTACTGAAATATATGCTTGCCTGACAGTGCTAAAATGATGTCAAAGTTTTCATCATTTTTGGTTGGTGTTTAATTTTATACTCCTATATTATCTGCAGCATGCCACACACTTTCAGGGCTGCTTTGCTTTTAGAGCTGAGCTCCATTAGCTATAAAGGAAGACATAAAATCCATTGTGCCCAATATTCTTGATATAGCTTTAGACCAATGTGAAATTCAAAGAATACAGTCTATGCTTCGTCATATATAATTAACCACATACTTATTCTATCTATGTTTTGATTCATAGTACGGCTTTATCTCTGTGATATACAAAATACTAAAGAATCCACTCCCCACAGAGCAGGTCCTGAACTGTGATCCTTTTAGGAGAACCTTTGAAAAAGGCCCTGAAGACCTGGCCAAGGCTTTAAAAAAAAAAAAAAAAAAAAAGTTTAATTGATGTGTTCGGGTCATTTCGCAGAGAGACATACATCCATCTAAAAGACAACAAAGGGAGACTACAGCACCAATTTAAGTGTAAAATGTCTGGGGTTGTGTTTCCATTTCAGAGGCCATGAAATAGTTTAGTGAAAGACAAATACTTCTTTTGTCAGGTATAGTGATGGTCAATTCTTTATTATTACTATTAAGATCTGAGTTGTGTTTTTTCTTCCTCTAGCTATTATAACCCTGCAGTAGAGACTGTACAAACCAAGGTATAAAATTCAAAGGCTATGTACTTTGCCTTAGAAAAGTGTTCAATTTCCTTGACACCACTAGTAAACCAAATAAAAACATTAGGCCATTTTCAAGTAAATGAATACAAGAAACAATCACAGGGTGTAATCTGCTATTGTTGGGGATACACTTCAAACAGAAGACAAAAAAGGAACAAACTGGAAATAGCTCAATTCATTTACACTTAGTCCTCTGGGACAAAAATGGACCCATTTGCAGCCATGCAAAGCAATGGTGTATATGCTGATGGGAAAAAGCACACAGATGCCAAATGGGTGCATTAACCCCCCTTGGCATAGTTAATGCAGACATGCCCTTAGGGATCCTTATAACACCCATCTGTTCAGTCAAGCATTTGCTTAATTGTGTCAAATGTCTGGCAAATGCAGTGTCAGTTAATAGATAATAGATATGTAAATGCTGTTTGTGTTCTTGTACATATGCCCAGGGGCTTTACAATAAACACATCACATTTTTAAAAATAATTCTCTGTTGGGAAAAAAAATGATAGTCTTGCTGGCAGCCAGTCCTACCCACAATAGTCCAAACTATTATAGTATTCAATAGTTTATAACATGATAATATTGTCATTAAGGGATTTCAGCTACCACTCTATTTTCTGACAATCTTAATTACCATACTTGTTATTTACTTATGGTTTTATGAAGAGAGATGGCACACTCAGGTTCCCTCATTTTACACTTCTCCCAAACAGATACTAAGTAACACGATTCCGTGAGAAGAGCATTGCTTCTAGAGTTAGCCTGACCTGAGCACCTGTCCTAAGAGACACTGACAGGTACAAGACCTTCAGAAATTTACTTAACCTATTGGGGTCTCAGTTCCTTCTTGTGGAGATGGAAGATAATTCATTTGGTTCCCACAGGGTTGCAGAGAATTTGAAACACAGAAGCACAAAACACATAAGAGACCCTCCTTAAATACCCACTCCCTGTTCCCATCACATACTCCATCACTCTGTAAGACTGTGGGTTACACGGTCAGAGGAATCAGATTACCTCTCATTTCAAATTGTCAATGACACCACTAAATGACAAGTGTTGAGAATTAAGTTCTTAATATCCCCTTTCCCCTTTACGATGCAAAACTATTATCAATGACACATTTGACAACGCTGAGGGAAATGGCTGCCAAAATGTTTTAGTAAAAGTTAGATTGACAGTTCAGAAACAGAGCAGTCCTCTCTAGGTTTTATGACAGGAAATCCTTACATCATCTTTTCCACCTTCAAAAGACTCTTGAAAAATCTCTTTCTCTTGTATTTTAGATATAGATAGAAAAATCTTAAGCCCATAGAGAGCATAAAACACTTAAAGTGGGCTCTAACTCTCTGGGTATTGTGAGAAAATGAATCAATTTTGATACTTGACAGCCTATCTACCAGGAATAATTTTATTTTTTTTGCCATTTTTTATTTCCTTCACAATGACCGTATTACTTCTGTTCTCTTTATTTGTGGAACACAAGTGTTTCTTAAGAAGAGCAAATTTTCATATAGACCTAATTCTATCTGAGGGGGAAAAAAAGAGAGACATTCTAATTTCTTCTCTTTTAAGTTTCAATAGTATTTGATTATACACACCAAGCTGAAATGGCACAGCCCATGTTTAGCAGCAGAATTAGATACTAAGGGTCCCAAAACTTACCATGTCATAGAAGAAATCTGGACATGGGAGAGGGAAGGTTCATGAAACAGATTCCTACTGAGGCTGGACATCTCCCTAGGCGTAAGCTACGTATTACTCAGATCTGCTTCATAAATAACAGTTGTGTTTGTGAAGGTAAACAAATAACTCTGATATTTAGATTCTAAATAGCATGGCTTGGTAGAAGGCAATAATTCTTCAGTAACACTAAAGAGGAGACCACTGTTTTTTCTCTTCTGCACCTGGGGAAACCACTGCTAAACCAGGAATGTGATCACCACAGACATGGGCAGGGCTGACAAGAAACTGGCTGACTATTTTCAACAGAAATCCTCAGTTTCTGAGCACCAGCAGATATAACATGAAGACTGGCAGCACTGAGCTGGGAATGTGTTCAAGACGGCAACTTGCCAGTTATGTGTAACTCCAAGTCTGAACATGGCCAGCACTGCACGGTAGCCCAGAGAGAGCAAGGAGACCTTAATTCAGGTGGGGATACAGGTGTAGGACTTGCCTAAATCAGAGACCCAGCAGTGAGACAGGGATCATCTTTTTGGTACTCTCACAGGATGGTATTAATAGCTACAGGGAGAAAATCTGAATATATTGTTTGGGTCAAAATATACTTCTTCCAGATTTGAAGAGGCATATGTAGTGTATGCACTTATCCCAGGTCCCTGGCATCTGGCAGTGATTATGAATCTCCCTCTCTGAAGAGGGCTTCATGCTACAATGCTGAGGAAAAATAATTGATACCAATATTGTGAGCCCTTTAAAGAGTAAGATTGTGGGGCGCCTGGGTGGCTCAGTGGGTTAAGCCTCTGCCTTCGGCTCAGGTCATGATCTTGGGGTCCTGGGATCAAGCCCGCATCAGGCTCTCTGCTCGACAGGGAGCCTGCTTCCCCCTCTCTCTCTGCCTATTATGGTCTCTGTCTGTCAAATAAATAAATAAAATCTTTAAAAAAAAATAAAATAAAGAGTAAGATTGTCCCAGAAAGACTAACCCTAAGAATAAGAGAAAGGTGATTTTCTAATTCTAAGATGGGGTTTGGAGGTCAGATTAAATTTATTATTCCAAAAGATTATTGAACACACACATCTTTTGGGGGAGGGACTTTAAAAACAAAGGGTAAGGGGCACCTGGGTGGCTCAGTGGGTTAAAGCCTCTGCCTTCGGCTCAGGTCATCATCATCCCAGGGTTGTGGGATCAAGCCTTACGTCGGACTCTCTGCCAGGCGGGAAGCCTGCTTTCTCCTCTCTCTCTGCCTGCCTCTCTGCCTACTTGTGATCTCTGTCAAATAAATAAATAAAATCTTAAAAATTAAAAAAAAAAAAGGTTAGCATGGTAAAATGAAGAGAAACAATAATACCCGCAAGCAATAGAGAGCTTTCAGCTAAATCCAATCCAGCTCTCCTTTACTCTACATGAAATTATATCACATCTTGTTATGTAACTCCAAACTCTCCCGGGGTATATTTCATTTGCTAATTCCCCTCCAAAAAATACAACATACTTTGGTGTTACATATTTTTTTCCACAGTGGGCTAATAGTGTAAATTGTTATTTAGCATGCTACAAATAAATTTTTAAAATATTATTGAATTTTGATTAAATCGCACATCCAGTTACAAAGGATGAGTAGCGGCTTATATTCATTACTAATTACTGCATAAAAAACTACATTGCCTATTGGGCGGTGTTGGAAATCTGGGAAGCTGTTCTACCAGTGTCGCTTGAGATGTACTCCCATCACCCAGGATTACGTCTAACAGTTTAACTGGGGCTCAAGTGTCCAAGATAACCTCATTTTATTTGGTTCACATGAGAAGCTGTTTTGATAACACTCTTAAGATTTTTTAGATGCTACTGTTCTAGCTGACAGTGTTTACTTGACACCACCTTACATCTTTCGTAAGTATTAACAGAAGGTCTTATAAACACACCTTTAGTTCATTTGTAGTCCTAGGTTCCATTTTACTTTGATGATATTTTGCTGGCTGGGAGACTAGAAATGAGATTTTATTTTCCAGCACAGGAAGCATTGGTCCTTATTTCACCAACTCTGTTTGGAATGTATAGTTCTATTTTTATACCATCTCTTTCTTCCTATATCTGATCATAGGATCATAGGATACAAAAAGAAACCAGCTGGCATTTCAATAATCTCCCCGGAAGCCTCCTTAGGCAGATCCAACAGTTCATACTAGTTTCAATCTTCCAAATTACCAGGCAACATTTTGGCTAACTTTTCTGCACTAAATAAAAAAGACTGCCTATTCTCCAGCCTCAGATGGTTTTCTCAGGATCTTTTTTTTTTTAATATTTTATTTATTTATTTGACAGAGAGAGAGGTCACAAGTAGGCAGAGAGGCAGGCAGAGAGAGGGAGAAACAGGCTCCCCACTGAGCAGACAGCCCGATGCTGGGCTCGATCCCAGGACCCTGGAACCATGACCTGAGCTGAAGGCAGAGGCTTAAACCACTGAGCCACCCAGGCGCCCCTTTCTCAGGATCTTTTGAGTCTCCAGTCACAGCCTGTTTGCCACACTTTTAGATTCTTCTTTCAACCAAGTCTCAAAGTCAATATCGCATATTTTAGGTTTTAAAAAAAATTATTATTACAGTAACATACCACTTTCATCTTCTAATTTCTAAAGTCCACAAATAAAATCCCCCCAAATCCCAAAATACCAATTTCTAAAATCCACAAAAAAAAAAAAAAATCACAAAAATCCCAGAATTGTGCCTTAAAGTAACAATACTGCATTTTTCTCAAGATTTGATTCGATGTTTCTTCTGCCGCCTTGCCTGGATCACTGATGTGGCTCCAGGTACCAGCTATCTGGATGCCTTGATGGGGACTGATGGGCACGTAACGACCTCACTCACGAGTCTGAGCCCTCATCAGGTATGGTTGGAATGGCTATGACAGCTGAACTTTTCTCTTGTTGTGGTCTCTTATTCCAGGCATCTTCACAGTGAAAACAGTTTTTGCTTCTATTTAGAAACTACTCTGAGTTTGGAGTAAAGCATCTCACAGTTGGTCTGAAACCACAATTTGTCAAAGGAGTCAGGAGTCAGAAAAAAGTAACACATGACCCAGTAGAGAGTAAGGATGAGATGTGGCCATGCCACCTCTATTTGTCCCACATTATGTCTAAGTACCACAGACTTCAGAGAGTAATGGCCACTGCTTCACTTCTGCTTTCCAAGTCACAAGCAAGTTTTCGTTTGGCCAACTCTAACCTAAAAATATTCTGGGAAGGGACCTCTGGGAAACACAAATCCCAGCCTACCCAAGGTGAAATCACACAAACCACCACATTGCTCTTTTCTAAAGCCACTTGGGTTTTGTAAGCCTCACTTGCCTCATTTACAAAATTAGGATATTCATATTGTAACAGTAGGGATCCCATCAGGAAACAGGTGAAACACTTAAAGGTACAGGATTTAATGGAGACACTAGTTATTAAAGTGCATTGGGATTAGGGATTTGAAATTGGTTATTAAGTAGACTGTTGGTCTAGGAGTGTGAAGAGCTATGAAAAATCTAGAGACTGGCAAGAGTGACACACTCACTATTTCCAGCCTTGGGCCTGAAGAAGCAAAAAAGGTAATGGTGTTAGAGAGGAATAAAAGTAGTTCGGGGTCATGGAAGAGGGGCTGGCCAGCAGAGCTTTTAAATATAGAATGCACCAGTATTCCCATATCTGCAGGAAATGAGCAAAAAGAAAGACTCTCATTGTCCAATATTCTGAACCACTACCAATCTTCATTGTATGAACCTAAGAAGAAGATAATGTGCAGGAAGCTTGGTGATATAGTTCCTACAAGGTCTGCTGCCTGAAGAAGAGCAAAGCATAAAGAAAGGCGAGGAATGAATGTGGGCAAGCAAATGGAGATAAATGGGCACAATCCATCCTTTTCAATAGAGTTCAGTAGTAGAAAATTCAGTAGATATGTAGCAGTCCTAGATCCTTGGTCTTAAGAAACCATAAAAGGGGTTGGAGGTAAAAGAGTTAAAACCTTAGTACCATATATATTGGGAGATTTGAAGAGAGACTTTTGTGTAAAACCAAACTAATCTGAAAGTTCTCTCAAATAATGATCAAAACCCAAAGGACAACAAATAAAGATATAAAAAAAAAATAGGGATAAACTATCTATCAATCTATCTATCATCTACCTATCTAGCCATCCATCGATCCATCCATCCTTCCATCTACCTACCTACCTATCTATCTATCCATCTATCTTCTGTGGAAGGGAGAGCACAGAAATACCCTCAACTTCTAGCCTTCTCAGCCTAGGCTCTAAGGAGAGTGAAAAATAGAAATAAAGGTCTCCCTGAGAAATTTTATAAAGAAACCCCCATTCAAGAGCTTATAGCTAGAATTCATCTTACTCGTGTGAAATTTTGAGGAAAATATTCTGTAGATTGGTCTTGGGTTGGTGTTGGCCTTTAGAAGCCTAACAAAAGCAAACCCATATTCTTCTTGAATGAACTCACTTTAAATTCAGAACTTAAAGAATTCCCCAAAATTAAAGTCTGAGAAGCATGAATTGACAACCTCACATTGATTTTAAGTAGTCAGATAGGGCAGTCATGTGCAAGGTTCCACAAGAAGGAGAGAAGTAGATGAGGACTCTATAAAATCAAAATTGTTGATGACAGATATTGGAATTACCAGATAGAGGATAGAAAATAAGTATATCACACTTACTAGATTTTAAAATAATACAATAAACTGAAAAAGTTACAAATAAAAAGCTTCTATTTAAATTAAACAGGCTGACTTATTTTAAAAATAACTGTATAAATGAAAAAATTGTCATTAAAAATATTGATTCAAGTAATTGTTTAATCAGAAGGCAGGCATAGCTAAGGAGAGTACTGGTGGGCTGGGAAATAAATATAACAAAGAATGGGCACTGTAAGGTAAGAACTATCCTCTTATCTTTGAGAGATTACACTCTAAGGTTAGAAAGAAAAGACCTAATGCTATAAACTAATCAAAGTTCCAGAGAAGATAACAAAGATTAAGGGCAAGAGGTAATAATAGAAGGTATAGTGGCTGAAATTTTTCCCAAAAGTGGTTTAAAATGCCATTTCCGGATTCAGAAAGTCCAATGAATCATAAAAATTCCACATGTAGACACAAAACAGTGGCATAGCCATAGACAAAGAAGGAAGGAAGGAAGGACAAACAAGTGTAATAGGGGGAAAAAAATGACAGACTCACCATTCTCTAAAGAAAAGAAAGTAATATTTTCAATGAGCTAAGAAAATAGACTGCCAACTTCAAATTCTATACTGAGAAAAGTTCTTTTAAAATAAGATCTACATAAGGACACTGCCAAAAGAATAGCATGAACTTAGTACCTTAGAGCCATCCTAAAGGAATCCTTTAAAAGAAATACATAGAGAAAGAAAATGATTCCAAGTGGAAGGTCTGTCATGAAAGAATGACTTACTTGTGGAGCATTAGGAATAACACGGAGGACACTGGAAGATGGAAAGGAGAAGTGAGATGGGGGAAATTGGAGGGAGAGACAAACCATGAGAGACTGTGGACTCTGAGAAACAAACTGAGGGTTTTGGAGGGGGGAGGGAGTTGGGTGAGCCTGGTGGTGGGTATTATGGAGGGCACATATTGCATGGAGCACTGGGTGTGGTGCATAAACAATGAATTTTGGAACACTGAAAAAAATTAAATTTAATTTAAAAAAAAAGAGAGAGAGAATGAAAACCAAGGAAGAAAATGGTAAATATGAATGTTTAAAATACTGGCTGAATCACAGAGTAAAAATAGTGTCTAATTTGGAGGATAAAACCAAGCTAAATTTTAAAAAGTCTGAAAAATGGTATCTATATGATTAAGGAGTGTTAGTGAACAAAATTATACATAAAGGAGTAAAATTACTGGTTAAATTTGTACAGTGTTACATAAAATATACACACTTACATCATTTGGGTAACATTTAAAATACCAGAAACTAAGTGTTTATTTTCATACAAGTAGTTAAAAAAAAATAAAAAGGCGACATGAAAGAGAAACCCAATCAATGCAAAATCAGAGCACAGAGGGAAAAGAATAAGAAAGAAAAGGGAAAAGGGAAGAGATGGATAGTCAAAAGGACCGTGCAACATGGGCTTAGCAAAAATAGGTCCAAATATGTCAGTAATTACGTAGAGTACAAACAGATACAATTCTTCAGTTAGAACATTATGTTAACAAAACAAACCCAGCTATATTCTGTTTACACCAGGGCATCTAAGATGTAAGGTAGTTATAGTGATAGACCAAGTAAAAAAAGAATCAGTAGTTACAAAGCAAATTTAAACACCATAAGAGAACAGTAAACAACATAGAACATGAATTACTCTTATAATTAGATGAGGTTACTTTTAAAAATTGAAAGTATATGTACAGCCTAAAAATGGCTGCATTAACCAGTGGGATTATGGGAAACTTACATTCTTCTTTCAAATGTGCTTGTATTTGTCAAATTTTTCTACAGATATGTTATGTTTTTAATTGGAAAGCCATGAAAAAAAGTCATCTCACTTTGAGATCAGTCTTTAATAGTTGTTCAAAGTTGTTCAAAATAGCTGTTCAAAGAATGTTAGTTCTCTTTTCTTGCACAAAGGGGAGTTAAAATTACAGGCTAGGTTATAGTATTTAAGATGCTGAAAATAAATAATTCTTTTTAATATTTGAAAAGAACATGATAAAAAAGGAAGGAGAAAGGTGCTATTAAACATTAAACATTCATCATTATTTTAACAAAATATTTTGAAGCAGCCATGTAAGTTTTGATTTGTTTTATCAAGCCAAAAATTTAGGTAAGTGAAAACAATAAAAAAAAATGTAGACATAAAAATAGGTATAATTTATTAATCCATTCCTATGTCCCAAGAGTTTTATTGTGTTGTGTAATTCAATCTTGATTATACTTCAAGATAAACTATTACCTCCATATTACAAATGAGGAAACTTCTGACACAAAGAAATGTAGTCAATTCCCTAAAACTAGTAAGTAGTGGAGCAAGAAGGTATAATCTAAGGAGAAAAGATGCATCTGCCATGAGGTCCACATTGTAAGAGGTCATCTTCCCTTTTATTGACACATGTAACATCATACAAAGATATTACACACTCATCCATAACCAAACACCAGGGGCTATCTGGAATGATAAGTAACATGAGAAGTAGTCCTTTGACAAAGCTTACTAAAGCATCTCTACCACACACAAATCCACAAATCCTAATTAGTGAAGCTCAACCTAAAATTACAGGTCCCAATTATTCTCTCTAAACTCATACTTCTAAAACCAGGCCCATGTTTTCCACTTTATGGAAATTATGAAATCATGATTTTAAATTCCAATTCAATTGCCTCACTTGTTTACTTAGAGTATTAGCACCTTAAATACTTTGCTAAGCAGCATGTGGCAAACTGATAATGCAGAAGAGGAAAAAATGACAGAGAAAGATTTTGCATTAATAACAAAAACTGTTGAGAGTGATGAGACTATACACAATCTAATCTACAATACTTTTCCATCTATTCTTTTTTTTTAATATTTTATTTATTTATTTGACAGATCACAAGTAGGCACAGAGGCAGGCAGAGAGAGAGGAGGAAGCAGGCTCCCTGCTGAGCAGAGCCCAATGCAGGGGTTTGATTCCAGTACCCTGAGATCATGACCCGAGCTGAAGGCCCAGGCTTTAACCCACTGCGTCACCCAGGCACCCCTCCATCCATTCTCAAAGAAGTAAAGTGTTTGGAAGTTCCACAGTTACCTTCCTTCCAATTTTTATCCCTTTTTTTTTTTTCCTCATTTTATTTATTTTTTCAGCGTAACAGTATTCATTCTTTTTGCACAACACCCAGTGCTCCATGCAAAACGTGCCCTCTCCATTACCCACCACCTGTTCCCCCAACCTCCCACCCCTGACCCTTTTTTTTTTAATTAATTTATTTTTTCCAGCATAACAACATTCATTGTTCTTGCACAACACCCAGTGCTCCATGCAATACGTGCCCTCCCTACCACCCACCACCTGTCTCCCCCAACCTCCCACCCCTGCCCCCTCAAAACCCCCAGGTCGTTTTTCAGAGTCCATAGTCTCTTGTGGTTCACCTCCCCTTCCAATTTTTTTTTTTTTATAAACATTTAATGTATTTTTATCCCCAGGGGTACAGGTCTGTGAATCGCCAGGTTTACACACTTCACAGCACTCACGATAGCACATACCCTCCCCAATGTCCATAACCCCCTCCCCCTCTCCCACCCCCACCTCCCCCAGCAACCCCCAGTTTGTTTTGTGAGATTAAGAGTCATTTATGATTTGTCTCCCTCCCAATCCCATCTTAGTGAAATAAGTCAATCGGAGAAAGACAACTATCATATGATCTCCCTGATATGAGGACATGGAGATGCAACATGGGGGGTTAGGGGGATAGGAGAAGAATAAATTTTTAACCTTTTTTATCCAGTTTTTATCCTGGCTACAAGGGGTATTTCCTTTTGATCAAACAAGGGTACATAAGCTATGATTCTTATTGGACTTACTGGTTCAGTATTTATTAGGGTAAAATCATAGACCCAGGAACAGTATCAGGTATGTGTTAACCCATTACCTGTTACTTTCTGAGGCAGCACAGAGGAATGGGGCAGAGCCCACCAGCCATCAGATTTCTAGAGAGGAATCCTGACCCTTGAATTAATGGAGATGTTTAAGGTTTATGATTGGGGAAATACAAAACTTCAATCTTGGTAGGATCCAATAGCAGTATGAATTGAGAAAGGACTGACTTACCTTGTTTCACTATAAAATCATTTTTCTGCTGTGAGAGCATAAGCCTCTCTGTCTTTGGTCAGGTTCTCTAGAAGCAAAGCTTGACACAAAGATTCTTGAGCAAATGATTTAGGGAGAGACTGCTCTCAGCTGAATCTGGTACAGGGATGAGTAATCAGATTTAATCAAGAAAGATTCTGGGCAAAGAGGTACAGTCAGTGAAGTCTAACCATAGTCTGATCTAATGGGACATTATGAAGCATGAATAACCACTATGAACAACACAGAGTTGTCCCAACTTGAGGCAGTGGAGATGACTTGTGTAATAGGTCTCTATTGGTAACTGGCCATGAGCTGCCTCTGAAAGAGATCTTTGCCTCTCCAGCATTTCTCAGTGATTTATTCCCTTTAGTCAAGGACAATTCTCAGAAGAATAGAGCCATGAGCTACCTATAGCCAACACTCAAAACAGAGGACTAGAGGCACTACTTGGCAAGATAGATCTGAGTGAGGCAACGGTAGTGTTGCCTGATAATGGGGTCCCAGGAGACAACTCCTCAGAGGTCACCCCATCATACATCTGCTTTCACATCTTAATCTGTTATGTATGGGGAATACTTGATATCTTAAAACCAAATGGTTTGTGTTTTTAGGTAGAACTGGGGACAACAGTATTTTCATCATGATTGCTTTATAAGGTAATAATAATAGTGATTGTTGTTGTAGTTGTAGTTGTTGTTATTATTTGATAGGGCAAGCCTAGTTGGTAATTCTGTTGGTTCACTTGTTCTACATGGGGGTTATTTCCTTTATCAGGAGGTAAAGATGATGGAGGTCACATGACTCATTGGGTTTAGTGCCCCTTCCTCATGATTCCCACTTTACGGAACTATATAGCATCATAGAAATATTATACCATCTCAAGAACACCATAACAACTAAGGTAAAATTTTACCACTCCTGAGACAGACTTTGACTTCTGGCCCTTGATTTTGTTTCCAGCATCCCACATGGGATGCCAAGACAAATGCTCCAGTCATAGTGCCTGTTTCAATAACACAAAGACAATGGCCAGACAGAATACATTTCAGCCTGCTAAAAATCTTTCACTGGAAAATATCAATGGAAATTTAAGAAACAGAAGTGTGTCTGTCCCCCACTGTCCACTTCTCATATGCCCAGTGCACTAGGATTCAGTAAGACTTCATATAGATTCCAAGAGAGGAACCCAGCTCTCGCATAGCGGGGATTTTGAGTTGTATGATTGGAGAAGAGCCCGTTTTTCCTCTAATTTGATCAGCAGGCTGAAGTTCAAGCCTGGGGATTGCAGCTGTTTAACAGAAACTCAGTATCTTAGTTCTACCACTTCAGCATTCACAGTTAGGAAACCACTAACTAGAACACAGGCTATAGTTTGCAGCTTTTATGATGTGGAAGAAGGGTGACCCAATTCCTCACCTCATTTAACTGCCATTTATACCATTTCACTGTAGCCAATTTCTATAGAAGCTCAGAGGAAGACTAGAGGGTAAGAAATCAGTCTTGAACAAGTGAAAGTCTCACTTTTATTTTCATACAGTAAATTTGAAATATTTTTTATAGCATGATCTGTCTACCTAAGAAGAAACTCAGAATCATAAGACGTGGCTGAAGGAACATTAGCAGTCATCAGTCCAACATCCACAGACAGAGTGAAAATAGAATCCTCAGCAGAAATAAAGACACAAGTTTCATCAAATGCTGGGTGTCAGTTCAGGTCATGTGCGAAGATGCCAGGATAAAAGTAGACCTCCCAGAGCTTTTATGGGTGATGCCTGTCAAGGATAATGGGAAATAAGCAGGAATGGGCAGGGCAACGTTCAAACTATGATGTAGGTCTGACACTTATGAAAAGCGGAAGGTAAAGAAGGACTGCATAGGAAGAGTTTGTACATTTCTTAGTATCTTTCAGCCAGCATGGTGGGTGGGGTGTGTTTAAGCAACTACTGTCATTAAGTAGATTTAGCAAGTAAAAACACAGAACATATAGCTAAATTTAAATTTCAGGTCAACAACAAATATTTTTTAGTATATGTATTTCCCAAATATTACATGCATTCCTATAGTAAAGAATTACTAAGTGTTGATCTGAAATTCAAATTTAATTAGGTGTTCTTTTATCCCGCAACCCTAATTATAGGAATTCTCTGTCAGGCTGTAATGGACTAGCACTAGTGCCCTCACTGTGTTTAGTCATTGCATGACAACAACCAGAGAAAGGAGGAACTTGTTACAAGCATCATTACTGACTAAAAAAGGTAAGAGCTGGAGCTGTCAGTCATCTGTGATGCTCACGGTAAACTATCTTAATGGAGATCTGAGTTGCATAAATGCACAGCTGCCACAGACTCATTAGACGATGACAACACACACACACACACACACACACACACACACACACACACACACACACACGGAGCACTTACTATGTATTCCCTAAAGACTGGAGATACCTCCTGGGCTGATGCCTGATTCTTACTTGCCTAGAACACCTAGTTGGCTAGGATGGGCTGCCTAGAGAATGAGTCACAATAGAACCAAATGTTTAAAATGTCTTTCATTTCCAAAGTTTGTCCTGGCAAAGAATATGCGTGCACTTTCCATAGCAAAGATGGGCCAGAAAAAGAATCATGACAGTGTAGGTTAATCTTAACTAGTCAATCAAAGTTAACTGCCTAGCACAGACCTAGGATAGAGACCAGTGATATCATCAGTGAATAGGGGCTGAGAAAGGAATCAACAACAACCCAGAGATGCATCATTTGAATCAAGGAGGTGCAGATGAGATGTCCCAGGAATGGGGTTATCTCTAAAAACAAATAAAAGCTCTCGATGAGTCACATTTTTCTGTGGCAAATAAGAGCCCTAAAATCTGAATAGCTTATAATAATAAAACACATTTCTCATTCTTGTTACATGATGACTGCAGCTTGGATGGACTATGAGAGCTCAGAAGTTCTTCTATCCATGTGTCTTACCATTCAAGAATCTAAACTGGGGGACACCTGGGTGGCTCCGTGGGTTGAGCCTCTGCTTTCAGCTCAGGTCATGATCTCAGGGTCCCGGGATCCAGCCCTGCATCAGGCTCTCTGCTCGGTGGGGAGCTTGCTTCCCCCCTCCCCCTATGCCTGTCTCTCTGCCTACTTGTGATCTCTCTCTTTCTGTCAAATAAATAAATAAAAATCTTTAAAAAAAAAAAAGAATTTAAATTGGAAGAGAAGCAATATGAAGGGTGTGCTATTCTTGTGACAGTCAAATCTTCAGGCAGTGAGCTGAAACATACATGCTGTGTGAAGTTCCTGCTTGGAACTCTTGAAATGGTCACAACTTCCCCTTCCAAAGGTCAAAACCAACAATACAGCCAAGCCCAAAGCCACTGGGATGCAGTGCCTGTTGGGAATTACTATGAAGTCACATGGCAAAGGGCACAGAAGAATAATCCTATCACAAGGAAGGGACATCTATTTTGTAATTTTTATGACTTGAAATGTGCCCCTGTAAAAAATATGTGTGGGAGTCTTAAGTCCCAGTATCTTATAATGTTCTCTTACTGGGAGAGAGTCTTCACAGAGGCAATCAAATTAAAATGAGGTCATTATTGAATGTCCAAATCCAATATGACTGGCGTTCTTATTAAAAAAAGGGGGGGGCACATAGAGATATAGGTACATGGTGAATGTCTTGTGAAAATGAAGATTCTCTCAGGCAAAGATCAGGGTAAAGCATCTACAAGCCAGAGAATGTCAAAGATTGCCAGCAAATCCCCAGAAGCTAGGAGAAAGGCAAGGAACAGTCTCCCTCACGGCCGCAGAAGAACTAAGTCTTCTGCCTCCTTATCTCAGACTTCTAGCTTCGAGAACTGGGAGAAAATAATTTCTGTTGTGAAGCTACCCAGTTTATGATACTTTATTACAACAGTGCTAGTAAACTAATATAAACCACCAGAAGAAAATGTTAGTTTTAAACATCTGCCAAGTTCAAAGAGTCCTCAAGGCAAATAATTAACTATAGATCACAGCAAAGAAGACTTCACTGGTCCTCTTCCCTCGTACTCCCCTTGACACTCTAACCCATGAGGGACCCCTAACAACAGCACTCCTTGTTTAAATGGAAACTAGGAGAAGCCTCTAATTCATGTCACATTCAGAGTTTGGATTATTGTATAAAAATGGACAATTTGATTACTGAATCGAGATCATGTTTTCTGACTAAAAGCGATCAGAAGTCTTTACAATACCTCGTAATAGTCAGAGATGCCATGGGGTCTGCTTAAGTTTGTCATTCTGGGCCAAGGAAAAAATTAGGCCTTGGAGCAAATTTAAAGAAACAACAATAACAAAAAAAAATGTAAAGCAGCTAGAATTATATTCAAGAGTTGTGCCTGTTTGAAGAAACACACTTATTTTACAAATGAAGAAACTTGGTTTTAGAGAATGTAAATGAATTGCTTAAGGTCAAACAACTAATTAGTGGCAAAGCTGGGACCAGATCCAGAGTTTTCCCATTCCATTTAATTTCCGCTAAACTCTGCTGACTTATCTTGCAGACTGCAGAATTATTTTTAAACTATCAGAAGTGCCTTCTTTTCATGTAGCCACATTGAAAAATAGTTTGGCAGTTACTCAGAATGTTAAACATAGAGTGCCCATATGACCCAGCAATTCCACTCTTAGTTACATATCCAAAAGAAATAAAAACACATGTTCAACAAAAACTTGTATACAGCGGTTCGTAGAAGCATTATTCATCATAGTTCAAAAAGCGGCAGTGGTCCAAACGTCCACCAACTGATGGATAAACAAAATGTGGCTGGTATATCATACAATGGAATATTATTCAGCAATAAAAGGAATTATGGATAGATAGTAACTAGACTTAGGGTGATCATTTTGCGATATTTATAAACACCAAATTATTATGCTGTATACCAGAAACTAGTATGTTGTATGTCAATTATACTCTATAAAAAATAACAAAGGAAGAAATGAAGTGCCGATAAGCACTACAACATGAAAAATCCTTAAAAACATCATGCTGAGTGAACAATCAGATCACTAAAGACCACATATTGCACAATTCCATCTACATGAAATGTGGAGAAAAAGCATATCTACAGCTAAGAAAGTAGATTAGAGATGCCTTTGAATGGAAGAAATGTGGGTAATAGGGTCTAATTACTAATGGACACAGATTCTTTTTGAGGTAACTAAAACATTCTGAACTTAGTGGTGATAGTGGCACAATTCTGTGAATATAGTAAAAATGACTGAATTGTATAATTTTAAAAAGTGAATTATAGGACATCTGAAATATATCTCAATAAAGATGTCAAGAAAAAGGGAAATGCATTTTTTCCTAAAATGAAACCATGCCATATGTTAACATTTTATTTTTACTGAACAATTTCATTTATTTATTTGTTTGTTTGTTTATTACTAATTCAAATCCCTCTGGAATTTGTTCTTTTTTGGTCAGCAACTTGGGCAAACCCTTAGAACATGCTCAGTGGAAAGTGTGGCATCTGGTTCAAATAAAGATCTGCCCTACTACAAACAAAAAAAGGGCAGCTTATTGGTTTACTTAAAAGAAATCCCATTGCGCTTTTCACACTAAGGCCAACATTTTCACTGCTCTAACAAGTTTTAGTGAACCTGAATTTATATCTTGTCCTCTCAACCAACTCAGCAGCTCATATTTTCATGTCTCATCACTTAGACCTCAACAGCCTTACTGTCAGCAAACATCATTCATGAGTTAATACTTAAAATGTAGTACTTTCACTTTTGATTTAAAAAAAAATGACCTTTAGAGACCCCAGAGGGTGTGGAATGGTCAGTCTCTCTCTATCCCTTCTTCAAAACACTGTTGAAATCCCATGAGGATACTACATAATATTAAGAAGTAAAACTTTCAAGGTGTCATATCAGTTTCTTCAAGTTATGAAGATTAACTCTTTATGATTTGAAAATCTATAGACAACAAAATATTATGTTATCTACAGACAACAAAATATTTTGAGCATAAACCATGAGATGAATATTTTGGAATATTAAGCATCACAAAATTCAGTCTTTAGTGATAACTCCATAATGAGACTGTAACCACCTGCACATTCCTTTTAGTGTATCCAACACAAACACACTAGAAGATAAGGTCACCCCAGAGAATCCTCTAAATGATTTTGCAGAAAATCTTACTGACAAAAGTGCATTAAATATATGAAAGATAGTTGGAAAAGTGGACTTGGAATGTATTCTAACTTAATGCAGATAATGTAATAATAATATTACTGACTGAGAGGAGGAGTCAAGGTGGCGGAGAAGTAGCAGCCTGAGACTACATCAGGTAGCAGGAGATCAGCTCGATAGCTTATCTAAACATTGCAAACACCTACAAATCCAACAGGAGATCGAAGAGAAGAAGAACAGCAACTCTAGAAACAGAAAATCAACCACTTTCTGAAAGGTAGGACTGGCGGAGAAGTGAATCTAAAACGACGGGAAGATAGACCGCGGGGGGAGGGGCCGGCTCCCAGCAAGCGGCGGAGAAATGGAGCACAATCAGGACTTTTAAAAGTCTGTTCCACTGAGGGACATTGCTCCAGAGGCTAAACCAGGGTGAAGCCCACGTGGGGTCAGCGTGGCCCCAGGTCCCGCAGGGTCACAGAAGGATCGGGGGTGTCAGAGTGTCGCAGAGCTCGCAGGTATTAGAACGGAGAAGCCGGCTGCAGAGACAGAGCCGAGGACTGAACTCTCAGCTCGGGGTTACCTTGAACTGGTCGCGGGCTGGGTGAGCTCGGAACGCGGCTAGAGGCTGGGGATACGGGAGTGATTGGGTGCTGTCCTCTGGGGGCGCACTGAGGAGTGGGGCCCCAGGCTCTCGGCTCCTCCGGGCCGGAGACTGGGAGGCCGCCATTTTCATTCCCGTCCTCCGGAACTCTACGGAAAGCGTTCAGGGAACAGAAGCTCCCAAAAGCGAACCCGAGCCATTACTTAGTCTGGCCGCCGGTAAGGGCAGTGCAATCCCACCTCGGGCAAAGACACTTGAGAGTCACTACAACAGGCCCCTCCCCCAGAAGATCAACAAAATATCCAGCCAGGACGAAGTTCATCTATCAAGGAAAGTAGGTTCAATTCCTAAGACAGAAGCGAAATTCCAGAGGAGGAGAAAGCAAAGCACGGAACTCATGGCTTTCTCCCCATGATTCTTTAGTCTTGCGGCTACTTCAATTTTTTTTTTCTCTTTTTTTCAATTTTTTTTCTTTTTTCTTCTTCTGCTAAATTTTTTAAAATTTTAGCCTTTTCTTTTTTAACGTTTTTTGACTAGTTTATCTAAATATATATATATATAGTTTCTTTCTTTTTTATATTTTTTCTTTATTTGTTTTATTTTTTAAATTTTTTTCTTTTTTTTTCTGAACCTCTTTGTATCCCCTTTCTCCCCCCCCCCCCCACAATTTGGGGTCTCATCTCATTTGGTTACAGCGCATTTTTCTGGGGTCTTTGCCACCGTTTTAGTAGTTTATTTGCTCCTTCATATCCTCTTATCTGGACAAAATGACAAGGCGGAAAAAATCACCACAAACAAAAGAACAAGAGACAGTACCGAAGGCTAGGGACCTAATCAACACAGACATTGGTAATATGTCAGATCAAGAGTTCAGAATGACGATTCTGAACATTCTAGCCAGGCTCGAAAAAGGCATGGAAGATATTAGAGAAACCCTCTCTGGAGATATTAAAGCCCTTTCTGGAGAAATTAAAGAACTAAAATCTAACCAAGTTGAAATCAAAAAAGCTATTAATGAGGTGCAAACAAAAATGGAGGCTCTCACTGCTAGGATAAATGAGGCAGAAGAAAGAATTAGTGATATAGAAGACCAAATGACAGAGAATAAAGAAGCCGAACAAAAGAGGGACAAACAGCTACTGGACCACGAGGGGAGAATTTGAGAGATAAGTGACACCATAAGACAAAACAACATTAGAATAATTGGGATTCCAGAAGAAGAAGAAACAGAGAGGGGAGCAGAAGGTCTATTGGAGAGAATCATTGGAGAGAATTTCCCTAATATGGCAAAGGGAACAAGCATCAAAATCCAGGAGATGCAGAGAACCCCCCTCAAAGTCAACAAGAATAGGTCCACACCCCGTCACCTAATAGTAAAATTTACAAGTCTTAGTGACAAAGAGAAAATCCTGAAAGCAGCCCGAGAACAGAAGTCTGTAACATACAATGGTAAAAATATTAGATTGGCGGCAGACTTATCCACAGAGACCTGGCAGGCCAGGAAGAGCTGGCATGATATATTCAGAGCACTCAACGAGAAAAACATGCAGCCAAGAATACTCTATCCAGCTAGGCTATCACTGAAAATAGAAGGAGAGATAAAAAGCTTCCAGGACAAACAAAAATTGAAAGAATTTGCAAACACCAAACCAGCTCTACAGGAAATCTTGAAAGGGTTCCTCTAAGCAAAGAGAGAGCCTAAAAGTAGTAGATCAGAAAGGTACAGAGACAATATACAGTAACAGTCACCTTACAGACTAATAATGGCACTAAATTCATATCTCTCAATAGTTACCCTGAATGTTAATGGGCTAAATGCCCCAATCAAAAGACACAGGGTATCAGAATGGATAAAAAAACAAAACCCATCTATATGTTGCCTACAAGAAACTCATTTTAGACGCGAAGACACCTCCAGATTTAAAGTGAGGGGGTGGAAAACAATTTACCATGCTAATGGGCATCACAAGAAAGCTGGGGTGGCAATCCTTATATCAGATCAATTAGATTTTAAGCCAAAGACTATAATAAGAGATGAGGAAGGACACTATATCCTACTCAAAGGGTCTGTCCAACAAGAAGATCTAACCATTTTAAATATCTATGCCCCTAACGTGGGAGCAGCCAACTATATCAACCAATTAATAACAAAATCAAAGAAACACATCAATAATAATACAATAATAGTAGGGGACTTTAACACTCCCCTCACTGAAATGGACAGATCATCCAAGCAAAAGATCAACAAGGAAATAAAGGCCTTAAATGACACAGTGGACCAGATGGACATCACAAATATATTCAGAACATTTCATCCCAAAGCAACAGAATACACATTCTTCTCTAGTGCACATGGAACCTTTTCCAGAATAGATCACATCCTGGGTCACAAATCAGGTCTCAACCAGTATCAAAAGATTGGGATCATTCCCTGCATATATTCAGACCACAATGTTCTGAAGCTAGAACTCAATCACAAAAGGACATTTGGAAAGAATCTAAATACTTGGAGACTAAACAGCATCCTTCTAAAGAATGAATGGGTCAACCAGGAAATTAAAGAAGAATTGAAAAAATTCATGGAAACAAATGATAATGAAAACACAACAGTTCAAAATCTGTGGGACACAGCAAAGGCAGTCCTGAGAGGAAAATATATAGCGGTACAAGCCTTTCTCAAGAAACAAGAAAGGTCTCAAGTACACCACCTAACCCTACACGTAAAGGAGCTGGAGAAAGAACAAGAAAGAAACCCTAAACCCAGCAGGAGAAGAGAAATCATAAAGATCAGAGCAGAAATCAATGAAATAGAAACCAAAAAACAATAGAAAAAAATCAATGAAACTAGGAGCTGGTTCTTTGAAAGAATCAATAAGATTGATAAACCCCTGGCCAGACTCATCAAAAAGAAAAGAGAAAGGACCCAAATAAATAAAATCATGAATGAAAGAGGAGAGATCACAACTAACACCAAAGAAATACAGACAATTATAAGAACATACTATGAGCAACTCTACGCCAACAAATTGGACAATCTGGAAGAAATGGATGCATTCCTAGAGACATATAAACTACCACAACTGAACCAGGAAGAAATAGAAAACCTGAACAGGCCCATAACCAGTAAGGAGATTGAAACAGTCATCAAAAATCTCCAAACAAACAAAAGCCCAGGGCCAGATGGCTTCCCAGGGGAATTCTACCAAACATTTAAAGAAGAACTTATTCCTATTCTCCTGAAACTGTTCCAAAAAATAGAAATGGAAGGAAAACTTCCAAACTCATTTTATGAGGCCAGCATCACCTTGATCCCAAAACCAGACAAGGATCCCACCAAAAAAGAGAACTACAGACCAATATCCTTGATGAACACAGATGCAAAAATTCTCGCCAAAATACTAGCCAATAGGATTCAACAGTACATTAAAAGGATTATTCACCACGATCAAGTAGGATTTATTCCAGGGCTGGAGGGTTGGTTCAACATCCGCAAATCAATCCATGTGATACAACACATTAATAAAAGAAAGAACAAGAACCATATGATACTCTCCATAGATGCTGAAAAAGCATTTGACAAAGTACAGCATCCCTTCCTGATCAAAACTCTTCAAAGTGTAGGGATAGAGGGCACATACCTCAATATTATCAAAGCCATCTATGAAAAACCCACCGCAAATATCATTCTCAATGGAGAAAAACTGAAAGCTTTTCCGCTAAGGTCAGGCACACGGCAGGGATGTCCATTATCAACACTGCTATTCAACATAGTACTAGAAGTCCTAGCCTCAGCAATCAGACAACAAAAAGAAATTAAAGGCATCCAAATTGGTAAAGAAGAAGTCAAACTATCACTCTTCGCAGATGATATGATACTATATGTGGAAAACCCAAAAGACTCCACTCCAAAACTGCTAGAACTTGTACAGGAATTCAGTAAAGTGTCAGGATATAAAATCAATGCACAGAAATCAGTTGCATTTCTGTACACCAACAACAAGACAGAAGAAAGAGAAATTAAGGAGTCAATCCCATTTACAATTGCACCCAAAACTATAAGATACCTAGGAATAAACCTAACCAAAGAGGCTAAGAATCTATACACAGAAAATTATAAAGTACTCATGAAAGAAATTGAGGAAGACACAAAGAAATGGAAAAATATTCCATGCTCCTGGATTGGAAGAATAAATATCGTGAAAATGTCCATGCTACCTAAAGCAATCTACATATTTAATGCAATCCCTATCAAAATACCATCCATTTTTTTCAAAGAAATGGAACAAATAATCCTCAAATTTATATGGAACCAGAAAAGACCTCGAATAGCCAAAGGAATATTGAAAAAGAAAGCCAAACTTGGTGGCATCACAATTCCGGACTTCAAGCACTATTACAAAGCTGTCATCATCAAGACAACATGGTACTGGCACAAAAACAGACACATAGATCAGTGGAACAGAATAGAGAGCCCAGAAATGGACCCTCAACTCTATGGTCAACTAATCTTCGACAAAGCAGGAAAGAATGTCCAATGGAAAAAAGACAGCCTCTTCAATAAATGGTGCTGGGAAAATTGGACAGCCACATGCAGAAAAATGAAATTGGACCACTTCCTTACACCACACACGAAAATAGACTCCAAATGGATGAAGGACCTCAATGTGAGAAAGGAATCCATCAAAATCCTTGAGGAGAATGCAGGCAGCAACCTCTTCGACCTCAGCCGTAGCAACATCTTCCTAGGAACAACGGCAAAGGCAAGGGAAGCAAGGGCAAAAATGAACTATTGGGATTTCATCAAGATCAAAAGCTTTTGCACAGCAAAGGAAACAGTTAACAAAACCAAAAGACAACTGACAGAATGGGAGAAGATATTTGCAAACGACATATCAGATAAAGGGCTAGTATCCAAAATCTATAAGGAACTTAGCAAACTCAACACCCAAAGAACAAACAATCCAATCAAGAAATGGGCAGAGGACATGAACAGACATTTCTGCAAAGAAGACATCCAGATGGCCAACAGACACATGAAAAAGTGCTCCACGTCACTCGGCATCAGGGAAATACAAATCAAAACCATAATGAGATATCACGTCACACCAGTCAGAATGGCTAAAATGAACAAGTCAGGAAATGACAGATGCTGGCGAGGATGCGGAGAAAGGGGAACCCTCCTCCACTGTTGGTGGGAATGCAAGCTGGTGCAACCACTCTGGAAAACAGCATGGAGGTTCCTCAAAATGTTGAAAATAGAACTACCCTATGACCCAGCAATTGCACTACTGGGTATTTACCCTAAAGATACAAACATAGTGATCCGAAGGGGCACGTGTACCCGAATGTTTATAGCAGCAATGTCTACAATAGCCAGACTATGGAAAGAACCTAGATGTCCATCAACAGATGAATGGATAAAGAAGAGGTGGTATATATACACAATGGAATACTATGCAGCCATCAAAAGAAATGAAATCTTGCCATTTGCAACGACGTGGATGGAACTAGAGCGTATCATGCTTAGTGAAATAAGTCAATTGGAGAGAGACAACTATCATATGATCTCCCTGATATGAGGACATGGAGAAGCAACATGGGGGGTTAGGGGGATAGGAGAAGAATAAATGAAACAAGATGGGATTGGGAGGGAGACAAACCATAAATGACTCTTAATCCCACAAAACAAACTGGGGGTTGCTGGGGGAGGTGGGATTGGGAGAGGGGGAGCGGGCTATGGACATTGGGGAGGGGAGGCGAACCATAAGAGACTATGGACTCTGAAAAACAACCTGAGGGTTTTGAAGGGTCAGGGGTGGGAGGTTGGGGGAACAGGTGGTGGGTAATAGGGAGGGCACGTTTTGCATGGAGCACTGGGTGTTGTGCAAAAACAATGAATACCGTTACGCTGAAAAAAAATAAAATGGTAAAAAAAAAATAAATAAATAAATTCTCAGAGGAAAAAAAAAATAATATTACTGACTGAAGATACCTCACATTGTTCTTATGAAGATATTTTTGCCTTCAATGTTTGACTTTAATGGTCCTTTGACATCATGGAATCACTATACCCTGGTGAAACCCTTGCTTCTCTTGGCTCTGTAATATCATACCACCTTTTCCCTAAGACTGCATTTCTTTCACATTTCTTTTGTGTTTACATTCTTTTTTTCCTTCCATTTTCTCTCTTGAAACCATGGAAATAAACATTTCCCAATCTTTTCTCTTCTAAAACCATGAAAACGAAAGTTTCCCAATCTTGAAAACTTTGAGAGAGCCCTCTTTCCATCTTCTTCTTTCTCTCTCTCTTTTACATGATCTCTTGAGCTCTCTTTTTAAGCAGGAGGTTCTAAATGTCCAACAAAAGTAAAATAATAGAAGAAAAAAGAACAAAACACAATGGAAGTGAGAGAAAATATGAATTTGAAACATGATATAATAATAAAAAATAAAACATGAAAATATTAAAAATATTTCATATAGATTTTGTTTGGGAAGAACATAGTAAATTCAGGCATTGTAGTTTGGGTGTTGAAACATGAGCTTTTGCCAGATAGACCCGAGCTAAATTCTAATCCTGCCATTCTTTTAATATTTTACCTTAGAAAATTTACAAAATCTGGGGCACCTGGGTGGCTCAGTGGGTTAAAGCCTCTGCCTTCGGCTCAGGTCATGATCCCAGGGTTCTGGGATCGAGCCCCGCATCGGGCTCTCTGCTCTGCGGGGAGCCTGTGTCCTCCTCTCTCTCTGCCTGCCTCTCTGCCTACTTGTGATCTCAGTCTGTCAAATAAATAAATAAAATCTTTTAAAAAAAAAAAAGGAAAGAAGATTTACACAATCTCCTGCAAGCTTCAGTTTCCACATGTAAAATTTAGGTAAGTAGGTATTAAGGTGTGTGTACCTGTGTTTTTGTCTGTGTGTCTGTTGTAAGGGTTTAAGGCAATAAGTGATATTTCTCTTCTCTGAGCTTATAACTAGAGTTCACAGCTGAAGACAAAAGGCTTTAGGTTATGTACTCAAATCTATTTATATATCAGCCTTAGGAACAACCCCTACTCTGCATAACTTGTTGAAATGTACCGTTTGATCAGAACTAGCACAATAACTCTCATGCATCTACACACACTCTAACTCATGGTACTATGATCATTTCTGGTATTAAAATTCCTGAGTCAATGGATTTGGATATCCAGGTGTCTTGAGCTGCTAAAACATGAGAATTTATCAGCGAAGAGGTATTGAAGCAGAAAGATGCTGTCAGTTTGACATTCCATACTTCCACTAACAGACGTATATGAGTTTCCTCACTAGTTGAGTGAAAACTACAGAAAGTACAGAAAATTAATAAAAATCATCAAAATGTGTTTCAAAGAACCAATCATATGCAACCTTGATTCAAGTCTATTTTGGGACTCTGTTATAAAGATTTTATCACAGGGGATTTGCACAGCTTTTATAATATTATTCTTAACTCTTTTGTGGTATTATGGAAAATAGCACTTTTATTCTTAAAAATGCCTTCTATCTGAATATAATTTGCATATATGATAATTACCTATTTTGGAGGTTAGTTTTTTATCCTGTTACTTAAAAAGTATTATATTGTAGTTGCTTAGTAGATTCTCTTTATATTAGTTTCCTATTGATGATGCAATAAACTGCCATAAATTAAGTGGCTTAAAACAAGCACATCTTCTTTACAATTCAGAAGGCCAAAAGTCTGAAATCAGTTTTACTGGACTAAAATCCAGGTGCTGACAGGACTGGTTTCTTCTGGAGGCTCTAGAGGAGAATCTGTTCTCTTGCTTATTTGTTTCCAGAGGCTGCCTGCATCCTTTGGCTCACAAGCCCTCTCCTAGATCATCAAGCCAGCAGGATAGCACCTGCAAATCCCTTTCTCTTGGTACTTCTGCTCCCACTGGCACATCACCTATCTGATTCTGATACTTCTTATGTCCCTCCAGTAACGATCCTTGTAGTTATGTTACCCACCCAGATTACCCAGGATTCCTCTTCAACTCAAGATCAAGTTAATCACATCTATAAAGTCCCTTTGCCAGTAAGGTCATGTACTGGGCCATTCCAGAGATTAGGACATGAGCATATATAAGGATCATTATTCATCCTATCACACTCTTTGGTTTCCTAGGTATCAATCATCTGATCTGCAACTACAGAAAGTTTGAACTCTTTAATTTTTTGTTTAAGTCTAGTTATTTCGTCTTGCCTGACCACATTGGCTAAATTTGACAGAAAAATACTAAGTAATTTCAGTGATAGTGGGCCATATGGATGTCTTCTTTGGAAAAATGTCAATTTCTCTACCTATTTTTTAATTGTGTTGTTTTCTTTGTTACTGAGTTATATCAATTCTTTTATTTTTTGGTATATTAACCCCTTATTGGACAAATGGTTTGCAAATATTTTCTCATAGTTTGCTTTTTTATTTTACTGTTTCTTTTGCTGTGCAGAAGCTTTCTAGCTTGATGTAGCTCCACATTTTGATTTTTGTTTTTGTTGCTTGTGTTTTCATGTCATATATAAAAAAAAGTCATTGCCAAGATGAATGTCAAAGAAGTTTTCCCTTATTTTTCTTTTAGGAATTTTATCATTTTAGATCTTATGTTCAAGTCTTTAATTCATCTAAAGTTAATTTTTGTGGGTGGCATTAGGGGAACAATTTCACTTTTCCAGATATGGTTATCTACTTTTCCCAACACTATTGAAAAACTATCCTTTCCCTACTGAATATTCTTGGCTCATTGTCAAATGGCACTAACATTATTTTGATCCAAAAATGTTCTTGATTTCTAGATGTATTTCCCCTTATGAATGAAATGTAGAGTCATTTTGTTAAATTTTTAAAAATATCTCTACGGTCTTAATGGAGATTAAGTTAGATTTATAGATTAATGTGAACTGTTCCTCCAAATATTGAATATTTCCTTCCAATAACTCAGTATTTTAATTTTATCTTTACATTTTTGTAAAAATTTAATTTTTAGTAATATTTTTACATTTATTTTTTGTTTTTTTAATGCAGACATATGTAATTGTACATAAATATACAAAAGTCTCTGCACACATATGCAGCCTAACAGCTGGTCAAAACTCAAGAGACCCTGTACAGAGTAAAAGCCCTCCGATACTTTCCTCTTTTTCCTTCTGCTCAGTGTGATCACTGTTTCTTGGACTCCATCACCCTTTGCAGCATTTGCAGAGTGTGGAGTCTTCTCTCACTGATCACAGTCTTGGCAGGCTGACTCCCCAATGGCTAAAACATATTTCTTCATATGTTTTGTTTCACTTCATATCTGTTTACCACGGGTCAATCAGTCCAATATTCATTGATCTGTTGTGACAGGAACTGGAAGCCCTCCCACTTTTGATATATACTTAATGTGTAATGAAAGAACCAAATAATATTACATGTATCATAATATTAAGATATGAATCATAATATCTACCTCAATTTATGAATAGAAACAAATCCTTTCAACTACCTGTGTAACACCTTTGTATTCTATCTCTTCGCCTGTCCTCCACTCTGCATACAGTTTCCTGAATCCCACCCCTCCCGCTTCGTCGTCCTTCTCTGCCTCTTCCAGTTTATTGTGGTTCCCCCCACCCCCCTTATAAGCTGCCTTCCTTCCCTTCATCTTTCCTTCTCCTTCTTCTTTTGATTTTATATATTTATTTGACAGACAGAGATCACAAGTAGGCAGAGAGAAAGGCAGAGAGAGAGGAAGGGAAGCAGGCTCCCTGCCAAGCAGAGAGCCCGATGTGGGGCTTGATCCCAGGACTCTGGCATCATGACCTGAGTTAAAAGCAGAGGCTTTAACCCACTGAGCCACCCAGGTTCTCCTCCTCCTTTTGATTTTCACTTCCGCTACCATTATTTTTCTGTTCTTATTATCATTATTTGTTATTTCATTAATTATAATGCTATTCTTTTTATACACTTTAAATGTGGATGGCAAGATTACTAAATTTATTCTTTTCTACAACTGCTCCTTTCTGTATTATTAAAAATATCCCTTGATAGATAACTTGCTCTGAGGTCCACCTGAGTTTGACAAGGTTTTATTCATTATTGTTGATGATAATTTATCTATAATTTCTCTTTTTTAAGACTTTACTTATTTGAGAGCAAGTGAGAGAGAGCACAAGCAGTTTTGGCGGGGGTCAGGGGGAGCTGCAGAGGGAGAGGGAGAAGCAGGCTCCTCACTGAGCAGGGAGACTGATGCAGAACTCCAAATGCCTACTGTTCTGTTATTTTTGTCTTTTGCTTTTATAGTGGTAGGTCATCAACACTTTGGGTTTCTTTTTTTTTTTTTTTAACAGAAAGAGAGAGAGATCACAAGGAGGCAGAGAGGCAGGAAGAGAGAGAGGAAGGGAAGCGCAGGCTCCCTGCTGAGCAGAGAGCCTGATATGGGGGTTGATCCCAGGACCCTGGGATCATGACCTGAGCCAAAGGCAGAGGCTTAACCCACTGAGCCACACAGGTGCCCCTCTGACTTATTTTTATAAGCTTATCAATATATTTTAAGAATTCTTTTTTATTTTCCCAAGAGTTTATTTCTTTAATGAGAGAAATGTTGAGTCCCTCATACTACCTTAAATAAATATCAGTGCAAATTTTTGATACAATGTTTTAACAAATATTTGTTTGAATTTAATTAAATTTCTTTTAATATTCAAAATCCCATTTACCACAGCTATTCACAGAAGTCTTTACATTTGTGGACAATGTCAGGCAGCAAATATAACATACAGATTACATGCTTTTACTTCAACCATAATAAAAAGAAATCAAATAGGTAAGTCATCCAGAAAACATGTTTAATTTTCCAAAATCTAAAAATAAGGTAGAAAGTCTGACATTGCAATTTCTGTGTGGTCATTTGTCCTTTTATCCACAACTTTTAATCAGTTTTTGTGAAATGTCATTTACTCACTCAAATTGAGCATTTAACTAGGTCACACCCTATATTCATTCACTGCAGCAGAATAATAGAATGAGAAATTCTTCTAGGAAATAATATATAAGAAATTTCTTGTTTCGAATGAATGTGATTCGTTAAAATCAGAAAATAAAGAGAACTGTAAGTTATATCTATCACAAAGCTTTTCTCTAGGAAAGTAACAAGGTTTTGTAAACTTTTTCTTATTATGAATATATTCAGGTATTTTGAGCCCTTCTACTTAGTTTTCAAGCAATTTTAGGTTATCATGCATTCTCCCAGAACATCCAAACATGCATACGCTGTATGCTGTGGTTGTTCAACAGTCTTTCACGATATATTCATTAGTCTAGCTCAACTTCACTTTTAACAGTATGTTACTAGTTTAAACAAACAAACAAAAAAAGACACTTTTTTCCCCTGAAAGACGTTAGACATAATGGAATTTTACCTCCTTTCTTTTTGTATGAATATCTCTCAAAAATAAATCCTGAGAACTCTGTATCTTATTATTTCAGGAGTTAAAGGCTGTATTTGTCTGATCAAAGGGTCAGAACTATTCTAACAAATTTGCTCATACTGCTTACATACATTTCAACCATTTGTTTTGTCTATTTTATTTTGTTGTCTTCAAGTAACCTAATAATCCAGCTTCAGAATCCATTCCTCTATTTCAAAACAAAGACAATCTATGTCAAGGATTTATAAATGGCAGTCCCACTAAATTATAAGTTAAGTCTTTGGTCTCCTCAAAGCTAGTGTTAGAATCTCACAGAATATTTAAAATTTTATAGAACTCTCTGCTCTTGACCATTAATATATGATGACAGCCTATTTATATCTGTTTTCTATAGTCCTGTGTTTTTTCACTTGATTTTCAGTTGACTTATTGTACTTCTGGATTCAAGATAGAGGTATGAGCAATACTGAGAGAACTGGAGCTTTAGTTCCAGAGGTCTAGGAAGGATCCGTTATCCAAAAATATCCCCCACTGATTAACTGGGATTCTGTGACACTGTTGCTTGTTATTTGTGTCATTGGTTAATATTTATTATGTTGATAATAATACCTACTGTGAGCCATATAGTTGACATATTTTACTAAAAGGCATTTTTTTCTTAGTGGAAAAGAGAAAGATAATAAAAAGAGATATTGAAAGATGGGAATAAGGAGAAAAGTGCTACAGAAAAGTAGAAAGGTATGTTTCAGATCCAATTTTTATATTTCAGGCAAGGTACTAGCAAGATGAAATGGCACATTGTAAAGATTCCTTTCCTTTTCCATTTCCTTGGAGAATGTACAGATTCTATTTCTTTGAAGAAAGCATGAAGAAGAGAATATTTACAAGTCCATATGCAGGATTAAGGGAACCAATGACAAAAAGCAGTTACTATTTCCAAATCTGAAGGAACAAGGAAAAGGAGAATCTGTATTAGCTTATTGAACACCAAAGACTGGATGGTTTAAACAAAATCAATTTATGTTCTCAAAGTGGCTGAAAGCCAGAAGTCTGAGATCAAGTTTAAGCAGAGTTAATTCTAGAATTAATTTTGTGAAAGAGAGATCTGTTCTGGGCTTCTTTCCTCAGGTGCTGATGGCTGTCATCTCGTGTCTTCTGCTTGCCTGTCCTCTGCACATGTACAAGACCCTGAAAGGGTAGTAGCTACAGGAGAGTAGCCACTTGAGAGAACTCTTGGGGAGAGGACAAAGCCAGATACCGGCACACACCAGCTCAGCAAGAATGGAATGCGGGGAACGGGTACCCTACCTCTTTCCCACCCAGTCCTCAGATCCCCTCTCAATGACAGAGGCTCCTGGGAAACACAGGATAGAGAGCCTGGTTGATTTGGTCCTCAGAGTTCACCCTTGCAAGGGACAGCACAAAGGAGAAGAGAGGATTTGGGGTGACCGAAGGAGAATACTCAGCACATCCAACTTCAAGAGAGTAGTTCTCAGGTCAGAATGCGGGGAAGAAAAGAAGAAGAGTTGTATAGAATGTCTTTTCAAATTATAAATTATCCTTTCAAACCACGTTCTGAAACACCTTTCTAAAAATTAGGAAAGTGAAATGGGAAAATCACAATAAAAGTGAGTCACAATTAATCATGAGAATCCTTCTCTTATTTATGTTGGACTAGAAAAGAGTTGTTATCTATGATTTTAGGCAGGTTTTGTTCTGAATGACGTCTCTTTTTATGCAAAAAATATTTAGCATCTGTATGACATAATCAAAGAAGATATTCATGGACCTCCACCTTCTCCCTTTCACAAGACTTTGATTCTTAAAATTGTAATATTGGAGAATTACAAATTATGTTGGAAAATTACAGACATCTATTCCTACCTACATACTAGAAATAGGACAATGGAAGCCCAGAGAGATTAAATGTAATGACCTTAGTAATAAAAATATTAACGGTTAAGTAGGATGAGAACTCAAGACTTCTTACTCCTTGTCTAATAGTTTGTACTTTGTTTGCTTTTAAATTTTTTATCCTTTCTTAGCCATTGCTAATTTTACTACCTAAAGACCAATACCATTAAAAGTTGCCTTGATTAGGTAGGTATTCCTGAACACTCCAAATTTCTCTCAGTTATATAACAGAATTGCAATTATTTTCAAAACTAAACTGCAGGTCCCCAGATGAGAGAATTGTACCTGCCTTATTCATCACAACATTCCCTGTGCCAACCAAGCAAAATGACCTACATGTCTTATAAATAAATAATTTTTGAGTGTAAGTACTACCTAAAACCTCAGTTATTACCCTAATTTTGTAATTTCAGATAAGTAATATGATCAACCAGAATAAAAAGGGAAAAAAGAAAGAAATATCTTTTAAATACAAATCCAGGGTATCTGGGTGGCTCTGTTGGTTAAGTGTCTGCCTTTGGCTCAGGTCATAATCTTGGGGTCCTGGGATCAAGCCCCACATTGGACTCCCTGCTCAGTGAGGAGTCTGCTTCTTCCTCTTCCTCTGCTCCTCCCCCTTGGCTTATGCTCTAACAAATAAATTAAATCTTTAAAAATAAATAAATATAAATCCAGAATAAGAAATCACATGAAAAACTAGACATATATTGTAAAATAGGTTTCATAATTCTAGCTTCCTTTATGAATATTCCAATGGCACTTTCATATAGGTGTTAACATATTCCTTTCCCCAAATTATACATGTTAAATTGTGATGGTAGGGTCTGCCCCTTCTTAACTATATTTGGAAATGTGGCCACAGGGTAATGAATTATATAGTTTCTCCAATAACTTAAGCCTTACAGAATATTCTTTAATAAAGCCTTTTACAACTTCTTAAGTGAACCAATTTAAACAAATGAAGAATTTTCAATAGGTTAATTTACTTGGCTATGTTAAATCTTGAAGAGAGGTCTAGGCTAGGACCTTGCTTTCAGTTTATTACCAAGCTTATAAATGTAATTTCCGTAAAAACAAATTGCTACATGTTTTAGCTTGTGTGAGTGATCCAATTTTCCAAAATGTTTTTGTTGTGGCAGTTGGGAACTGTACAGCCTACTTCATTTCAATTATTAGAATCATTTTGATTATTATTCTACACACAAGGAGCATGGCAAATGCTTTCTGTGTATACACAAAGTTTGATTTCAGCTAGCAGCTGTTCATTATAAAGGAAATGCTTTCAATGCCCTTTATTCCATAACACTTAAAACTATTTGGCAACGAAGAAGGCTGCTTTCCCTAGTCTTCAGCAAATTTTTTTTTCATTTTGAGTGGTTTCTCAGCTATTTTATATATCTATTTAATTGCCTCAATATGTTCCTTTAGTAGAAAATAGCAAAATTCAGTCACCTATAATAAAATTGCTTTCCTTGACCCAACCTCTGGGTAATAATAAAATAGACAGAAGCTCCTAAAATAGATTCAATTATCCCAAGCAGACCTCTTCTTATGAACACTTCACCCACCAGTGATCCTGCTCCTTTCTAAAGGAAGGTTTGGACTACTGCTCCTGGAACAAACATTTTTTATTTGAAATCTTTAACTCATACCCTTTGGGATATATTAACATTTTTATAATCATAGTTTTTGACAGGAACATTTCTAAAAATACCCATTAGGTCTAAAAATATGAGTATCAGTGGGAAATCCTTTGTTTTCAACTTCTCCTCCACTTACCCATGGATGCTCAGTCTCTGATCTCATTAATTCTTGTGCTAACAGGAGTTTTTTCCCTGCCTAAAATTATGAGAATAGAAGAGAGATGGGCTACCAAACCTATTCTTGAGGTAAAAGACATGTCCCCAAATATTGCAACTAGAATATGCAAAAATATTTCCTACCTAAACAGTTATCTAAAAGATCACTGGGTTTTATGGTTCTATGACTGTGTTTGCCCAGCTACATTATCAGCTCTTGTGGACTGACCAGAAATCTTACTTAGGAGTTGTAATATTTTTCCCCTGGGAAGGTTTGTTCCAAGTTTCTAATAACTCCCACAAAAGTATGTTTGGAATTTCAGGGCTTGTTAGTTGAAAACATGTTGTCTTTAGGTCTATAAAATTACTTATTTGGTGAAATATAAATAAATACTTTAAATAAAGACATCTAAAAAATCCTTTATACATACTTTACACTAGAGTAGAAAACTAAGAAACAGTATTACTCTGTACGTATACAGGATCTCACAAAAATTGAAGGGGAACAGGCCTTAAAAGAATCCCTGCTTAATCACTTACAGTCTTTATGTTCTAATGAAGGATCTTTCAGTCTCAATTTTCTGTTCATTAAGAAAAATATTATATAATTGTTGTGAAAATTAAATGATATAGTATATGAAAAATACTTTGCATAATTTTAGTTGCAAAGTGACTCTCATTAGATACTGAATTTCCTCCTTTCATTGTTCTTACAACAGGTACTACAGAGGGCAGAAATACAGAGCATCATCAAATATCCCTAATCTAAGTTAACAGCCATTTTATTTTAAGCAACAGTAGGTACAACTATAGTCCAAGGGAAAAAAGTATGAATGATTTTTTGTGGAAAACTGTCTGGTTTTTAAAATAATTTTTGACTCATGCAAATCAAAATACAATTTTTGCTTTATATTTATTATGAAGTGCTTAAGATGTACTTTGGGTCTTGGAATCAAATTCCTGATATGACTCCCCCAGTGGCCCTTATGATAGTCTCCCTGCTTTCTGGTATATATACATACATACTATATAGTATATACATGTGGTATATACATATATATACATACCATCTCTTCTTTGTCTATTTACCCATGACTCTTGGACTTCTTCCACATCTTGACTATTGTAGATAATGCTACTATAAACACAGGTGTGCATATGTCCCTTCAAATTAGTGTTTTTTAATTATTTGGTAAATACCCAGTAATGCAATTGCTGGATCATAGGGTAGTTCTATTTTTAACGTTTTTGATGAACCTCTAAATTGTTTTCCATAGTGGCTACAACCAGTTTGCATTCCCACCAACTGTGCACAAGTGTTCCTTTTTCTCTACATTTTTTTTGTATGCCTGTTGTTTCTTGTGTTGTTAATTTCAGCCATTTTGACAGGTGTGAGGTAGCGTCTCATTGTAATTTTGATTTGCATTTCCCTGATGGCAATTGATGATGAACATGTTTTCATTTAACTGTCAGCCATCTGGATGTCTTCTATTCATGTCTTCTGCCCGTTTTTTAGTTGCTTTTTTTATTTGTTTTTTTGGGTGTTGAGTTGTGTCAGTTCTTTATATATTTTGGATACTAATCCTTTATTAGATATGTCATTTGCAAATACCTTCTTCCATTCTGAAAGTTGTCTTTTAGTTCTGTTTATTGCTTCTTTCACTGTACGGAAGCTTTCTTTTTTTTTTTTTTAAGATTTTATTCATTTATTTGACAGAGAGAGAGATCACAAGTAGGCAGAGAGGCAGGCAGAGAGAGAGGAGGAAGCAGGCTCCCTGCGGAGCAGAGAGCCCGATGCAGGGCTCGAACCCAGGACCCTGAGATCATGACCTGAGCCGAAGGCAGCGGCTTAATCCACTGAGCCACCCAGGTGCCCCGGAAGCTTTCTATTTTGATGTAATCCCAATAGTTTATTCTTATTTTTGTTTCCTTTGCCTCAGAAGACATATCTAGAAAAAAGTTCCTACACTCAAAGAGGTTACTGTCTATGTTCTCTTCTAGGATATTTATGGTTGCAGGTCTTTAATCCATTTTGAATTTATTTTTGTGTATGGTATAAGAAGGTGGTCCAGTTTCTTTCTTTTACATGTTGATAGCCAGTTTTCAACCAAGACTGCTTGTTGAAGTCACTCTTCTTCTCATTAGATATTTTTCCCTCCTTTGTCAAAGATTAATTGACCATAGAGTTATGGATTTATTTCTGAGTTTTCTATTCTGTTCCATTGATCTATGTTTCTATTGTTTTCCTTTTCATTTGTTTCCATGTATTTATTATTTCCTCCTTATTTCCCAGTTGACTCATTCATTGTTCCATAGCATGTTATTAAAATTCCATATATTTGTGGTCTTCTCAGATATTCATTAGTGGTTTTGATATATGGTTACCACTATTTTTGTATATAATCTCTTCTGTATTTGTATTTCTATATAACCTCTTGTGCATATAGCAGTCTAAATTAAGTTGATGATCATTTAAGTTTGAAACCATACTTTTCGTCTCTCCTCCCCATGTTTTGGATATATGCTATTATATTTTCTATCCTTCTTAAGTGAGTTCCTTGACCAATTTTATAGCAATATTCACTTTTAGTGCTTTTGTCTTTTCTACCTTCATATTGTCACTTTTGGTCTCTCCAGTCCACTCAGAGCCCCCTCTAATATTTTTTGCAGGCTGATTTTATGGTCATAAAGAACTCCTTCAGTTTCTATTTCTTTTGGAAAACTCTTTATCTCTCCTTCTTCTGAATGATTTGTCTTGCTGGGTAGAATATTCTGGGCTGTAGACGTTTCTAAGTCAGAAAATTTGGATATATCATGCCATTCTCTTCTGGCTTGCAAGGTTTCTGCCTTATAGGTGTTTCCCTGTAAGTTACTGACTTCTTTTGCCTTGCTTTTTTTTTTTTATCACTATATTTTGCCAATTTAATTATAATATATCTTGGTGCGGGTCTCCTTTAGTTTACTTGGATGGAGGTTCTCTCTGCCTCCTAGATCTGGATATCAGTTTCCCTCTCCAGATTACAAAGTTTTCAGCTATTACTTCTTCAAATAAATTTTTTGCCCCTTTTTCTCTTCTTCTTAGACTCCTATAATACAAATGTTACTGTGTTTGATGGAGTCATTGAGTTCCTTAATTCTAGTCTCATGTTGCATAATTCTTTTTTTTTTATCTCTTTTGTTCCACTTGATTACTTTCCATTACTTTTCCAGGTCACTAATTCATTCCTCTGCTTCTTTCATCTTGCTGTTCATTCCATCAAGTATGGTTCTCATGCTTTTATTGGGCCCTTTATCTCTGCTATGTTATTCCTTACCTCTGTGTTAAGGGTCTCTTTCATGCTTTCCACTCTTTTCTCAAGTCTGGTGAGTATCCTTATGATCACTGCTTTAAATTCTCTATCAGAAATATCACTTATATCTGTTTTGCTTAGATCTCTGGCTATGGCCTTGTCCTATTCTTTCATATGGGATGCATTTCTCAGTCTTCTCATTTTGTCTGCCTGCGTATTAAGAGAGTCAGCTATATCTTTTGCTCTTGAAAGTAGTGACTTTATAAAAAAAAGAGGTCCTGGGTGCCCTGCAGTCCAGTGTCCCCTGTTCACCAGAACCTGGCACTTCAGAAGAATGTGTTGCTTACACCCACGCTGTTGTATCTTAGTCCTTCTCCTTTCAGTACAGTTGTCTGCACTGACTCTGCTTGCTGGGGGCAGTGTTTGCTCTCTGTGGTGTTAGTGGGACCCATACAGGCCAGCTCTAAGAGGGGGTGTGCCCTCAGGGAAACTTGGGAATGGGGCAGCAATGTTAGCAAAATTTGCATTGGGCCATTAGTCCTATGCTGGATCTCCTGAAATGCCACAGGAGCTGGGGACATGTGGCTGGGCAAAGAGTATGGCAGGAGCTGTGCTCCTTAGCAGCTGGGCAAGGCTTGCAGCAGTGGTGGCTCAACATGGCATGGCTGCTGGGTGCTGGGTGGCCTCAGCACTTATACCTATAGGCTGGGGGAAGCTAGCAGGCTTGGACTGTGTGAGTCTTCAGGATTACTTGTGGATGTAGTGCACTGTTGGCAGGTTAGGTAGCAAGTATCTATACAATGCCACCTTCTGTAGGGGGCTCTGGGTATGCAGGGAGGCAGGGGAGGAAAATGGCACCTGCCAGCTCCCTCATTTTTGAAGAAGCCTCCCAGTATTCTCCAAAACCTATATGAACAGATCTGTCTTCTGTTTGCCCTGGTGTTGTGTAAACTGCTATTTTTATGTTGCTTCTCTGTGCAGGCTGCTGTCTCTCTAAGAGTGATGGCCCAGCTATTGCTTGCCCTCCCAGCTTTCCTAGAGCTGAGTGACCTGTCTTAAAACTCCAGGATCCACATCCCAGTAGTTTTAAAAACTGGGAATTTAGGCCCTCTGGTTTCCAGAGCCAAATATTATGGGGATTAGTCTTACCCATGTGAGGGCCCCTATCTCTTCCCTCTCCATGCACCGCTCCTTCCCTTCTGCAGGCAGCCTCCCTCTGCCTTTATGAACTTCCTAGCCTTTCAGATGCAGCTTCTTCTCTATATTTACTTGTGGAGTTCATTGTGTCAGTCTTTGGATCGCTCTCCAGTTTATCGACTTGGATGTGGATGATACCTAGTTGTAAATGTGGGACAGGGTGAGCTTAGGGTCCACCTATTCTGACTCTTTCCAAGCTCTCCAGAATCAAAATTCTGAAACAACTGTTCTTTATTACTGAGTATTTTTTGGTCATTTCCAAGATGTTACTTACTCAACTGCTGTTTTGAATAAATTAGTATATATTTCTTCATAGACCTACAAGCATGGCTTTAATACAAATTCCTGTTAGATTTAAAATATAATTACTCAGTCCAAGAATATATGTATTTCTAAGTTTGTTTATTTGCTTTTAGAAAGTGTCAAACTGCCCTGCATGGAGATCTGCTAATTTTACATCCCACCAACACTCTCTGAAGGTTCCTCTCTCCTCACAACCCACCAACAGAGGTATCATCTAATACCCTTTGGTTGCATGTTAACCTGATAGGTGAGATATGACTGTTGGTTATTTTTTTGTGTTGCTAATCCTGCTAATAAATAGAAGAAAGACTTCCATGATTTCCACTAGAAACAGTGACTTTATATTCTAAATCACGGGCTCTCCTATATATAATCGAGAGGAATATTTTTAATAGCGTTGAGGAGAAAAAGACAGAAATCAACCTTTTTGACTACTCTCTATCAGGCAACAGGCTAATTGCCTTACAGATATCACCAAATTTGATACTTATAACAACCCTATATAGAAGATTTCAGACCACACAGATCATGAATGGTGCAGCTGGATTTGAACTTGAACTGATCCAACTGCAAAGTGTATTTTTTACATTAGAATGTAATTGTAAGAAGTGATAGAAGGGCAATTATTATATACTATATATTTTATTACCAACATTTGGAAATGCATATTTTATTTGATAGTGTTTATAAATTATGTGTTTCCCTCCCAGAATAACTTCTAGTGCAGAAATGCTTCCATATGCTAGAAGTTTGTGGGGTTCTTTGATGAAGGAGAGCGTGTCATTCTGTAGCTGGCTTGCTTATAATCACTCAGCAACAGCATGTATACATTTAGAAATGGTATTCCCACAGAATTAACTCAGTACGACTTTCTATTCCTGCAGCCCTCACATGACTGATAAAATAATGTTTGCAATGCAGTACTGTCCCAAAATAACAAATTTTTAGAACTTCTTCATTATTTATATAGGTAATAGAAATTTGGAAATTAAATAAGTAATATTTACATTTCTAAATTCAAATACACTTAAATTTTAAACTTTTAATAAATAAGTTATTTGCCTTTTTGGTGACTGTAACTCTTTCACCTGATACCTCTGTGACCTTGGAAAGTTTTAACTAAAATTTCTTATAATGAACATTTTTCATCTATATAATGGCATATCAGTATATAAATGAAAGGTTGTTTTGAAAATCCAACATCATAATCTATGTAAACTACCGAACAGAATATGGTTTCAACAAGTGTAATTCTGATTAGCCGTGGAAGTAAAATCTCTATTCCTTGGACTTCATTTAACACAAAGTGCTTTGAATTGGTAGCCGAAGAACTGAAGTTTACATCAATCATAACAGCCTGTCCCATATCAATATTAAACTTTGATAAGCCACTTTAATCAGAATTCAAATTTCCCATGTGTAAAATGAAACATAATAGTTTGCCAAGATCTCAAAGGTCATAAGGCCAGTTAAAGGCAGTTTATAGATTCCTTCTAACTCTTAAGAATTTAGACAAGTTTTATATTCTTTTCTACCTTGAGTCTTTTGTATAAGGAACAGCAATATGTTCCATGTCTCTCATTTCTTTAGTGTTAAATGGTTTCTATTTCTGATATCCATCCACTCCCAAATTATCTGGAGGTCAGATATACAGCGCAAAATTTCTAGAGCAAAAGACAAGATGAAACCACCCTGATTCCTTTATCTTTTCTTCTGGATGTATAAATGCCTGCTAGACAAATAAATCTATCCTCTTCTTACAAGATTTCTTTTATTTTTCAGATCCTAAGTACTTAATACAGTGGACAGTTTTACATACAATTTTGCCCTGGTTGTTTATAAATGATTTAGAAAAAAATTATATTTACGAACATTTTAAGTATTTGGTGCAAAATTCAAAAAACCATAATCTATTCATATTTTCAAGTCACATTTTTAAATAAAATCATTTGATAAAACAGCCCCCCAAATCATTTCTACCCTTTCTACCCTTTTCATGATTCTGTTTCTGCAAAACTTTGCAGAACCATTTAGAGTCACAGAAAATTAACTTACCAACATATTTTCTAGCAAGTTGTCACTGCTGATGATAATGGCAATAATGTGACTCTTAAATTTTGCAAGATAAACAAACAATATTCTCCATTTTCACATATTGAATGCTTATTATGTATGAGGCGATAAGCTAGTTTCTGAGGGCATTGTTTATAGTTCTGAATACTTTACACTCTAGTGATGGTACATATACATTTATAAATAACTACAAGACATATGTGACAACTGCCAAGATAGACATAAAAGTCAGAATCAACAGGCATATAATATATAAGAAATAAATGTCTTATGATTATCAGATAGGACTTTTTGGTAAGGACAGATTGATCCTGGAAGTACATATTAATCTGATCAAGGAGAAGTTTTTATATCATATGATAACTATTTCCTCACATTTAGTTCAAGCTTTGTATTTTCTATGTCATCTGTATTCCTCTATAAATGTATTACTACATAATTTCATTTCTGTATTGTTTAAAGCATTTCCATTAAAGTCATGAACAAAATAAAGATGTTAAGTGCCACTACTGTTGGAAATACTGCTTTATGCAATAATGGAATTCTAAGAAATACAAGATATCTGTAATTATTTGTCTTTTTTTAAAAAAAGATTTTATTTATTTGACAGACAGAGATCACAATTAGGCAGAGAGACAGGCAGAGAGAGAGGAGAAAGCAGGCTCCCTGCTGAGCAGAGAGCACAACTTGTGACTTGATCCCAGGACCCTGGAATCATGACCTGAGCCAAAGGCAGAGGCTTTAACCCATTGAGCCACCCACATGCCCCTAATCATTTGCCTTTATTGGCTTTTCTCACCTCAAAATCGAGAGAAATAGGGAAAAAATCAGTTAACAGATGAAAATTCCCTGAATTATAAATCTGAATATATCAAAAAATTTTCAAACGTTAATTGAAAAAATGTGATGGAAAATCCCATCCATAAATTTTTTTTAAAGATTTTATTTATTTATTTATTTGATAGACAGAGATCACAAGTAGGCAGAGAGGCAAGCAGAGAGAGAAGGGGGAAGCAGGGTCCCTGCTGAGCAGAGAGCCCAATGTGGGGCTCGATCCCAGGACACTGGGATCATGACCTGAGCCGAAGGCAGAGGCTTAACCCACTGAGCCACCGAGGCGCCCCCCCATCCATAAAATTTAAAACTTTAATTATATATTTTTAATTTTCATAAGAAACACACACACAGCTACACATGACTCTACCACATTACACCTGTGTTTTTGCAGCCATGCTGAAGATACTAAGTGTAACTGACACAAGTGGCTCAATTGATTTGAGGGGGAGAGTGGGAAATCACAGGGGAACTAGATGTCACCAGAGGCTATGCCATCCTTGTGAAAAGATCACAATAACACTGTGGGAATTGAAGGACAAATTGCTTCCATGGCCTAAATCCACTTCTCCCTTAACCCCAAGTTGTTTACTATCTTGAAATGAAAATAAATAACAATCCTAAATGGCCAGAGTTTAAAATGTTCAGACTGCTTTTGTGAATTATAGCATTAGCAGCTTTCCAGGCAGTTCTGGAACAAGGAAACAGAAGATAAATCTGGATTTAAAGGAGATGAGGCCTAAAGTTACAGGGTGGAAATAGTAACCAGAAATAGTAACATGTGCCACGGTAGTATGCGTTCAACAACAGCCAGACTCGCAGTTGGAAACTTTCTAGATAAATGGTATTTCTAGATAAATAAATGTAACTGGCTGCCAAAATTGCAGGTGTGCCAGGAGGGTATGACTGAAGCTGAGAACTTAGGTAAGTCAACTTACCTAGCTCCTCCCAGAAAGAAAAAGTAAATGTGTTTGTGTGTGTGTAGAAATTAGAGAAAGGAAGTAAATCTTATAGAAAATTATTATAGGAAAGAAAAATTTAATCAGATTTTGATTTAGTTCCAGTGTTTTTTTAATGTGTGCCAGTGCCTACCACTATTATTCATTTGTTTGTTTCTTAATGGACCTTATTTCTGTTATGAGGAGTAGCAGATGTTGTCTAATAGAAACCTGAGTAAGTGGTTTAAGAAAAGTAGGGGTTTATTTTAATTTTTATGTCTAGGAAGTTGAGAGATAAGCAATTCAGAGTTGCCATACCAGCTACAGGGTCTTTTCTGTTCCATCATCTCTGACATTGGATTCCACACTTAACTCATGGTCAGAGATGGCTATGAACTTCTATGCAATGCATCAATATTCCAAGCAAAAAAGATAATATAAGGGAATAAAAGAAAAAGAATATAATACTGAGGTGAACAAACTCATTTAAGGATGCTCTAAGGAAAACATCCACTTTGCTACTGATCATTCCTCACTGCAAAGGAGGCTGTGAAATTCTGGTTTTTACTAAGGATCATTAACTACCTAGAGTGAAGTCTATTTTAAAGAAAATGAAAAATGACACTGGGTAGCCATGTAGCAGTCTATACAAAACCTCTCTATGAAAAGGAACCGAGACTTGAACTCCTACAATTTGTGCAAATAAATCTGATTTTTAAAAACTGCATTCAGGGATTTGGTATTAGAAGTAAGTTTTCTTCTTGAATCAGACTCTCCCCAAATGAAATTTTGAAAATATGTTTAATCAATGAAACTTCCATATTTAAAAATCTACACAAAGTAATTATTTTGAAAAAAAAATTGCAAAATAAATGAATATTAAAATGCTAATGCATTCATTTACAATGTTGCTTGTGGTTTTAAAGGTGATCCACAATTAGGTTAGTTTTAATATTTTCAGGCAATGTAAATAATAGTTAAGATAACCATTACTGATTTTACTTATGTGAAGAATGACTTTCTGAATTATTGAAATAGAGAAATGATCTACTATCTGAAAGTTTCACAGAAATCATTCATACCAAAAAAAAAAAAAAAAGGGGAGGGAAGAAAACCATATGTGACTCCTACCTATAGAAGACAAGCTGAGGGCTGCTGGAGGGGAGAAATGTGTGGGATGAGTTAAACAGGTGATGGCCATTAAGAAGGATGCTCTTTGTGATGAGCACTGGGTGTGATATGTAAGTGATGAATTACTAGATTCTACTCCTGAAACCAATATGACATTATATGTTAACTAACTAGAATTTAAATAAAAGTTTGAAAAAAAATGAAACTAAATAAAGGAAAAAAAGAGAGAGAAAGTGAGAGAGACAAACCAAAAAAACAGACTCTTAACTATAAAAAACAAACACATGGTTACCAGAGGGGAGATGGGCAGAGAGAGAGGTAAAATAGGTGAACAGAATTAAGAGTACACGTAAGAGCACAGAGTGATATATGGAACTGCTGAGTCACTATACTGTATTCCTGAAAATACTACTGTATATTGACTCTACTGTAATTATAATTTAAAAAAAATAGTCAGGTATAATTTACATACAACAAAGTATAAAAAAGAAGTGTACAAAAATATCATCTATGGAACTAGAGAATGGGCACCTGTTTTAGGGATAGCGCAAGGCTTTTCTTTTTCTCCTCAAAAATATGTTTATGGGGCGCCTGGGTGGTTCAGTGGGTTAAGCCGCTGCCTTCGCCTCAGGTCATGATCTCAGAGTCCTGGGATCAAGCCCCGCATTGGGCTCTCTGCTCAGCAGGGAGCCTGCTTCCCTCTCTCTCTCTGCCTGCCTCTCTATCTGCTTGTGATCTCTCTCTGTCAAATAAATAAAATAAAATCTAAATATATATATATGTTTATTAGTAAACTACATAGCTATAGTTCTATTGTTAGCAAAGATCTTTAAACAATTGTAGTTCCTCCAAGAAAATAAGGAATTAAAAGCAATATGTCCACAGTATCTCAAAATCTTATTTTTCCTCCTTCCACTGCCATTATCCATTAATTGTATGGGAACACATCTATAACAGTGGAAACTTTATCTGTGAGTTTTACTGGTGTTCCCATGGAGGCAGAATGTATTTTTTTTTTTTACATTTGCTTTTTGATAGTCACTAGGAAGTTCATTTGGATCTAAATATTATGGAATTAGAGTTAATTGGAGGATTCTTCAGAGTACTCCTTAAAAGAAGAAGTAAATTAAATTAATTTTTGGCTATAATCAAAACTAAACACACTGGTTTGTATGACTGAAGATGATATGTTGCCGAACTAGACAGGGAAAATTAAAATAATACATTAAAGCAAGAAATTAATAATACAATTTAATTAATGTATTAAAATAATACATTAAAGCAATGAGCTCAGAAAAGATTAGAAGATCCACCTGAACTCAAAGCATAAATATTTTCCCAGTTTGTGGTTAGTGCTTTGACTTTTCTCATTATGTTTTGCCATATGGAAGCTTTCATTTACTGTTAAAGAATTATCAATTAGTCACTCTAATGGATAAACTTTCAAAGACTGACAAAACCAAGTATTGGCAAAGATATGCAACAACTAGTCATCTGAGAATTCCTGGGGTGGGGGGAATATAAAGTGATACAACCATTTTTTGAGATCATTTGGCAGTTTATTCTAAAGTTAAAAATATATATGTACCTATACTCAGCAATTACTCCTATGTATTTTCCCCAAAGAAATTAAAATATATACCCATAAAAGACTTTTATTAGCATGCTCAGAACAGCTTTATCCCTAATAGTCCAAAACTGGTAAGAACTTATCTTCTGATAGCAGGAGAATGAACAAACTTTGGTATATTCATAATTTATATATGATATATATTATATATATTTATATATACCCCATAAATGGGATGCTACTTATCAGAATGAATTTCAAATACTACATTGAGCAAATTAAGTCAGATGCAAAAGAGCACACACCATAAGCTATCCTTTAACACCATAAGCTATCCTTTAGATGACTTTCTAGAAAAACCACAACTAATGTATTATGGTAGAAAACAGGGAAAGGGTCGTTAATTAAAAAGATCATGATAAAACTTTACACTGGTGAACATGTTCTATTCCTGATTGGGCTGTGGACTGTATATATATTATGTATGTATATAATACCCTTCTGTATGTTTGACAAATATAAAACCATACATTTGGGGGACAACTGGGTGGCTCAGTCGGTTAAGGATCTGCCTACCTTCATCTCAGGTCATGATCCCAAAGACCCAGAATGCCTCCCACCCACATCAGTCTCCCTGATCAGCAGGGAGTCTGCTTTCCCCTCTACTCCTCACCCGACTCACGCTCTCTCTCTCTCAAATAAATGAAACCTTAAAAAATATACATTTTTTAAAAATTTTTTTAATATTTTATTTATTTGACAGAGAGAAATCACAACTAGGCAGAGAGGCAGGCAGAGAGAGAGGAGGGAAGCAGGCTCCCTGTGGAGCAGAGAGCTCAATGTGGGGCTCGATCCCAGGACCCTGGGATCATGACCTGAGCCAAAGGCAGAGGCTTTAACCCACTGAGCCACCCAGGTGTCCCCCCCAAAAAAAATACTTTTAAATGTAAATTATAACAAAAATATGGGTGATACAGCAAAAATAACACCAAATGAAATCAAAATGTACAAAATAATTATGTGGATAAATTAGATGATATATGGTATTTTGTCTAGAGAAGATGTATTTAGAGTTCAAAGTGTTTTAAATATATGGTCTCCTATCACCTATTATAATACAATTTAGTTCTCTCTGGAATTGGATCCTCCACACCAGAGTTCAAGTTCTTATTTTTTTTTTAATATGATTTCTGTGTTACATGAACTGTTCAAACAGATAAGATTGAATTCTTCACCATATTTGGGTAATAGTAGGGTCTACTCAGTAAAGATAAATGACTAAGATCACAAGCTTAAATTTGAATACTTCAAAGAACACAGAGAATATTAAAAGTTTGTTCACTGTACAATGTGACCATGTCCTTCTCTACCCTTCTCTTTATGCTACCATCATATACCTATTTCATGGTAGAAAAATATCTATACTAGACATGAAATGGAATTAGAATGTACTCAAAGTTGACTAGTCAAAGTGACTACTTATTAACAGAAAGCAAAATTATCTGACAAGAACAGATTTGAGCTATTACAAATCTCTAACCCTACTGGAGATACATACTCTGATCTCACATTTTCTTTCTTAACTATTTCTTTCCACTTCCCCAACACCTGCTTCATTTATAGTTCCCTTCACTTTCCACAAACACTCCCAGCTTTATTCCATCTTAATAAATTTGATCACATGCTACCTTTTTTTTTTTTTCTAGTCAACAATGTTTTATTTTTTTTATAAACATATAATGTATTTTTATCCCCAGGGGTACAAGTCTGTGAATCACCAGGTTTACACACTTCACAGCACTCATGATAGCACATACCCTCCCCAATGTCCATAACCCCCTCCCCCTCTCCCAACCCCACCTCCCCCCAGCAATCCTCAGTTTGTTTTATGAGATTAAGAGTCACTTATGGTTTGTCTCCCTCCCAATCCCATCTTGTTTCATTTATTCTTCTCCTATCCCCCTAACCCCCCATGTTGCATCTCCACGTCCTCATATCAGGGAGACATATGATAGTTGTCTTTCTCCGATTGACTTATTTCACTAAGCATGATACCCTCTAGTTCCATCCACGTCGTTGCAAATGGCAAGATTTCATTTCTTTTGATGGCTGCATAGTATTCCATTGTGTATATATACCACCTCTTCTTTATCCATTCATCTGTTGATGGACATCTAGGTTCTTTCCATAGTTTGGCTATTGTAGACACTGATGCTATAAACATTCGGGTGCACCTGCCCCTTTGGATCACTACGTTTGTATCTTTAGGGTAAATACCCAGTAGTGCGATTGCTGGGTCATAGGGTAGTTCTATTTTCAACATTTTGAGGAACTTCCATGCTGTTTTCTGAACCTCTTTTTATCCCCTTTCTCCCCCCCGTCACGATTTGGGGTCTCTTCTGATTTGGTTAACAGCACACTTTTCTGGGGTCTTTGCCACCCTTTTAGTATTTTATTTGATCCTTCATATCCTCTTATCTGGTCAAAATGACAAGGCGGAAAAAAATCACCACAAACAAAAGAACAAGAGGCAGTACCGAAGGCTAAGGACCTAATCAACACAGACATTGGTAATATGTCAGATCTAGAGTTCAGAATGACAATTCTGAAGGTTCTAGCCGGGCTCGAAAAAGGCATGGAAGATATTAGAGAAACCCTCTCTGGAGATATAAAAGCCCTTTCTGGAGAAATTAAAGAACTAAAATCTAACCAAGTTGAAATCAAAAAAGCTATTAATGAGGTGCAATCAAAAATGGAGGCTCTCACTGCTAGGATCAATGAGGCAGAAGAAAGAATTAGTGATATAGAAGACCAAATGACAGAGAATAAAGAAGCTGAGCAAAAGAGGGACAAACAAATACTGGACCACGAGGGGAGAATTCGAGAGATAAGTGACACCATAAGACAAAACAACATTAGAATAATTGGGAGACATGCTACCTTCTTTAAAACACCTGTACTTTCTCTAAACTCCCATAGCATTTTAAAGTTTATATCATATTAACTTTTAACTATGTAATATTCACTTACGGTGAATCTTATCTTGTATCTTAGTCTCGTATCTTATCTTGCTAATTTTAAGCTTTTTCAGATCTTTGTTAGATGCATTTATACACCTCGGTAAATTTTACTAAGTATTGAATAACACAAATAACTATATAACAAATAGTTATAAAAATAACAAATAACACAAATAACAAATAATACGCTTTTATTTTTACTTGTCAGAGGTCAAACCATGGTAGAGTTTATAGTATAGTGGATACAACACTGAGACAGGAACAGATGCACATATTATAGACCTCTCTCTGTCAAGACAACAAGTGTGGGCTTAGTAAAATTATTTAAAACTATTTTCTGTTTTACCAAGATGGCAGCAATGATATGAAATATGCTCAGCTCACAAAAAAACTGCTTGTAAGAATCACATAAAATATGTCTTTGGAGAATTCAAATGTTATGAAGAAAAGTGATCTTAAATAATAATTGATTGGGAGAGAAGAAACATTAGAAAAGAGAATGTGGAGAGAGAAAAAAGAGAAGACAGAAAAGGAGGAGCGAGAAAGTAGAGAGGAAAGAAAAGACCAATGAGAAGAAAAAGTAAAATTATTTTCTCATGAAGTTACTATGTAACATTACAAAAAATATGTTGCAATTTCAATGAATGGAATTCAATAGACTTACAGGTTTATTCAAGATGCCAAGGCATCTCAGGATAAGTATGTCCACATTTGTTTGTTTTTTTTTTTTAATTTAGCCAACTATGGGATACATTTACTCATGATACTAATAATTTTAAAAGCTAACAAACCTGGAAAACGTATACTTTAGTTTTGAAAGACAAATTCAGTGTGATAGGTAGAACCATCCCCCCAAATTCTCACCCTCGATCATTCAATTAAACACTAGTTTGTTTAGAATTTTTGTAGATGACATTAACGTGATGGCCTTCATGACTGGGAGAGTATCGTGGTTTATTCAGGTGAGCCCAATCTAACCAGAAGGAGTCTTTAAAGCAGAGAACTTTCTCCGAGGGCGTCTGAGAGATGTGGTGGAAGACACAGAGAAGATATAGGACTCCAGGAGTAAGGGGACACTCGGAGTGTGAGAGGGCCTAGACACACAGTTGCTGGCTCTCGGATGTAGGGGTCAATGTGCACAACTGGAAGCCTCTTGGAGATCACAGAAAGCACGGGGTGAAATGCAAACAGCCTCAAAAAAGCAAAGACTGGTCCTTATCTGACATCCAGCAAGGACACTGAGACCTCTGTCTCAGAAGAGCAAAGAAGTAAATCCTGCCGATAACCTAAATGAGTTTGACAGCAAATTCCTTCCAAGAGCCTCTTACAGGAAGGCAGTCTTATGAACATCTTGAGTTTAGCCCCAGGAGACCATATACAGAATGATGAGATGATAAATGGGTGCTGTTTTAACCCACTAGACTTGTGATAATTTGATAACACAGCAACAGAAAACTAATATGCTGATGAAATCAGCTTTCTGGACTACAAGTAGAAGAAAAATAACTCTTAGACTCTCTAATATAAGTTTTTCTAGAATTCCTAAAAAACATGTTCTAAATTATATAACAGAGTTCATCCATCAGTTCAAAAAAAGAAAACTTGATTTTATTCCAAAATAATATCCACATGATTTCTGTTCTACTCATTTATATGGGTATACACATCATTTTCTTCATTTTCTAGAAAGGTAAGCAATTGTTTGATACTCCAGTAACTACACTGGATCAAACATAAGTATTTTACAAGATATCATATCTTATAAAATGTAAATAGATAATGTGAGGGAGCTCACTACATTTGCATCTTAGAAAGCTACATGAGCCAAAGACCAGACACTTTAAAAAAGTCTGCCTGTTGGGTCAAAAAAGCATGAGGTTATTCTTGCATATCATAGAAAGGTCATTATATAGATGGAGATAGATTCTTCAGTGTGAAGAACATGCCACTTCCCATGTAGCTTGAATTCATGATCCAATTGTAAAATCTATTGTGTGTGACCATGTGGATGTTTCTTTCCAGGTACTTATGTAAGACTGAAATATTTCTCTTCAGCATTCCATTTCCCTTCTGGTCTGTAAAGGCTTTTTTTTTTTTTTTTTTTAAAGATTTTATTTATTTATTTGACAGACAGAGATCACAAGCAGGCAGAGAGGCAGGCAGAGAGAGAGGAGGAAGCAGGCTCCCCACTGAGCAGAGAGCCCGATGTGGGGCTTGATCCCAGGACCCTGAGATCATGACCTGAGCCGAAGGCAGAGGCTTAAACCACTGAGCCACCCAGGCGCCCTGTAAAGGTATTTTTATTCACACAATTATTCTTGCCTTTGCATCCTTGAAAACAAAACAAAAAATTAAGATAATGTCTGGTGTCCATAGCCTTTGGATCAGCCTCCTAAATACAAAAGCATGACAAAATAGATTTACACCCATTCAGGTTTCAGGAGAGTTGAAGAGATGTAGGTCATACACATTTTGACAAAATGATTTGATAAAACAATATTTACAGAATAGTCATATAGAGTAATTTTTATATGTTATAGAATAAATAAAACATTATTTTCTAACAAGGACAGTCAATTAAAAATTGAAACATTTTATACATCTATTGATTCCTAAATACATCCACTGCAGGCAGCCTGTGTTATTTCAAGTCCCCCCTACCAAGACTTGCCAAATACTAGCTTCAGAAGAAAAATCACTTATTGTAAAATTAATTCACCATGTGATTCCTATGGAAAAAAACTTCTCTTTGTTATATGAAAAACATTTAATTTTCATTTACTTGTGATTATAACAAATATTGAGTTCCTTTATCTGGAACATTTTTCTTTGTGTAGGGGTTGCAGCAAAGGACAAATCAGGCAACCTACATGGAAAGTGATTATAAAAATAAAATAAAAGTGAGTGAGCTAGGTGTTGGTGATAGGTGTTGCTATTTTAGTTAGAGTGTTCAGAGAAGGGTGTAGGCATAAGAATAAACGGAGAGAATGAGTCATGAAGATTTCTGTGGGTAAGAGTTTTAGCCAGCAGAGACCCTGATATGGAAGTACAATTGGCTTGTTGGAAATATGACAAAGTAAACAATGTAAGCTAGTGAAGAAGTTGGGCGTCATGATAGAGGACATAGCCAGAATAAGATTACATAAGAACTTCTAACATCACAAGGATTTAGAACTCTATTATATTTTTTATTATAAAAAACCATGGCAAGTGATCAACCACTTGCATTTAAAAAGCATTACTTTCACCACCCAATGGTAAATAAATTGGTGTGAGAATGGGAACAGTGAGTCTAGTAGAGTGAACTTTGTAATAGTCCAAACAATTAATGATGATGGCATGGAAAAGCATGAGAGCTATGGAAGTGATGAAAAACAAAAAGACTGGGAGAATATTTTAAAGAAAGAACAGAAGTTGCTGGTGGATTAGATTTAAGGAATGAGATAAAGAAGAGATTCAAGATGGTCACTGAGGTGTTTTCCCAAGGGACCAGGTGAAGGCGGTACACTTGATTAAGATGGGGAGTAGTGAGAGACAATGTTTCAACAAACTAGCCTTGGACCTGTTGTGGTTGAGATGCTTACTGGACAACAAGAGAAAATATCAAGTTCAAAATTGAATATATCAGTGTGGACCTTAGGAAAAAAGCTCTGTCTTGAGATGTAAATTTAGGAGTCATTAACCTTCAAATTATACTCAAAGTATGAGGCTAGATGACTTAAAGAATAGATTTGGACAGAAATGACATGAAGTCCAAGATCTAAGTCATAAGACATGATAAAATTTAAAGCGAAAGAAGAGGGGTGCCTGGGTGGCTCAGTGGGTTAAATCCTCTGCCTTCGGCTCAGGTCATGATCTTGGGGTCCTGGGATCGAGCCCCGCTTCAGGCTTTCTGCTCAGCGGGGATCCTGCTTCCTCCTGTCTCTCTCTGCCTGCCTCTCTGCCTACTTGTAATCTTTCTCTCTGTTAAATAAATATATTAAGATTTAAAAAAATAAAACAATAAGTAAAGCATAAGAAGAGATGATGACATCATTAAAAGTCCAGAAAGAAACCACTGGTGAGGTAGAAGAGGGGTGTGTGATCTCTCAGAACAAAGTGAAGAAAGGTTTCAAGAATGACAGAGTGATCAACTGGATATTTTTGAGGTGGAGTAGGTTGTGGACTGTAAGACAGAATTTTGGATTTGACCATACCTAAAGTCCCAATTTAAACAGATGTAAGAAAAGTGGAGAAGGGATACAAATACAGAGTGGAAGGAGTAAGGATAACTTTAGCAAAGTAGTAGTTGAAGACAGACTGTGGTGTTGTGCATGTCAAAGGAGCAGGAGCTTGCTTAGGAAGGGGGTGGTAACAATGGCCCTAGGCTGGCAATGAGCCACAAGGGGAGTCTCTACAAACCTTAGTCTAAGTAATTTAATGGGAAGGGAAGTTATTACTCAGAGAAGAACTTAAGAATACAAGGAAATCTGAGTTTCTAGAGAGCACATTAGAAGTTTGAGAGGCTAGGAAAAGGTGTGAAATCAGGTCAGTTTATGGCATGAATATGAGCATAAAAGTCCAGGATAGAAGTCCTTTGACTTTTTGTGATGATTAAGGGAAACAAGGCATTATTTTGAGGCATTATCATCCTAGAAATGATTATTGTTTTAATGGATAATGAATTCCAATTCCAATTCCACTTGGGACTGGTTTCTTGGGCAATTTGTAGTGTTATGGTTGGAATTAGTAAGTGAGGAAAGATGGGGCATAAGTTTTCTCCAGGATTATGGCTAGCTCTGATGAAAGTAATAGTGAAGCCAGCTGAGCATCTTTGACACAACTTTGTAGACGGAGAATAATTACATAAAGTGTGTGTAGGTGAGTGTGTACATATGCACTTCTCTCTTTATTCAACAAATATATTTTGTACACTTTCCATAAGCTAGACTCTGTGTTAGATGCTGGAGATGTAACAATGAACAAAGCTGACATACTTCCTTTAATCTTAGAGCTATTGGCCTTCATTATGGCCTAGATAGATTTCAAGATCAATCTACAGGTTAAAATCCCTAAAAAATAAGTTGTCTCTTAGAAATGCTACATTATTCACTTTACTCTCGTTTAAATTAATCTGAAAAAATAATAATGTCCTAAATAACATCTGACAAATTTTTATCTATGGACACCAGTCTCCTACTTTAAAAGTGACTGGGGCATCAGGGTGCCTCATTTGGTTAAGTGTCTGCGTTCGGCTCAGGTCATTATCTTGGGGCCCTGGGATCCAGTCCCAGGTTAGGTTCCCTGTTCAGTGGGGAGTCTGTTTTTCCTTATTCCTCTGCTGCTCCCCCTGTTTGTGCTCTCTTGTATCCTTTCTAAAATAAATAAATAAAATCTTTAAAACTAAATTAAAATAAATAAATAAATAAATAAAAGCTACTCGGTGGGGCACCTCGGTGGCCCAGTTAGTTGAGCTTCTGACTCTTGGTTTCAGCTCAGGTCATGATCTCAGCATCATGAGATTGAACCCTGGGTCAGTTCTGTGCTTCTGTGCTCAGCATGGAGTTAGCGTGAGATTCTCTCCCTCTTCATCTGTCCCTCCCCCGACTTGCATGTGCACTCTCTCTAAATTAAATATAAAAATGACTTGATAGTTCAGCTTTCCACTAAATTTATGCACTTAACATAAATAGAGTCAATATCATAAAGTCTGATGTTAAGTTTCATGCTTATGATTCTCTTAGTACTACGTTTCTTAATTGTCTATAAAATCTTTCTATATCAGAAACTCCGCTGGATGGTAAAAAAGAATGAAATTCTATTTAGAGATTTTGATTTATAAATAAAAAGACTCTTACTCATTTGACTTTTCCTATAGCTCCTGGGAGAAAGCTTAATTCCACAGTTTAAAATATTCCCTCCAGGCATCTAATCCTTAACAAATTTACTTAAGAGATTTCCTATTTGACATAATAACCTTGCAAAGAGACATGATTGCTTAATTTAGGCCGGTTTAATTGCCTTTATGACCACAGTTTCAAAAAAAAAAAAAAGGCATTCCAAAAATATTAAATATCTTACACCCTGGCTCTTTAGAAAAATAACAAAATGGTTCTATTAATTCTGAGATTACACCAGGCTTGCAAGGGTAGTTCAGAATAGAATGAAGACTACTATTCACAATCTTTAATTATAAGAATTGATTCACATCCACCACAATATCAAAGGGAATATTTGTTTTTAAATAACTAAAATTTAGTTTTCTCTACAGACCTTCAAACATTTTCTATTATGAATCTATGAAATTATTATTAAGAAAAAGTAAAACATGTAAAAATAAACAGAATAAAGCAAACCATTCATAATTTTGAATCTGTCATGAAATTTTTATAAATCAAAAAGAAAAATTAAAGGCATTTCAACACTTAAGATCTTTTTCCTAAAATGGCAAGGAACTGGCATCTTCAACATGTCAGACTTACATGAAAAGGATGCAGGAGACATTTGTAGTAAATTGGATGTGATCCGGACCACAATGACCTTAATTGAAATTGAAAAATTCACAGGAGACTGATTACAGAAGTGGAAAGTTAAAGATATGGAAATTACACTTGATAGACATGACACAATTTTAGCTAAGAAGGAGAGCACTAAAGGCTATAAAAATGGAAAGTGATGGCCTAGAAAATAAGCAAGGAGCATGCAGCATCCAGGGTTGTTTTTTTTGGTTTGTTTGTTTTTTCTAGAAATAGGATTTTTTTATTATTGTATGGAAAAATAATTACTATTGCCCTGATTTAACTCACTGAAAACCAATGTTGTATATTAACACAAACTGTAGAACTTTCAAAACACTTATAAAAGTGTATTATCAATTAAAATTCATGTGAATAAGTTTTAAGAACTTTCTCTACTTTGAAAAGTTATATTGTTGAATACTAATGAAGGAGGAAAAGGAAAAAATTTAGTTCAAGAGTTAGCACTATTTGCATATCTTAGATGTTATACATTCTCAAAATATTTATGATTTGGAGGTGAGCTCCATTTCAGATTGTTAACTCCTTGAAGGTGATTGCAAAACCATATACAACTCTTCAACACCCACTCCCTGAACATCATTGGCAATTCTTTCAAGTCTTATACCTTCTCCACTCGGCCTTTAAATGTATAACTGCTGACAGCTCAGAATTTCACGCAGAGCTCTTTTAAATTGATTCTCTTTTCCAAGATTGTATCATCTTTTCTTCATGGACTTTAATGCTCTAACATCTCTGCTAAGTTCAGGACTCTCTATACAACAGCCCAAAACAGCCTGCACTACCTCCACATGGAAGTCAGATAGATACCTCACAGTTGGTACTTTCAAAAGAGAATTATATTTTTCCTCATCCTCCAAACATGCTAGCCCCCCAAAATCCCCTTTTCAGTATAAGGTATCATCATCCAAATACCTGGAATAAAAGACTATAATTCTATGATACTTCGATAAACTGATACTTTTTTCTCTCATATTCCATGTTCTGCTCATTAGCATGCCATACCAGCTCTACCTCCAAAACATTCTATAAAGTTCAAATTCTCCCCATCTCATTTTGGTTCAATTGTCCTTGCAGTACAATGTGGATCACTGATATGTGAATGGAAACACAATCAATTTATCACTAGGAAAATCAAAGTTTCTAACTAAAGACCTACAAACTGAACCTGTGATCAGTTTATTTCAAGCAGCATTTATTCAGGAATTAAGGACCAGGGATTGTAGAAATAAAATAAATATGATGGGATTTAATATTTTTAATCAAAATTTATTGGCTACATGAGAGCACTTTTGAAAACACAGTGTTCATAAAACTCTTAAATCTTTGTAGTAACCTTTAAGGAATATGTTGTCACTACTCAGATTATGTCACAGATGGGGGAACTGAGTCTCAAAGGGATTGAGAAAATTGCCCAAGGACACCCAGCTGATAAATAGCAGAGCCAAGACTTGAACCTGAGCATTATGACTTCACCACACTGGCAGTTCACCCCCATACTGTGCTCTTCTTCTCCCCATAATGAACACATAAACCAATGGGGAAACTATAAGAACAATAATTTCAGTATAATGTGTTAAAATAAAGTAGTGGCTGCAGTGAAGTTTTTTAAAGACTGGGTAATATCTTCTAATTTAAGACATGTTAAAAGACATTCATTGAAAAAGAAATGCCATAGAAAAGGAGCTGAGAGATGGGAAATAATAGCGGTTTTACTAGCATCAAATTCAACCTGGCGGAGGGCATGAGACTCATTTACTCATGGTGGCTCAGTGGGTTAAAGCCTCCGCCTTCGGCTCGGGTCATGATCCCAGGGTTCTGGGATCGAGCCCCACATTGGGCTCTCTGCTCCACGGGGAGCCTGCTTCCTCCTCTCTCTCTCTGCCTACTTGTGATCTCTGTCTGTCAAATAAATAAATAAAATCTTAAAAAAAAAAAAAAAAAACAACATTTCTTCAGTGCTTACGCAGGGCAAGCTCTGTTCCAAGCAGGACAAATACAAGACACACTATCAGGGAGTTAGATTCTAGATGAAGGAAAAAAAAATAACCAACTGGAAAATACATTCAGATGCTAAAGAATGCTGAGAAGAAATCAAGATGGGATGGAGAGAGATAAACCCGTGGGAAGGACACGATGGTAAGGAGAGAACTGCAGTCTATGGCCATACCACTCTGAACGCGCCCAATCTCGTCTGATCTCGGAAGCTAAGCAGGGTCGGGCCTGGTTAGTACTTGGATGGGAGGAGAGAACTGCAAAGGCCACAAGGCAGGGATGAGACTGGCTGGCTCTGGGATGGTGATGAATGTCACTGTGCTTGAACACAGAAATGTGGAAGAGAAAAGGCAGGGTCCATATAATACGGTCTTAAAGGCCATGGTGAGAACTTTCCAGTTGCTTCTGGATGTAGTAAACTGCAGGATTCAAAGAGAATTACTTATTTTGCAAAACCTATTTCAGTTCCATGTCCGCTATGGGTTCACTGTGGTCCTGGACTACACATCTTTTCTCTGAGATCCAGACTGAAGGAACAAGCTCTGTCCAAGGCATCATCTTTCTGGCTGCCAAGGAAAAACAGCAATGGTACCCCTACATGGCGTCTGTCAAAGCTTCCTCTCAGAGGTGACACACACCGCCCTTATTCACATCTGAAGAGCCAAAGCAAGCGCATGGCAACGTGTAAAGAGGGAGGTAAGGAAGTACCTATAAGCCTTTAGAGGTAGGCACTATGACTGATTAACAATTTACTACATTCACAGCTGCTGTGAAAAAAATTGGGGGCTAAAAATAAAGATTTTTGAGTGGAAAGCAGTGGGAGCCCAGATACAAGCAGGACTGGCACAAGATGACTGTGACCTGACTGGGAGTGATGGTGGAGGGCATGGACATAAGTGGACAGATTTGGGGTATGCTGTGATGGTCAAGTGGATAGGATTTAATGGTGGACTGAATGAGGATGGGATGCTGAGGGAGAGAGATAAATGAAGGTTGATTCCTGTGCTCTAAACAGAAGAAGCTGCAGAGGTTCTTGGCTTTTGATACTTAGCACCATTCAAGCATGTTGAAAACTTTTCATCCAAATATGGCTACTTCTGATATTTTGTCAACAATGCCATAACTTAATGCCTTCCCCATTTCCAGCAATACCAAGTTGCACAATATCAAAGTAAGTCAGGCCTTTCATAATAATTAGGAAAAATAAATATTTTAAGAGAAAAGAGCAAGCAGAGCTTCCCATGATTTATTTCTGCTTAATTAATAAGGAAATAAAGGACTATAACAGTACCAAAAGCACATTAAAATGCTACTTTTACAGTGTAAGTGTATAATATAAGCTTATGTTGAAAGGTAATGGGACACAAGAAAGCAAGTACAGCAGAGACAGAAGAAAAAAACACAGTATTAAACAGAAGAAGAGAAGGAGTTCATGGAAAACAATTACTTGTAACGTGAAACCAATTCATTTACTTTATTTCTCAACATAGAATATAGACATAGTATTTTCTTTACCAAAAATCATAACACCTCATGCAACCCTATACAACTGTTAAAACTGGTATCCTTTTTGCCACACAAGGAAATAATATTTAAATCATCATTGTCCAGAATAAACATCTTAGATAAAATCACTTTCTACTGCAATAAGATACTTATCTCTTCTCCAAAATGAATTAACTTTTCAAGTAAAAAGTAACAGACAAAAAGTGAACCAACTACCCAATCAGCCCACTGGAGAAACTGATTAACCTAAGAAAGAAGCAAAGACTCTTTCTGGTAATTCGCAAAGACTTAATATAGACATGCTTAAGCTACTGCCCTAACACACATCCCATACCCAACTCACATGAATCAGCTTAGAATATGTCACAGTTACCTCCTTTACCCACTTTGAACTTATTCCCCTCACTCATGACGCCATACTCCTGCAAGGAGTATTTTTTCTGGCGGGGTGGTAGGGGCAGGGCATGTAACTTTTACTAAGCTTATTACAAAGTAAAGTAAATATCTGTCCCACAAATTTGGCAACTTTGTAACTGTGAGAACTTTTAAGGGGTGTGGTATATTTCATGATTCATTTGTTTTGCCCTTAGGGAACTCACCAATTCTCTTATGAATTAATTCTGTGACAGAAATAGAGATAAGATTAAAATAGACTTAATTTAGGTCATAAAAGCTACTCCTAAATATGATGCATTTTGAATAAAAACTTAATACTAAAATTAGTAGGACTTTTCTTTTGATGTGTTCATAATCAAAATCTAGGAGTAACAGAGTAAGAATAGTCCATCAAATTAACACTAAATCTCACACAACTGACAGAATAATCCAATCAAGTGATGATTTTGGGACTAGTTGTAAATGTGATAAAATAAATAGAACATTATCCTTCGAGGTTCTAGTAAGAGTTCTAATTTTAGGATGCAAGCTAAAAGGTTTTAAATTAAAAATAAATCATGTTATGTGCAGAATAAAAAGAAAACAAGATAAATTAATATGTACCGCTACTGGAAGACACACCATGAGGGAAAAAAAAAATTCAATGTAAATCCTTTGCAAAATTAGACTTAAGTTAATGGACATGTAAAAAAGGGCCATCTAAGTAAAAAATCAATATGCTGAATTAAGCTGTTCCTTCCAGCCTGTTGTAACTATAGAAGTCAAGTATCTCCCCCAGTTGAAATGCCTCAATTTAACATCAGCTGAAGAGAAGTTTATATATGGAAAACAGAATCAACTGAGAAAAAAAATGCTCTAGAATGAAATAAATAGTAAATGTTAGTAGACACAGTTACAGATAAAAAGACATAAAAGCAGATGCAGAGATACAGAGATAGATATATGTTTAGTCAATAAATATTGAGTTTAAACAAACAGTTTAATAGTAACTTCTTTTTTAAAAACGGCGATGCAGACACCTGGGTGGTTCAGTCAGTTAAGTGTCTGCTTTCAGCCCAGGTCACGATTCTGGGGTCCGGGGACGCAGTCCCATGTTGGGCTCCTTGCTCAATAGGGGAGCCTGCTTCTTCCTCTCGCTCTGCTCCTCCTTGCCCTGCTCAGTTGTACTCTGTCTCTCAAATGAATAAATAAAATATTTAAAATTAAAATTAAAAAAAGGCAATGGAGTCATGACTAGCAGAGTCTACTCAGCTTGCTGGTTACCAAGTCATTTAATATTTTTTTCCTTCAATATTCTCTATTTTTTATTCTTTAAATTAGTATCTCCAAAAGGTAGACACTACTAAAACTTAAATCTGTCCATTTTACTGTTTATCAGCACTTCTGGTGTTGGACGAGTAGGAGGAGATATGTAAACTAATGATTACAGGGAGTTTCTCCATCACCTTCAGAGATTTTCTCTCTCCCTCTCTATATGCCTCTCTCCCCACTCCCAGGTGTGCAGTCTCTCTCTTAAAAAAAAAAAAAAAAAATCCATCTAAGTCTTGAAGATGCAATCTTTCCAATTCATAGGCTCTTCATTCCTTTCCTATAACTAAGTCATGCTTACTCTAACTTAAGAATATCCTCCTTTATCCGTATCTCCCTTTCCCTACTTCTGCACTAACTCCTTAAAATTGTAGATTCCATGTGATAAATATATTTCCTTGTTATCAGTGCAGTTCATTTTAATGTTGAACTTCATCTATGGAATTAATTTTTATCATGTTCTACAATAAAGTAGGACATATTTATTGTCTCACACATGAGAAACCTGAGGCTTGAGACATCTGTGGACTCTACAGCCACATGAACAAGGGAGTATGTGACAAATCCAAGCGGGGGTGGCTATAGCTCCTAATTTTTGTGTCAACTGTTCAATTATTTATCTGAAGTTTTCACATTTGTGGCTATTTCAAGAAGTTTACATACTATTTACTCTGAAATAGCAATCATAAAATATAAACACAAAAACTTGAGGAAAAAAACTGAAAGCTACTTTTTCAGTCATTTCTTTCACTGGCAAACTTTTAAACTGATAATGTACACCAGCTCACCCCATTCCTCCCAGCCCCTGTTCCTTCATCCTCTGTAACTGGACTCTCGGTGGTTGACTCTAACAGTGGTGACGAAGGCTCCAGTGAGTTCTTACTTTAACGCATTTAGCGTTTTTGAAAATTTCTCCTCATTTTGTTTCTCTGAGACTGGACGGCTGCACTATACTAACCTTCCTTCCATATCATCGCATACCTCCTCTCCCACTCCATTTGTCCCCTGTACGCCTTCAAAAGGAACATACTTTGAGGCTGTCTTCAGCACTCTATGTCTTTTTTTTTTTTTTTAAAGATTGTATTTATTTATTTGACAGACAGAGATCACAAGTAGGCAGAGAGAGAGAGGAGGAAGCAGGCTCCCTGAGAGCAGAGAGCCCGATGCGGGGCTCGATCCCAGGACCCTGGGATCATGACCAGAGCCGAGGGCAGAGGCTTTAACCCACTGAGCCACCCAGACGCCCAGCACTCTATGTCTTAAACTATATTTCTTTTTCAGAGATCATAAAAACTTTGCAGCGTCTCTTCTTCTCTATTCGTGAGACATATTAATGCCTACAAACATACCTACCCATAGATTGATGCCTCCTCTCACATGTGTGAATGTGCGTATATGTGTACATATATGTTCTCACATATGCATGTGGATATGCCATTCATGTCATTCATGTGTAGGCAGGATATGTGTGAAACCAGAATGTACACATCTCTCCTGAGCCCAATTATCTTAACAATCTTCTCTATATATTTACTGCAATGCTCTATCATGTCAATATTATGTATTAAAAATGAAATCCATTATAATTTTTCTCTCATGGAACTGCCTTATCTCTGTCATCTTTTGCTTGCATTTAGCTCATCGCTCATCTTTTTCTTCCACAATTCAACCAATGACTTTGTAACATCACTTCTTGGTTTTTTTTAATTATATCTTAATCTAGATTTTTATAAACTTATGACAGCTATATTTATAATTTCTAACAATACTTGTCTATAGTCTTCTGAATGGGCATTTATCCCTATTCCTCATAAAATAAAATATTTAGGGCACTCTGAAATAAGTATTAAAAATAAAACAAATGTTAAGTAAACAAATGGAATTTATAAGCGTTATTCATCTGGCTACTCAAAATTCAAATTTCTGTATATTCTTCACATTTTTCATAGCAGCTGAAGTAGCAGGACAATTTTTTTGCTTTTTTTTTTTCTCTTCTCCTACTGGGTTCTGTCACCTGCTTTCTAAGGCAGTGGTAATATCCCCTTCCCCATTGTCTGAGTTGTGGACATAAAATGAGGGCTTTCAAAATCTTATAAGCAATTCTGCAATACCTAAAATATAGATGTGACTATATCTTGGATACTTGGATATTTTGAAATTATCTGCTCAGATATTATAAACTTGATAGAGGAAAAAAGGGAACAATAAATAAGACATTATATTGGCATGGCAAATGCTTCTCTAAGGACTTGCCTTTTTCCCTCCTTTGCTTCTCTAACTTATAAAAAGCCACTCATCTTGACTGGAAGACGCTTTATATTAATTTCTGGTTTATGATTATATTATCCATGACTAACATATTCACCTTATTGATTTGGGAATGGCCCATCTACAAATATATCACAACATCCATTTTGACTGATATTCAGAATCATGTGAAAGTCAAAACAGACACATATTGCTCATCTCAAAGCTCTAATTTCTTATGTTAGACAAAATCAAGCTTAAAATGCTGTAGACTTTGCAGAAAAGCAAAATGATAATATGATAAGTAAAGAACTATGGTAAATAGGATCAATTACTGTTAAGTCTCACATTTCATTTAGACTGCCACACAAGTAAGACTGCTGTACTGACTAAAAATGAACATACTGAAAATAGAAGCAAAATACAGATATCTCCTTAAAGATGGTACTCATTATAACGGGATAGTAAAAGTAAAATCAGAATTGGATGGAAAAATTCAGTCAGTATGAACCGACCTGCCTCAGGGGAGGTAAATCTCTCGTCTTTTCTTTTCACTTTTTAAATTGTGTTTCCTCTGTATTAACCTGAATTTTAAAAGTTACCACAAGAAGTATCCAACTTTCATTATTATGATTATTGGATGCTCTTCCACCCCCTAAATCTCTCTTTTCCTCTCGTCTTGTGTTTTTTATTTTCCTTTCATCACATATATCATCAGAGTACAGAATGTACAATCTATAATAAAGCTGTCAGTGTCCAAGCAACACGGGGAAGATTCTGGAAGAAACTGTAAAATATTCAATTCCTTCTTTCATATAGGTTAAAAAAACTTGAGGTGAATTCATCTTTAAAGAGCCACCATGGGGCGCCTGGGTGGCTCAGTGGTTTAAGCCGCTGCCTTCGGCTCAGGTCATGATCTCAGGGTCCTGGGATCGAGTCCCGCATCGGGCTCTCTGCTCCGCAGGGAGCCTGCTTCCCTCTCACTCTCTCTGCCTGCCTCTCTGCCTACTTGTGATCTGTCTGTCAAATAAATAAATAAAATCTTAAAAAAAAAAAAAAAAAGATGCACCGTGTCTCCATGGGATCATCACTCAACCTCAACTCCATGGATAAAAAGAAGCTATTTCAGCAATTACTGAATGAAATATCAAAAATTATACATCAAAAATTATCCGTATAGTAGCAAAAATACTGATTGAGTGTGGCAAATGATATAAATGTTTATCTAAAACAGCTCCCTGTTCCATAGCTATATACCTCAAGTAATACTAATTTAAATGTTTTAAAGAAGACTACTGTTATCAACTTGAAACTTAGTTTAGATGAATATATGACTTATTTTACATGTACAATAAATATTTCACATTTTCTTGTACCTCTATATGATTTTGTAGAACTTGAAGCATTATTACAAAATGGGTAAACATTATTTGAGAAAAAATAATTATAATTGAATGTAGATTGCAAGAAATGAAGGCTAAAAGGTAATGATGTTCAGTATATAAACAGATACCAACAGGAGATGTTTACTTAATTTTATCTAGGCAATATTGCTCAAAATTAAAATTTTAATGAATGTAATTACTAGTACACAAGCAAAAGAATATTAAATACAGATACAATTTTTCATTAAAGGTTTTAAATCCATTCCTTTTTTACCCTGCCGCATAGTCAAGTAAAACATCAACTCATATATTATTGTTATTAAAATAATTATCTCTTTTTATGTAGTTAACAATTTAATCTATATGCATGAAATATTACAGAATAATTAAAGAAGCAAGTTATAAATGTTCCAATGTGCTAAATACCAGCTATATTGAAGAAATTTAATAACAATTCATTGCCTACTTACTATTCTATTATAAATGGAAAACGAAGTTGCTTATAAAACATTGAGATCCCATTTTCATCTACTACAAAGCCATGAATTTCCATATTTAAAATAAAATCTATTAATAAAATAGGATGTCAGCAGTTATTCAACATCAAAAGCAAAAGATATTTCAAATTATTCGTACTTGTCATTCTTGACCCATTTTAGAAATCATTCATAGGGTATAAAAACTTTTAAAAAGGATTGTCTACAAATAAAAGAATATAAACCTGAAATGTGTGAAAACAAATATTTTCATATGATATATGGAAACAACAGAACAAAAGAGAAATTAATTATTCACTGGTATTCAAAGGCATTTAATCATAGAATAGAACATAATTTCTTACAGAGTTGAAACAACTTATAGAATGGAAACTCTTATACTGGACACTTAGATATGGCTTCATGACTTATATCTATTGTATAGTTTCTAGCTGTATTTCAATGTCTACAGGCAACACTATTGCCTCAAGACTTTCTGAAATCTATCTGCAAACTCTTCTCATGTAGCTTTATTTATATATTTTAAGATTTTATTTATTTGACAGAGAGAGAAAGACAGCAAGAGCAGGAACACAAGCACCAGGAATGGGAAAGGGAGAAGCAGGCTTCCCACCTAGCAGGAAGCCTGATGTGGGGCTCGATGCCAGGACTCTGGGATCATGACCTGGGCTGAAGGCACATGCTTAACAACTGAGTCCCTCAGGCGCCCTCATATATCTTTATTTTTTAAAATATCTTATCTCCTAACTTACTGTTATTCAATCTTAGAAATTTTTAATAATGTAGATTCCCAGGCCTTAATGTAAAGTCAAAACACCCGGAAACAATGATATGGCAAAGGAATCCATTTCCCTTTTACAGGAATCTGAATGTCCTAAAACTCCATGCACTAGAGATCAGGAGGCAAACTGAAAACAAGGTAAGAAAGCAAGTAAAATTTAGTCAGTTGTTTAGGTATATCATCAACATGACCTGTATTACCTTGCTATAACATGCAATCAATTAATAGCAAACTTTTGTTTTGTAATATTGAAAACAGTTTTATAAATATTTTATGAAAGGAAAAATTTTTATTAATAGTAATAATAGTTACTAATTAATAATATTGGTACTAATATTAAGTCAGATACAACATTTGCTTTCCAAATTATGCTTAAACAACATCTTTTAAAATTATAATGAGGTATGAGGCAGTGCTTCATGATATTAAATCTTTATCCTTTATTAATGGTGGTAGCAAACATTCACCCAGTACTTATATATTCAACATTGTCCAGAAGTCCTACAAATAATAACTCTTTTAACCCTTTAAGACTTACTGTTATTATTTTACAAATAAGGAAGGCACATTAAAGAAAGTATTCTGTCCAATATCACATAACTAGTATATGACAAAGATTCTAACTCGAGTAGTCTGACTCCAGAACTATACTCTTAAGTTAATTATATTATCATGTTTTTATACATGGTATTATTTTCTTGGTGTTTTAGAGTGTTTAACTTCAGATCAAGTGGATTAGTGTATATAAAAATATCTGCTACCTAGCAGGCAGTAAGTCAAAAAAATGTGGTTTTTTTTTTCCCTTTCTGTCCTGGCTGCACATTCACCTTCTCGGTAGGATGCAAGTTTCTGTTTTCATCTTCAATGCTCTCTCTCATCACAATCCATGTATGGTAGCTTTTCCATAGGTAGCTTCAATCCAACCCTTATCCCTAAATAAGTATAACAGTAAAGCGCATTCACTTCCTGCTGGTAACTTGGCTCCAAATCAGTTTCCTTTCATACAAAGAAAAATCACACGCAAAGATTTATAACAAGCCATCTTCAACGCCAATTAATCAAATTGAGGCATAATTTTTCCCTCCACTTTATAATTAGCAGATGTAAATTTAAAGGAAAAGCAGATCCCTTTTTACCACTTTTCAAAAATTAAAAATAGTATGGGCAAGCCAGATAGTGGAAAACTTGATAAAAACCCCGGGATTAAAACTAGATGTCTCATTTTCAACAGAACAAGATAGCTGGCTCTTTGTGATATTTTAAAATTTATAAGACAGTGATGGAGAATGAATGACAAAATGGGTAGTAGGATACTGGGGATTATACACTAAAGTTACCAGGTCCTCAGGATGTAGAAGTGTACCAGGGATGGGTACTTTGGCTGGACAAAATATGGTATTTCATGGAACATTTTCCCTAGTACATGCTAAGTAAGTTACCAGTAACACTGAAAATTTTTCACGTTTGGATATTAAGGAAGGCAAGGATTGCATAGAACACTGGGTGTTCTATGCAAACAATGAATCATGGAACACACATAAAAAACTAATGACTAATGACTAGTGACTAACAACATAATAAAAAATTTATTTGCACAAAGGCAATTGTCTTTATTAAATATAAAATTTGAGATCTATTATGAAGATTTATGAAGCATCTTTTCCAGTATTTAAAACATCAAGGATTTGCTAATTTACTTGTCCTCCTTCTCTGCAATAGCCACTCTCTTGTCAGGCGGAATCAATTAGCATATCCATATTTCTTTTCAATAGACTCCGACTGTCCACGCTTGGAGATCCTTTCTGATAGCAAGTGATCTCTCTGGATCCTTCAGCATCTTGGTCCCTCGATAGCCACCGCTTTTTATTTTTAAACCTTCCGTTTCAGCAATTACACAGCACTAAAGTTAATGGCTTGCAAAACTCTTGAATACCATTAAAAGAAGGAGTCTGCACATTTATCTTTTAACTTTGTGTCTGTTCTACTTTCCATTCTTCTTTAAACATTTGTTCTTCTGTAAAGGCTCAGTAGGGAACTGTTCCCCACAGACTCAATCAAGTGTTCACTTTCACTGAGCTTTCTAGCAGCAGATTTAATACATTTATTTGGACAAAATTAGGTCTTTGGAACACAGGGAGAGCTCTCAATTTTATCTAATGACAAAACAAAACCCAACCAAAAAGATAAAATAGACTCTCCTATTAACAACCTTACAAATATAACATCTGTCAGATATTTCTTAATAAACTAGTTTTAAAGAATCAAATGTTACAACTCCATAAACAAGAAGGAAACTCCAATATATCCCCTTCATATAAAAGATAAAAATGAAAATGCCCTTACAGTTTTTGTATCTCTGCTCTTTTTATCATTTTTTTTATTTTTAAAGATTTTTTTTTTTTATTTATTTGTCAGAGAGAGAGAGAGGGAGAGAGGGAGCACAGGCAGACAGAGTGGCAGGCAGAGGGAGAAGCAGGCTCCCTGCCGAGCAAGGAGCCCAACGCGGGACTCGATCCCAGGACGGTGGGATCTTGACCTGAGCCGAAGGCAGCTGCCCAACCAACTGAGCCACCCAGGCGTCCCTTTTTATCATTTTTTTAAACTTAGATTAAAGGAAAACAAATGTTCTGGGGGTGCCATGATGGCTCAGTCAGTTAAGCATCTAACTCTTGATCTCAGCTCAGGTCTTGATCTCAGAGTTGTAAACTCAAGCCCTATGTTGGACTCCACACTTGGTGTGGAGCCAACTTTAGAAAACAAAATAAATAAAGACAGAGAGACAGAAAGGAAAAAAGAAAGAAAACAATTGTTCTGTACTAAAATATTTAAAGTAATGAGCTTACTTACATTTTTAATGATAGCATGTATCTAAAAGTCATTCAAAAACCTAACCAAAGAGGTAAAGGATCTGTACTCAAGGAACTACAGAACACTCATGAAAGAAACTGAAGAAGACACAAAAAGATGGAAGACTATTCCATGCTCATGGATCAGAAAAATAAACACTGTTAAAATGTTTATACTGCCTAGAGCAATCTATACTTTCATTGCCATTCCAATCAAAATTCTACCGGCAATTTTCAAAGAGCTACAACAAACAATCCTAAAATTTATATGGAATCAGAAGAGACCCCAAATTGCTTAGGATATGTTGAAAAAGAAAAACAAAACTGGGGGCATCATGTTGCCTGATTTCAAGCTTTACTACAAAGCTGTGATCACCAAGACAGCATGGTACTGGCATAAAAACAGACACATAGACCAGTGGAACAGAGTAGAGTGCCCAGATATGGACCTTCAACTCTATGGTCAAATAATCTTCGACAAAGCAGGAAAAAATGTACAGTGGAAAAAAGACAGTCTCTTCAATAAATGGTGCTGGGAAAATTGGACAGCTATGTGTAGAAGAATGAAATTCAACCATTCTCTTACACCATATACAAAGATAAACTTGAAATAAATAAAAGACCTCAACTGAGGCAAGAATCCATCAGAATCCTAGAGGAGAACATAGGCAGTAACCTCTTTGACATCGGCCACAGCAACTTCTTTCAAGATATATCTCCAAAGGATAAACTTGAAATAAATAAAAGACCTCAACTGAGGCAAGAATCCATCAGAATCCTAGAGGAGAACATAGGCAGTAACCTCTTTGACATCGGCCACAGCAACTTCTTTCAAGATATATCTCCAAAGGCAAAGGAAACAAAAGCTAAAATGAATTTTGGGGACTTCATCAAGATAAAAAGCTTCTGCACAAATGAAGACATACAAATGGCTAAGAGACACATGAAAAAATGTTCATCATCACTAGCCATCAGGGAGATTCAAATCAAAACCACATTGAGATACCACCTTATACCGGTTAGAACCGCCAAAATGAACAAGACAGTAAATAACGTGTGTTAGAGAGGATGTGGAGAAAGGGGAACCCTCTTACACTGTTGGTGGGAATGCAAGTTGGTATAGCCACTTTGGAAAACAGTGTGGAGATTCCTTAAGAAATTAAAGATAGAGCTTCCCTATGACCCTGCAATTGCACTACTGGGTATTTGCCCCAAAGATACAGATGTAATGAAAAAAAGGGCCATCTGTACCCCAATATTCATAGCAGCAATGGCCACAGTCACCAAACAGTGGAAAGAACCAAAATGCCCTTCAACAGACTAATGGATAAGGAAGATGTGGTACATATACACTATGGAGGTTATGCATCCATCAAAAAGGATGAATACCCAGATTTTGTTTCAACATGGATGGGACTGGAAGAGATTATGCTGAGTGAAATAAGTCAAGCAGAGAGAGTCGATTATCATATGGTTTTGCATATTTGTGGAGCATAAGAAATAACACGGAGGACATGGGGAGATGGAGAGGAGAAGGGAGTTGGGAGAAGTTGGAAGGGGAGACGAACCATGAGAGACTGTGGACTCTGAGGAACAAACTGAGGGTTTTGAAGGGGCGGGGGATGGGAGGTTGGGTGAGCCTGGTGGTGGGTATTATGGAGAGCACGCATTCCATGGAACACTGGGTTTGGTACTTAAATAATGACTTCTGGAACACTGAAAGGAATTTTAAAAAATAAATTTAAAAAAAAAAAGGAACAAATGTATATGTTAAGATCCAAATGCAAACTCTGACCCACCAGACTCAGTAGAATTTACTTAAATAATAAACAGGTATTTTATATTCTAAAATACTTTACTTGAGCTAAAAAGATAGCATATTGTATTTTTACCTTAGTGCATTATAGTTTTTCTTATTCATTTTACTGTTTGAAGTCTAAAGAGACTTTTGTCTGGATGTGATGAATAATTCTGCTAGTTTACAGATAGGCTAGTGTCTGTACATGTCCTATAACATTTGTTTATTCATTCATTTAATCAGTTATGTGTGAATTTTGTATGGTACAGTAAATTAGATATTATTTGTCGTCAGTTTTTATTCTATCTCACCCTTCAAGTAAACTGTAGATCATAATTTTGAAGTTTCAAAAAAAATAAGTCATTCAGAATCAAGAAAAGGGGGTATTTCTTATACCAGATAAATATCAAGGTCATATAAAAAAGGTTTTTTTCATAATGTATCAGCACTACTGCTAACCAACCAACAATGGATTAAGTATTACACAGAAATTTTTCAAAGTTTCAATTACTGATACTTGAAGGAGTGTGTGTACACCATACCATATCCAAACACATATATGATTGTATAGGTAATTCCTCGAATTGTAAGAAGAAATATATTGGAATCAGATATAAGAAACATCTGATACTGGATATCAGATATCAAACAAACATATTGGAATCAAATATAAGAAATAAGTAAATATTAGAATCAGATATAAGAAATAAGTACACCACCACAGAATCTTAATTAGCAGACTAGAAAAGATGGTACACTATAGTTTATGTAACTATAAATAGATCTGGTTAGTGTCAATGAAATTTATGGCAACATAGTATTAAAGGGCATTATCAGAGGTTTCAACTGGATCCAACGCTGAGTTAATAAGAATTTTTAAAACTAAACATCATGGGGCGCCTGTGTGGCTCAGTGGATTAAAGCCTCTGCCTTCAGCTCGGGTTGTGATCCCAGGGTCCTGGGATGGAGCGCCACATCTCTCTGCTCAGCGGGGAGCCTGCTTCCCCCTCTCTCTGCCTACTTGTGATCTCTCTCTCTTTCAAATAAATAAATAAAATCTAAAAAAAAAAAAACTAAACTAAACATCATGTTCTTTTCCTTAATATCGTCTCCTGAATATTGAATGCATAATTAATGAAAAAATTCAAAAGCAGTAATGTGCAGTACTAAGAATGAACTCTAGGAAACTATTCATTTTATCAGTCTTGATATAAAATCACTTGGGAGAGGAAAAGGCTAATTCAAAGTTCTGTTTGTACTATCAATGATCTGATCACTAAAAAAATGAGGAGAGGGTGGATAAGGATCAAGGGAAAAAGAGAACATATAATAAATCTCAAAAGTCATTCATCAAAGGATTTGATTCCAACATTATTGCTTTATTAAACTTTATCTTCTCCATACTTCTAAATAGAAAACAAATATGAGATAATATCTGACTAATCTCACTAAAAATGTCATCGAAGAGTTTGGAGCTTGATGTAATTTCACTTATTACTTCTCATTTGGATTCCTTGCTAAAAATTTATTTCAACAGTATGTTATTTTAGCAATATGTTTCACGATCTAATAACTAAAATATGCTAAAATATGCTAATGGTAGATATAATTGTTTAAATCAAAAAAATTAGCAATGAAATTAAAACTACTCCCAGTATTTATAAAGAAAGATAAGTTTTAAGTCAGTTATCATCACACTATGCATATGTCAATGGCACAGTTGTAAGTGATGAGATCTTCAACTGTCCTAGCAAGTTACTTGTATTTGTCATAACTAAAAATTCTCGATAGTAGAGATGGAGCTCAGGTCTGTAATAGTATTCAAAATCTCTGTTCATACTACCCAAATGCAGACAACTGGCATCATATGGGAAATACCATATACTTTTAAGTGTGTTAAATTCATTTCGTTGTACCACACTTTAATTTACACCAACATGTATGATCCCCAACATACAATCTATGTGAATCAAATAAAGCGTAGCAAGTCAGATCAGACATATCTTTTCAAAAGTATATTTAAGTGCTGCAATTAGTTGTAGGATAAGCCTCTGCTTTAAAACAAACCAAAATACATTATTTTCTTGACTTCTAGGGACAACAGATTCTTTTTCTAGAGTTCATGAAAGGCTACTAAAAGATACAAGGACAAGGCCAAGCAGAGGGTAACTTGGGTTCTCCCTTATCATCTATAGCACATTTTGAATAAGATTTTCTGTAGTATAGACAAAAGGCTTCTGTTACTTGGATGAAATTTGAAATTTTCTGTATTATATCTCAACTTGTATCATTGCCTTTGCAAAGAGCTGAGGGAAGACAGGAATGAAGTAAAGACTGGCCAACAAGAACAAGAATTTAACCTAAATACTGGGAATATACAAAAAGTTCAGGAATATACAATGACTCAATTTCCTGAATAAATAGGAGATTTCCTCATCATGTAATCTCACTCTTACTTCTACCATAATCTAAGTTGTCTCATTAGAATATGAGAACAGTTAATACTACATCTACCTACTAAGAGGGCATTGTTCCTACCAATGAGAAGACATTGGTACTCTACATCTATCAAATGCATCTTTAGCAGTACCTGTCAAATTTGGATCAAGTAAAGCCCATTCATGACATGATATCAATACTGGTATCTGTTAATATTTAATATGTATCATCGTGACAAGACCTTGATTAATTTTCCAACATTAAAATAACTTTTCTTTTCAATTTAACACATCTCTTCTCTTCCAAAATAAAATAACTGCATATCTTATTTCTATCATGAGCTACGTAGGAAGGAAGTGCCACTGTACTCTGTGTTCTACTAAATCACAGTATTGTACTCTAAGAACTGTCAACATTGTTTTAATCTTCCCCAGTAAAAAATACTTGAAAATGTTCATACTCTTATAAAACAGTTGGGCATATATTCTAAAATATGCTATTAGTTTGTGGTAAATATGAATCTTAAACCATAAAGTTAAATTTTTCACCTGAAGAATTGCTTTTGAAACTGAAAACTGATACCATATGCCATATGCATTTGATTTCTGTAGCAAATGCTTTGTGGGAATGAAAATTATTTTCACCTTGAATGATTCTGAACTTCATACAGAACAGAATAAGCAAGTTATAAAGAAAACAAACTAAACATCTAACCAACTAAGTTTACTACAGATCACAGAGGCTTCTCAGGATTATAGGCATTATTGCTATATCCTATATAGGATATATATATATTCCAACTTGGGCAATGGTGTTCAGCCCACCTAAACTCACCAGGTGGTCTAACTATGTGGTCTTCTTTTGCTGTCCTATTTTATTGTGATTTTATACACTACAAACAACTGCTGAATTTACTGAGAGGAAAGGTAATCAGTGTATCAAATATTATAGAATCATAGCAAAGAAAAGAAGAGGCTTTCAGCACACATTTAAAATAATCACAGTTATGTCTCAAAGAGAGTTTTAGATAAAATTATTTCAGATGTCAAAAATCATGAAAAGCATATGAAGTAATATATATTTTTTAATTTTCAACTTTAACACTATGTCTTCTCTCAAATATTGTATAGACTGTCAAGATTAAGGAGAAAATTAATTTAAAAAATCAGTAAAATATTAGAAGAAGCAAAGTTACAAATAAAAGTATAATTTAACACCAGTATATAAGAGACTTTTAAAATAATAAGTAATTCTGTTACTTATACTTATAAATGTATACTTATAAATGTTTTGCATTTATAAATGAATAAGTTATATTAACTTTAGTAATAGAAATTTAAATTAATCAACAAATCCAACACTGTAACTTAAAAAGTAAAAATGCACTAGCATATTGAATTTAATAATAAGGTCATTAAGGAATATTCTCTCTCTCCACAGTGTCTAACCTTTGTCCCCGATACACACAAACACACTAATACCCATCAAAAATGACCAGGACTAAATAGATTTAATATTATATTAAAGTCTTGAAAAAAAATATAGTACTTCCATCATTACATTTTCCAATATTTTAGAAAATGATTAGAAGTTACCATAAATTATTTAATGACAAAACTTCATAAAGTTGATGTATACATAAAAACAAAACTTCCAACTAAATCTTTATAAACACAAAATAATACCCTGTGTGTACCAATGCATTAAAAAAATGAAAAAAAAAACCATACATACATACCTGCGTTCATACATACACACATAAATTCATGAAAAAAAGAAAACCTGGCCAATCAAGGACTAGAGGGGAAACAAAATTATTTTTCTCTCAGATGTTTAGGACTCAACGTGTGTTTTCCCATATTTAAGGCAGTGGTGAAAAGTTTAAAGGAAACTCTATGGTACAGAGCAAGGAAGTTTTAATTTGTTGGATTTACTATGGAGTGACCCTCCTGAGCCACTCCAATGAAGGAACACTGAACAATAGTGTATTTATATTGTTTATCTGGGGCTAAATTTCCCAGAAGGAAAAACAAAATGTAGCAATTTCCTGCCTGGACATTACCATGACTATGGAAACCTAATGGTGAAGGAGGAATAACTGATCCACTGTGCAGTACATAGAAATGATTTAATTTTATTTTCACATATGGTATCCCTACTTGGTGTTCACCAGCTCAAATTCAACTTGCATCATCTTCTTCAGAAAATAAACCTCTAGTCTGTTGCTGGCACTTTGTGTGCATGCATTTGTGTGTGTGTGTGTGTGTGTGTGTGTGTGTGTGTGTCTGTGTTGGCGGGGGGGTGGGTAGCGGATAATACCAGTGATCTAGCAACTTACAAAACAAAGCTTCAATTGATATATTCCTGTTTACATACCCACATTCACCGCTTATTTTCAGAGGGATCTTGGGCTGTTACTCCTGATTATCTAATAGGTTTTAAGAGCAAGCTTGTTGGGGTTCTTGTATTGCTAGCTTTATTTCATATTCTCCAGTCATCCCTGTCAGTTACAATGTAAGCTTTGGAATTGCAATATCCAAGATTTTTTTGCTTTTTTTTTCTTCTTCAATGTCTTTCTTCTTTGTGGATTTGATTGTTTTTAAAAATCTCTTCAATGTTATTTCAGTGGTGTTTACAGAGAGAACAGAGCTTAACCTCTTTAGAAAACACCTCTTTGGGGCACCTGGGTGGCTCAGTGGGTTAAGCCTCTGCCTTCAGCTCAGGTCATGATCTCAGGGTCCTGGGATCGAGCCCCACATCGGGCTCTCTGCTTGGCAGGGAGCCTGCTTCCCCCTCTCTCTATGCCTGCTTCTCTGCCTCCTTGTGACCTCTCTCTCTCTGTCAAATAAATTTAAAAAACAAAGAAAGAAAGAAGGAAACCCCTCTTTACATTATGTTTTGTTCTTAATATGGCAATTACATGGAAGTATCTTGAGAATCTGACAGTATTGACCAAATTCAATGTATTCTAAAGCAATTTGAAACTGTTTGTCTATTAGTTAATTAAAAATAAATGAGTATGGGACACCTGAAGTATCTTACTCTTGGTTTTGGCTCAGGTCATGATCTCATAGTTGTGAGATACAGCTCCATGTTGGGCTCTGCTCTGAGCACAGAGTCCACCTGAGTTTCTCTCTCTCTCTCCCCATATCCCGCCCCTCAAATAAGAAATAAATAAATAAATAAATAAATAAATAAATAAATACATACCATTCGTGTAAATAATACTGTTAGTTAAAAATGGAGTGATGTCACTAAGAATGGAAGTGTAGGGAGCAATGGAGTTCCATTCCTCAACTAAAACAATGACTAATCTGGAAAAAAACTGTCTGAATCAACTTTTGTAGAACACTGGGAATCTAATAAGAATCTTAAAACAATCAGGAGAATGCTTAATGAAAAAACAGTCTGCTAGATTTTGGTAAGAGCGCGTTGCAACATTTGCATAACTGCATACCATCCTCCATTATCTAGCTTAGAGATGGCCATAGGGATGGCAGCTCCTTTTCTTTTTGAAGTTTTATGGTTATCTTTGAAAGTCAGAACAAGAAGAGAGACCGTGTTCTCAAATGATTATGAGTATGCATTGGACCCAGTCTTGTCATTCCCTAATGAATCTGCTCAGGGGTTTGCACTTATTTCACTTTCTTTGGAAACTCTCTCAGGGCTGGAGTGATCTCTCTGTGGGATTTGTTGGAAGCACTGAAAGGCATATGATACCTAATTGCCACCTGGTTCAAGGTACACAGACAGGGCAAGCAGCAGACCAGAAAGCATAGGAAAGAAGCAGGGGATACACTAGGAAATAAAGGTTTTAAAGAATTCTTACAGCAGGGATTCCAGAAGGTCAAACACACAGAAAAGATTAAAGAAAACCATTAAGTTTCCTCTGCTGGCTATATTTTAGTCTCTAGGTAAGCTGAGGCAGGATTATAAATGGTCTGGCTAAGCACTGAAGGAGAGCGAAAAATATTTGAAGAAAATAGCTTAAAACTGCCAAATTTGATGAAAGACATAAATCTTTACATACAAGAAGCTCATAGAATTCCAAGTGGTATAAAGTAAAAAATATTCACACCAAGACCTATAATCAAACAATTAAAAGACAATGAAAGAGTTTAAAAGCAGCAAGAAAAAAAATGACTCATTGAGTCCAAAGGATCCTCAATAAGATTAGTGACCAGTTTCTAATCAGAAACCATGGAGGTAAAAAAGCAGTGGAATACCGTATTTAAAGTACTGAGAAAAAAACCTGTCAATAAGAATTCTTTATCCAGCAAAAAAGGAGCTTCAAGAATGAAGCAGAAATAAAGACATTCACAGAAAAGCAAAAGAAGAGGATAGTGTTGGCAGTAAACCTGCCCTATAAGAAGCGCTAAAGGGATCCTTTAAGCAAATCAAAGAACACTAGAGAGTGAACCCAAGCCATATGAAGAAATAAAGCACACCAGGAAAAAAAAATGGTATAAGTCAATGTAAAGAGTCAGTATTAAAGTATATTTGGTTTATAATCACTTTGTTTCCTATATTAATTAAAAAATAAATGAATAAATAATGATTGTAATTGTATGTTAATGGCCATATAATGTATAGAGATGAAATTATGGCAATTACACACAGAAGAGTGGGAGAGATGGAGCTATATAAGAGCAGAGATACTATATACTGTCAAATTTAAGTAGGTACTAATTCAAACTAACTTCTTAGAAGTATAGGTAATTGACTGTACCCCAGGTTAACCATTAAGAAAAAGACTTCAAAAATATACAGAAAAAGAAATGAGAAGACAGTCAAAATGGTGCCCTATTAAAAATTAAACACAAAAGAAGGCAGTAATGGAGGGAAAAAAGAACAATAATTTGATAAGACATACGGGGGGAAAAAAGGAAAATGGTAGAAGTCCTTCCTTATCAGTAATTACTATATATATATATATATATAGAGAGAGAGAGAGAGAGAGAGAGAGAGAGTTGTTAATATATAAATGGTTTAAACCCCCCAATCAAAAGGCAGAGATTTGGCTGAATATAATTCAAAAAGAAAAAAAAAATGTTATCCAACTATACACTCTCTGTAAGATACTTGCTTTAGATCCAAAGACACAAATAAATTAAAAGGGAGAAAAATGTAAAACTAGATCCCATGCAAATTAGTAACCAAAGGAGAGCTTATATAGTTACTCTAATATCAGATGAAATAAACTTTAAAGTCAAAAATTGTACAAGAGTGGCATCTGGGTGGCTCAGCTGGTTAAGGGTCTGCTTAGGCTCAGGTCATGATCTCAGGGTCCTGCAATCAAGCCCCATGTAAGGCTTCCTGCTGATCAGGGAGTTTGCTTCTCTCTTTGCCTCTTCTCCCCTCATTCTCCCTTGCTCCTCTCACTGTCAAATAAATGAATAAAATCTTAACAACAACAAAAAAAAAGATACTTAACCCACTGAGTCACCCAGGAACCCCTCCCTTTTTTGCCTTCCTTATATATATCTACACAGAAAAAGAAATTATCTTTTAAAAATAAAATCAGTTTATGCCATTCCTCTACTAAAAAAATTCTAATTACTCCACATTTAATATAGAATCAAACCCATTTTCCTATAAAAATACACAAGGACTTTTATTACATGGTCCTATCAAATTCTTAAATAAACATAAGCAGGAAAGAAGACACATGATACAGGATATATTGTGGTTATAGTAGAAATGGAAGTAAGGGATGATAGTGAAAGCATAGTAAATACTTAAAATAGTAAATCTTCCATAGAAGATGCCAGAATATTTAACCTCATTAAATAAACAATAAGTAATAATATTATATTATTTAAGAATACAAAGGGATTTACTAAGAGAAACAAAAATATTTGAAAGTTTCAGCAAAAGACTACTTTTTATTATAATTTATTTAATAAGTGCAAGGAGATTAATAATATTTAATTTTCAAGTGGTAAGTAATTCCTTGGGTATGAAAAGTATATCACAATATAAGTCAGATTACCTCCCACTTCATTTTGCAATACTGGCTTTCACTCATTTTCACAAACTGGTAAAGAAAATAAAATCTTAATTTTATTTATAAGAGGATGATAAATTAAAAATGTATGATTAGTAACAATAACAACAACACACCAGCATTTAAAAGAATAATGCAGAGACAAATTAGAACTTATTCCACAAATGAAAAGATGATTCAATCATTAAAATATCTATCAACAAAATTCCTTTTATTGAAATATTTAAGAATTAACTTTATGAAGAATCATTAGAAAGAATTTGATGTAGCAGCCATACTTAAGCAATCTTTAAGCATGATTGAGTAGAAAGTTTTCAAACCCAGTTAGTATTGAAGAAGAAACCAAAGTTGAAGTGTACTTTTCTTTTATATTAGTCACCATATAGTACATCATTAATTTTTGATGTAGTAGTAGTAGTGTTCCAAGACTCATTTCGAAGTGTATTTAAAAAAAAAAAAAGATTTTATTATTTATTTGAAGAGAGTGAGAGAGAGAAAGAGACAGCACGAAAAGGGGGGGTAGCCAGAGGGAGAAGCAGGTTCCCCGCTGAGCAGGTAACCTAATGCAGGACTTGATCCTGGGACTCCAGGATCATGACCTGATCAGAAAGCAGACACTTAACTGACTGAGCCACCGGACACCCTATCAAAATGTTTACAATACACTTTTAATATTTTAATATACAATTTTAACATATAATTATTAAGGGCAGTTTCATTAAAATCAGGAAGCAGGCAGTAGTGTCACTATTTCTTCTGACACTCAACAGTGATGTGGAGTTTCTAACTAAATACAATGAGAGAAGGCAATGAAATTAAATTACAATATCCAGGACAAAAGAAGAGGACAACATCTTTTTCTTTTTCTTTCTTTTTTTTTTTTTTTGAGAAAAGATGAGATTATATCTTTAGAAACCTAAAAGACTCAACTCAAGATATTAGAATAATTAGAATCCAACACGAAATAATTTTCTTTTTGATATCATTAACCAAAGAGATGGAAGTTGCAAAATATAATCAGCAAAATTATAAATGTCACAGAATTAAAAACAAAACAAAACTCTGTGGGAGTTGGCAAAACAGGACTAAAAAAAAGAGAAATGGGTCATCTTCTATTATATGAAGACCTAATATTATTAAAATAACAGTTCTTACCAAATTAATATATGAATTAAATTGAAATTAGTGCTTTAGTGCTTTTGTATTCTTGGAAGTGGGTGATAGGATTTTGACAAATTGATTTCTCTAATTATGAGTCTCAGTCATAGGACTCCATTTCCTTAGATGCGGATCAGTTAAAAAATGAGCTTATGAACCATTACTGGTCAATTAGACATGAGTAAAAGCCTGTTTGGGCAAGACTTCTGAGGAAATATCCATCATTCCTAAGACATGGGGGAGAAGAGCCTCAGGCCCATCTTCCTAAGGAAGTTGCAATGTCCAGAAATGAAATCTGGAATTAGAATGGGTATTACCATCTTGAAAACCTTCTGAGGATGAAGTTAACAAACAGGATGAGGACACAAAAAAGACACGGAAACTACATCTGATGAAAAAATAATAAATTTCCTTAGAGTAGGAGGATGGGGTAACTGGGTGATGGGCATTAAGGCAGGGCACTTGATGGAATGAGCACTGAGTAGTATATGCAACTGATGAATCACTAAGTTCTACCCTCAGAACTAATGCTACACTATATATGAATTATCTTGACTTTAAATAAAATGCTGAAAAAAAGAATAGATTTCCTTGTCATTTAAGCCAGTTTGGGTCAAGATTATTTGCAACTGACACCATCTCAAAAGATGTAATTAAATTGCAGATTTGAAAAGCAGTATGAGTAAACTAAACTGAATCTAAAATGTGCTAAGAAGCTATCATCAAGACGCTCTGTACTAGATAAAATAGATTGTTACAGAGGTCAAAAATGCTGAGATATAAACTTTTTGGAAGTAGCTACCAATAACACAGTATAATTGAGGTCAATTGATATTTGCACAGCATAAAAGCATATTTTTGTTTAAGCTTAATATTAAAAAAAATTTATTTTTTTTAATATTATACATTTCCTATTACATAAAGTCACTCATGTGCACATTTGTGTGCCATGAGATACCAAAAGCCTATGGAAAAAGTTTGCTAGACTAAAATAGAGAAAATAAGTAGAGTATTTCTAAATTGGGCTGGTTCTTCCTTCTTATCGCTTGCTTAAAAAAAAAAAAAAACAAACCCTGAGAATGCTTTAATGGGATATGTCTTAGGGATGGGTAAGGTGATGAACTGGCATAGGATTTACAGTGTAAATCTGGGAATGCGTGAGTATGTGGAAATCATATACACCTTTATAAAAGTTCGTACATCGGATCTGAACTAAGAATTTGCATAGTCCGTCCTCAATGTGTTCATCACTATAGCATGGAAAGATATTTTCTGCAGAAACCATGAGTTAAGGTAATTTTTGTTTTCACAAGATTAACATAAAATCACTGGGATGCTGTATCTGCCATGGGATGGTGAAAGGATATTCCTTAAAGCAGTTATAGAAATCACTTGGTAGAAAAATTTTATTTCCAAGACAATTAAGACATTGTTGCCATTAATCACTTACACTGATGAATCTTTGTGAACGCCTAGCTCTGTTTCAGTGGAAATGCATCTTAGTAGTAAATTCTCTACCTGAGGATGATAGATTCTAGAGAATTATTTGTTTATTCTATTTTTAAATGAAAATTGATTAGCTACGCTTGGGAAATGATACTATATATTTAGCTAAAATTAATTGGACTTATAATAAAAATGTCCCTCTAAGCTTAAACAGCATTATGTATTGTTAAGTATTCAAAGATATTAAGAATAAAAGGCACATACAAAATGAAAGTAAGGTGTATGAATAGCAAAATAACAGTGATCAAAGAACTGGAAGGGGGCTTCTGTATCATCTTTTATCTGTTTTTTATAACAAATGATAAACAATCATTTAAAATTTTAATTCCAAAGAAATATCATACCTTGAAATGTCACAATGAACATTTTATATCCGTATATTTGCCAAGTTTTACACTGACTTGGAAGTTTTACTGCTTTGTTTGTAAAACAACTGGAATAAAATTAAATTTCAACTATGAGCTTAATTTCATTGTCTTTACTGAAGTATGGATTCTCATGACTATATTTAATTAGGTTCAGTATGTTAAGTGAGTATTAAAAGAATAACTTTAAAACAAACTAAAAATGTGGAACTCTCAAGCAGAAGCTAATGTAACCTGGGGACAGGAAAACCTACAGCATAAATGCAGAAAATCCTTTCATTGTTCTGCTCCAGTGAAGCCTAAAATGCCGAGAAACAAGACCTGAGTTATCTAAATGTAAAGTTCCATTGATATTCTGAAATGCTATAGTTTGTTAATTAAATCATAATTTTAAGAAGTATGCTAATAAAATTTGGTAAAACTCTTATTAGTATTCCACTCTACTGATGCCCATAGAATTAATAGCAGTCTATGCTGGAAAAGGTTTTAAATTAATGAACACTTCTTTGTAGAATTTTCATTATTAAGCTAGTTTGGGTAGGTTATCTCCCTTCAAGGTCCTGTGAAATGCAGAGTGTTTGGCTTGGGGGTCAAATGCCCTATTCAGTCACAAAAGTCCCCGATTCTGTAAGCTTTAACAAGTTAAACATTTGGTATCTCATACACCTATCCATGCACCCATTTTGCAGTGCCCTCAGAATTATAAAGTTTCTAGTGAACTCGAAGACGGTGTTAACATGAAGAATAAACTATTATTATTTCATTTTTTAAAGATTTATTTATTTATTTGAGAGAGAGAATGAGTGAGAGGCAAAGGCAGAGGGAGAAGCCAACTCCTTGCTGAGAAAAGAGCCCAGTGTGGGGCTTGATCTCAGGACCCCTCGATCATGACCTGAGGTGAAGGCAGATGCTTAACTGACTGAGCCACTCAGGCACCACATTAACTATTATTTTAAATGAAACTTTAAACAGATATTTTATTTACTTCAGATTATGAAGAATAAAACATCAAAGTCAAATACAATATTTAGGGTAGTTACCCTAAATACTAGCTATTATTTGTACTCTGGGGCATCTTACAAAGAAAACCTGTAGTAAAACAGCCCTTGTCATTTCACTAATTCAATCTCTTTAACTGTTGCTTTGGTGCTACCAAACACTACCCATCAGGTCACACTACTTTACTACTTTAACTAGTGAGGCTTGGAAGTGCCAGTGCTGGTTAAATTATTTCAAAAAGTCAAACCAAACAATATGGTCATTTTTACTTTATCTGTATCTGAGCAACATCTAGCAGTAAGCAGTAAAAGCAATTGTGACACATGAAAGAGATTCAGTGAGTGAAGTGAACTAAAAAAACACACGTGCAACGGGGTGTTTTCAGATCATGTCAGGGTAATCTACCCAAGAAGTGATGCAACTTAATAAGAAAATCACTACAAATAAGTTGTTGATCTTACTAAGGCTTGACATCATCACAATTCTAGCCCCCTCATTAAGAAGAAAAAAAAAAAAAAGCTTCAAAGTCCTTGCCTTAATATGAAAAAGGTCACTAGCAGCATTCTTCTAACAATAACATTTTTAGCTGAAATTACGTCTTATCTGTCAGCCTTGAACTAAGCACTCTACATGTATTGCCTCATTTAATGCTATAGCAGTTTTCTGAACTTGTCCTGTTACCATCCTCATTTTACATATGAAGAAAATGAGATTGAGAGAAATTAAATAATTGCTCAAGGTCATGCAGCTATAAGAATACAGAATAGAAATGTAAAATCGAAATGGAATGTCATTAAAAAATAATATGTCAAAAATATGATGCTATTAAATTTCAATAAAGCCTAAAGAGATCTATTACATCAAATCAAGCCTTGCAACTTTAAATAGTAACCAGGAAACACTGAGAAACCTTTCACATTGGAAGGAAATTAATAACATTAGAGTTCGCCTGTTTAAAGAGCAGTTATTAAGAAAATAGAAGAGTCATCATATACACCTTTTGTCAAGGTAGGATCTTCCTGAAATCATATGGTTCCTTTATCTTCTGCCCCCATATAAAATCTATACCCAGTACACAATCATATACCAACCTAGATCTTTAATCGCATCCTCCATCTGAGATAATAAAACTGATCCTACTAGCTGAGTTAGTAATGTTTCAACCTGGAAAGAAAAAGACTTAAATATAAAGATGAAAAACGATATCAAGTCCATAATGCAGATATTTCCATGTAAGAATAATATATGTGTATTTATGCACAGTGTGGCAAAATTAAAACAAGTCTGGAGTATTAGGGCATCTGAGAGATTAGACTTGTGATTCTTACTTGAAGCATGCAAATGACTTTATATTCTTATTTGATGTTGGAAGAGGTAATACAATGTGTCTAATTTTGTAAATAGTATTAGAATACTTAGAATTTAATGTCCTAAGTTTAATTTATCCAATTTAAAAGACTTGCCTAGATGTTTAGGTAAAATTTCCATGTAAGGACCTGTTTGGCATTTGAAGTACTTAAAAAGAATACTGAAATCATTAAATGTGTAATGCAACTTTAGGTGTTAGAGGTAATTTAACTATTCAAGGTTATGAATAAGACTACTTAATAACTCAGTTCAATTTTAATCAAACATTAATCAAGGATCTAGAAAAAGTGATTTTTCTACAGTTTATGTAGAGATTACTCAGTTTATAAACAATATTAAAACTAACGCTCAGGCAAACCCTAAAAAAAAAAAAAAAGCAAAACACAAAGAGTAAAGCAGTATAGCTTCAAGCCATAGATAAGTAAAATAAAACTCTATAAATATTCAAATAAACAAAAATAAGAAGGGAAAGGAGGGATAAGGAAACACAAGCAAAGAGTACAAATAGAGAAAGTAGTGAAATTATAGATTACAATCCAAATATATCAATAATTAAATTATCAATGTCATAAGTACTCTCCCATCCAAGTACTAACCAGATCGGACCCTGCTTAGCTTCCGAGATCAGATGAGATTGGGCGCATTCAGGGTGGTATGGCCGTAGACAATGGCATAAGTACTCTAATTGTAAGGCAAAGATTATAGAAATAGATACAGAACCCAATTATAGGCTATTTAGAGGAAACTCAAATATAAAGAAACAGGATAAAAATAAATAATGGGGAAAAATATATAGCATGCAAACAGTAAGAATAAGAAGTCTGGAGTGCCTACACAAACCACATATTAAATGTAAGACATAAATATGCTAAAAGTGAAATGATAGAAAAAGATACTCTGCTAACAATACTAAAATAAATGCTATAGTTGCTATATTAATAGTAGGCATTGTAGATTTCAGAACCAAAGTAATTAAATTTGTTAAAAGGGAACATTTCATAATGATAAATTGTGTCATCAAAAGAACATAAAATCCTAATTTTCCCCCTAACAACAGAACTCAAAACACATGAAACAAAAAGTGATAGAATCATAAGAAGAATAACAAAAATTCACTATTATAGATAGAAATTTCAATAACTATTATAAGTAGAATATAAGCAAAGATATCCAAATGGATCTAAATAACGTATAGAGAACACAACACCAACAGCAAAATACATATTATTTTCAAGTGTCAGAGAACATTTGCAAAGGTAGTCCATATTTGGAGGTGCTAAAAAAGTCTTGAACATTTATACAGATTCAAGTCATAAAAAGTCTGTTTTCTCACCAAAATGGAATTAAGTTAGAAGTAAGTAATAGTATGCTATCTAGAAGATCTCCAGATATTTAGAAACTAAATAACACACTACTAAATAATGCTGCATCAAAGAAATAAATTGCAAGGAAAATTGTAAAGTATTTCAACTGAATGAAAGTGAAAACACAGCATAGCAAAGTATGTTAGTTGCATAAAAAATAGCACTTACAGAAAATTTTATAAACTCAAATGCTCATATTAGAAAAAAACACAGAACTCAAATCAAGAATCTTAGCTTTCACCTTAAGAAGCTTGAAAAAAAAAAGAGAAAGAGAGAAAACTTATGTCCAAAGTAAGCAAAAGAAATGAAATGAGATTAAAGGAGAAATCAAGGAGAAAAAACACACAACAGAAAAACAAAGAGGAAAAATCAATAAACCAAAATCTGGTTCTTTGACAAGATTAATAAAATTGATAATTATCTTATCCACACTGGGAAAAAAAGAAAGAAACAATTACTAATGTCAAGAATAACAGAGCTGACATCAGTATAGGCTGCAATGCCACAGGTATTGTAAGGACTCTAAGGAAAGATGTGAACATGTTTTGCCAAAACATTCAACAACTTAGATAAAATGGACAAACTCCTTGAAAAGCACAAACTACCAAAGATAACCTAAGAAAAAATAGATAACATGAATATCTCTATTCGTATACACGTGTGTGTGTGTGTGTGTGTGTGTGTGTATAGTTACATTCTCACAAATGAAACTCAAGACCCATTTAGATTTACTGGTGAATTCAATGAAACTTTTAAAGAAGAAATAACACCAATTTTATAAAGACTTTTGCAGAAAACTGAAAGAGAGGTAAATATTTCCCAACTCGTTCTTTGAGGACATCATAACACTGATACCAAACCCAGATGATGGCATTATAAGAAAACAATAGTGCAAAGCTATAGCCCAATGTATAACAGGATATAACAAATAAAATCCAACAATATAAGAAAATAATAATATGATGACCAAGAAGTATTTACATCAAGAATGTAGGTTTGGTTTAACATTAAAAAAATCAATTGACATAATACATCAGTTTCAGAAAAAGTATCTAATACTCAAACATCCATTCTCAATAAAACTCTCAGCAAACCAGGAAGAGAAAGGAATGCCTTCAATGCACGTAAATGATGTCTGCCATAAACCTACAACTTACATTACATTACACTTAATGGTGAGAGATGAACTTTTGCCCCTGTGATTGGGAACTACACTTCACTCATCATTTCTGTTCACCATCATACTGGAGGTGTTAGCTAGTACAAAAAGACAAATAAAAGAAAGAAGAACCCACACAGGAAAGAATGAAAGCTGTCTTAATTTGCATATGACTTGATCATACAGGCAGAAGTTCAATGAAACCTACAAAGAAGTCAGTAAAACTGTTTACCAAGGTTACAGGATACAATTAATTAGTAAAATTAATTTTATGTCTACATACCAAAAGGAAACAACTGAAACTGATATTTTAAAAGTATCATTTGCTATATCATAGGGTAGTTGTAATATTTAACTTTTTGAGTAACCTACATACTGTTTTTCCAGAGTGGCTATACCAGTTTCCATTCTTACCAGTAGTACAAGAGGATTGCCCCCCTCACATCCTCGCCAACACCTGTTGGTTCTTGTGTTGTTCATTTTAGCCATTCTGATAGCTGTGAGGTGAGGTGCCATTATAGTTTTCATTTGTATTTCTCTGATTATCAGTGATGTTGAGCATCTTTCCATGTGTCTGTCAGCCATTTGTATATCTTCTTTAAAAAAATGTCTATTCATGTCTTCTGCCCATTTTTTTTATTAGGATTATTCATTTTGGGGCACTGAGTTATATAATTTCTCACATATTTATGTATATTATATTTTGAGTACTAATCCTTTATTATATACATCATTTGCAATTATCTTCTTCCATTCCATAGCCTTTTAGTTTTATTGATTGTTTTCTTCACTATGCAGAAGCAATTGCACAGCTAGGTATTTATCCAAAGAACACAAAAACACTAATTCAAAGGGATACATGCACCCAATGTCTATAGCAGCATTATCTACAATAGCCAAATTATGGAAACAGCCCAAATGTACATCAATTGATGAATGGATAAAGAAAATGCAGTATACACACACAATGGAATACTATTCAGGCATAAAAAGAATGAGGTCTTGCCATTTGCAATGACATGGATGGAGCTACAGAATATTATACTAAGTGAAATAAGTTAGTCAGAGAAAGAAAAATACCATATGATTTCACTCATATGTGAAATTTAAGACACAAAACAAATGAGCAAAGGGAAAAAAGAGAGGGAGGCAAACCAAGAAACAGACTCTTAACTATAGAGAACAAACGGATCGTTACAAGAAGGGAGATGGAGATGGGTGGAGGGATGAGTTAAATAGGTGAAGGGGATTAAAGAGTATGCCTGTTTTTTTTGTTGTTGTTGTTTTAAGATTTTATCTATTTATTTGGAGGAGTGGAGGAGCGGAGGGAGAAGGACAAGCAGACACCCTGCTGAGTGTGGAGTCTGACATGGGGTTTGATTCCATGACCCTGAGATCATGACCTGAGCTAAAACCAAGAGTTGGATGCTTAACCAAATGAGCCACCCAGGAGCCCCTCCCCCCCTTTTTATAAGATTTATTTATTTGTTTGAGAGAGAGAGAACACATGCAAACACATGCCGGGGGAGAAGCAGAGAGCGAGAATCTTCAAGCAGACTCCCCGCTGAGTATGGAGCTCCACATGGAACTCAGTCTGATGACCCAAGAGATCATGACCTGAGCTAAAACCAAGAGTCAGACACTTAACCGACTGTATTAGGTGCTCCAAGGAGTACAGTTGTAATGAGCATCACATGATGTATAAAGTGCTATATCACTATATTATATGCCTGAAACTAATATTATACTGGAAGTTAACTAACTGGAATTTAAATAAAAACTTTAAAAAATGAAAACATAGGCATGCATATAAAAAATAGTATCATTTGCATAGCATCAAAAATGTGGAATCCATGGGAGCAAATGTGAAAAAAGATGTATGAAACCCACACATTGACAAACAAAAAACATTATTGAGAGAAATTTAAAAAGGCCTAATTAAAGAGCGAGATACACCTTTGTCATAGGTCAGAAGACTCAATATTGATATACAGTCTCAATTTCTTCCTTATTGATTTCTTGACTCAAATTCCACAGCAGATGTATTTTTTGTAGAAACTGGAAAACTGGAACCAAAATTGATACAAAAATCCAAAAGACCTAGAATAGCTGAAGAAAAGCCAAGAATAATTTAAATTTTTTAAAAACAAACACAATTTTATGGTTGCATACAGATAGACAAATAGATCAACAAACTTACAAACAAATGAACTGATTCTTGAAAAAGTTTAAAAATGAATCAGAGAATAATTTTTTTCAAAAAAAGGTACTAGAACTGGATTTCCATAGTCAAAAGGAAAAAAAAGGAATTTTAATTCATACTTCATACCAAATACAAAAATTAGTTAAAAATGGATTTCATATGTAAATATAGAATTAAAACTCTAAAACTTCTAGAAGAAAACATGGTAGATATATATTAGGTATGTTTACTTCAACTAGGCAAAATTTCTTAGGTATGACACCAAAACATAATCCATAAAAGAACAAATTTTTTAAATTAGACTTCATCAAAATTAAAAACTTCTGTTCTTCAAAAGACACTAAAAATATGAAAGGCAAATGAAGGCAATGATAAAATATTTGTAAGGGACATATTTAATAAAGTATTAGAATATATAAGGACTCATAAGAATATATAAAAACTCAGAAATAAGAAACCAAACCAAATGGGGGAGGGGAGGAATAAACAAAAGATGTGGACAGACACTTCATGAAAGAAGATAAACAGAAGAGAAATGCCAACATAGAAAATAGCCTCAATATCAGTAGACATGAGAGAAATGCAAATTAAAACCAGAAGGAAGTACCACCATACATCTACTAGGATGCTTAAAAGTAAAAACACTGACTATTGGAAATATTGGTTAAGTTATTAAGGAACCGAATCTCACACACACTGCTGGAAGAAATCTAAAATTGTATAAATGTTTTGAAAAAGAGTCTGGCAATTTCCTTAAAGTTAAACCATATACCTACCTATCCATTCTATCCATTCCACTCTAAGGTAGTTACCCAAAGGAACTGTTAATATCCTAAACTGGTAAAAACCCAAGTGTCCATCAATCAGTAAATGGAAAAACAAATTTCAGTATATCCGTACAATGAAATACTATTTAACAATAGAAAGGAATAAACTGTGCATATATGCATCAACACAGATGCATTTTGAAATAAGTATGCTGAATGAAAGGAGCCACACACACACACAAATACAGAGCATATAATTTCATTTACTTAAAATTCTAGAGAAAGCAAATTAAACCATGGTAACAGAAAGTATACTGTGGTTACCTAGGTTGGGTATGTAGGGAGAGCGTGGAACAAGAGGGAGGGATTACAAAATAGGGTAAGGAAGGTTTTTAGGGTGATAGATATATTCATTATCTTGAATGTGGTAATGGTTTCAATGAGTTTATACCATGTTAAAGCTCAGCAAATTGTACATTTAAATATGTAAGGTCTATTTTTTTTTTTTTTTATATTGCAGTAAAAGGAGAATCAATACACAGATAAGATTACCTACTATGGAAAAAGGAATCTGATCCAATTTTCTTCTAATTTATTTATTTAAAAAAAAATAAGAGTGAAACCAGAATTTGAATGTAGAGTTCATAGGAAATAATTTAAATTGGATAAGCAATAAATAAATATTATCAAATATTTTTATTTAATACAGGGAAAATACATGTATTTTCCCTAATTTATTTTCCCTTTATAAAAGCCATTTTAACATCATCAATATTAATTCATTTTCTGTAAATACATGTTGCATCCATTTTCCATGTTATCTTTTCTTTCAACTTTATAATTTCATTTTTTAAAATTTTATTATACTATTCACAAAGGAGAAATAAACCTTTTAATACCTACAAAAATACAGAAAAAATGAAATAATAGAGCATAATTTGAAATAAAGAAAGTCTTTTACATCTACACAAACATCCCACCATTTTAAAAGAAAAATTTAAATAATTAAAAAACTCAGAAGTAGACCTCTTAGAGATTTATTTTTACACAGCATGAAATAAGAATCCAAAATCTTTTTCTACAATTCTAATTGTCACTTAATGAATTCGCATACATGCTTGGCTCTATTTCCATACTTTCCATTCTGTACTACTAGATTTATTTATATCTGCAACTATATCAAATGTTTTATTAATATGTTTATATAAAATTTCATAGTAATTAAATTAGTTCCCAGTCATTGTTCTTTTTTCAAAAGAATCACTTGTCAATTTACTCACCCAGATAAATACTGTATAATTTTCAAGATTGAAAAAAGCACTACTTTGAATTTTTATTAACTTTAATTAATTAATTAAAAAGGATTGACATATTTAACATGTTTTGTTTTCATAATCTGGAGCATCAGTTATTGGTGTTGTCTCTCATGCATTCAATAAAGTAAAGCCAGTTTCTTCATGTTGTTGTCATGTCACATATGACTATAACTAGTATTATTAAATGTGCTTTCATATCATATTTAATAAAATTGGAGAAAAATTTTGGAAATTGACCAAAATTAAACCTACCACCAAGATCAACAAAAAAAGGATAAGTTATCTTTAGAGAACAGTTATATGCTTCCTATAATATATATATTATAAATTTTATATATATAAACTAATATTTATTTATATATAAGTAAAATATATAATTTATATATAAACAAAAATTAGTTTATATATATATAATTAATGCTATTACTAGAGTTATCTGTACTGAATTCTCCATACAAATTACTTTGTAAATGAAATTTCTTTTATGTAACCATACATATACTGGCATGTTTATAAAGAAAACCAAAATTAGTCTCTCTACTGTTACACTTTATAAATCTTTGTATTTCCTAAGGTCCCTGCAATAGTAATATGATCTAAAAAAAAAAAAAACAGAAATTTTTGCGATTTTTTTTTTCAAAATATGTAGCCTTCTGCCATGTAGACTGAGAAGGTTAGCACAATCTTCTCTCTGTAAACTGCCTCCTAAGAAAGTAAATGAACTACTAACTACACCTCTAATAGTTGCAAAACCAAATGGTAACTGAAAGGCCCCATTGCAGTAAATATCCTCTAAACACAGAAAAATAATTGTTGAGTGACTGATCAGGTATGTTATAAGAAATTACTTCACTTCCTGAATGCTAAGTTACAAAGATTGATCTTGTTTTTCCTTACTTTCCCTAGTGACTCCTATAATGTGGTTTCATCTCTAACAGAAAGGAGGCTGACTTTTTCCCATCTAACCTACAATATCTTTTGCTATTGTGTACAGTGTCATTTTGCTGTCATTCAATACACAGAAGCAGATGTCTCTTTGCTCCCATATCCCACTTTCCATTGTCCCTGCTGCAAATCTTTCAGTGATTCTTTTCATGGGCTGAAGACAATTTCATTCTATCGGCCTTTCTTTTTCATGAGCATTCAGGGAATACAATGAGACAGGGCATGGTGCAAGGAGACAGAAAGTAAGGCACTGTATTCTGAGATGTGAAGTCAACAATAAGTTGAGTAAGAGACAGGTAGAGCTTAGGAAAACATTTAGTCTAGTCCTTCCAAGAAAAGTAGATTGACAGTTGATACATATTTAGGAAAACTTTCTTATCGAATAAAAAGAAAAGCAAAAATTGTGAACAGAATCACTAGAGTTGGCACCATTTTCCATCGAATTCTATTTCTCCACAGCAATAGGTCCTTAAGTGATCGGATATTTATCTAGCTAATGTAGCTTCTCTTTCAGCTACAGGTGGGGATTTAATAAAGCTCTAAACAATGGTATGTGGATGGAGATGATACTTGTAACTTGAGTAACCTGCTTAAAAGAAAATGACCTGGGACGCCTGGGTGGCTCAGTCAGTACATCAGACTCTTAATTTCAGCTCAGGTCATGATCTCACCATAGCGAGATCTCTGTGCTCAGCATGGCATCTGCTTGGATTCTCTCTTTCCCCCTCCCTTTGCCCCTCCCCCAATCAATGACTGATCTTACTCTCTCTCCCTCAAATAAATAAATAAAAGGAAGAGAAAGAAGGGAAAAGGGAAGGGAAGGGAAAAGGAAGGAAGGAAGGAGAAGGAAGGAACAGAGAGAGAAAGAGAAGAAAGAAAGAAACAAAGAAAGAAAGAAAGAAAGAAAGAAAGAAAGAAAGAAAGAAAGAAAGAAGGAGAAAAGAAAAGAAAGAAACTAACTCACCTAAATTTCCCTTCCTCACTTACCCTTTCTCTCAGACTGAGACATGGTGTGGTAGAAGTCTAGTTCTGACATGACAGATAAGGAAAACATTCTTTGAGATGAACAGATGGAAGGAACCTGGATTCCTGAATGTCTTATCAAGTTGAGTCCCCATCAGTCTAACTTCCAGACTGTTTTGGAAGAACTAAATTTCGATCTTATTTAAGCAACTCTATTTGGGATATTTGTTTTATCAACATAGGTTTAATGAAACAGGGGCTTACATATAAACCTGACACCAACCTTAAAATGGAAAAAATATTGTGTTAACATTCAAATCAACTGTGAGGATACAGTTAAGGGTGACCGAACAGAAAACCAAATGGGAAGTATGAAAAAAAAAAAAATTGGCAATCCTATATATATGAGAAAATAATAATTTTTAAAAGATTTAACACCAAAAACTAAAGAAAAAATCCAAATAATTTGTACATGCTATCAGAAAAATAAAAAATAAAAAACTGAACTGTAAGACACAGAAAATAAAATATGAAATGCAAAGTTCCAGACTGGTACATAAAGTGAGATGCAAGGAGAGCTGACTAAAATAAGTTGGGATCACAAAGAAACTAAAATTTTAAATTGGGTTTTGATCTGCCTATTGGAAATTTTAAAGAATTAGAATCTCATCACAGAAAACACAATCAGTTATGCAGAGTAAAATGGATAAAGACATTAAAATGGTGGAACAAAATAAGCATTTTCAAATTAGAAGTCAACAAAACATGATGATAAATCTTTTTTGAGTGTATGTTTAAAGAATAAATTTCTAAAGGGGTCAAAAAAAAAGAGAAAACAGGTGGCCTATTTACAAAGGAATGAAAATTAGACCTTAAGCATCTCATACTACATCCAAATGAAAAAAAAAAGTCAAATCATGCTTAACAGGGGCAGGGACAGAAAAGAGTATGAAGAAAGTTTTAAAAATACATACTCAATGAAGCTATTGTTATGCCCCAATAATGGGTTGGTGATTAAAGGGGCGAGACTGATACAAAGCAAAGGTCAAGCAAAGCTTTATTTCGAGCCCATCAAGAATCAGACCAACCGTCAAACACTAAACACATCTGTCCAGCCGCCCCTTACAGAGAGGACAACCCCTCCCTGCTTTCCAGACTAACTTTTATAAAGCAAAGGTCATGTAGTTGGGCCTGGCTACACACAGGTGGCTAATTGAATTACAATTCACCCCACAGTAGCCATGGAAACTAGCCCATCAGCTTGGTAGCTAGGAGACAGTATGCATCCCCACTGAACGGATGTCTCCACCTGGCCTGTCCCACCCTTGTATTTGAGCTTTGTTACCTGAGGCTGGTTTGCCAAACTTGTTATTAAGTAAGTCCCCTGGGGGAAGGGGAGCAGGGACAGTTTAAGGGTTAAACAACAAAGTTATTGTTTAACCTCAATGGAAGCCTCTGGCTAAAATATAAAAATATAAAATAGGTCCTTACAGCTATCATTTTTCTGTGAAGGCACTGGAATTAAACTGATACGTAAAGGCTCAGAAAACATGCTATGCACCGACTCTATGAAAATTGCTTACCGACATACTCCTGCCAATCTTGAAATGAATCAAATAATAGATTTTAAAAGACTGGAGTAATCTTCTATACCATATAAGTGTTTTTTAGCTAGGGTAAAAAAGAAAAAGAATTAAAAGTAGTGAGATGAAGATGTGTACTTTTAGAACAAAACATTAGTGACAATAAGATAGGAGAAACCAATACAGCTTGAGAAAATGTCTGAACTCCAAAGTCCTAAAGGAGGCAGAAGGCTCAAACTGAATACAGGGGACATCCAAAGACATGTTGCTAACCATGCCATTCCCTCACAAAAGAAATCTAGAAATCTGTAATAACGGCTCAGGCTTACAGAAGGAACCACATGTGTCTGCTACGTTGAACACGTTTTGTGTATGTGGATTGCACCTGGGTGCACACTGTTTCCAGAGTGCTCTACATAGACTTAGGGAGTACTTAGGTAGCCCACCCGCCTTGCCATAGATAAGTGATGAATAACAACTTAAAATCTTGCAAAATGTATTGTTTTCTGTATTTTTGCAAGAATTGACAAGACCTGACAAACCAAAGAGGGTACTGTCAGCTCTTACGCTAAAATACAAAGTATATCTAAACAGACACTGTGACTCTTTTTTTTTAATGCAATAGATAAAAAAGATTTTTTTAAAAAGAACTAAAACAATTTTTTAAATGTCCCTAATAATCTATCATTAACAAGTTTTATAAAATGAAAGTTCAGGGATAATTAGGTTTCCAGTTCTGCATAAAGGACAGCCAAAAGTTACTGACTTATTCTTGGATATAATGTAATTAAAGTCCCCTACTAGGCAAAGAATGTTACATTGATCTGAAAGTCTTACACCTTCTGTTATTATATTTAAAAATCTAGACTACCCCCTTCCTAAAGCACTCTTTCCCCTGGTATTCTGCTATACCACACCCTCTTGGCTTTCGTTTCTTCTTTACCAGCCCTTTCCTATGTTCTTGACCAACGGCTTGTAACTGTGTAAACCTGGCCTGGCTGTGTTAAAAAAAAAATTCATTTTAAAAAACGAACAGCCCTGTTTATGTACTAACATGTTGTCTATGGCTGCATTCACATTGCAATGGTAGAACTGAGTAGTTACAACAGAGACCATATGGCCTACAAAACTTTAAAACATTTACTGTCTAGCTCTATGCAGAAAAATGTACCAGTCCTACTCTTCATGAGTATCATTCCTCAGTTTTGTCCTGAGCCTTCCTCTCCTCTTCTTCTGTATGCTCTCCTTCATCATCTAATCATTTCATTACTTCCAACTCACAAGCCTGTACCTATAGACCAGACCTCTCCCGCTACCTTCAGACTCCCATGTCCAACACTCTTTGGGGCATATCCGTCTGGATGTTTTCCGCTTTTCTTGTTCTCAGTGCATCCAAAAATAAACTCATCATCCTCTTTCCACCAATCCTGACATTCCTGTTTCCCAGCAAATGTAATCACTGCTCACCTGGTTTTTAAATAATAGGAGAACTTTGCTGACTCCTCCTCCTCCCCAGAGCATACCTTCATTCTGGTATGCTGCCATATCTCCTCAAACCCTTCGAATTCTCCTCCACATACCACTCTAGCCCAAAATGCCATCAGGTCTTCTCTGGATTACTGAAACTTTCTTTAATTGATACCTGTACAGTCTTCCTTCTCTCTAATCCTATCTTTACACTAGATCAACATTACTCTTTAGATACAAAGACCAAATCAATACTTGTATTCTGCTCAAGTACCTGATATCTAATAAGTGATCAGTATTTTTGCATGAATAAATAATGGTAACTACAATATGTTAAAAGGAATAGAACAATAAATAGGTCTGAGTCCACATGCTCACTATCAGGGGGCAGGGCAAGGTGGTATAAATTAAAAGCTATCATTTCATAGTAGAAAATACTATATAAAATAACATAGCAGAGATTTCAAGAAGATCAACAAATCTGCTTATTCTTCTTTTTGGGCACACAGCTAGGTTATTTTCCATTTTTGTTGTTGTTCTTGATTTTTCAGTTATATTTGGATATACAAAATATTTCTAATGAATCGAATGTGAGAGGGGGTGAAAACTGTCACTTACAGGCCTCATCTCTTAACACTTCCCATTTGTGAGCTTTCATGCTCTCTCCCCTTCCTATCTGATGCAAGAAAAGAAGGGCAAGTTTGGGATATTCATGCTTAACATAGCAGAGGCAGAAAGAGAAAAAGAGAGACCCCCTGAGTTTCTGAATCACCACTTAAAGGGAAAATACCTCAACAAGAACACTGTGGTAGGCTGAATAATGATCCCCCCAAATACGTCAGGCACTAATCCCGTGAATCTGTGAATTTTAGCTTATATTGAAAAATGGACTTTCCAGATAAGATTAAGGATCTTGAAATTCAGCATTAGCTTAGGTTATCTGGGTAGGCCCAAGATAATCACAATAATCCTAAGGGGGACACAAGAGGACACAGGATCAGAATAGAAGGCATTGTGATGATGGAATGAGAGGAAGAAAAAGGAAAGTGAGGTGGGACCATGGTCAGAGAGTGAAACGGAAGAAAACTAGGAGTGGGTTCTATCCTAGAGCCCTTAGAAGGAGCCAGAACTGCTGACACTTTGATTTTAGTCCTGTAAGTTTCATTTTGGATTTCTGATCTTTAAAACTGTTAGAGAATGAATTTCTGTCATTCCAGCCTCTAAGTTTATGATGATTTCTTGATTCTGGCAACATGGGGCCCTTGACGACTACCCATGAAAAATCAGAAATGGATTCTGAAATGAAGCTAGATGGAGACGGATGCAAAGGAATGCGAGGAGGTGGAGACAGCAAGTTCAAATAACATTTTCATAAAAAGTGAGGACTGAATGAAAAAATGGATTTATATTGGTGGATACTGGAGCATATATGGACTCTGGGGATGACCGTTCATTTGGGAGGGAGGAACAGATGATTCATGGCAGAGTGGAAATGACTAGAAGAGAAAAGTCCTTGAAAAGGAGACAGTGGATCTGGTTAGAACTGAGTGAGAATACACTGGCCTTGATAAGAAAAGGGGCACTTGCTCTTCTTCAAGACTGTAGGAGAAGATGCACTCAGGTGCTTACAGATAAATAAATTGGTGATAGCAAGGTATTAGAGCCTTTACAAAAGGAGAGGTTCTATCTTCCCTATGAAGGAAAAAGCATCAGCTGAAATTACATATAGTGTAAGAAGTCTGATAAGCTATGAAAGAATAGGATTTTCATGAGCTTACAGAGAAAGCCTTGTTTCAAAATTGACAATTATGCATTTATAATGCCATCACCATGGTTGTGTGTGTGTGTGTGTGTGTGTGTGTGTGTGTGTATTGCTTTGTTTTCTCCAATAATATTTAACAACACAGGTTCAAGCCGAGAGAAGCCGCTCGTTTACCTCATGAAGGCCTGCTGACTGAAGAGAAGGAAAAGGAAAGACATTTCAGAATATTTGTAAAGCAGTAATAAGTGGTACTATTAAGTAGTAATAATCATCACAAATCATGGACTCCAAATTTTAAAAGGAGAGCAAATAGGAGGGGGTGGTGGATAGAATAAAAATGGTAACAATAAATTCAAGATGTCCATAGGATTGCCCAAACAAATGATCTTCATTGTCAGGTGTCTCTGAAGAGGGCCTGAGTTATAGCTGAAGATGCAGAAAAACAAACAAATAAAAAGGCAAAACATGGTAGATGAGAGGATGTGTTTAAGGCTTACATATTCCCGGTAGGAGCTTCTCTCAGCAATGTGAGGTGGAGGACTTTGAAAGGGAATTTTGCACACCCAGTGCTAGACCCTACAAAGGGCAAGTAAGAGCCAGAGGCACAGAGATACAGTATATTACCACTGTTTGACCTCATTGTAACTTTCTCTAAAAATTAGAAATACAAGTGCATGATCCCATATACCTGTGTTGGCATGATTATGATGTAATAAATGACCTATCTGGCCTCTCACTCTAACACTCTAGATCTTGATAAACGTGCCCTGTTACAATATCTGTTCTTATACTTTTATATGAGAAGACCTACTTGTTAATATACCCAGAGAAGACCCATTAACCAAGTTATACAAGTAAATATAAAATCAGAATGAAAATATAAAATGAAAACTGTTAGATTACTAACGATCAAAGCATTCCCTTCCTAAAGGAACACTGACATTGGATAAGGGGAGAAAAAACATTTTATAATCATATAATTATGACAAGTGCAAACATATAAAAGAACTATTTAGGAGTACCTTATGGTTTTTATTTTGCGATGCAAAAGTATTAAACAACACTCATTTCATCCATCTCATGATGGGGATGTTCTTGCTAAAAGAATCTTAAAATTAAAAGATTCACTGGCTTCAATTTCCTGATCCTACATAAGTACCTGATCTTTAGGTAACTACACGCTTCTCCCTGAGTTATTTTTTGTGCATCAATTTAGCAACCAAATAATAACAATAATATCTGTCCATTTTATTTGTAGGAAAGCAAAGGTCCATCATGCAGCACTATAATAACTAAGTTGTTCCTATGACTCTGCTAAAGAAGCAGTAACCAATATGTATTTGCAAACAGGGATGAATGAGTACTAGGGGAAAAGCTAGATGAGTAGCTCATATTTAAAATACAATGAATCAACTATCATATTCTACTTCAGAAACCTAAGTAATATGGATGAACTGGGGAGAAACCCTATAAGTCCTGGGTCATTCAAAAAATAGAAATATGTTTACTTATGAAGTTTCCATGAAGTAGTTTTATTTGTTGTTATTCTCTTTCATTAATTCTGTTTTATTTTTTACTTAATTTTACCATCAGAAATAATCAAATCAAAAGCATTTACTAAGTCAAATACCATTTATCTAATACTTGAAGTCATAAATTAAGGAAAGCCAGGGAGGAAATATGCAAGGAAACTCACAGGAAATGGTTATCAGGAAGGATAAAGTAAGTCACCTGAGCGCCTCTTACATCATCATAAAAGCAAAGGGAATATAGACTGCTGACATTCCATATATGTCTATGCTAGATAATTCTTCCATCCCCTCCATTTGCATGGAAAAGTTACATCCATGCATTACTTAAGTCTCCATTTAAATCATAACATTTAGTGGAGTAGTGAAGTTGCTTATATCCATAAATAAATGGATCATGTGTCACCATGCATCCCTGTAGTGAGACACGTGGTCAAGGTGATGATCCCAGGATCTTTGAGATGCCATCCTCACTGAGTTTTATTCCCATTTTTTTCCTAACTATCCTTGGCCCTATTGGTTATATAACTTATCCTATCCCTCCTGCTCACCAAGAAACTGGTAATAGCTCTAGATACTCATGCTACCTAACAAATCAGTTTCCCAGGTCTGCCATCACCCTAGCGGCCCTGGCTTAGGTACCTCCCTGAACCATATATATATATATATATATATATATATATATATATATATATATATATATTTTTTTTTTTTTAGATTTTATTTATTTGACAGAGAGAGAGAGATCACAAGTAGGCAGAGAGGCAGGCAGAGAGAGGGGGAAGCAGGCTCCCTGCTAAGCAGAGAGCCCCATGCGGGGCTCGATCCCAGGACCCTGAGATCATGACCTAAGCTGAGGCAGAGGCTTAACCCACTGAGCCACTCAGGTGCCCCTATATATATATTTTTAAAGATTTTATTTATTATTTGACAGACAGAGATCACAAGTAGGCAGAGAGGCAGGCAGAGAGAGAGGAGGAAGCAGGCTCCCTGCTGAGCAGAGAGCCCAATGTGGGGCTTGATCCCAGGACCCTGAGATTGTGACCTGAGTCGAAGGCAGAGGCTTTAACTCACTGAGCCACCTAGGCGCCCCTCCTGAACCATATTTTTAAAAGCCACCTAAATTTAGCTAAACACAGAGACTTCTGAAAAACCACCTTTAGGTGAAAGATCAATAGCATGGATTATTTAATAGGATTCTTAAAGAATTTTAAAAATGGATCAGCACTGAAGACTGTGTTTCAATTTTAACCATGTACACAAATCAAGAGAAAAAGGATATGAATCTTGAAAAATGGTATGCAGATAAATATACAAACCAAGAAATCATCCATCAAAATGGATTATTTCAAGAAAAATATGATTGTGTATAAAGTTAGGCTCTAGGAAAAACAAATACAAAAATTAAGTGAGATAATACAATTGTACCCTCGCTTTATTCAACATTACTTATCAAAGTTTGGAATCAATAATAGAAATGTGCTAAATGAAAGTCTCTTACAAAGAGAAGTTCTATACGAGCATCTGAAAAAGAGCCTAATATTGTATTTAAAGCAATGATCAGAAACAAAAGTTTTAGTAGATCAAAGTAACATTTTCTGTGTCATGTCTCTTTGCAGAACAATTAAGGATTTTGTTAATAACCATCTGCTAGGTTGAGGCTTTTTTTTTTTTAGTTAAGTTTAAAAAATCTTTTTCATTAAAAAAAAAAAAAGGACATACCATCTCATGACTGCATTTGAGTCAGCATATGCAGAATTTGTTTACATCAGAATGACAATTTTTTGCCATAGAGTCTTTTTGAAAGCAGTTTTCAAAAGAGTTGATAAATTATATGATGTCCTCAGATGAGGTAACGGAGTCAACAGGAAATCTCTAATTAGATTAGATTCTAACAGTTGTGAATTTATGGGAGTTGTGAATAAGATGAGCGTCAATTAAAATGTCCAAAAAACTAAAACTAAGAGCTTATCTTTTACAGCAGTACATTATATGAGTTTTCCCTCTCTTTGATTTTCAACCAAATTGGAAAAAAATTAAGGGTTAAGTATTTAAGCTTTGAAACCTAGACTTATTCTGTCGTAATTGGAAAATGCACTAGTTAGGAGAAGACTGTTCATAAGATTTTGGAAAGCAACCTATTTTTTTTTTTTTTCAGTGACAACCTTTATGGAATTTTCTGTAAAAATTGCTTTTCGCTTTAATCAAAATATTTTTAACTAATAATACACTATATGCCCCGGGGGATAAAACAAAAAAGAAACTAATGGGAAAAGAAATCCATCATTTGCATTTTATTAATAGAGTGTTCAGAGAAACGTTTAAATATCCAGAAAAGAAAAGGAAAAAATCCTTTAAACAAAACATCTAACCACATCTGGTCAAGTTACCAAAGTATTTTTTTAATCTTCTATTCTCTTGACCTCTGCACTTTGAATCAGGGGCATCTGTTTGTTACGATGCACTCTATCCTACAGACCTTCATGACAGGTCTTCAGAACTCTGAATGTGGACAATTTATAAAGAGACAAGGCACCTATAAAATTATTTCTTTGAAGATGTCTATTTCAATTCTGAAAGTAAATGCCTGGAATAAAAGTCAAACTTTAAATTGTAGTTTAATTGGTAGATGGCAATTGAGGAAGAATACAGAATTTTTTCATTTTTCTATGCATGATGTCCTTGTAGGCTCACTATTTAGAAAACTTGGAATTATAAAAATTTAAGGTCCAGAAGATATCTTGAGAGAATTTCCAGCCCGCATCTCCATTACAAAGATTAAATGTAACAGAGCATCAAAGAGCCTGACCCGGATTCCTACCCCCAAAACCAGATTCTGAGTGCCCTAAAAAACTAAGAGACCCACAAATGTCATTGGTCTTTTTACCAGGCAATTAAGATTCACCAGAGAAGATGCACTTACTGTCGTAGGAAAAGGAAAAGTACTTATAGCTGGCCACCTTTACTCTGGAAAGCAAAAACAGGGAAGGCTGAGGATCCCATAGTCCTGCTTATGGATTTCAACTTATTTCTATTTTCTTTAAAATATACATATTTTTCATATATGTATGTGTGTGTGTGTGTGTGTGTGTGTGTGTATATTTTTTTTTGAGAGAGAGAGGGAGGGACAGCACAAGAAAACACAAAAACATGAGTGGGCAGAGGGGCTGAGGGAGAGGGACAAGCAGACTTTCCGCTAAGCAGGGAGCCCAACAGGGGGCTCGAATCTGGGACCCCAAGATCCCAACCTGAGCTGAAGTCAGATGCTTAACTGACTGAGCCACCAGGGAGCTCCAACTTAATTATGTATTCATTGTTGGTTTCACTCCTGCCTTCTACTATAAGAGCACTCCAGCCAATTTCAAGTGTTAACTTGCTTATACATTCCTTGCTTGCCGACCTAAGTCCTTTGATCTGCAGCAGAATTTTCTTTGAGAATTATAGACCCCGGCCCTGTGGAGTGAAGAACCAAACTCTCCAGGAAGACAGGGCTTGACTACATGTGAAAACAGCTGCTGCAGATGCCAGCGCATCTATACAGGACAACGCCACAGCCACGTCACTGTCTGGGCACCTGTTTCTCCTGCATGTAGCACCCCCTCCCTTTTCCCCAGGTCTTGCTTTTTAAACTCTCCAGGTTTGCTTGGATAGAGAAGATGGTCTTTGAAACAACAGTCCACCCTCTTCTCTGGTTGTCAGCTTCCTGAATAAAGCCTGCTTTCCTTTCCCGCCATCCCTTGTCTCTCAAATACTGAGTTTTCAAGTGGTGAATAGCTGAACCTGAGTTTGGAACCGGTTCTCTGTCTGGTATTATGTCCAGTGCCTGTAAGCTGAGACTATCTCTGCTCCAACTTCTCCAAAGAATAAACCTCCTCTTACCTCCTGGGGCATGGTGTGGGGCGGTTGCTGGGCTACATGGAAAAGGGAGAGTGCTGGAAATCCAAGGTTTCTGTTGACAGACTTCCGAGTAGTCACCTGTCTTCACTGCTCTTCCTCCCTTGTGCTTTCTGCCCTACTTGTTACTTCTAAGCACAGAATCCTTCAGGAACTTGGCAGGGACATTTCCCCCCACCTGGAGGGTCCATGTGTCCAACCTCTGACACAGACAACACATGTTTTTTGCTTCATTCAAATACCACTCCTCTATCCTTTTTGAAAATACTGAAATTAAAACTGTTGGGGAACCTGGGTGACTCAGTGACTCAGTTGGTTAAGCATCTGACTTTGGCTAAGACAATGATCTCTGGGTCCTGGAATGGAGCCTTGCTTTGAGCTCCCTGCTCAGTGGGGAGTCTGCTTCTCCCTCTGCCCTGCCCCTACACTCAAGCTCTCTTTTGCTATTAAATAAAATCTTTAAAAAAAATAAACTCCTTTTCTGTCGTTCCTGTTATTTTTAACTATTGCTTAATACCATTCTTATTTCCTTATCATTTTCACTGTAGTGAGGTTTTTATAAGCCACAAATCATATTCATATGAATTACCAAATTTCACATTTTTCTCTTAAGTAAATGCATATTTTTTAAAGCACAGGCATATAATTATATGTGGGTTATGATAAAAATTCTATGAAAATTTTATCTGTTCTGGCCTCTACGGCTTCCTCAACATCTAGAAAAGGGCTTAATCAATAATTACTTTTGCATGAATGCATAAATACATGTATTTACAAAACATAATTTCTTTGTGAAGTATTTTCACATAGCAATTCTAGATCACTTTTTTACTGATGTTTAAGTTGCCATTAAAACATACCTTCACAGTATTCCATTGCACGGGATTTCTGTAAATACAGACTCACCTTATTGTTAAAAGCAAACCTACATTCCATAGAAAGAATCGGAAGTAGAAATAACTGAGAAAGTGTGTAAGTGTATGCATGTATATGCATACAGACAGATACATAGAGATACATGGTTATAGCCTCTCATTTACAACAGGTTCTTCTGTTTATCCTTAGCACTTTAGCACAAACAGCTCTGAGCCATATATAATAGAATCAGTCCAAGACAGAAAACTTGAGCAATGTTTGTGGCTTGACATAAAAAGTGGACCTTATCCTGAGTCCCACAGTACATCATTACTCTGTGGCAAATAACCACCACATGTAATTTAGAAAGGTCCTTCATACACTTTGACTGCATCCACTCTGGTCTATTACATAAAATACACCCAAGGTCAAGTTCAACAGGGAAATATTAGGAAGTATGCCTCTTTCCCTCCTTTGAGTAACTCAGCATCTTTCATCGTTGTTTAAAAAAGTTTAAAAATCCTTAAAACATTGCATTTATTTTCATTTTCGAACTTTTAAGTTACTGAGATATGCAGTCTAGTCCAAACTAAAGAGGAGGTCTCCCTTTTAGGTATTCTTTTCATCTAATTCATGATTTTCCTTCTTGTTTCTTTTATTCTTGTTCTGCCTTCTGGATTCCTCTCTACCCTGGTTTTTAAAATTCTTCTTCCTTTTTCTTTCCTTTCTGTCCTTTTTCTATGTCCTCTTCCATTATTTTGCAGTGGCATAAGTTTTTTGAGAAAAAAAAAAAAAGATTAAATAAGCAAGCTTCATATTCATGCTCCAAAAATCATATCCCTTTTGTGTTTTGTACATGCCTGATTTACTGAAGGTTTATTACTTTGAGTTGAAAAGTGGCACTATTCAAACCAAGACTGGGTAATCTGAGAGAATGGGAGTGGAAGTAGGCAGGCATTCTAGGGAGGTAGAATTGTGTTGGGAGTGCAGAGAAATCTGTAACAGAATATCTGGGATTGATTTTTTTTTTTTTTTTTTTTTTTTTTTTTTTATTTTTTTTTTCCCTTTTTATTTATTTATTTTTTTTTCAGCGTAACAGTATTCATTCTTTTTGCACAACACCCAGTGCTCCATGCAAAACGTGCCCTCCCCATCACCCACCACCTGTTCCCCCAACCTCCCACCCCTGACCCTTCAAAACCCTCAGGTTGTTTTTCAGAGTCCATAGTCTCTTATGGTTCGCCTCCCCTCCCCAATGTCCATAGCCCGCACCCCCTCTCCCAATCCCACCTCCCCCCAGCAACCCCCAGTTTGTTTTGTGAGATTAAGAGTCATTTATGGTTTGTCTCCCTCCCAATCCCATCTTGTTTCATTTATTCTTCTCCTATCCCCCTACCCCCCCATGTTGCTTCTCCATGTCCTCATATCAGGGAGATCATATGATAGTTGTCTTTCTCCGATTGACTTATTTCACTAAGCATGATACGCTCTAGTTCCATCCACGTCGTCGCAAATGGCAAGATTTCATTTCTTTTGATGGCTGCATAGTATTCCATTGTGTATATATACCACATCTTCTTGATCCATTCATCTGTTGATGGACATCTAGGTTCTTTCCATAGTCTGGCTATTGTAGACATTGCTGCTATAAACATTCGGGTACACGTGCCCCTTCGGATCACTATGTTTGTATCTTTAGGGTAAATACCCAGTAGTGCAATTGCTGGGTCATAGGGTAGTTCTATTTTCAACATTTTGAGGAACCTCCATGCTGTTTTCCACAGTGGTTGCACCAGCTTGCATTCCCACCAACAGTGGAGGAGGGTTCCCCTTTCTCCACATCCTCTCCAGCATCTGTCATTTCCTGACTTGTTAATTTTAGCCATTCTGACTGGTGTGAGGTGATATCTCATTGTGGTTTTGATTTGTATTTCCCTGATGCCGAGTGACGTGGAGCACTTTTTCATGTGTCTGTTGGCCATCTGGATGTCTTCTTTGCAGAAATGTCTGTTCATGTCCTCTGCCCATTTCTTGATTGGATTGTTTGTTCTTTGGGTAGCCACATGCAGAAAAATGAAATTGGACTACTTCCTTACACCACACACGAAAATAGACTCCAAATGGATGAAGGACCTCAATGTGAGAAAGGAATCCATCAAAATCCTTGAGGAGAACGCAGGCAGCAACCTCTTCGACCTCAGCCGCAGCAACATCTTCCTAGGAACAACGGCAAAGGCAAGGGAAGCAAGGGCGAAAATGAACTATTGGGATTTCATCAAGATCAAAAGCTTTTGCACAGCAAAGGAAACAGTTAACAAAACCAAAAGACAGCTGACAGAATGGGAGAAGATATTCGCAAACGACATATCAGATAAAGGGCTAGTATCCAAAATCTATAAGGAACTTAGCAAACTCAACACCCAAAGAACAAACAATCCAATCAAGAAATGGGATTGATCTTAATGCCATTCATACTATACTACATAGTTATCTACTATTAGGCACAAACAATTAAATGGAAAAACTCATCTGTTCTCTTTCACCCTCCACACTTCCTCCCACATACACATTCTCTGTTTTTCTGTGTCTCTGCATGTACGTGTGTAGCAGAGTGGTGAAATCACCAACTGTTTAGTTGTAAAGATACAATTTGGATATTTACTCCACTATTGATTATACAAAGTGAAACTTAAGTAAGTTACTAACTACTCTAAGCCTCAGAACTCCTTTATACAAAGAGGATGCAAATACTTAATGCTCAGGTTAAGAGCATTGTCAGAGTATTTAAATAATATCCTATATCTAGTTGTTGATTTGGCCTAGAGCCTGGCAAACGCTCCGTGGTGAAAACTGGTAGCTATTCACCAAAATCCATGTTCTCTCTTCCCTCAGACCAGAGCAAGACCACAATACCTCACTGCCTTTGAAGATAAAAGAGCCCCGTGCTGGCATTATTGTGAGTAGACCCTGAGCAAAAGTGCTACCTGCTCCATTCTGGCCAGTAAACATCTTGTAATATCACTGTCTCTGCTCCTTCTCCTTCAGGGGTGAGGAAGCTAGATCTGAGAGGCTGTGTAAATTCTTCTCCTGCCCCTTTGAAATGTATGTAAATCTTCTCCCATGTTCTTTCCAGTTTGAGGACTCAGAAAGTATCTTTAAGACCTAAGAATCCTATCTTTGAAACGTAACAGTGGAAGGAGAGAACACCCCTCCAGATCAATTACTTTGGGAGCCAGTTAGAAAAAGCTAGAATGTTCCAAAACAATGAACACTGTTATGCTGTAAATAAACAAATAAAAATAAATAAATTAAAAAAAATAAAAAAAATAAAAAAAATAAAAAAAAAAAAGAAAGAGCTAGAATGTTATGTGCTTAATAGACTCCTTGCTCCTTATATGCAGGTAATACAATAAAGAGGTGAACTCAGGAAAGAGGTCCTGGTTTGATAGCCGAGACGCAAGCGAAGAGAGTCCTGAATTTCAGGATCTTTAAAACTTGAAAAGTAAACTGTAACCTAGGCATAGGAAATAAGACTGAGAGCATCTGAATAAAAAAAAATCCATTTGATTTTCAAGTTTATCAGAGGAAAGCAGCACACGACACATAGCCTATTGAATGGCCTCAACTACCATTTCGTTTAGAAAAAAATAAAAAATAAGAAGGAAGGAAGGAGGAAGGGAGGACGGAAATTTTCTATTGTGCCTAAGCCACTGTATATTCTTAGAGTCCAGATACCAGAAATTCAATAGCAACACCACACAAATCATACGGGCATACTGATAAGAACAGCAGGAAACATTTCTCATATTCCTTAATCCAATATGATACTAGGGAAGAGTCCTGGGAATTTCATCTTAATTCTTGGCCTAGGTCTGTGCTATATCCTTCAGTAATTCATTTTGTTGTCTTTGTTTCCATTTCTGCACTTCTAATGAATGTTGGAATTGATCATTTAAGCTCTTTTACATGATTTTTGCACTTCCAAACAGTCTGATAATGACCACAAAAATACAACTAAACTTCTAGATAGGAACTCAGATCTATGGTCAATTATTTTAATCCAGTTCACTTGAAATTTAAAAGACCTCTGTTCCCTGGCAAGCCACTTCAGCCAGCTGAAAAGGCATTCTGACTCATGGCCTGTTGAGCTCTTCATGGAGGTAAGGGGATAAGAAATACACAAAGATGCAGGCTTGAAACAGGCATACTCTATACTATTAAAAGAAACCTTTACAATATTTTAAAAGCTGAATGGTAAAGCAAAATATTTTCCTTTGTAGAAGAAACCAGTAGCAACAAATAATATTTCTTTGTTCATTATAGCATATTTGTATACAGACCTTTGCAATTGATTAGAGCAGTGCTAAATTTCAAAGAACAGCAATCTAGTTTTTATATAGTTGAGTGGCCTAGATATTAATAAGGATATACATACTAATGATGATGAACCAGCTGTCCATGGAAAAGCTGATTTAGAGCATATCCCATTTTATCATTCTGACAGCTCGCAGGGGAAAACATACCATATTCATTCCCATTCCTTGTGCTAGAGTCAAATTAGAATTTCATTTAAAGATAAGGAGCCAATATCATACCATTTTACATTCTCATCTTTATGACCTACTTATTTTTCATACTTGCTGTTAAGAGATGAGCATTCTTCAATGTCAGATGGGAGTGGTTTTATTTCTCTATTTTCTGTTTTAGCGATCTTTTGAAAGAAATATTTCTTCCCTCTATTTCAGATACACTTTAAGGTATTAGATCACATTGATTCTTTTTTAATTTTTTTTTTTAGTTGGGGACTTCTTTTGGCATTTTTAAATTTTTTATTTAATATGATTTAATAATATTTAATCCTTTTTAAAAAATTTATTTATTTGACAGACAGAGATCACAAGTAGGCAGAGAGGCAGGCAGACAGAGAGAGAGGAGGAAGCAGGCTCCCTGCTGAGCAGAGAGCCTGATGCGGGGCTCGATTCCAGGACCCTGGGATCATGACTTGAGCTAAAGACAGAGGCTTTAACCCACTGAGCCACCTAGGTGCCCCAATATTTAATCCTTTAATAGTGTGTCATTCATTTCTAATTAGTGGTAGATAATTTCTAATTTGAAATAGATAATAGTAATATATGCTTCTGTGTATAATATTTTAAAAGACTATAACAATTCGATCAGAAGAACTAATTATTAATCCAAATTTTTAATGCCCTCTTTGATGACAACTGAATTAAAGGGAGTGGAAATGAACCAACTGCATTAGGACAGAGAGATCAGAGGAAAAGAGAAACTGAGTTAAGATTTCATATATCAACTTTCCTTGGAAAATGCTACTGTGTTAGCACTAATGTTACCTGTAATAAGGGCCAGGTAAAACTGTGTAATTTATGCTAAGTTAGTAATTTCCATGTATTGAGTCCTTTCCATTGGCCACTCTTTTTCTAAAGGGTACAGTACTCTTGAAAAACCCAAGAGCTTGTATTCCTTTCTTAATGAACCCAACCTGTTCTACAAAACATCTAGGGACCCACACTACTAATGCCATGCAGTACAGATATAAGGTTATCTGGAGCAAAACTCAGGAAATGACCTTCTTTAAAAGGTAGGGTCATGAAACCCAATAGCTGGAATTTGCCTAGGCTTTTTTGTTGTTGCTGCTGTTGAGCTAACACCTATTCGGTCAGCTCTTGGCTAATCTAGCAAAGAAAGGAGAAAACAGCCTTTTGGGCTCTCCAAATTGGTCATCTTAAATCCTTACGAAAATATTCCTACCTTGTCTCCTATTTCTCTGGGCGCTATTGACTGCTGAAGAAGTCACAAGTCAATGATCGCTGTTGCATTAAAACACGGTGAGGCTGTTACTTTACATAGGTAATGTAATAATTATAGTCATAGTCATAATCACAATCCCAATAAAATAACTAGTGTTTATTGAATCTTTACTATGCACCAAGCACTACGCTAAGCACCTCCTCAGCATTAAGTCATCCAATTTAATCCGTATAAGAATCCCATGACACACATATTATTATTAGCTACAAACTATTTAGATACGCAAAGGGTGCATAAGTAAATCATGCCTTCACCAAAATGACTGAATTGAAGATGCAGAGTTTAAACAATCACATTCTGGATGGGAAAGCCACTTGAGGGGGAAATACAGCTTCTAGTTTTACCCAACTCATAACCAATTCTGATCGCCTTTTACGCCTTTAAAGAAGCACACATCAGCTGGCTTACCAGAAATACCCTAAACTCTCTGGAAATCAAGGTGTGAAGAACAAATGCCTGTGCTCTGGATATTAAACAGAGATGGCCTCCCTCATAAATTAACCAGAGCCAAAAGCACAAAACAATATAAAGTAAGCGCTCTCTTCTTCAATTCCTAGCAGCTCTGCCTTCTGAAAATGCATAATTCATGCAGCTATCAGGTCACTCTCTCGTCAGCATCACAAAGGAAAGTGGGGAGGAAGGGCCACTTTCATACTCATCAGTCCGAGAATATTTACCCAGCAGCCCACTGCTCTTCCTTCAACACACAGGCTCACTTCTGAAGCTTTCATGTCTTATGAGTTATTAAAGCATCAAGACTAAATTGGAACATTGGCAATTTTTTAAAACTAGACTATACAAAATTACTATTCAAGTCCCTTTACCCTTTTCTCCCTACCATTAGTCTCCCGTTTAACAACCTGAAGTCTCCCTAATAGGCCTTGCATTCTATACTTTCTGCCACTTTTGCAGTAAGCGCTTTGGAATCTTGAAGCTGAGACCAGTCACCCTTATTTGCCCTTCTTTAATCCAGCAACAGATCGCTACTTAATCCCCATCTATTTTTAAAAGGAGTTCACCACGATGTTTCAGATGGAAGAAAAGAATACTAAACACTCTAATTGCCCTAAAAGTGCTATTTCCACTGCCAGTTTTCACCTTAGAAGCATGGGGAACTCCTCAAAGCCCCGCACTAAGATGGGCAGGGGCTGGGGAACGATTGTAGGGCCAATGCTTTGGTTTTCATAGGTACACACACAGCAAGAAAGAAAAAAGAAAGAAACCCTGGTACTTTATCCTCCTAAGGCCCCAGTTCTAAAACATAAAATCAGTGATTCAGACCTATTCATGTTTCTTTTTTTTTTTTTAAGATTTTATTTATTTGATATATATAGAGAGATCACAAGTAGATAGAGAGGCAAGTAGAGAGAGAGGGGGAAGCAGGCTCCCTGCTGAGCAGAGAGACCGATGTGGGGCTCGATCCCAGGACCCTGAGATCATGACCTGAGCCGAAGGCAGAGGCTTAACCCACTGAGCCACCCAGGTGCCCAGACCTATTCATGTTTCTATAGCATCTTTTTCTTTTTCTTTTTGACATTATGAGGTGTTCTTTTTGCAGCCTAGTTTCATTTATTCTGTGTGCTCCTGGAACAGGACTCCTCCCAACTGCTTTGGAAAATGATGCCATAGTTTAATAGATGTCACGAGCACAGAGGAACTTTCATGATGTTGTGACTAAATTTTTCTTTTCTTAATTGCATACCATTATTCCTAATTATGTTTACTGGTATGGTGCTAAGTAATTATGCTCCCTTCTTCCTGTTAACACCCTTCAGATATTAGAAGCAGTTATGTCCCTCATTAATTTTAGCTGAGAAGGCTATGTATATTTAATTTTGTATTATTTCCCAGATCTGTGTCAAATTTTCCTCCTCTTCCAAGATTGTTTTGCCCCCCTACACACAAAGTGCTTCTCTATGTTTTAGACTATGTAGTTTTCATACCTCTTTTGGCCCCCAATCTTAATTGGGATTAATGTTTCACTTATCACTTTATTACCTAAACTTTAGCAAAATCCTATCTTTGTCTTCATGGTCTTTCTGTAATTTATCCTTGCTTCCTCTCACCTCCAACTGGCTTAACAACCTCTCTACATCTGTTTGGGCTGCTGTAACAAATCCCGTAGACTGGGTGGTTTATACACAACAAAAATTTCTTACACCTCTGGAGGCTGGAAGTCCAAGATGAAAGCACCGAACAGATCTGGTATCTAGTAGAGAGACTGCTTCCTAGTTCATGGTCTCCTCATAGTGTCTCCACATTGCAGTCAAGCTAAAAAGCTATCAGGGGTCTCTTATGTGAGAGCACTAATCTAATTCAAGACCTAATCACCTCCTGAAGATCCCACCCCTTAATACCGTCATATTGAAGATTCAGTTTCAACCTATAAACTTCGGGGAGACAAAAATTTTCAGTCTAAAGCACATCCCTTTCAGAAACTTGTCCTCCTAAACTCTCTACCTCTCAATCCACAGGCATATTGTTATTTTCGGGGTCCTCTCAACTCTGCAATCTTCGCTCCCAAACTGCAGGAGAGGCTATCTCTTCTGGCAGGCTTCTGACTACCTTCATGCGGATCCAGTCTAAGAGGGCCTAATCTCATGCCCAAGCTTCTCACCTCTTCCCTCCAGCCCTGAGGCTTCCTTGGTGGTGCCTAAGTTCAGAGACCACAGGACTCCCAGTACTCACATGTGCTGTGCAAACGGAAGGAGTAAGTGAGTTCAAGGCAGAACCTAGACCAGTGTGGCAGGAGCTGGTGAATAAATCCTTCCTTGCTCCTCACCAGCCCGTCTCCTGCACTGAAAAGGAGGTTGTCTCACTTAGTGGAGTGAGGTGGGCATCACCGTCTTTTTTCTGTTTTCTAACCTAAATCATGGAAGTAGCATCCATCACTGCTGCTACACTCTGCCAGCTAGGAGCAAGTAATTTAAGGGGAGGGGATTGCACAGAGTCCTGAAGACCTAGGCAGGCACACACCCTTCCTCAGTAAATGTAAGAACTTCCATGGGCTACCTCATCTGATTTTGGCTCTAAATACTAGTTCTTCCTTATATTTAACCTAAACACATTTCCTCATAACTCCCATTCATGGATTATTGCTCTGTCCTACAGAGCAGTCACACAATGAATGTAACCCCTCTTCTCTGTACCATTCTTTTCAAACATCTGAAGCAGATAATGCAGACCTCCAGAGTCTGCTCCTTTTAAACAACCTCTCTCCCTTCCTTCCCTACCACTTGATCAGTTTGTCTTCTCAATATTCTAGTGCACTTCCTATAAGTAAATTCAAATTTAAAGAAAAATTAAAAATTCAAATGAAAACAAAACAAAGAGAAAATTTCTCCTGCAGTGGGTAAAACTCAAGACAAGATTCCAGTCACTATGAACCTGAGTAACTAAAACTCCATGTCTTTTTTTCTAGATAGCCCCACCATCCCCTCTCTCTTGTTCTCCAACCTTTGTGCAACTTTTACTAGGGAACTAGATGCACTGAGAGGGTGTGTGTGTCTGAGAGAGAGAGAGAGAGAGAGAGAGATCCCCACTATGAATGGACTATGTCCATATATATATATATATGTTTATATATATTTTTAAACATATATATATAAATGAATATATATGTTTATATATGCACACACACACATAGAAATATACATAATTTCTTTCTGTAAAATTAGACCACAAGTGCCAACTGTTGGACCCCCATTTTCAACCTCTCCTTGCTTCTAGGTATCACAGACTTTTGTTCAGGATGGGCAAGTCCCTGAATAAATGGTAACAAGTACAAAGACTATAAAGGAGACTTTACATAAAGTCTCCACAATTCTCCATCCAGGCTCACACTGATTCATCAGTAAGTACTTTGGGTACAATTTACCACCTCTGAAATCACCTAATTGTGTTGTTATTCTCCCCATTTGTGTCAGTCTCACACTCAGTGATGTTAAGCTAGCATTGATATATACCTTACCCACAACACTTTTATGACTGACACTTCTCCAATATGAAAAAAACATCAGAATGACAGGTCTTAATTTTGTTCTTTATCTATACGATACAAGCCTAAAACTCTACTCGCTGTTAAAATAATTGTGCAACTTTTAATAGAACCTTTATTTTCTAACCACTGAGACTTTAAAAATTTTTGCTGCATTTTTTTTTGCTTATATATTTTTTCAAGTTGATTTTCATTATATTTCAACATATATATCATTATATTACTAATCATATGACCTATCATCTTACCTCTTTACCTCCTTACTTGAACCAACTGCACGGAGAAACTTCACTATCGTTAATGTTCCAACCCTGTGTTCACTGATGTTATTTTCTTCAAAAATCCTATAGTTTGCCTGCAATTGCACTATTGGGTATTTACCCCAAAGGCACTGATATAGTGAAAAGAAAAGCCATCTGTACCCCAATGTTCATAGCAGCAAGGGCCACAGCAGCCAATCTGTGGAAAGAACCAAGATCCTCTTCAACAGATGAATGGATAAGGACGATGTGGTCCATATATACAATGGAGTATTATGCCTCCATCAGAAAGGATGAATACCCAACTTTTATATCAACATGGATGGGACTGGAAAAGATTCTGAGTGAAATAAGTCAAGCAGAGAAAGTCAATTACCATATGGTTTCACTTACTTGTAGAACACAAGGAATAACACGGAGGACATTGGGAGATGGAGAGGAGAAGTGAGTTGGGGGAAATCGGAGGGGAAGACGAGCCATGAGAGACTGTGGACTCTGAGAAACAAAGTGAGGGGGAGGGGGAGGTTGAGCCTGGTGGTGGGTATTAAGGAGGGCACGTATTGCATGGAGCACTGGGTGTGGTGCATAAACTATGAATTTTGGAACACTGAAAAAAATTAAATTTAAATTTAAAAATATGAGGAAAATACTATAGAACTATTCAGAAATGGCCACCAAGAAAAGAAGCTGTAACACCTCAAAATCAAATAAAGTAGTTTTAAGTTGTTTGTAATTAAAAAAAAAAAAATCCTGTCATTTGTAGATGGGATAGATTCAAGCAGAAAGAGCTCGTTGAGGAACCAGATTTATCAGGCACAATCCTTAAGTAAAATAAAAAAGCAAGGATGGAGGGGGAATGAAAAATGATCAGAATCGTAGACTTTGACTAAGTTTTAATGACAGTGGAAATCAACTAAAATCAACAGATATTTACAAAATGGCCTACATTCAAAGCTGTGAGCTGGGAACTATAGAAAATATAAACTATATAAATACTGCCTTGTGAGAAAAGAAAACACACAACCATGCGAAGGAAAAAAAAAACAACAACAACAACAAAATATTTAAACAACAGCACCAGACAGTTATAAAAGAGATGTCGCAGACAGAACATAATTTATTGCCAGATGAATTATTCAGACAATAAATTTTTCAAGAGTTCAGAAGAGGGAGGGATCACTTCAGGCTGGGGTGGTCCAGTCCATGAAGACAGATGCGAGCGAGGCGTGAAGCCGGATAAACGGACAAACTTCAGACAGGCAGCAGGCGGAGGGGAGGGTGCTGTGGGAATTGGGCATAGCCTCAGTAAAAGTGTTCGCTGGAATGAATGGAGTGTTAGTCAAACTTTTTTGGAAAGGTTTTCAGAAACTGTAAGAAAGAAAGAGGAATAGTTCTTGGAGGATCTGGTGACATATTTTTGGAAAGAAGATTGAGAAAACTATTTGGAGAGAGGTGATGATTTGTGAAAGGGGTTTGGATGGGAGGCGGCCGGGAACATGAGCTTAGCAAGGAGGTAGCCTTGTCAGCAGTACAGTGTGGACGAGCAGAAAACGAGAGAATGGAAGATAAAAGAGTAGTAGATAATGCATCTGGGCTGGCACTAAAAAGTAGCCAAAGGTTCTTCTCTGTTTCATCCTCTATTCACTCAATAAATATTAAATGGAATTGCATAATTCCTTACTCATTCAGTTATAGCTACAGACACGTGAGACTATCATTTGTGTGTCTGATATCATGGATTCCCCACCCGTGGAACCAGTTAGTGAATAATCTGTGAGCCCAGGGCCAGCAAGATTTCCTCTTTCCCAGATCCTGCAGGAGGCAGACAGAAGTCAGATAAGGATTTAAAATCACTCACCAATATTGGCAAGGGCCAGAATAAAACCTCAACTCTAAAGCAAAGAGCAAAGCTAATCACAGGAGAGCTGAGAACCATTTAACAACAAAGCACATAAGTGTTCCAAAGAAAAATTTGGAAGAGGTATTATGTCCACAGATGGCTTTCATGTTGCCACAGTGCTGTTGAGAGCCATGAATGGGAGGACAGCATCTAGCATGGCAATCTAATTTTCTGACATGTGAGTTCTGATGATACTCTAGTCAACCACAGTGTGCCCACAGCTCACCTTTATGATCTCTGCAAACCTCTGGAACTGGCCACAGAGCTTCACTCTTGCTGCCCGAGGTCATCCCCAACATTTGCTCTGAGACCACCATGCTGCCTCATTTCCCGCGTGCTGTGAAACTTTCAGACCCAATCCACCCTCTTTCTAGCTTTGCCCTAGAGTGAACTCTACTTTCTCAGTGCTCCTTGCACAACTCGTGTCCACACCACATATTTAGCACATAGCCTAGGTTACGCTTATTAATCATTTTGTTGTATGCACGTTGTTATTTAGATTTTAAACTTATTATATGCATAGTTTTATCTTTTTACATATCTTTACATAGCACCTAATGAAATGTCTTTTTTCATACATATATACATACTATGCAATGCATATAATTATGCTTTATATACACACATAAACATGGGCATATGCACACACATACCCCTATTGCTTTTAATATGTAGTTACTGCAAATATCTCTGTGAAATACCCTGTATAGCAGAGTATGTTTTAAAGCAAATGTGTATATTCAAGATTTTTTCCTTCCCCTCATTTCAGTAGTTCAATCATAAATAATTATTTATATGGTGAAACAGGTAGTCCACAATTAAGTGTTCATGAAATTACTTCCTTTACCAAGTGTTTTCTGAAATGGCACTCCTGTTGGTCTTTCCCTAAGATACCCCACAAGCACATTTTAGTTACTTGATTCCAGCTAAGAAAATAAGCAGGTTTTCAATCAAGATTCTTAGAAGAATGTCTCCCACTGATGAATAAATTACTGGAAAGGACAATAACAATTAAATTCCCCACAGTGTACAGAAGTTATTAGAAGAATGACTTCAAAATACTGGTAAAAGATGTTGTACGAAAAGCTCCATAAACACAAAGAAGAGATGATCTAAACGCTATATTTTTAATAACGAGATCTATATTATTTATTTTTCATAATATATGCATATACACATTTTCCCAGTATGCTTATTATTCTAATCCAAGCAAAAACAAACAGAAAAACTCAAACAAATACTGTGTTAAAGTAGATAAGACTCAAGCAGGCATAGGAATGTGCTGGCATATAGCAGGCTTGAGACCGTCCTAGCATTTCTGAATGCAGGATAGATGAAATACATTTGACCACAAGGCCAGGGTACCTGCCGCCTGTCTTTCGAATGAATAGGTTTCCATATCTACAGAGTGTGAAAGGAAGCTGATTATGTAAATGATAGAATGATCATTATGTAAATGTTATATCTAATTATCTAAATTATAACTGAACATGTGAAATTAAAAACACTTTTTTCTTCAATATTTGAGAAAAACGGAAGCAATGTAGTACATGAAGAAATCCTAAGTGTGATGATAATACACATCACTGTCTATTATAGAAAACGTATTTTACAATAATAAGCTTATGATAAGGATAATAACATTTTAAAAATAATAATTGCATTTTCAAGTATGAAAGATAATTTTTATTGACTAGTTGGGCTTCCTTTCATTATATATAGAATATAAAATAAAAGGTGATTACTGCAACTGTTCAAAAATACAATCATATGGTGATATTAAACCTAACAAAGGAATGTAAATTCACAACCATAGATTTTCTGATAGTAGAAGGACTATCCTGAGGTCAATCTTAATCTTCCCTATTTGTAGAATTACAGTAAAATGTTTGCTTTTTCTTACATATTTCTAAGAATCAAATGAAATAATTTAGAAAGACTGCTTTATACATGTAATATATTTATTTTTATCACTGACAATTTTAATGTATTTCAGTCAGTCTGGAGACATAATGACAGAGCCAAAGTGCCCCCCAACCCTTGTTCCCCCCCCTCCCTTTTCCTTGGAAATAACTGTTTTTCTTTCAGGCATCACTATCCCGAGCCCAGAGGGTAAGACAGGTCATACACAGGCCCTGCTTCAAAGACCTCTCAGGATTATTAGGCAAGGCAGAGATAGAGGCAAGTTATTCATGAGACCTTAGGCTTTCCTTTCTGGAGTGGGACACTGCCCTGTGAGGAACCTGCCTAGGTGTGAACTATATTATCCCCCTACCCTGCCTTCATTCAGGTTTGGCCCTGTGCAGGGCAAGCGCTAGGACCAGGCTAAATTTAAGGATGTGCTTATTCTCAGGGTCCTGTTCGTGCTGACCCTGCACTTACACAAACCTGAGAGTGCGTGCCACCTTAAATGTGACACCTCCCGCGGCTCACCTGCCTCACAGGGGATTAGTCCTCACCCACAGAATATGAGCAGAAGTGATATCTGTTACTTTTGACTGGAGTCTTTAAAAAGTAGGGCTGCTTTTTGCACTGTCTACATAGTAAGTGTGGTTAACATTTAAGAAATTGACAGCTGTTTTCCACACGGGCTGTACCATTTCACATCCCCACCAGTAGTGTAGAAACTTCCAGTGTCTCCACATCTCTATCAACACTTGGTACAGTCTTTTTAATTTTGCCTTTCAAGGAGGTGTGCTGTGGTATCTCACTGTGGTTTTAATTTGCAGTTCCTTGATGACTAATGATATTTACGCTCCTTTCATGTGATTTTTCACAGCCACAAATTAGGACCTCAACAGTAGACTGCTGTTGTTATCAGTTTGAAAATTATACCTGCTACTTCTAGGAAGATTTTCTGTGTGTTTTAATTCTTTTTTAAATTCTTCGTGTTGAGGTTTGATTCCTCTATCCCTTCCAGTAGGACTGCTTTGCTACAGGTGTCCTCGATCTTGAATACTCTGTTTCTTCCTCTAATCGCTGGGCTCTTTCAGGTGTCCTGGGATGTTATTTTGTCTCTTCTTCAGGTTTCAGGTCCAATTTCCAGAGCACTCTATGCAGCAGCAGTGTGGTGAGAAGAGGTCCTCTGTCCTTGTGGGCAGCACGTATAGCAGTACACAAAATGCCACTCTCCCAGCAAAGCCCCAAGAGGAAACCTTTTTTGCTCGCGTGTCTCTAAATTCTCCTCAACTCCCCGGCTGAGAGATCAGATCACCTGTTTAGTGTCTCCTCACAGTCTTCAGAAAGGGAGAGCTGACACTCGGTCCTACTTACACCATCTGTGACTCCACCTTTTCTTTTGTAACTAATAGACCACATTTCTCTTTTCTTTTTCTCTAGGTCATGATTTCAACGATTTCTCCCATTCTGTCAGTTTATAAATTAACCAGGTCTTTGTTTTATTTAGCAAATTTGCTCTTTTTTGCCTCGTTTTTGTTTCAAGTTTCACATGGCACTTCTTTGAGTATTTGTCACCCATCGCATACTTTGTAAAAATTCTCAAACTTCATTTCTAAATTGTCTTATATTTGCTTCTCTTGAGTTGGGGAATAGAACACTTTCTCCTTGCAATTCTGTCAAGTTCGGAAGTATTACTCTGGTTTCCAATGTGGCAGAAGAAAAGTCTACAGGTGGTAGGATTCTATTTTCTATTATATGTTCCTTTATTCTTATAATGTTCTTAGAATTCAGAAAATACACAAGAATTATGTCTGTTTAATTCATTAATCCCTTTAAATCAACTAATAAGAATTTTTAACCTGATAGTTTATCTGAAACATTTTCTCCTATAATTCTTTGATTACTGAACTCTTCCTAATCTTTTTCTTGCCTTATTAGTTTAATTTTCCATAGTGTGTCCTCCAGAGTCTATCTTTTTTTATTAATAACAAATGTTTAAATATTCTTTATGTATTTATTTTCATGTGAGAGCTTTATGTATTTATTTTCATTCTTTATGTATTTATTTCCTGATTAACTTTAGTTTGTTGCCATTTTTTAAACTGAATTTACAGGTTCAGTTAGTTATTCTCTCTTGTTCATAATCTGTAATCTCTGACTGTGCTTGAAAGACCCTCTCTCATTAATTCATTTTACTTTATGTCCTAATTCCCCATTTATTCTTTTACCCCTTATGGAACTAGTCTAAAGCCTTTTGTGCTCTTCCTTTCTATTATTCTATGTCCTTAAAAAATACGATATGTTTTACGTGTACTGTTTTTGTATATATTTACATTGCATAAATGATATGTCTCAGACCTTTCTTTTTTCTAAAAGTACTATTTTAAGATATACCATTGCTGGGCGCCTGGGTGGCTCAGTGGGTTAAGCCTCTGCCTTCAGCTCAGGTCATGATCTCAGGGTCCTGGAATCGAGTCCTGCCTCAGGCTCTCTTCTCGGCAGGGAGCCTGCTTCCTCCTCTCTCTATCTCTCTGCCCACCTCTCTGCCTACTTGTGATCTCTGTCAAATAAATGAATAAAATCTTTATAAAAAAAAAGATATACCATTGTTATTTTGTGTGCTTCTAAACTGCTTCCAAAGTGTGCCTCCACAACACTACAATCACCACCACCAGAGACAGATACCAGGGTTGCCTACAACTTCCTGTTTCTAAGGACCAGGCTGGGATGAAATTCCTCTCAGGGATTACTTATACGCACCTGCATGAGAATCTCCCTTGACTCTATACCCAGGAGCCTGTCAGTCACAGAGTATGCCTACACCTAATTTATTACATTCAGTTCTAGCAGGCAATTCTCCAGAATGACCAGAGATAGTCTATATCCCTAATAGGATACACGAGGTTCACTACAATCCGGCATCTCTTCCAACATTGAGTGTTATTCTGCTTTATAATGTTTGCCAATCTGACAGAAGAAAGGAATAGGCCACTCTTGTTTTAATTTGTAGTTTTTAAAGTGAGTATGAATTTGAGCATCCTTTCACCACTGTTAATAATTCGGTTTTCCACTCTATGAACTGCCCCTTTCCATCATTTGTTCGTTTTCTATTGTGTCTTTTTTCTTTTTTTTTTTTTTCTGGTTAATATAAAATATAAAAAATTACCTATGGAAAAAATACCTACATGAAATAAATGTACACCTTAAATGTATCTATATACAAGATGAAAGATTTAACAGAGCCTTGTATCCTTCCTGGCAACCCTCCTAAGAAGGGGCAGGGGGAAGGAAATGGTATTTAGGAGGAAATGAGCTTCATTTAAAAAGTAAAACTGCAAGTCAGAAAGAAATTCCAATATTTAGGCATGTGAATATTAGTTCCAGTTTCTGCTTTCTGGATAAATGACCTTAGATCACCACAAAAATTATTTGCTAGAGGGAAAAAAAATCAAATTAAAAAAGGAAATTTGCATATGATACCTCCAGTTATGGCATGAAATATTTTACTGGCTATTTGTAACTTTTAGGTTTAAATTTCCTTCTAGCCAAAAATCCAACAACTGAACTTCATCTGGAATATTCAAACTTTATTAATACTATCCTCTCCAAAAAAATTTTTTTTTAAAAGTGAAATTTAACAGAATCACTGTCAACAAAACAAAGAGCAACCCTTCTGAGTTCGTTCACTTTTTGCACTTTCTCATTTCCTTTTGGTTTTGCTTTGTACCACTTCTTTAGGAGAAATTATTTTTTTTTAAGTATCTGAAAGATCTTGCTTCTCCATCTTAACTAGGGAACTTCCTTCTAAATAAATATTCAAATATGATGAAAGAAGTATTTGGGCTAAATGTAACATACTGTATCTATTTAACATGGGTAAATTGACACACAGTTGGGACAGTCCAGGTTTCACTAAATACAAGGTAACTGCATGTTACTTAACTTCCCTAAGTCAGTTTCTTCATTTACATAATTGGATTAAAAATAATACTTATCTCAGTAGATTATTTTCACATTAAGATGGTTAATGCAAAGTGTACTTCATATTGCCTCCCTTCTCAGATTTTTGAATCCTCACTTTTCTCCTCATTTTCAATTGGCCTCATCTTCTATAGCAGTTATAAATCAGGGACCCTGGGTGGCTCAGTCAGTTAAGAGTCTACCTTCAGCTCAGGACATGATCTCAGGGTTCTGGGATCAAGTCCCACATTAGGCTCCCTGCTTAGTGGGGAGCCTGCTTCTGCCTCTACCTCTACAGCTCCCCATGCTTGTGCTCTTTCCCTTTCCCTGCCACTTCCCCTGCTTGACCCCCCCATTCTCTCTCTCTCTCCCTCTCCCGCTCTCTCTCACATACACACAGAATAAATAAATACATACATACATACATAAATCTTTAAAAAAAGAAATTACAAATCATCAGACACTAATGCAAAAAGATATATGTACTTCTCTGTTCATTGCACAATATTTATGACAGTCAAGACATTGTCATAACCTAAGTGTCTAGCAATGGATAAATAAAATGTGGTATATATACAATGAAATATTCATTCATCATAAAAAAGGACATCCTGCCATTTTCAACAACAAAGATGGACCCTGAGAGTACTATGTTAAGTCAAATAAATCAGTCAGAAAAAGACAAACCATGCTGTAATTTGTATCTTTTTTTTCTTCTCTTTATGTCATGGCTCTTTTCTTCATGCTGCCGCCTTAAGATTTTTGTATTTCTTATGAGTTTGAATATTGTATGTCTAAAATGTGTGTGTTATTTTTTCATGTTTTTGTATGTATTGAGTTTCATGTTTTCTGACCTTCTTCAATTAGTTTTTGTGGCTATTAATAATCTTGGAAACTTATTGGCCATTACTTCTTCAAATATTGCTCCTGCCCAGTTAACTTTCTTTTCTTTCTGGAAATATGTATGTATATATACTAGGTTGTTTGATATTCTCTCACAACTCTTGAATCTCTTAAATACTCAATTTTCTTTTTTTCGACTTTGTACTTTGGGCAATTTCTTCGGATTATTTGAAGTTCACTGATTCTGCCCTGTGACTGCTTCAAGTCTACAAATAAACCCTTTCAAGCCATGCTTCCTCTCTCTTACTGTGTTTCTTTACCTATGTTACATCTAGGTCTAGTTCTGTAAATTATCTCTTAACAGTATTTCCTCTTGATTGTCATATGATTTACTTTCATAGTTGCTTAAAGCAAGACATTTTGTATTGGGAAGTAGAGACTAAGGTAATTTAAACATAAAATTTGAAATTCTTTATGCATTAAACTGCGATGTGAAGAATATATTTAAACTTGCTGAGCCTCATTTTATCAGTCTATAAAATGGACATAATACTAGGTATACCAAAATACTGTTTACCTTAAAATTTTAAAAATCAAACACAGCAAAGCCCTTAAAATGGCACCTAAATTTGCAATAGATATTACTTCCACTATTACTATTAGCTATTTTCATTATTACATGAAAGAGATTACTTGTCAGAGTATGGATATCACATGTACTACAAAATGAATATTCCCTGTAAAGCATGAGAACCTACTTTTAAATTGTTCATGACCATACCTGTCCTTCTAAATTTTTTCCTAGAGAACAATTCCATGTGTATTATCAAAGGCACATTGCATCAGGTGGAGATAAACAGGCATAGAAGACTTTAATCAAGACTACTGCAATAGGGGAAAGACTGAACTCAACCCTGTCAAAGTAAAAGGCAGGAATGTTTTTCAGTGTTGAGTGAGCCAGAGGAAAAGTAGTGGAGGATATCAGTGGGGAAGCTGATTAATGTGACAAGCTGTGTGTGTTTGCCAGTTGGTGCTTATGATAATTTTTTTAATATTACTTATTTGACAGAGAGAGATCACAAGTAGATAGAGAGGCAGGCAGAGAGAGAGAGAGAGAGGGAAGCAGGCTCCCTGCTGAGCAGAGAGCCCGATGTGGGACTTGATCCCAGGACCCTGAGATCATGACCTGAGTCGAAGGCAGCGGCTTAACCCACTGAGCCACCCAGGCGCCCCTGCTTATGATAATTTGACTCCTACTTTTTCATAGAGACTGGGTCCTATCTTCTCTGAGGATTACATTTCAAAATGATGGTTCTCAGGTCTCTGTGAAAGACATCCCTAGGTTGTAGTACTTCAGAAAAGGGGCAGGGAAAGCATTTATAAATTGAAAGTTTTCTAGGGGCGCCTGGGTGGCTCAGTGGTTTAAGCCGCTGCCTTTGGCTCAGGTCATGATCTCAGGTTCCTGGGATCCAGTGCCGCATCGGGCTCTCTGCTCAGCAGGGAGCTTGCTTCTCTCTCACTCTCTCTGCCTGCCTCTCTGCCTATTGTGATCTCTCTCTGTCAAGTAAATAAAAAAAAAAAAAAATCTGTAATTTAAAGTTTTCTAAAGTAAATGCTCTAAGAAAAGAGAAGTCAGGGACCTATAGTTAGGAGGAAATCTGCCTAAAGTTCAGTCAAGCTGAGGGGAACATTAAGGACATCTTCCGCACTATTAAATCTAGGGATCTATCCCAAATACTCCATTATTCAAAGTGTTATGTTTTTGCCTAAGTTATATTTATGCTCCTGAGATAGGAGCCATAATAATACTATGTAATTAACCACCCTTAAATTCGGTGCCTTAGAACAACAACTTACTCTTGCTCATGAGTTAGTTGGTTTAGACTGGATTTAAGCTGAGTTTTCCTGAAAGTTGGGTCCAGGCTGAAGAGGCAGCAGCTACCTAGAAGGTCTTCCACACTTCATTGATGCAAGTACAAAGATTAGCTCATTGTGCTGCATAAATCAAGTTTCTACTTATGCTAATGTTTCCCTAGATCCCCTTTAAACAAAGCAATCAATGTGACTGATCTCAAAGTCAAGGATCTCAAAAGTATACTCTGACCACAGAAGAGGGGAGTAACTGCTCTAACAGCAGTCCAAAGTAGCAAAAGAAATTCCTTTTAAGTTTCTCCATTCTATCTCTGACCAGATCCTTTCAGAATATATAACAATGAAGGTATCCCATATTTCTATATTAATGGTTTGGTTGATTGTTTTTCACTCCTAAATATTATTAATCTCTCAGTATGTGACCAGGTACTGTTTTGGAGGCTGAGCATATAATGGTAAGCAAAACCAGACATGGCCTATGCACTTATAAAGAATATAATTTAGTGGATACTACAGACTGAATGTTTGTGCCCCCTAAAATTCATATATTAAAAATCTCTAGTATGAGGGTATTTGGAGATGGGGCCTTTAGAAGGTGATTAGGTCATGATGGCAGAGCCTTCATTAATGAGATCAGTGCCCAGGACCTTACAGAGATCTTTTTTGCCATCTGTCATGTGAAGACACAGCAAAAAGGCAGCTGTGAGTCCTCACCAGACACTGAATTTGCTGGAGCTTTGTCTTGGATTTCTCAGCCTCTAGAACTGTGAAAAATAAATCTGTTGTTTATAAACTACCCTGTCTACAGTATTTCTATTATAGCAGTCCAAACAGACTAAGACACTGGGAAAAACACAAAAAATATACAGAAATTCCTAAAATTTTGACCATGATCAATGTCATGACAGAGAAATCTCTGGTGCCATGAAAACTTATAATTCAAGGATTTAACCTAATCAGAGATATAAAGAATCTTTCCTAAGTGATCACTGAACTGAGATCTTAAGAAATTAGAGAAGGACATCGTGTGAATAGATCATTGCAAAACACGGAGAAAAATAAGTTCTCTAGATAGAAGAAATAATACATACAATGGCCAAGTATTGTACTTTATAGGAACTTAAAGAAGTACAGTGAAACTGGAAGAAAAGTGAGCAGGATTCTGATTTAGACAAGTGCTGCCTAATTAACATACCATAACAAAAATCTTTATAGTTTTAAATTTCCTAATAGCTACATTAAAAAGGTAAAAAGAATCAGTATAATAAATTTTACTTATATTTAAACCAATATTTCTAAGACATCATTTTAACATGTAATAAGTATAAAAACTATTGATGATATATTTAATAATGCTTTATTTCTTCATATAAGTGTTAAAAATTTAGTGCGTATTTTACATTAACAGTGTATTTCAATTTAGATCTTTTCTGTTTCAAACAAATATGGCCACTGGCCACCATATCAGACAGTGCAAGTCTAGACCATGAAGTAACTTCCAGACAATTTTAAGAATAGTGACCCATGTCCTGCTAACATTGGCATAACATGGAATATTTTATGCATAGTATATGTGGAGTAAGGGGATGGCGGTAACATGATTAGATTGAGTTTTGAACAGATCACTAGCTATGGTGAGGACAGCGAGAAGTCAATAGATTTGAGAAATACATAGGTAGTAAACATGAGCTATGAGGGATAAAACATTAGGATGCAGGACAGATAATTCTTAATTTCCTGAGATGTTTAGCAGAAATAAATACAGTCATGGGAAGAAGATGGAAATAAGTTCAATTTCAGACATGCTGAGTTTTTATTACTTTTAAAACATTTAAAAAGAGAAATAAGTTAGTGGCTAGTCATACCAGTTTGGGACTTAGAGAAGAGTGGACTAGAGAAGTAATTTTATAAGTCATTTCTCAATGAGTGGCAAAGCCATGAGCATTATAAAATAGCACAAGGAAAGAAATATAGAGTAAGAAGAAATGACAAGTTGACTTTAAAAAGAGTTTAAGTGTTTTATATTGTTTTCTTGTCTCGAACTGCTTAACTAGAAGCATTCTCTTGAATTAGCATTCTCATTATGTCTCCTAGGGTGGAAGCACATAATTCTGAGATGGAGGAAAGAATGAAGGATTTTGAAATGCCATTCTGTTCTCTTCCTTAATGGCAAAATACAGAACATTTAGCATATGGCTGCACCCTCCACTTCTTTCAAGAGTGATTGCTTATAACTAGTCTCAAAATGTTCCCAAACAAATACAGAATAAATCTCTTAGCTAAATGCTTTTTGCAGGCCAAGTTAGGAAGAACAGGAAATACAAAAGGATTCAAAATAATGGAATTAAGAGGGAAAATGGTAGTTTTTATGAGCATTACTAATATTAAAGTGTGAATGGGGTTATTTATACTTTTATTTTTTGGCAAAGTACAAGTGAATGAAACTCAGGCTGCTTAATTTCCATAAATTTCATCCAGTGTGATTCCTTTCTTTTAAAATTGTAAACTCCATATGTCTTCAAAATGTGTATAAATCTAGATAAGATGATAAGGGGCAAGACTAATGTCCAAATCTCCTAGGTTCCCTCCCTACAGGTACACATAAAAGATTTCATCTTGCCAGATGATGATGTAGGGAAACACAGGCTATGAGACTATGCTCTCCAAGCTCAATCTTGGCATCTTCTATAACCACCACTGAGAATCCTCTACTTTTTGGGACACAATTGTTTTCTGTTGTCATTCAGATTGCTTCAGATTAAAAAAAATGACATTTTACCTGACCTAAACCCACTTATCAAAAAAGGAATATATTATTTCACTTAACTGAACACTCCAGCAACAAGAGTGGCTTCAAACACAGCTTGACCATCAGCTCAAAAAATGTCATCGCACTGGGATTTTTCTGTTTCTTATCATGAATGCTCCATTTCCAGATCTGCTCTCTCTAAATGGGTATCATTACTGTCAAGACTTTATATCTTCTCAGCTTCATTTTCATAGGAAGGAGTTAAGTCCTTTCCCAGAAACATTATAAGATTGCTTATCAGTGTGGAGAGTCCCTTGGCATTTGAAATTTAGAGAGGAAATGTTGAAACTCATCTTATTATCATTTTCTAACTCATAAAATCTTATCCTTATGTACTTAAAATACAAGAAGTAGATACATAAGGGGAATGACTTTATAACCTGTGCTATAAACATATTAGCATCTTATTAGAATGACTTCATTTGTCCCTTTAAGCATGGGATAAGCTAAAGGAAGTTAATATTTTATTGTTATAAATCTGACAGTATGATATATGTGAAATGTGCTCAAAATTTAACCACACCTGTATGGCTCAGTCAGTCAAACATCTGCCTTTGGCTCAGGTATGATCCTAAGGTTCTGGGATGGAGCCCCACTTTGGGCTCCCCATTCAACAAGGAGTCTGCTTCTCCCTCTCCCTCAGTCCCTGCCCCATGCTCATGTTCTCTCTAATATTTTTTTAAAAATTAACCACACTATTGTTTGCATTTGCAAAGAAAATATAGCATCTGTCTTCCATAACTGCTCATCTTTTTCTCACAACTCTACCATTAGAAAAGAAACTCAAGCTCCCCAATTAATATTATCCCAGCATCTTCACATTTAAGTAGTATATGCTGTGCATGAGCCAATTCAAAGTTTAACCTTTTCTCAGTGCTCTTTTAAATGCTTTTTCTCAGTGCTCCTTTAAATGCTTTTAAAAAAAAAAAAAAGTTGTTTTTTTTTTTTTTTAAACTCTTCATCTCCTTAGACATGGCATCTGAATGTAGGGGAAGGGAATCTCAAGCAGTGGGAAAGAGTAGGTTTTGAATTCTTGCATGTTTTCTAGAATTTCAATGGCCTGTTAAAGGACTATCCTTGTCAAGTTCCAGAAATAATAACAGTTAAGGCATTATGGTCCTATAGTTCATGCCCTTTTAAACGTGAGTTAAGATCATGCCAATAACACGTAGCATTTGTTTCTCATCACAAAGTCAAGCAAGGAAGGCAGCCTCCTTGTCTTGATTTCATCCACTCTGTAGCTGCTTAATGGCACATGGGGAAATTCTACCTCTCATGTCCAACACAGGCTATCACAGGAAAGCAGGAAAACCATCTCAGTCTTATCTACCTAGACAAAACTCAAGTTAAGAACACATATTCCCCCGTATTCTATGTAGAGAACAGTCATAGTCCCTTTCTTTCAGGTTTCCCTTCAAGTTACTAAAGGTCCTCATGTCCCCTCCCGCATTCAAAGAGCTTTGGTTTAGAGATGTGTCATATGCATCTCTCTGCCTGCTTCGCTTCAAAATTGCTACTTTATTCCTTCCCTGAATCCACCTGGCTAGAGGGCAATGAGCTCACCACATATTATTTCTCTCTCAAGAATTTCTATCATATCGTTTTCCTTTTTCCTAGGTCATGTTCCACCTTAATGATGGTAAAGTCAACCTTTCCAAATGGAAAGAAACTTAATAATTATTCTTTGACCTTTTTCTTAATGAATCAAAGGAAGAAGTCCTTTCTTTCCCCCAAGGCTGTGTGGCTGTTCTTCAAAGAGCATTTTCACAAAAATGACAATAATAGGTCAAAAACCCCTTTGTTCTTCAGGTTAATAAAGTAAGATGATAGATATATGTGTGTGTATACATGTTGTATATATACACATACACACATATACATCATATATATCATAATGAAATATATATTATAAATATGATATATATAAGTACTTATATATTCTCATTTATTCTCATACATACACACACACACACACATACACATATATATACATGTGCTCATTTAATACTCCTAACTACCTTTGGAATTATCATTCCATTTTGCACATAAGAAAGCGCAGGAAAACACAGGAAGTTTGACAATCTTCCCCCAAGTTCCCCCACACTGACATGAAACTGAAATTCTAAAATTCACATTCAAAGCTATTAGTTTCAAAGTTGACTCCTTCTGCTCTAACATGCAGACTTTTCCAAAGAAAATGCACAATTTCTACAATGACTTCTCCTCCCAACACCATATGGAAGAGTACTTTTAAGACCCCCTAACTAGAAATGAGATTTGACCCAAGTTACAGAGAACTGGTTATGGTTAAACTTTGCAGACTCTTGTGGTGACGTCGTGGGTTGAGGTCTCTGAAATGGGCCCCATGTCTTCCACTCAGAGAGGACTGGGCAGCTTTATGACCCAACCTGCATGACCAGGCTATGTGCTTAGAATTCTACTCAGACTACCTCCCTGTTGAACCTTTTTCCCCTTAAAGCCAGTGTTTTTCAAATTGATATATTTCTCAAAAAAAGTTCAGATTTATCATATATATTTATCATATATGTATTTTTATATATGTATAAATACATATACTTATCATATATGTATTTGCATATATTAGCATTCAATTATTATTTTAGGTAAATAAATTTTGTATCTGAACAAATTAAGACAAATATTACAACCACAAAGGGAAAACAGGTTGCATTTACAAGTGGAAGATCACCATAAATACACAGAAAAGAAAATGTTATTACATCAAAAAAGCATAAGTTAAAAATAAAAATTAAACTAATAAAGCAATAAATATGTAAAAACTATTTTTCAATGAGAAGAATGCAGCTATTTATAATCAGCGATACATTTATATTTGCTTGGACTTCCTTAATTTTATTAAAGATAATCCTTAGTTTTATTAAAGTGGATTACCAAGAATATATTACTTTAAAATTTGATCCTAACCAGAAATCAAACATAGAGAAATTGCTGGATCTGAGCCAGAAATCTGATTCTTTAATAATCTTGTCCTGCACTCACAACACACCCACTTACTAAACCCCTGAAACATTTACAACTCTGCACTGTGGCCTGCTGGGTGCCTGAGGTCATAGCTAAAGTAAGGATCTTTCTCCTTTAAGTGGGCAAACCTCTCACTGCCACAAAGAGACCACAAGAGGCCACCTGAGCAGGGCCTCTATTTGTCTGCCGCACTCCATTACTACATGCTGGAGTGGGTTTAGAGGTTACATTCTTAGCTAGACAAGAAACATAGCACTAATTTGGGCCAGAGAATGGTATATATAAACTAAAAAGGCCCACTCCCTTATTGTGATAATCATTTCACAATACATATGTACATCAAATCATCACATTATATACTTTAAACTTATACAATGTTATATGTGGATTCTGTCTCAAAGGTGAAAAAAACAGTATATTGGGTATTTAACAAAGTAGAATGAAAATGTTATAATACCCAAAATTATTTTGTCTATTAGCAGTGCTGTGTTTATTCCAATGAAAAACCTACTGATTGAGACTGTATATCTATGCACAATTAATGTTTTCTTTTGGAAATGTAAGTACTTGCATGTATAGGTTTGTATGTAGGGGCAGTTATGCATGAGGACCTGTGTATTTATTTAAACTAGCGCCACTTGAATTGGGAAGAATGTTTACTTTCTACTTCATAGTAGTGGCATTATGGGTGTTGAAGGGAACCAAACTTAGATATATTTATTTATTTGATAGAAAGGAGGAGAGAGAGAAAAAAAGAGCATGAGAGCAGGGGGAGGGGGAGAGGGAGAGAAAATCCTCAAACTCCATGCTGAGTGCAGAGCCCCAAGCAGGGATTGATCCCAGGCCCCTGAGACCATGACTTGAGCTGAAATCAAAAGTCAAGAGTCAGACATTTACCCAACTGAGCCACCCAAGGAGCCCCAGGAACCAAACTTTGCATAACAAAGCCCATCCTGGAATGTTCTTTGGGTCAGGGGGATTGTCATATCCCATGTTCTTTTTCCCACTCTCCACCCCATCACCATGGAGTAAGGTGAACTGAACCATCTGATCTTCGAGTACTTAATACTGGTGGCTGGGAAGAAGTGAGATGGATCATAGCCCAAAGCCCAAAGCTGGGGATAAGGTTTTTCTCCTGGATCAAGTGGAGGTGAAAACGTGAGGAAAAATAAGCCTTCATGAGCAGATGCCTGTGAAGGATACAACTTATAAATGGTTACCATGTTTTCCACCCAAACTACTCATAGGTAATATATATCCCAAAGAAATCCTCCTCTTTTGAGTTGTACTTTTTCATAGTCCCCAAAGTTTTCAGCACAACTGAATACACCTGAGGTATTGTAAAGAGTTAAGTCTATCAGAACAAATGTGGCCTGGCCCACATTCAGTCACCTGCCAATGCTTTCATGGAGGAACAAAGCTTACAGTCCAGGAGTCCCACACAAGTCAAGATGAGGAAAAGTGGGACTGGGTGGAAAAGAGCTTGTGACAGAAAATTGTCATCCAGTGCTCCAGTGCTGCCCATGTTTGGCATGCATAAAGAATGAAAGGACCCAGAAGAAGAGGAGAGTTGCTGGAATGAAAAGAGGGATTCCCCCATGGCAATGTCAATAATCTACCTTCTAAGTTTAGCGAGCTATGCAGCTACTTTGGTGGTCATCTTTTCTGATCTCTGTTCTCTTCCAGATCATATGTTAATTATTACATAATAATATGTAGTAGTAGTAGTAACTATTATTCCCTGTGTCTAAGTTAAAAATTTTTTTTTAAAGATTTAATTTATTTATTTGAGAGAGAGAGAACACTCATAAGCAGGGGAAGGAGCAACGGGGAAGTGAGAGGGAAAGAATCCCATGCAGACTCTGCACTGAGCCTGGAACACAACACGGGGCCAGATCCCATAGCCCTGAGATCATGACCTGAACCAAAACCAAGAGTCGAATGCTTAATGGATGGAGTCACCTAAGTACCCTTAAGCTGATAAATTCTACTTGGTCTTCATATCTTTGTAAACAAGGAACAAACCTGTGTGGACTGCAGCAAAGTATACTTGATGCTAACTTCTCTGAGGAGGTTCATAATTCACAAAAGAAATCCGTCAAATGTATTCAAAACTATCAGACATTTTAGTGATTGAATTTTTAGAAGCCAGAGAGATTCAGAACTGTGCATTATAGGAAAAGAGTGGAAGTGAACTGTTGATGGATTTTTTAATAAACTTTTGATTCAGATTTAGAATACATTTATTTTTATAAGACTTTACTGAGAAAGTAACCCAATATATCATTTTAATGAATTTGTGACTATAATTATAAATATATGCTATTTACTAACTGTAAATTTAATATATATGATGCAATATGAATGTAATTTGAAAACTCAATTTTCAGTGTAATTTTATTTGGTTAATATAGTAACAACTAAATTGCTGAGATATCAACAGAACAAAGTGTTCCACTAGGCATTTTATTTTTCTTAGCTTTCAGTTGTTGGAATTTAAATGAGTAACAAGTGAATTGTGAATCAATTTTTAATAAACTTCTCATTTAGAATTTTGAAAGCTGAATTTACCTGAGTAAAGTAACAGAGAACCAGAATAATACAAAGACCTTTATAGTTTCCCTCTTTTGATAGCAGTATACAAAAATATCCATCAGGATATCTATAGACAAAAACAATCCATGTTTCCCTTTGTGACCTACCTCTACCCATCCACAACCACAGGATTGTCTGAGCAACCTAATCTGCTCAGTTTACCTTTCCTCCACCACCAAGACTTTTATGTTGTGAGGCATCAAAAAAATCTACTCTATGGAACCAAGAATGCAAGATAAAAGCAACCTGGAAAATGAATTTGGAAAGAACTCAAGGCCCCCTGAGGCAAGAGAACACATATAAAATTTGTTTTTTATTTTTTCTGTCCCCCACCCCCCACTTCTGGCATGATCTGGGAGAAAGAAGCAGCCACCAGGGTATCAGAGAAAGAAAAATGACTAATTGTTAACAAATACATAAAAGCTAAGTTTAAGCTGGAGTGAGAATTTGGAATTCTCAGGAACCTAGACATCAGAAGTATCCATGGTCATTTGCCAGCTCTTTCCAAGAACTTCACTAATGCTCACGGGAAATACAGGAAGCAGAAGAGAAGACCTAAGAGTGTCTGCCTCTGTCCTTCTACAGTATAAAAACACAACATTCCCAACATTCCATTGTCCCTTCTTGCATATCAAGTAATAACAGTAAGCTACTGGGGGAAAGGCAGGAACACTCATGTGCCGTGGTCCCAGAGAACAATCTACTGCCTCTTATGGAGGAGTAAAATCAAACGCTTCCTGGTGGAGGCGCCTCTGCCTTCGGCTCAGGTCATGATCTCAGGGTCCTGGGATGGAGCCCCACATCGGGCTCTCTGCTCAGCAGAAAGCCTTCTTTCCCCCTCTTTCTCTCTGCCTGCCTCTCTGCCTACTTGTGATCTCTATCTATCAAATAAATTTTAAAAAGTTAAAAAAAAAAAAAAAGCTTCCTGGTGGTGGGTGGGGTAGGCAGCAGATCCAGGCAAAGGACCACTGCTGTTGGGCAAAAAGTAAAAATTAAAGTTGTCTGCCATAAGGAAAAAAAATATATATATTTGCAAACACATCTGAGCAAAAGGATCTTGTTAAAAATATAAAAAGTTATGATGATTCAATTCAATAATAAGACCATCAACCTAATTAAATTTAGTGTTCAAAAATATTTGAACAGATACTTCAAAGAAGATACATGAGTGACAAATAGATCTGTGGAGAGATGTTCATCATCATTAGTCACTTAAAAAATGCAGTAAGATACATGATAAGCTCCCTAGAATATTTTTTAATAAAAATTAACAATATCTATACAAGCATTTGGGCAAATGGAGATTCCATACTTTGCTGGAAGAAATTTAAAATGGCACAAACATTCAGAAAAGTTTTACAATTTCTTATAAAAATAAACACCTATCATAGAATGTACAATTCCTTCCTAATATATTTCTCTAAAAAAATGAAAACTTATATCCCTCCAGAAGACCTATATAACAATGTCTACAGCTAATTTGTAATTGCCCTAAACTGGAAATAGTATGTATGTCTATCAAATGATCATTGTATATCTGTATCTATACATATCTATACTGCAATACCTATTCGTCAATAAAAAGGAATTACTGAATATATTCAAATATCTTGATGAATCTCAAAAGCATTATGCTAGATGGAAAAAGAAACAAAGCAATACCTACTTCATATTTCCATTTATAATACATTATGGAAAAAGCAAAACTTACAGGGATACAAATCAGATCAGTAGGGGTGGGGAATACAGGAGTGCTTTGACCACAAAAGGGACGTAAGAGAATATTCTATAGTGGGTGAGACACGCTGTACTTGATTGCATAGTTACATTACTCTATACATTCCTCAAATGTCATTGAACTGTACAGTTAAAAGGGTAAAAATTGTATTTTATTAAATTATATCCCAAACTCAGTATCAAAAATTAGAAGAGAAGTATCTGGGACCAGACCAGAGAATATCTGTCAGGCATCCTGAATAACACATACAAAAATCTGAAAGTGTGAAAGCAAAACGTATTATGATTCTTCAGCTCATCCAGTGTGGCTGGAAAATGCCGTATGAAGGTAAGAACAGAGAGGGAACTCGAAAATTTGAGCAGAATGCAAGTAATGGTGGCCCTCATATGCCACATTAAGAAACTTAGGGACGCCCGTATTTGACAATGGAGTCATAACCAAAGAAGAAATAGAAAATAATCTAAATTTTAGAAGAGTCACTTAGACTGAAGCATGGGAATAAATTTAGGAAAATAAGTCTAAGTCATGAGGACCAGTGTAATTAAGTGTTTGCTTTCATCTTTGATGTGTGACTTCTGACAACATGCAAGTCTCCCTTTCTCTCTTGTCCTTTACATGCACATCTCGGCAAGCTAGTAAAAATGTCCATGTCTATTCCCTTGATACCAAGCAGAAGCATAAACCATACAAGCAAGCCTGCACTCCTGCATGGAAACTTTGCCCCAGCCCTACCCTCTAATGACAATAAAATCAGATCTCCTTTCCCTTCTCTCTGAAGCCAATCTACTTGGGAACCTGCCCTGCTCTCCTTAGAAAGCCCCATTATATGAGTTACAACATTTCATAGCCTTTTGACACATGTGTCATAGTTCAGTCTTTACATTCAAACCAAAGTTTGAGTTGGTGTTTGATGCTACCCTTCAAAAGGTGACCAAAAACTAGCTAAGAGACTGTTGTTGAGTTCCAAGTGACTACAATGAAAGAGGATGGGCTAATTAGAGAACAGAGTTAGAAATGCTAAAGAAGTGAAATAGAGAAAACTTCATGAGCCATGATAGAAAGAAACTTCTAAGAATGTCTTGGGCTGAGAACACGAAGTAGAATACAATTGTATTTCCAGGTACAATAACAAAGGAGAAGGAGCATGACAGTATTTAATTAAGTTGTGGACATTTTGAGTTTAAGGGGCCCATAGGATAGTTAAGGGGAAATATATAGGAGGTAACTGTATGTTAAGGTCTGAAACTAGTAAGTCTGACTGCGGCAGTAGCTGGCCCACCTCTCAGAGCCCATCTCCAGCCATTCCATTCTTAGTCTTTCCAACACCCTGGCTTGTTTCAGGCCCTTACAGCCATTTCCCACATGGTGTACCCAAGAATGCTAATCCTCATTCTCTAGTTTCTCATCTTCCACATCTCAGCTTAAATATAATCTCCTAGGGACACTTTCTCTTATAACCTCTATTTTTCTCTCTCCTCATCCTTTTCATTTCCTTTAGAATTTTTATCATAATTTCTAGTTGCTTTATTTTACTTCAACACTGTAAGTTTCAGAATCATTGTCTGGTTTGGTTCCTGTGTATTCTCAGGGTCGACAGAATCCCTATAATTACTGGTAGGTTTTAGATAAATATCTGTTGACTGAATTAATACTAATCTTTGACACAAAGCCTAGCGGATAGATGAAATATAATAAATTTTTTTTTCAAATTTTTTGTCTCATGAGATACAATGAGGACTAATTTGCTTCTAAATTAGTCCCTAATAGATTAGGGACCCTAATAGATTAGGGACCATTTTGATATTCAAAAGGTTTTATACATCATAGTTATATATAGAAACTCAACTACTTGATTATTCTTTAATTATTAGTAAGTCCTGGCCTCATGGATATTTGTACAGATCCTTAAAGAACTCAGTGTCAAGTCTCTTTAAAATTTAAGTTCAAATCCTTGGGCTATAACTCTCAGCCCAGGGCTATATATAAACTTCTTGAAATCATCCACTTGCAACATTCTGAGACAAAAACCAACTGGGGAAGAATAATTCACACGTCTAACCTAACAACAAGATGAATTTGCTCTCTTAAAAGCAATTACAGTTTGGCCACAAAATGGTCATTTTTGAGGGTGCCTTCATTTTTTCATGTCTAGTATTTCAAAATATATTTTCAACTAACAAAAATTCGCTAATTATTTTATATGCCTCATAACATTTTATGCTACTTTCTTCTGGATACAAATCTAATCAGTACATATTCCTGAGGTCTAAAGTAAGAAATTTTATTAAACACTTTCAAACTTATTCCTGAGCTAGTAGAACAGTGAGCCAAGTGAATTTCAAATGACATTAAAAATAATCACAGCGAAAGTCTTGAGAAAAGGAGATGACATAGTCAGCTTTAAATATGTATATTCGTACCACATGCTAATCACACTTGCAAAAGTTGTAGAATTGCTTATTTGGTATCATTACTTGCCTGAACTGCTTACTACACTCTTAAAGGTAATTAGTACTTAGTAAGTACAACTTAAACATATTCTGCTTTAAAAACAGGTGAGATAGAAACCTTTATATCTATAATTAAGTCCAAAGAGAAGTATCTTCATAATAGCTAAGAAACAGAGAGGTGGTGTTACTACTGTATTCCACAAATACACTGATTTCATTTATAAATGAGTAACCCAACAAGAAAGAGCATATTATAAATAACAATAAAAAAATCGTGTTAGATTTCAATGGCTCAAAAGAGGGTGAGGAAAGGTTAGAAAGTATTTAGGAGGTGCAAAAGAAAAAGGTGAATAGTATATAGGTGAATAACAATAAATTATTTAGCTAGCAGTTTTCTTTGACAAATATAACTGGGTCTCAGCATCCTTATTGATTTACAGTGAATTCCTTAATAGTTTAAAACAAACAAATAAAAACAAATGGAAGGAAGAATATAGTTCATATTCTTTTTAGAATGTATCAGTGAGCCAGAAACCTTTCTTAAAATGCCTCAGAGTCAAAGTTCTTAGTTATATTGAATATTTATTCCTTCTTTATTGGCTCCTTAAATTTGAAAAGATATACATGTCTCATAAGGAGTAACAAGAATTGAATACAATACTTGACTACTTATTTGGAAAAGTTTCCTTATATTACTGTCATATTTTCCACCTTAAATCTATTTTTGTATGCTCTTACAACTTCCTCTGATAGCCAATAAATAAGGTAATGAGATTTTCTTTAAAATGCAATCCATTTAATTTTGCTTACTTTCCTACACAGTTCCCTTATTTTTCTTTTCCAAGTATTTACCATTCTCCCAGTTTTACTTTATTCAGCAATTTGAGTCTAATTGTTGTTTGAAATAGATGAGTCAGGTGCAATGTTCTCACTTACTCTATAGTGAATATGCAAAGTCCTAGGCAGATTTGTGAATTATTTCTTTGTTCCCATAATGTTTCTTCTTCATTTTTTTTTTTAATTTCCTGACCTCATGTCCTCTACTCTAGTATCTCTAGGAACATTTGTGCCCAATGCAGAAAACAATGACCTCCTACATCACAGCATCACTTAAGTATCTGATACCCTCATGAAAGTGTAAGTAAAAATGCCTAGTAGAAAAGAGTGCTTTTACCAACAATACTTACTTAATGAGGAAAAACAAAGGTGTTAAATATATTCTTAATGACTAATTTTTAAGTCAGTGAACAATGTAAGAAAAATGGATGTGTTTTAGGCATGTAATATAATGACAAGAGAGGAGGTGAATATGGAAGTTCAGTGTTTATAAGGTTCCTGAAAGCATTACTGGTGCTCTACCCACAATTCATCTACCTTTAAGATAACCCACAACCCAGATTTGATTCTATATAACTAAGAGAGTAAGCCATTACCTTACAAACATCATCTCTGATGCCAGAGTATCCTATATACTCCTCATGTAGTGAGCTAGTGAATATTATTTTTTCTGGTGTTGTTGTTCTCTAAAAAAATAAATCTAATAAGACCAGATTTCAATAATTCAAAGAGATAAAAGATCTTAATAAAATGCCTGATAGAGTTGGAGTAACATCTCTGAAATGCTTCTCTCACTCTTGTCATAGAGCTTTAATCGTTGTTGTGTGATATAAGCCCTTATATTGTTCTTTGAAAATGAGGAAAAAGAAAACATTTCAAAAATTTAAATTATCAATGGACCATTAACCCTCTTCTCTTGCATGCTCTAAAATATCCAAGTGATAGAATACATGAGCCAGAATTCATGAGTTAACAAAGCTTCTCCCATCACCTATGTTATATATTACCATGTATAAACTTTAAGAATTCTCATGTAATCCTTGAAAGTTTCAACAAGTCTCTGGAAAAGATTAAACTCACAGCAACAATAACAAACCCACTGCCAACATTTGCAGATTTTTTTTCAAAATCATTTAACATTATGCCAATTCAGTATGTCTGACTTCAGGCCTTTTTAAATAAATGGCATATTTTTCCATATAGTTTCCCAGAAGTAATTATATTTTTAAAAAATACTTTATAATCAAGTGAAATATTTCACATTCTCTGGGATGTAATTAATTACTGTCTGGATGACATTAGCTCTTTGAACACTCCGGGGCATCATTTGTGAAATTACCATGACAATGCATCATTCCCATCTTAGTGACAGGAGAATATTAATGTGTTTCTGAATGTTCCTCACTAACCTGGCAAACCAATTACTTAGAAGCATGATCTAGAAATTTATATATATGATTTCAGCATCACCAAATGGACTCTTTCTGGAAAAAACATCACTCAGATCAGAGCTGAAAGTTTAATCGTGAAATCTTGAGACATAAAGAGCAATCACTGGTACCTTTTCCAATTATCATTGGGACGAGTCATTAAAAAATGCCTTTTGACTTTATGAATATATACATGACCACCAAGTTTTACTAGCATCTGACATCGGCCCACATGTGCTATTTTCTATATTTCTATTGTTTACACAGTATTTGCATAAGTTACAGAAATGTCCTTGCAAAATTAGAGCATGTAATTTAAGAAAAGCTCTTATGAATTTATTGTGGAATAGCATAATACACAGGTAAGCACAGAATTCTATTACTACACTTGTATCTTATTATCATGATTTTGTGGCAATGATGACTGCAAATTTCATTAATGGATGATATTTATGTCATATCATCACTTTGGTTAATGACACTGTTAGAGGGAAATGAATTCAGGTTTTTTTGAGACTATGAACTGACAAGATTTTAAAATTATTTTTCATATGCAATAAAATAAGATGGTCTAAATGAAAATAATTAGAGTATATATTCTTAATTTTTAAGAAATATACTGAAAACTATATAGATTGGAGGAATGCCTAGTGCTATGGCAACCTCCACATATTAGAGATAATGGCTTGACATATCTGGTTAATAATTTAATCAATTTATAGCATTCAAGCTGAAAATAACTCAAATTCAATATTTCTGACCGTTAAATAAAAGTCTAAACAAAAGTAGACGCTAATGCTCTATAGTTGTCCACATATTTAAGGTCAACTATAGTTTAAGTAAGTATACAGAGAATAACCTTTAGAGTATGAATTAAGAATGAGACACTTATGTCTAGGCCTGAATTTTCCTCTGATATTCATGGAAGTCATGGAAAATACCTACTCTTTTTAGGGTTTTTACAAATTTCAGATGAAATAACATATGAAAGCACTTGAGAAATGTTGAAAATGCAACAGAATGTAAGGCATTACTATTTACATTCTGTAATTAAAATACATTAAGTGAGCATCAAAATAACATACATTTATTCCAGAACCAAAATTCATTTGACACAGAATTTATGAAAAAATAAGACACACTCATTCACACTTCTATCATTTTCCACATTTTCTAATGAAAAATACAATAATTCATATTTTAAGGTACATAGACATGGTCTATAATCACATTATTGCATTCCCTGGGATTGATTTATGTTCATATTTTCAAATGACAGAATCTAAATGCAGCTAATTAAACAGAAAGGAGGTTTTTTTTTTTAAGATTTTTTATTTATTTATTTGACAGAGAGAGAGAGAGCACAAGCAGTCAGAGCAGCTGGCAGAGAGAGAGGGAGTAGCGGGCTCTCCACTGAGCAGGGAGTCTGAAATGGGGCTCAATCGATACCAGGACCCTGGGATCATGACATGAGCCAAAGACAGATGCTTAACTAACTAAGCCGCCCAGGCACCTCAACAGAAAAGTTATAAAAATATATTAGGTAGCTTCAAGAATCTCCAAGAGGGTCTGACAGTTGGACTTGTATACAACCAGCTAAAAATACTAGCTAGCCTAATGTGCAAGCACAATGCAGAATTGTTGTATAAAACACCCCTGCTGTTCAGGACCTAGGATACCTGGGCCTGGATAACAGAAATTCGCCAAAGTTTCCTTGGAAAAATGGGATATAACAACATGCTTTAGAAGATCAGGTTTTCCCTTGTGTAACTAAATCACATCACTCACTTCCTTTTCAACGTGTGATGAGCAAGCTTACATACAGCTTCTGATACACTCAGTCTACACAAAAGTCCAAATCCATGCTTTCCTTTGGCATTTATTACCTCCTACTGAGTGCCAGATACACTGTTAGGCATTGGTAATAACATGTGAATAGCACAAAATCCTTAACCTTGATAAGCTTACAACCTAAAGCAGGGCAATATGTAGTAACTAAAAGTGAAATAAAAACTTCACATGTGGGTAAAGCGCAAAGGACATAGAAAAGATCAGTAAAACCAAAGGTACGTCTGTGTGTGTGCAAACGTATCTGTAATACTTAGTACTTTATTTACTACTTTTAATATTGACAGTAACGTACTGTCATCACAGACATTTTATATTTGTGTGCATATAATAGGCCTATAGATATAATGAGGAATATTTCAAGAGGTTTAATTATAAATTTAATTGAACTGTTCAATATAATTCATGCTTCATATGACAGTTTAAAAACATAACAAAGCTTTTTTTAAGTACAAATCACTTAAGTTCGTCCAACACGTTTATTTTTAAAGATGGAATGTTATGATTCTAAATGTGAAATGTTTAAAGCAAGATCACCAGTGAGCAAAAAAGAGTGAGCAGTAAAAGAAAAAATAACTTATCAATTACTTTATAAGCTCTTGATCTCACCATGTGATAGTATTTTTCCATTAACAGAGACACAAATTGCTGACACAATGAACCACGAATTTTGCAAAGATACAAAAAGGATCTTCATGTAAGGTCGTCAGTATGGTTTTAGCAAGCTATTAAATCTAGAGTATTTGTAGTGAGTGTAAAGAACTGACTTTGTAAAAAGTTAAAGAGCACTGGAGGAGGAATGGGAGGAGGAAGAAAAGGAGAGGCGGGAAAAAGGCAGCGTCTAAATTCCAAAATTATTTCGAAATTGATTTTTTGTTAACTTTGCCTTCCTCTTTTGCTTTCCATCTAGGCATATTTTAATGGGTTCTCCTCTAAGTAGAAAAGTCTCCAGGACACAAACATGTTGTAGCAAGCTGAATAAAACTTTCAATTCATTCTTTGCTCTAATACCCAGTGCAGTTAGATGAAATATCTATTATATCTCCTGGGGAAAAAAAAAATGATATTCAGTGATTTGTAAAGTGAGACTTAAAACTTCTTTTAAAAGTAGATTGTTTTCCCCTGTATTTTTCCCTGATACACAGGTCTGAAATTTTTTGTCTTTTCTGAAAAAGTCAGCTTTGTAGGCTCATTTAAAATTTCCCTTGACTTTAATCATTCTCTATTTTTGGCAAAACTGCCCCTCCATTTCACCCTGTAAAGCTGGCTGTGAATGCCGCAGTTCACATGTCAGTTAAACATAGTATGTTTTCAGAGGCCATGAATGGTCTTTGCTGCTTAAATTCCTAGTGGGTCAAAAAGCATATGAAAACATACCTCTATGTTTAATAGAACAACTCAGGCACTGAAAATCTTTAATTTGTTAGAAAGGTATATCCGTAACCAAACACATTAGTTATGAATTTAGTTCCTACTCACAGTTCTTCAATAATATAGTTCTTCACTCTTACATAAATAATATATAAATGTCTTCAAGATTGCACACCCAAGTGGCATGTTAGAAAATATTCAATCACACCCTTAAAGAACCATCTTTGTGTAAAGGTTTTTTTTTTAATTTCAAGTAAGTAGGACAAATAAAATCCAATTTTTCATTTTTTAAAATTGGAATTCAATTTTATTAAGGAATCTGAATAGACTAACATTTTGTCTGTTGTCCTCCACTCAACTTCTTAAATATTCTGAAGTTGGCTTGATCATTATTATTTGGTTCCTTTTCTCCACCATGCCTACTATGATATGGTTTTCTCTATAAAAAAGGAAAGAATCAGAGTGATGACAAAACTATGTAGTATAAGAAGGACTGACCCTACCAGAGATTTTTTTTCTTCCCAAAGAGTTTTCCTTTCCTTTCCTTCTGGTTTCCTTTCCCTAGAACTAAAATCTCTTAGAACAACTCTTTCAAATTGCATAAGAAATATGTTTTTGATCCCAGAGAGCTAAATCTAACTTGAAATAAGATACGAAAGACCTTATGAATTCCCTTATGGCTGTTGAACTATATTTCAGGAACTATTTATTTCCTAGAAATAAAAAATATAAAAAAGTAATTGTCTCAATATTAAACTTAGACAAGTTTCTTCAAATTAATAAAATGTTTACTTTAAAATTCATGAGTGACCTGGTTCCCAGCAAATGAGATGTGTTGCCCAGAGAACAACTGAATTACTCAGGATGAAAACAAGTACAGAAATTTAAAGGGGTCACTTTGGCAGATCAAAATCTCTACTCTTGAATCCAATTCCAGCAGGTCATAATCACTCTTGCTGCTTCCAATTCTGCCTTTAAATACTTTTAAGTAGAAAGTTATTTAATAAAGGGTATAATCTAAGTATAAGTCTATTGAATGAACAAGGAATCCAGGTTCTAGCCAAATTTCTTGTTTCTCCTTCTGAATTGAACATACTAAAAAATGTAAATTGATATGCCTTTTCTCCAGACACCCTAATCCTCAACAAACGCACAGTAGGTTTGATAATATATAAACATTTGAGTCTTACTGACATTAAGTCAAGTCTCCAGATAGAAGACCAAAAATGGTTCTGAAGAGTCCAGAATAAAGGAACTTTTCCAGCAAAGACTTTGAAAAATAATAATTCCTTTGTAACCACTGAACATGCATGTATTTGCTTGATAGTGATGTGCGACAATCACTAGGAATACAAAGATCAAAGGCCCAGTCCGTGAACTCAAAGAATTCACTGTTTCTTGAAGGAGACAGACAAGTATCCAGTAATTACACTGCAGTATAGTACTATAAAGAATGTAATCACAGGGTAGTAAAATGATACAGAAAGTATTTCTTTAGTCTTTTTAAAGATTTATTTATTTATTTGACAGAGAACACAAGCAGGCAGAGAGGCAGGCAGAGAGAGAAGGAAGCAGGCCTCCTGCTGAGCAGAGAGCCCGATGTGGGGCTCAATCCCAGGACTCTGGGATCATGACCTGAGCCGAAGGCAGAGGCTTTAACCCACTGAGCCACCCAGGTGCCCCAAGTATTTCTTTAGTCTTAATGAATGCCCCTGCTTGTATACACTTTGTCTTTCAGCAATCTCACTGATAGTGAATTATCTGAACTTTACTCTTTGAGTCATAATTATTTCTTCTTTTTAAAAGATTTTATTTATTTATTTGACAGAGAAAGAGAGAACGAGAAGGAGAGCAAAAACAGGGAGAGCAATAGGCAGAGAGAAAGGGGGGAAAAAAAGGAGGCTCCCTGATGAGCAGAGAGCCTGATGTGGGGTTCAATCCCAGGACCCTGGGATCATGATTTAAACAGAAGGCAGACACTTAACTGACTGAGTCATCCAGAGGCCCTTTATCAAATCTATAATAACCATTTTTAACTCTCTAATAATTAAATAAATCCTTAGAAAAATGTGGGGGAGATGGTTAGTGCACTTGGGTGGCTTAGTTGGTTGAGAGTCTGACTCTTGATTTCAGCTCAGGTCATGATCTCAGAGTTATGGGATTGGGTTCCCACAACAGGCTCTGTATCTAGCAGGGAGTCTACATTTCTCTCTTTCTCCCTCTCCCTTTGCTCCTTCCCCAGCACATGTGTGTACATGCAGGCTCTCCCTCTCTCAAATAAGTAAATAAAGTCTTTCAGGGAAATAAAATAACCATTACATACCAGTAACAAAAATCTCACCTAACCCTGCTTTTCTGCTTTGACCTGCATGTAACTGACAGCATGACATCATGACAGGCTCTCTCTGCTTAAGAATTTTTTTTTTTTTTAATTGCCTTGGAAAATGGCATTAACCAAACCATAAACTCGTGGGAAGCAGGATGGCTCAGGACAAAAGAAGGTCTACATGGGGCAATCCAGCTTAACTGGGTTGGATCTTCAGATTATAAAAAAGGACAGAGTAATCTAAAGTCAATGAAGTTCAAAGCAGTTACCTAAAAAGAGGGTAAAGTTTGCCAGGATAAAGTTTTACTTAGTTTGAAATTTGTCCCCATTCTGTGCTATTATTTATCTTTGTCAATACGTTAATATGTTTTAAATGCGAAACTGTTTATAAAAAATCCTCACTTATCTGTGGTATATTTTGAGAAAAGAAGAAAATGTACAGCCTGAATTTCTTTCAAATAACAGACTGTTGCTAGAACTTCACACTAAAAATTGCTATTTAATTCAAAATATGTTATCTGACATAATAATATATTATCAATTATTATCTCTATTAGAGTAATTATTAAGTTACCTCAAGTGATCATAACGGAGTGGGAAAAAGAGTCAACACATGGAGAAAGTCCCTCACAGAGATCTGAGACTGAGAGGGACAAAAAGGATTGTGGGAGAACTGGAGTTAAGCATTTGAAGACTGTAAGTTCTGGAAGTGTACAAAAATAGGAGATGGAAGGATTTTTTTGGTTTTTTTTTTGTGTGTGTGGTTTTTTTTTTTTGCCACAAAATAATGAGACATTCAGTTTCTACATACTATCACTTCATTAGAGGTTTGGGGTAAAAGCCAGATCATGAAGTACTTAGAACTATGATTTTGCAAAAAGTGAACAGCCCTTCAAAAGATCTCTCTAATTAACATCTAGTCTTTTCTCCACTACTTACTCGTTCACTTGCCCCTTCCACTGCTAGAAAGAAATCCCAAGAAAATAATCTTCTGGCCTCCAATATAAATTTGAAGATGAGAATCAGAGCCCAGAATCTTTTCATTTTTATTTAAACTAGTTTTCAGCTCTTAATTATACATGTTTATTGTTCTTCAATCACTCTTATTTTTTTTTTAAAGATTTTATTTATCTATTTGACAGAGAGAAATCACAAGTAGACAGAGAGGCAGGCAGAGAGAGAGAGAGGGAAGCAGGCTCGCTGCTGAGCAGAGAGCCCGATGCGGGACTCGATCCCAGGACCCCGAGATCATGACCTGAGCCGAAGGCAGTGGCTTAACCCACTGAGCCACCCAGGCGCCCAATCACTCTTCTTATTAAAATACAACTTAGATTCCAAGTTCAATATACTTTTAATGTATAAAAATATTTGTATAAGAATGATCAGTTTGGAAAATGGCACAGTAGGGCCCTAAGCTCACCTCACTCCACAGACACAATTAGGTAACACTCACATCTGTATAAATAACCAGAAAATAACCCAAACACTGGCAGAACAAACTCTACAACCAAAGGTAGGGAAGAGGCCAAATGGAAGAAGATAGGAAGGGTGAAGATGTGGTCTGGGAGTAAGGCAATCCTCAAATGTCCATGGTGGGGAGGAAGATGGGTAGAAACCAGACGAGAAGATGGGTGGAGACAAGAAGGGTAAAAAACAGACTTTCCCACTGGGGAGTCCACACAATAAGAAGATGAATTCCCATAATATTTGCCTTTGAAGGGCCAAATTTCGTGAGTTCTTAAAATCAGCTGGACTTAAAGCCTGAAGGTTTAAAAATTATTGGTCTTAGCTATGGGAACACCGGAGGGTTTTAGGAAACCCTTAAGAGACAGCAGGACATGCAAGTACAGCTTAAAACCAGCAGTTTGAAAGACAGCAGGGGCAGACCACAGGGACAATGATTTGCTCATCTCAGAGTATGTTACAAAGAGTCAGAGACACAGGGAGACCCATCCAGAAACAAAAGAGCTGGCAGGCCACATTTCCCTCCCCTATCCCCCATCATAAGCAGTGGCCACCTTTGGGAATAAGCCTAGTACCCACACTCCTTGCCTAACTTACTTGCACCGAGCTGCCTCTTGCATTCCCCTACCTTTGGCAGATCTGCCTTTCCCAATCACATTCCCCTCAGTCCGGGTGCTACGAGCCCCTCCCCCAAGAAAAGCAACACAAACCCTGCCAACACCATATCTCCTGACCCACACATTTTGTGGGACCTTAGTTCTAAGGCAGCAGAAGCAAGTCTCATTTCACAAGCAGACCACTGTACACTTTGTTAAAACACACCCATCCCTGCTGGCCCAAACACTGCCCACAACAGGCAAAGAGTGCCTCTGCAGACAACTGAACTGAAAGAAAAAGATGGAAAACTCATAGCAGAGCACATGTAACACACATAAGAGACACTCCCTAAAGAACCAGACCCTGGGGAAAGAGGGACACTGCACTGTAGAGCACTAAAGGACCTCTTTTTCATTAGGCTATTATGGTTAAGAGCAAGAAAAGTAGCTGATCTTCCTAACACACAGAAACACATACATAAAGTCAAAGAAAATGAGGAGAAATATCTCCCAAATGAAAGAACAAGACCAAACCATAGCAAGAAACCAAAGTGGAAAGTATATAAGTAATACGCCTGATTGAGAATTTGAAATGATCAAAAAGATATTCACTGGATTTGAGAAAAGACTAGAAGACATCAGTGAGACTCTTAACACAGATATGAAAAAAGAACCAATCAGAGATCAAGAACACAATAAAAGAAATTAAAAATATACTTGATAAAATAAATAACAGAGTAGATGAAGCAGAAGAATGAATTAATGACATGGAAGACAGAGTAATAAAAAGTAACCAAGCTGAACAAAGAAGATAAAAGAATATTATGCAAATTGAGAATAGTCTTAGTGACTCTATCAAGCATAAGATCCACATTAAAGGAATCTCAGAAGAGAGACATAAGGAGGCAGAAAATTTTATTTGAAGAAATAATAGCTGAAAGCTTCCCTAATCTGCAGAAGGTACAGATATCCAGATCCAGTAGGCACAGAGAGCCCCCCAAAGATTCAACCCAAGGAGGTCCACACAAAGACACATAGTAATTAAAATGGCAAAAAGCAGTGATAAAGAAAAAATGTTTAAAGCAGCAAAAGTAAAGGCAGTTACATACAAGGGAAACTCCGTAAGATTATCAAGGAATTTTTCAGCAGAAATTTCACAGAGCAGAAGAGAGTAGTGTGATATATTCAAAATTCTGAGAGGGAAAAATCTACAGCCAAGAATACTCTATCCAGCAAGGCTATCATTCAAAATAAGAGAGAGAAAGAATTTCTCAAACAAACAAGAACTAAAAAAGTTCATAACCATGCCATATATATTAAAGGGGATTCTCTGAATGGAAAGAAAAGACCACAAGTATAAAAAGGAGGGGGGGGAAAAAACCCACCACCAAGGCAGTAAAAAATAAATACTTCTATAAAAATCAAAGTCCTCCAAAACAAAAAGATGAAAATATGACATCATGTACCTAAAACATGGGCAGAAAAGGAGTAAAGAATGGGTTTTAAATTTAAACAACCATCAACTTAATATAGACTGCTATATACAGAAGATGTTATACACAAACCTAATAATAACAGAAATCAAAAATCAGTAATAGATATTCAAACAATAAAGAGAAAGAAAACCCAGCTATATCACTAAAAGAAAGCCGATAAACCATGAAAGAGAGAAAGAGAAGAAAGGATCAGAGAAAACCTATAGAAACAACCAAAAAACAAGTAACAAAATGTCAATAAGTACATATAGATCAATAATTACCCTGAATAATAAATGGACCCAATGCTCCAGTCAAAAGACACAAAGGGGCAGAATGGATAAAAAAAAGTATGACTCATCTACATGCTGTTTAGACCTAAAGAAATATGCAAATTAAAAGTGATGGGATGGAGAAATATCTATCATGAAAATGGACATCAAAAAAAGCTGGGCTAGGGGCGCCTGGGTGGCTCGGTGGGTTAAGGCCTCTGCCTTTGGCTCAGGTCATGGTCCCAGGGTCCTGGGATCGAGCCCCACATCGGGCTCTCTGCTCGGCGGGGAGCCTGCTTCCTCCTCTCTCTCTCTGACTGCCTCTCTACTTACTTGTGATCTCTGTCAAATAAATAAATAAAATATTAAAAAAAAAAAAAAGCTGGGCTAGCAATACTTACAGCAAACAAAATAGGTTTTAAAACAAAGGTTATTACAAGGGTGGGGGGGGACATAACAAGAAAGGATAAAAGGACCCCATGTAATAATAAAGGGGGCATCCAACAAGATATAACAATTATAAATATTTATGCACCCAACATGGGAACACCCAAATATCTAAAACAGTTAATAACAAACATAAAAGATATAAGAGTAATATGTTAAAGTAGGGAACTTTAATACTCCAGTTACACTGAGGGACAGATTATCCAAACAGAAAGTCAACAAGGAAAGAATCGCTTTGAATTCCACACTAGACTTGATGGATTTAACAGATACATTCAGAACATTCCATTCTAAAACAGCAGACTTCATATTCTTTTCAAGTACACATGGAACGTTCTCCAGAACAGATCATATATTATTAGGTCCCAAAACATTCTCAACAAATTCAAAACATCAAAGTTATACCATATATCTTTTCTTTTTTTTTTTTTTTAAAGATTTATTTATTTGACAGAGAGAAATCACAAGAGAGGCAGGCAGAGAGAGAGGAAGGGAAGCAGGCTCTCCGCTGAGCAGAGAGCCCGATGTGGGACTCGATCCCAGGACCCCGAGATCATGACCTGAGCCGAAGGCAGCGGCTTAACCCACTGAGCCACCCAGGCGCCCTACCATATATCTTTTCTGAGCGCAATACTATGAAACTAGAAAAGAACCACAAGAAAAATAGTCCTAAAATTTTTATATAGAAGACCTTGAAAAGCCAAAGAAAACTTAAAAAGAAAAACAAAACTGGAGGTATCACAATCCCAGATTTCAAGTTACATTACAAAGCAGTAGTAAATTAAACACTATGGTATTGGCATAAAAGTAGTCATAGATGAATAGAACAGAATATCCAGAAATAAATCCACAATTATATGGTAGATTAATCTTTGACAAAAGAGGAAAAACACCCAATGGGAAAAAAATCTCTTCAACAAATGTTAGAAAACCTGCATAGCTACGTGCAAAAGAAACTGGACTATTTTTGTACACCACAGACAAAAATAAACTCAGAATGAATTAAAGGCCTAAATGTCAGATCTAAAACCATAAAAATCCTACAAAGGAACTCAGGCCGTAATGTCTCTGACATTGGCCATAGTAGCATTTCTCTAGATATGTCTCCTGAGGCAAGGGAGAAAAAAAGCAAAAATGCTATTGGGACTACATCAAAATAAAGAAAACAGCAAAGGAATTAATCAACAAAACTAAAAGACAATCTATGGAATGGGAGAAGATATTTGCAAATGACATCCAAAAAGAGATCATATCCAAAATATATAAAGAACTTAACAAACTGAGGGTTTTGGAGGGGAGGAGGTGGGGGGGTTGGGTGAGCCCAGTGGTGGGTATTAAGGAGGGGAAGTATTGCATGGAGCACTGAGTGTGGTGTGTAAACAACGAATATTGGATCACTGAAAAAAAAATTAAATTAAAAAAAAAAAGAACTTACACAACTCAACACTCAAAAAACAAGTAACCTAATTTAAAAATGGGCAGAAAACATGAGCACATGTATCTCCTCCAGATAAGAGGGCCAACAAACACATGGAAAGATGCTCAACATTATTCATCATCAGGGAAATGCAACTCAACCACAATGAGATACCACCTCATACCTGTCAGAATGGCTAAAATAAAAAAACACAAGAAAAAACAAATGTTGGTAAAGACGTGGAAAAAAAGAAACCTTCTTGCACTGTTGGTGAAAATGCAAACTGTGTGCAGCCACTGTGGAAAATAATATAAAAGTTCCTGAAAAAATTTAAAACAGAACTATCATACAAATCCAAGAATAACACTACTGGGTATTAACTCAAAAAATATATAAACATGATTCTGAAGGGATGTGTGCACTCCTATGTTTATCGCAGCGTTATTTACAATAGCCAAACTATGAAAATTGCCTGTGTCCATTAATAGATTAATGAATAAAGAGGTAAGATACACACACAAATACACAATTGAATATTCCTCAGCAATAAAAGGAATGAAATCTTGGCACCTGCAACAACATACAGCTAGAGAATATCATGCTAAGTGAAATAGTCAGTCAGAGAAAGACAAATATCATATAATTTCACTCAGATGTGGAATTTAAGAAAAAAAAGGAAAAAGAAAGAGAGAGGCAAATCACGAAACAGACTCATAACAACAGAGAACAAACTGATGACCACCAGGGGAGAGGAGTGAGGGGATGAGAAAAATAAGGGGTAGGGATTAAAGAATATACTTATCATGATGAAAAAATATATAGAGTAAAATGATGAAGGAAAAAGAATGATCAATTTACTGTTTCAAATTTAATGTTAGCTTCTATGGTAATGTCAGTGATTCACTATGCAAAGTGCTACTAAATGTGAGTTTGTTACAAAGAAGAAAGACAAACTAAAAGAAGAAGACAAACTAAAACTCTTCAAGCTAAGAATCACCTGGAAAAGGCTTCTACTTCCTGATCATCAGCAGATACAAGCATTTTACCCCAGTTTGTTAAAAAAAAAAAAAAAAAAAAAAAAAAAAAAAAAAAATCCATGTTATTGGCTTCAGAATGTTTTAAATATTAAAAGAATAAAATCAAGAAAATAAGAAATTTGAAGCAAATGCCTTAAAATCTCTATAGGAAACTGAACTCAAAAATCAAGATATGAAATCATTTAGGGGATATTTTGGCAAGGGTAAACCTTCAGGACCACAATTCTCTGACAGAAAGAAGCACCAATTTCAATTTGCAAAAAGCCACTCAGGTGTGAAATATATCTTTCTCCCAGAAGCCTCCATTTCAATGGTGCAAAACTCAGTCAGTATCAGGCAGCCTGCATCCCTCAAGTAAAACAAAAAAATGTGTGCATGTTCTCTATTTTAAATGTACCCAGCCATGACTACATTAATTGTGAAGCTTCGGTGACTTTATTTTTTGCTTTGAATATTTTCAGGTGTTTTTATTTGGCAGTTTCTTATTACTGATATACTTAAACATAAATCAATAAGAAATGCTACTTTCAGAGAGAAAATGGCCTGAATATCTCACATATTTACTCAGCAGCCAGTTGACAGGTCTAGTAATTTCATCAGTATTTACTGTATATTCTTCTGCAAGAGACAAAATAAATTTGTTTTCCTCATTCACTATAATTTAGTTTCATAAGAATGCCATCTGATGAAATAATTCAGAACAGTTTACGGCAAAAAGTACAAAGGAAAGTAAACCTTTCCTGACTCGAGCATATTAACTCTCACACACAAAATGAAGAACAGGTAAGGGCTTACATTCAAGAGTGTAAAAGAGAAAATATGCAAATACACAAATTGTCCGAGGTTGTTGGGTAAATAACAGAAAGACAGAGACAACTGGTTGGATGAATAACAGAAAAACAAGCAACCTATTATATGTTCCCAAAATATAATGAAGTACAACATAGCAAAATAAAGTAGTCTTGCAAATCTGAAACCTTAGGTTGGATAACAGCTCCAACACCATCTAGAAGGGCTTGAGAACATCATATAACTTCAGTGGGATTCAGTTCCACTATCTGTAAAATATTAACCTACCTGTGTTACAAAGATAATCTAAAGCTTAAATGATTAAGTAGCCTGGAACATAGTCCTCTCTCATTTAAACATGAGTAATGAGTATTTCACCTCTAATCTTTTCTGATTTTATTTCATATTTCTTCCTTTCGCTATGTACCAGTGCACCTAAGGTTAATAGCTGTACGTACGGAACAACTACAAACAGGACCCTACTTATGTTTTGTATCATCTCTAACCTTTCTCCCTAAGAGTTCTCAAGTGAATTATCCTCACTCATTTCTGTCAGCTAGCATAGGTCTTAAAAGTACAGTGTTTACACTTTCGTAAACCTTGGCAGCTGACTAGACTCAGAGGATGCCATTTGACTATAGAAAGTATAAACCTTCATTTAAACAACAACAACAACAAATAGCAATTCAATAAATATTCTAATATTTGCTTCCTATTAATGGACATTAGCCAAGCTATTGAGCCACATTAGATAACACAACTGAGGCAGGAGATGGGAAGGTAGGGAAGAAAATCAAACAAAAGTCAGGATCAACATACATGATTATCACAGGGGACTATTGCAGGATGAGAACATTTAACACGCAGCCTACAACTAATAGTTACTCTTCAGTTACTGTAATTATCTTGGTATTACGGGCAGAGCACTAGATTTACAGCTAGAAGATTCGTTTGAGTCCAATATCTTCTACTATCACCGTATAAATTGATCTGTTCTCTTAATATTTTTAATGTACTTTTTAAAGTACATTAAACATCACATAATGCAAGAAGAATGAACCCAGTCTGAAACACACTTCATCCACTGCTGGGGGCAAATCATAATTTCATTTTCTCATTTCTAAATTAGAGATTATACTCATTACCACCTCACCATTTCAAAAGGGCCAAAACTAACAATACAAGAAACAGCAGTGTTGGCAAAGATGTGCAGAAAGAGGAACCCTCTTGCACTGGGGGTGGGAATGCAGCCACTCTGGAAAACAGTATGGAGGTCATTAATGCCACAGGTTCTAAGTGAAATAACATACTCTTAACAGTCTAGCCAAGTACAAACACTCTCATGCAATGCTCCCATTTTACTGTTCATTTCTAAAACCAGCACTGACCTCGAGCAAAATGATGAAGTACTTCACCTTCAGTGACCCAAATCTCTTTCCACTGCAGGTGGACGAGCTATGATACCACTCCTGGATCCTAACCTTTTGGTAATCACTTTGCCTCCCCACATTCAAAAGCATGCCCAGTCATCACTCAATATTTATGGAACATCTGTTAGGAGCCAAGCACAAAAATGACCCAAAGACCCCTGCCCTTAACATGTCTCAATAAAAGCAGAGAGGTATCTAAATGTTCTAGGCTGAAAAGAGTTAAAACTGGAAGATTTCTTGGGCATGACACTATAGAGTATGACACCAATCACACAGAATCAAGCTTTTTCTGATTTACTTCTCTAATATCCCTTCAGGACAACTCTCCAGTCATTATTTCTTTATACTTTTATAGAATTTTCAGTAGATGTTAGGTCCTATTTTAGCCATAGGGACATATATCTATGCTACTAGAAAAATCTGTTTGGATGCCACTGAACAAAAAAATGAAAAATAATGCAGATGGAGAAAATTTCTTTCTTTCTTTTTTAAAAGATTTTATTTATTGAGAGAGAGAGCATGAGAGGGGAAAAGGTCAGAGGGAGAAGCAGACTCCCCGTGGACCTGGGAGCCCAATGTGGGACTCCATCCCAGAACTCCAGGATCATGGCCTGAGCCAAAGGCAGTGTCTTAATGAACTGAGTCACTCAGGCATCCCCAGATAGAAAAGATGTCTAATATTTGAACGACTGATAGTGACAATCAATGTAGGTTCTCTTCTCAATCATGAGAAAGAAGAAAAATTTCTGACAGGGAAAAAAGTATTAACATTGATAATGTGCTTTAAGGACATATTTTAATTTCCTAAATTTAAATTTTGCAAACAAACTTGCTGAAGTTAGAAAGATATACTATTTCTCTAATTTTATATGCATATGACACAGGGAAGAGGAATTCTGGATATAAGTATCTGGGATTTTTGTCATTGCTGTTGTTTTTAATTATCAACATTTCAACAGCTCTGGACTTTAATTTAGCTACCTATTTAAATGGCAATTTCAGAAAACTGTTTATATTAAGTGAGAGAAATACAGGAAAGAAGAAATTCTAGTGTGAATGTCTCAAGAACTTATTATACTAGAAAGGCTGAGCATTAATGGATAGATGTGAGAAATTAGGGATGGATCCCAAGTGACAGAATGATTTAGGAGAATATGAAGCTGCTTTAAAGCTTCATAAACTGAGTAACAGCAAAACATAGGAGCTGTGAATCTTAAGGGAACTAATCCAGTGTCATGTGAAGAAAATTTTAGCATAAAAGGATAAATAGCTAATATATCATCTTTGAATTTAAAAAAAAAGATTACCATGGAATTCACTCTTTATAAATTTATTAAAGGATTATGTTAACTTCATTGTATATTTTAGACTTTGATTTTGTTTAAAAAGACCTCAAAAAGAATATTGGTAAATATTGAGCCAAGCCTATTAAGGCTGAACTTAAATGTAATACATCATAATAGAGACTTTTAAAAAATAATTTATCTTCATGTACAAATATACATATACAAGACCATATATATGAATCTATGTAGCTTTGCATGTACATATAAGTACAAACATTAAAAGCAAGATTATCAAAGTACTATTTTCAAAATACTTAACATAATTCAATGGAATTTTGAGATATGAGTAGCATATCTCCGAAGTAAATTTATTCACATTCGCTCATTTCCTTACTAATTTTATTACTGATATTTTTGTAAAAAATAAAAAGTAACTATGTTCTTTCATTTCCTTATTACAAGCAAATTGAGATATAAGATTTGCTTCCAAATATAGTTTCCCATAACTGTAAGTATAAACATATCAAGGAAAGACAGGCTACTGCTATGAATTAGAACAAATGTTAAGATAATATAGCTTAAGGGGCGCCTGGATGGCTCAGCGGGTTAAAGCCTCTGCCTTCAGCTCAGGTCATGATCCCAGGGTCCTGGGATCACGAGCCCCGCATCAGGCTCTCTGCTTGGCCTCTCTCTCTGCCTGCCTCTCTGCCTACTTGTGATCTCTATCTGTCAAATAAATAAATCTTTAAAAAAAAAAAAGATAATATAGCTTAATACAGATGCAGCTAACAAAGTAACTATTTCAGTGTCTATTTCACCATGAATTATTTTTACTTATTTTGTTTTGCTTTTTTTGACTTTTTTTCTTTATTCTCCAATTCTTTATGAGATCAAAATATTGGTAATAAGCATGTACTCTGAATTATAATTGTCCACAGAATTTAGGAATAATTCTGTTTTCATCTCTCTATATGGAATTCAAAGTATTTTTTGTTTGTTTCTTTTGCATAAAAGTCCCATTTAAGATTATTTTAAAAATCTGAGTTTCAACATTGCTCAATTTAAGGATTCTTGTCCTTTCTCTTGAAGTTAGGAGGTGAGGCTTACTGACAATCAGGCATGATGGAGGGTGACCATGAGACTCAGATGGTCTATAACTACTGAAATCCTTGACTGCCAACATTTTGTATCTGGGCTGGCTCTGACAAAGGGCAGTCTTTCTATAGTCGTACCTTTTCACTTTTCACAGACTCTTCAAAATAAACCCTAGGTAATACACATCTGATTCATCCATCCTCTTGCTTCTGCCAACCTCCTCATTACTTTGGCACATAGAAACATTCATGGGTTTTTTTGTTTTGTTTTGTTTTAAGATTTATTTACATGACATTGAGAACAGGTGCATGAGTATGAACAGGGGAAGGGGTAGTGGGAGAGAGAGAAGCGGACTCCTTGCTGAGCAGAGAACCCGATGCTGGGCTTGATTCCAGGATCCTGAAATCATGACCTAAGCCAAAGTGAGGTGCTTAACCAACTGAGCCACCCAGGCACCTCAGAAACATTCATGTCTAATCCATACCATTCTCAGGCCCAAAGGAAGCTTCCTAGGAACATTATGCTCCCCTCCTGTTTGTTCCTTCCCTCATGTTGGAGCTGCTGGGCATGGCTACAGGCTTCTGTCTTACGGCTTCAGGCAGCAAAGCCCCAGGATCTTAACACCCCATCTGTCTCCCAACATAAATAACTTTTCTATCTCCTCCCTTCCATTCCCTGCCTCCCACCCCAGAGATAACTGGAGGCAGGGAAAGCAGTTAATTAACTTTTCCACAACAAATTCTCTTGCAAATTCCTTCTCCTCCATCTTCTAACCTGAAACTCAGTCATATCATAACCCGCATTGGGGAAGTGGGAGCAGCTTTCTCTTCTTTCATATGCTCCCACTTGTTTTTATCTCATACTTGGTGGTGACCTACGTTTTCTTGACTTTACTGAGGTATAATTTAAACATACTAAACTGCTCATATTCAAAGTAGATACTTTGACCAGTTTTGATACAGATCTATACCCATGAAACAATCAAGCAGTGTTTTCTAAACAACCCATCCATAATCCAGCCTTTTGATTTCATTGGTCAACATGAGAGTCATTCTGAGAATAGAATCTATCATTAGATGTCTTAGATATTAAATCCCCCACTATGTTTATTCTTGGTGCACCATTCTAACTAGATTGTGGAAAAACAATTTTCAAAACGTCATTCATGTTCTAAAGTTTTAAACTGCTTGAGTTTTACCCTTTGGGCAAATAATCCTCAATTAAAACATTTCCAGAAATATATTATACAACTGAATTCATATATTCTCAGTGTAATCACAGCACATATGTGTGTTCTTTCCCCTATTAAAGAAATACGTTTCAGGAAGCAAAACTACTGAATACTTTTTATGATCAAAAGCTAATTAAAGCCAAATAGTTCAACAAATTTCTTCTGTATAGAATTATTTCATAACTAATTCCAAAAGGTTAAGTACAAGTTTTTCATGTCTAGGATTGAGATCATTAATTTTTGCTTTTGTTCTCCTACTGAATCATTACCAAGTCCTTGGAAAATTAATTCTGTTTTCCACAAAAGAGTGTTACTTAAAGTGATTATGAACTATCAATGTGTTTGGTTAAAGAGGCCAATGTGCCACAAAAGAGACTGCATAAATAGACCATGCCTTTTTGTATTTTCTTTCAACAGTTAAGACTACAATTATTATTTTAAAAGAAACAAATTTTTCTGATAACTATGTTACTCAAGCTCAAAAACCTTTGTGCAATGGAAAGAAATATTTTTGAAGTCTAATTAGAATTAGCCAAAAAGTATGGTTAATTGTCATTGAAGTCTTAGATTTGTCTTCCTTTTACTGAAGCTGCTCTTTTGGGAACTGGAAATTAACAGAACAAGAATGTAGTTAATGACCAGTTTATTTCTGGTCACTAAAATCTCTAAAAAGCCTAAGGAAATAAGGAGTAAGGGCTCCTGACATAAAAAATGACACTGCTTCAAGAAGGAATTTTTTTAAAGTTTGAAATGACAATTTCCTTGCTATATATACGGTTTTCAAGTCCTCATAAGTCCTAATACAAATATTCTGTTCTTCTCCCCCTCTTAAAAAAAAAAAATCAAAATTACTTAAACTACTGTTCAAAGTTCAAGTATCTCTTAGCTTATTGCCCAAGATTATACAACTATTGCTGAGCTCTATTCTCTAAACATTTGTATCTTTACAGCTGAGTATTAATTATCTTCAATATTGGAGAAGATAGATAGGAAGGAAGGGAGGGAGGAAGGATAATAGACACAGTTCAGCATCTTATTCTCAATAAACATTTAAAATGATGATAATGATGGTTATAACTGTCATGTATTAAATGCTTACTGTGTTCCAAGAATTTGCATTTGTCCTAATTCATTTGAACCATAGTCTAATGAATTAATTTTATTCCACTTATAAACAAGATAGAGAAGGCTCAATTTGCTTAAGTACATTACTTAGTTTATATATGTGTAGGTCAAACATAATCCAGACCTACCTACAGATGTTCATAAACTTGTTATTGGTCATGCTATACATCTTCTTCCAGCCTCATTTTCTACTTTATTGGTGTTTGTTTGTGGAAAAGAAAAATGTCAAAATTCATTAAAGATTATTAATCTTGGGGTGCCTGGGTGACCCAGTCTGTTAAGCATCTGACCTGCTTACACAAAACTTGATTTCAACTCAGGTCATGATCTTAGGGTTCTTAGATGGAGCCCTGTGTCAGGTTCTGTGCTCAGTGTGGAGTCGGCTTGAGATTCTCCCTTTCACCCTCTATCCCTCCTCCCCTTGCATGTGCTCGCTCTTTCTCTCCAACTAAATAATCCCTTGAAAAAATAGATTATTAATCTTTTAACTCAAGACATTAACTCCTTAAATTTGTGCTTTTACTTAAGAGAGTATTTCTGAATGGCAAGATTTAAGGGGCATTCTCTCATTTCTAGTGTTTCCTTAAAAGTTCCGTTGAATAGTCTTTTCCTGCCCTGCATACCATCCTAGATATCCAAATGTAGTCCACTAGGAACCCCTGTGGACACACTTAAAGCATAAGATGCTTAACATCTGGAGCATGCCAGGCACCAGATCTCATTGGCAGAATAGCCTTTCTTTCTGGTGAGCAGAGACACAAATGATACAGACAATACTACTGGGAATACTCAATGAAAGACAGCTGGCACATTTTGTCCTTTGGAACTGGAGGTCTGTAACATGAGGAATTATGTAATTGTGAACCATAAAATTCTTGACGGTCTTCTATAGTGAGAAATTTGTTTTTCAGATAAACCTAAGAATGAAAAGTTGCATACTAGAAAGCACTTCTATAATCTTTCTTAATACACAAAACTTTAGTCCATCCAAATACATGCATGACAAATTCTCCCTCTATTTATCTACTATTGCTAAGACCAAATACAGGAAAAACACTTACTACAGAGACTGAAAAAGAGATGACTGATACCCACAAGCCAGTTTCTCTCATGACAGAGCAATTAAAACGAACATTTATTCCTCCATAATTTGTAGGAGCAAAAAAGTATAAGTTTTTCATGTAGGCCATGAGAGAAGGTAAGGGCCAGAAAGAGAGAAAAACAGCTAGTCTGACATTACTTCACATCATACTCAAGAAGGCTGGCTTGAAGAAGTAACACACCTCAGAAGAAAGAAACTATTCCAGCAGATGTTCCAAAGCTAAGAGACGTGTCTTAGGAGACCAGACAGAGGAACTTTCCAAAAGTAACTGAAGAGAAGATGCCGCCAGTAGACATGTTTTTATTTTGTGGGTCCTGAGCTGGGGAGGGGAAGGAGACAGAAGAGAAAGAAATCAATACTTCCATTGCTAGAGAAAACCAGTAACACACTGATTCAAGTTAATGGACATCACTCTCTACCTCTTACATTCCCTTCCTTTCCTCATTTGGACTTCTCCAAGATTAGGTACCCTAATGTGCGGACATAGGCACTAGAAATGCTGGATGGGTACCTGGATAGGAAGTCTACATATTTTCCTTTCCCTCTACAGTTTCCTAGCCCGCAACAGTTGGGAGAAGGAAGAAGTTTTAACTTTTACTGAAAAAGTAGTTATTTTTATCCTGGACTATATAGGATAATTACTAAACTGGCCATTTTTTATGGAACAACAAATAATCACTGAATTGTTGACTATCTGGGAGTGAACCCTCAACCAGCACTACTACTACCACCACCACCACTCCCACACACACATTGGGTTTGCCCAAGGACAGAAAAAGAAGTAGCCACAGTTAAAATGGGCCAAAAGGAAATGAAAGCATTTTCTATCTACATACTACACGTCCTGTTGCTTATACTCGCAATTCTTGAAATCCCTTTAGGACATTCTTAAAGCACTTTATAGTCTACCTTTTCTTGAATTCTCTCTCACACAGCAATCATCAGTACATTTGGGGAAATTTCCGCCAAGAGTGAGATGTTTATTTTATTTTTTAATTTTTTTTTTAAATATTTTATTTATTTATTTGACAGAGAGAGGTCACAAGTAGACAGAGAGGCAGGCAGAGAGAGAGGGAGAAACAGGCTCCCAACTGAGCAGAGAGCCCAACGTGGGGCTTGATCCCAGGACCCTGAGATCATGACCTGAGCCGAAGGCAGAGGCTTAAACCACTGAGCCACCCAGGCGCCCCGAGATGTTTATTTTAAACTGAGACTGGACCCTGTTTTGTATCTTTGTCATTTCCTATTTTATATATCCCAGGTGCTATGACTGCTAAAGAGAAGAGAGGCTAACAAAACAGGTGACACAAATTAACTCTGCTACTGATCTTGTTCTTCTAATTAGATCTCTGAAGAGCACTGCCAGAAAATGGAGGCAAACCTCTGCCCAAAATCAAAAAAGAGATTAAAGAGAACTGTGTTTTAGGAGTCTTATATCAGGCTTGTCATAGCTTATCACATTAGCACCACGTCCTTGCCTGGGCACCATCAAGTTGTACATTACCTAAGAATACAGGAACCATACCAAGATCTGATTTGTCACTGGAAATTATTGTCTATATTGGAAAGAAGCAACTGAGTTCCTTTGAATCCACAGGTTAGGGCACCTGGGTGGCTCAGTGGGTTAAGCCGCTGCCTTCGGCTCAGGTCATGATCTCAGGGTCCTGGGATTGAGTCCCTCATCGGGCTCTCTGCTCAGCAGGGAGCCTGCTTCCCTCTCTCTCTCTTCCTGCCTCTCTGTCTACTTGTGATCTCTCTCTGTCAAATAAATAAATAAAAAATCTTTTAAAAAAAATACTTTGTTTGAATCCACAGGTTAAAATTTTTGAGCAGAAAAATCTTTAAAGTTGGGACTATGATCTTGACTAGTTTAGAGTCAATCAAGAAACTTTTTTTTTTAATACTTCACCTAAAAGATAATCGTTAATGCTCAATGAAGGAGATTTGGTCCAAAAATATTTTTCAGGTCTTATTAGGATCAAAAGATGAAATGAGAATTCTTTTATTGAATATTTTTATCAAAATTCACTTACAGTTATGTAACTTTTCTTGTGTTTTAAAATAAAGCACAGTTACATCCTTTGAGAAACACCTATTTGGAAAAGATAATGGTAGAGTAAAAAGTTAAAATGAAACTCAGAGCACCTGAAGCCTTGCCCTGGGTTTGTCACTAATTAATTTTCTGACCTTGGAAATCACATAGTGTTGCTTTGACTCTCATTTTATTAAATCTACTTTTATAAGATTATTCATATCCTCTAGAAATAAAGAAATTAAACAGTTCTTACAATCTCAAATTAGAATATTCAATCTTGTCCATAAAGCTATTACAAAGATCAAAAATAGATGTGAACAAACTTATAAAAGTATAAAGTGCAAAACAAATGTTAATACAAAGGCTAAATTCTCAATAACATACTGAATACCTTTGCAAATACACTTAATATGATTTATTTTACTAATCCTCACAATAATGCAGGTCAAGTAAGTATTTTTACAACCCTAATTTCACAGAGGAATATAGAACTATATCAAGATGACATAAACAATAAATAGTTGTCTCAAGTAATCAATAGCAGAAAGCCCAGAAAACTTGGCCCCAGAAAAATATTTCTGAAAAAATAGTATATTCAAAATTTGAGGTTAGGACAATAACATGAATTTAAAATACATAAGAACTTAATGTATTCTTGAAATTTAAAAAATCAGTGCCCTTCTTATAGTCAGCTACATTTAAGTACCAAATTACACAAATGAAAATATTTCATTCATTAAAGGGACAAACCAGTAAATTTATTGTTCCCAAATCTGTAATTTAAAATTTAAAATCCCAGTATGTCTGCAAAAAGGGAACTAATGATTAATACACAATAGACTTGATGATGTTGAAAAATATGGAAATGGGTACATCGACCGCTTTCACAATTTTTAATTTGATGTGAGTAGGTAGGGATTTGGAGGATGCCAAAACAAACCACATGAAAGTAGGAACTGAAAAAATCCAAGAAGATGCATTTTTCTGCTGCTGTTGTCCATAAGTACTATCTTTAGATAGATATCCCTGGAAATTGCTTTAAAAAGGCAATATCAGAGAGATCTCCCAGAACAGAAACACAAATGTTTCCCTTGTTACATTTAATACAATAATATAGAATTTATATTTACCTAATGGATTATTGTTATACTTACTCAAAGTTACTTTGTTAATTTTTACAAAACCCTCTAATGATCTTCCTAAAGGCCCATAAACTAGTAAACCAATCTCTTAAATAACTCTTTACACAGCATTTTGCAAAAATGCTTCCTTCATTTCTTTTCTTTACTACCATTTACACCGACTACCAGCAAATTCAGCTTCAAAAGATTTTTGCATTTTCAGGAAGAGCAAAAACATCATACTTCCCATCTTATGAAGAGTTCACAGCCCCACAAGAACTGAAAAGCTGAGAACAAAGACCTGCTGTTTTGAAAACTGTGCATGAACCCCAAACAAGGGCTGTCATCTGATCTTGTCTGTTGTGGTGAATGTTTTACATAACTCTGATACAATCATGGAGTTCCTTTTGTAACCCTTTCTTTTCACTGATCTATAATACTGATTTTATTTCCATGCATTCTTATACAATCCATGTGGATATGGTTAAAGGAATTTAGTAAACACTGATTGAGTTGAACAGAGGCTATCACAACTTTATAGTAGAAATTCCAAGGAAGCTCAGTAAGTGCCAATGACACCAATAGTAAAACCATGCCCATGAGGATAGTGGAATTATCTATTTGCAGGTCAATATCCTGGATTTGAATTAGAGGAACATGGTGATCCTATTGATCTTGACTCACTTAGAAGACAAACAAAATAAACAGAGAGCACAGAAATTGGATTGACTTTTTGTAAGTCAAGTTAGCATTTCTAACCAAAATGTCAAATACACTATCCAAAAGTTCTAAAAATCCTTTTTTTTTTTTTTATGGATTTCACTTCATCTGTGTTACTAGTTTTAGGCTCATCCTAATATTGTAGCAGTTGGAGATGGGATAGTATCACCCAATATACATTTCAAAGAACTTCTTTGTAGAATTTAACCATTAATTGCTGGAGGCTTATTACCTGGGCCTTACTGATTTTATATCATTCTGAAGGGAAAAGCAGTATTTTTTTTAATATTTTATTTATTTATTTGACAGAGATCACGAGTAGACAGAGAGGCAGGCAGAGAGAGAGGAGGAAGCAGGCTCCCTGCTGAGCAGAGAGCCTGACATGGGGCTGGATCCCAGGACCCTGGGATCATGACCTGAGCCAAAGGCAGAGGCTTTAACCCACTGAGCCACCCAGGCACCCGAAAAGCAGTATTTTTTTTAACGACTTATTTATTTCAGAGAGAAAAAGAACATGTGTGTGCATTGGGGAGGGGCTGAGAGGAAGAGAGAATCTTAGCAGCCTCTACACTTGAGAACAAAGCCCAAGGCAGGACTAGATCTCACCACCCTGAGATCACTACCTCAGTGGAAACCAAGAGTTTGACATTTAACCTCCTGCACCACTCAGGTGCCCCAGGAAAAGCAATGTCCTCTGAGTATATTTAAATTTCAGTTTCTAAAGAGATTTCAGAATAAACAAATCTAAATAAACAAATCTCTTCAAAATAGCGCTTAAGAAAAAAATTTTTCTCTATCTCCTATTGACACTGAAAATACTTATATAACAAGTGGTAAGATACAGAATATGACAAAAGCCCCAAAAGTAACTTTAAAATTTATCTAAAGTTCTCAGCCAGACTCACATTAATCACATGAATATTATGAAGAGTTATTGTAAGACTTATTTGGGTAAGTTAACACAATCTCTCTTTACATTGGAGTATTTGCTAGAAAGGGTGAGAGTAGAACATATGTACATACATGCAGATCCATACTTTATTCAGAGGATATGAGCCTTCCCCTTTACTTCCTAGGATAGAGGGTAGAGGTTATATATCTGTAAGCTGTAGGAGTGAACTGGCAGGACATGAATGACTCAGCTGGTTGAATGTACCTATTAAGATCCTGGACCACTCTTCTCACCCAGCCCCTCCTGTCCTCACACAACAGGCAACAACACACTGATTAGAATAAAGCCAACGTGAAATTGGTGAAAAACATGGAAAAGTTTCTTATTCTCTCCTTTATAGTAAACCAAGGTTCAGTGATACCTCCTCCAAGAGAAATAAAAGACAAATGGTGACAAATCTGGAAGAAACAAATAAAAGATAACCTGTTTGGAACCACAATAAATTACTTTCACAAAATCACTTATGAGCAAACGTGTTGTATTAAGCCACTAGGTTTCAGGGTTTTTAAGGCAGGATTATGATGGAATGGAGTTAGAGTGTGAGGGAAATAAAATGGAAGTGAGTATAAAGAAAATAAAGGAGCTACGAATGACTCCTAAGTTTGCATAAGCTAAGGAGGCCTTATTTCTGGTGATTACACATGTGTTTTTTGTTTTGTTTTTTAAATCATGATGGCAGGATGTAGTATCTTCCTTCCTTCCTTTGAACACTATAAGTTTTTTTGTTTTGTTTTGTTTTTTTGGAAAAGTAATCATGTATTACTTCTGGAAACTATGCTGTATCATTGATCACCTAAATAGAATCAATGAATATATGTGATCTAGGTCAATGCCTTTGACATGAAACAGACACAGAACTAAAACAAGACTATCTACCAGGTACCTGATACACTGCTGTATTAGGGGCATTCTGCATACCTAGAAATCCTGAGAAATGTTTTCTTCTAAAGCTTGGAGATATATGAATGTGTATTCTCATATGTTGTATTAAATCATTCCATATGTCATATATATAATATTTCACTTATTCCTCAAAATGACCTGAAAAAAACAGCTATCATTGAGAGTTTTTATTACTGAACAACTTGAAATGACAGATGTTGTATCCATTCCATAAAAATAGTTTACAGTCTCCTAAAACAAAATTTTCTCTTAGGTTTGTAAAATAATTTTCTACTTTAAAATGAAAAACATAATCATAGACACATCTCTTTTCTCCTAGGTCTATTGTTATCCAAACAGTCCCCTTCATCTTTGACTCTAAACTCTTTCCTTGGACAAAAAATATTTAATTACCATTAGTTAGAAGTAAGTCCCTCTTTTTAGAATGTTAATATTTCAGTTATGAATGATGTCCTTTGTTATTTTCACTGCAGTTGATTCGCAGAGGTATTTTGCTACTTAATATATAAAATAATTTTAGTGCATATATAAAACCAAATGAAAGTTAAATGAGAGGAAGAGAAGAAATACTTGGAGATGAGGGAGATGTGTGTAAGAATGTATGTATAACTGACAGTGAAAATTAGGACATGTTCCAATTTTTGCACAGCTTAGCAGAAATAGTAATATTCTTCTCCAAGAATGTCTTTTCTTAATACTATCTCTAAATAACCATATCAGACTTCCTCTTAAACATCTTTGTGCTGTTATTGTGCTGTTTTTTCTTCACACAAAAAACAAGCACTGTATTAAAACCATATCCCCTATATCACTGATGATCCCATATCTATAATTCTATTACAAAAATGCACTGGTGTTTTTAATGCCAGCGGCTTTTAGATAATTATGTTTTTAACACAAATTTATCAGCATAACAACCCATTCCACAAAATGGAAAAGAGGCAATATTTACATCAATGGCGCTTTGAAACTAACACTTTCCCTCAGGGATTCATAGCCACAGAGTCTCTAGTCTTTTCTCTTGACAGGTTATAAATATTCTCAGAAGTAACTGTTTTGATGTTGCCTTAAAAACAGGGGGAAAAAGTAAAGCAAACTGGGACTACATGCATTTTCACATAAATTTCTCTATCACATTTGACAGTTTAATTATATTGTTGTTATTTGCATTTCTCGTGTTACTTCATACGTTGGAGTCCTAGCTAATGGATTTCCATAAAGCGATACTTCATAGTGTTCTTTGCCGAATGAAATCTTATCTTAGTTTCTTGTTGTGCTAGATAAATTCAATCAACAACAACCATATGTTAACAACTTTGAAGTTTGTTTGTTAGAATTGATAATTTCTGAAAGCCTTGATTCCTGGCCATACAAAATGCATGTCCTCAAATAAAAGCATTCCATGATAGAATTTAAAAGAAAAAAAAAAATCACCAAGGAAATTTACTGGGGGGTAAAAAGAAATTGTGTTCATATTTCAACACAATTTGAAAACACTTGTATTCATCTCCCTCTAGCAAAAATTATCTAAGGATTAGAAAACTTTCTGCCATGTCTTCTCTCTCAAACTTCCCCTCACTAGAATCCAAAGATAACTTACAGAAGCATGAATTATTTGAATATTGCTTTGTGCACTTTAATAAATGCTGACTACCATCAGACTCCAATTAATAGAGTAACATTTTAGTGTTTAAGGGATGAGTAGAATCACCCCTAAGTATCTTGCAGAATAAAACAGAAGAACCTAATATCAACTGGCAAAATTGCATTATTTAGTTTCCCTCCATGATTGGCCATGTTACTTGCATTTTCACCATACTTTCACTTTTGTGTGTGGATGTGTGTGTGTGTGTGTGTGTGATATTGAGATACATGATAGAAATCTTTGAATAAGGCCTACTAGGTCCTTTATTCAACCAAGAAGAATTTAGTAGGTTCTAAAATTGGAACATGCATTTAGCACCACCTGGGAACTTTGTAAAAACAGATTCCTGGGTTCTGTCTCTAGAGTTTCAAATCAGTAGCTCTGATTTGAATCAGAATCTGAATGTCTTACAAGTTCCAGGCAATGATGATGCTGGTCTAGGGGACCACACTTTCAGAGAATAGTATGAGAGGAATTCTGTGCAGAGAATTCAACTCTTCCCAAAGATGATTTAGCTCATTTTCTATGGGGGAGGAAATCTTTTTTCCTCTTCCCTCTAGATTGTTTAATGGGGGAATCTAATAATTAAATTGACATCAAGATGATCAACAGAAAAAAAATTTAAATCCATACATAAAGGAGCTCATAAAAATATGATGCCCAAAAAGGTGGCCAAAGTCAGCAGTTTTTATACTTTTAAGAGAGAGAAACAATAAATTTGTAAAGAACTGATAAGACAAGGAAGTTTGGGTTTGGGGTAGTTTGTTACTGAAGAAGTAACATGCTTTGTTTATACAGCATGCTTAGTCCTGAATTCCTTATCTTTGGTGATAAGGATGTCTCTTTGCCGCCTGCTATGAGAAGGGTACCTTTCACTTAGGAGATTTATTTCCCTCTCTCAGGGGGGACAAAAAGGGTCAGAGTGTTCTTCTGGCACTGGCTGTTTCCTAAGTAACTTTAATTCAAAATAATCAATATGCCAAAATGGCATACTTTGGGGTGACTTGCCCTAAACCCCATCATCCCTTGTTCCAAACTACTAAGTAGATCATTTTAATCAGTATCTGTTTTTTCTCCTCTTAAAATGACTCCAAAGAAAACTGAAAAATTAAATGCGGTTTTATTAATTCAAGAGCTCAGCCTTAGTAAAGAGACAATTCTCTTTTCCTGACAGAAAAGCAGAGTAATTTTAAAACGAATGGACAGGTAGGAAGAAAAAAAAAAAAGAGGAAGGAAGGACAGGAGAAAGGGTGGAAAGAAGCAGTCAGCTAATTACTAGTTAAGCTCTAGGGAGCCAGTCCATTTTATCATTACAAAAGTTGGGGACATGCTTTGTTTTTCTCACTTGTCACCTCATTATAGGAATGACATATTATTCAAAATCCGGTATTGTTCAGGTCAGGGAGGGGGTAAATAAAGAAGGAGGAAAGGAAGGGAGAATGAAGTAAAGAAAGAAATTAGTTTCAAGGGCTTTAAAGAGAAAGATTTCTCAAATAGTGACAGTAAACTATATGTAATTTCACCTAAAAAGAGAACTTGATGGCCACAGAACCTGCAATTTGAGTAAATTTTACAAATCATTATCTATTGTCCTCAAATACTTTTTTCTTTAAATTCTCAGCTGCCACACACAATTGGGTGGTCAATTAGGATAATTTGTTGATAGGCTCATTAGCAATTTCATTTGGGGGCCTCTGGTTTCATTCCCAAAGGAATAAAATAAGAAATTTCTAAGAATCTTATTTCAAATGAATGCTCCAATCAATGAACAATTCTGAAGCTTATCAATTTTAAATAGACTATTTTTATAAGTTTGAAATATTTTACAGGACACTTTCTTAATTACTAATCGTGCTTCCTTTTGGAAGAACAGTTGGGGAAAAGGCACTCTAGCTACTACAAGTAATTGCCTGTTGCAAAGATTTAGTAATCTCACCTTGAAATTTTATTTTAGACATTACTGAAAATATGTAGACATTTAAACCAGATTGCAAAAGATTCCAGACTCTTCTATTATCATCTCTTTTCCAAGCCACAGTAACTTTTCAGACCATAGTAACAAAATGGGATGTTGTCTCATCCACCTGTTGGCTGTTTATCATGTGCCCAGCATCTCCCACATTTGGCATAGTGCAAAGAAAGTAAAATGAATCTGGCACCTAAAAAGAAGACAATCTAGGAAGATCACAAGATAACTACCTGAAATCAGGAGTCTACATGTCATCCAAAAGAAACGAAGTGAAAAAACTGGTTTCCATTGTAAGGAAAAAAACCGACTTTAATTTTGGAGAATGATCCTCATGGACACAGCTGGCAGAGTGAGAAGTGCTCAGGTGAGAAAGTGTCCTGCTCATCTGGCAGGACGGCTCAACTGGGGAGTTAGTCTACATCACCATTTCAGCAGAGCCATGGTTTCCCTACCTTGGTATCTTATTACAGATATGAATATTATTCTCTGGTATTGTTCAGGCTAAAACATTCATGGTGGAAAAAATTATTTAAGCTCCACATAGAACTGAATGCACATAAGAAGTACAGTCAGATCTTAAAGAAAATTCAGCTCTTTCTATGTGGTTGAAAATAACAACCATTCAGTATTAAAGCTGATCCTTACCTAGTTCGAATTAAATATGTTTGTCTTCTTTATTTTTAAAGTATTTGGTGCCTCCTCAAAAACCTGTGCTTAGAGTTTGTAACTGGTATGTCTAATGGGTATGTTTGTTTTCTTGTTGAGCGTTGTTACTGTTTTGTCATAGTTATTTTTGTTTTGAGCAGAATCATTCCTCTTCATTTATAATTGTAAATATTAAAACAGATTTGTATAAACTGCATAGCTAGCTCAAACTTTATTTACAGAAATGTTTCTTCTGGGTCATCAAAATGTAAATGCCTTTCTGGATCCATAATTGAGAAAATTGCGTGTGAGAGAGAGAGAGAAAGGGAAAACATATACACTAATGCGACTGGCTTTTGATGATGTTTAAGAAACAGCTGTCAGTCAGTCTGGCTGAGTTCCTGGCAGTTTCTATATGGATGTAGGCTGAATAACCATTGGATATTTCTCACTGAAATGTTCTGCAGATGTTGGCAAAAAGATAGAGTCCCTTGAAAGGGACAAATGTGCATTTTAAAGTGAATGCAGAAAGATGAGGCCTCAGTCTTTCCAAGGAATAACACTCGGTTGTTCTGACAAATCCAAAGAATAAGTGAAAAACACCCAGTAAATAAAAATTTACCTCCTGAACTGACATCCCTCCCATAGGGGGTGCATACTTTGAATATTTTAGAAGAAACTATACAATAGCCAGAAAGGAAACATGTACCTACATATTGGCATTTCAAAGCTAGAATCCATATGTTTTAAAATAAATTAGGCAATCTTTGTTTCCAATCAACTCATCACAGACAGTATTTTTAAAGTTGGAAATCTTCCAAATAAACAGCTTTTTCCAGGATATAGGATGATTCTGCATAATTTATTCTAATAAAGAATCTGAAATTAAGATAAAAAATATTTACCACTAAATATGTTGCAAATTTTAGTCATATAAATGGTTCTAATACTATGTCACCCCATCAATCAAGATTTAGGTAATACAGAACAGTTGTGTATTATAAAAATAAAGAATATACCTAAAGTAGGAGACAGTTCCATTTTGGCTGATTAGAATAATGGAAAAATATGGACTTTAAAGATAGGTATCTTGATGACTTTCTATTCTCTTCTACTTACTGGCTATGTAGTCATGTGGAAGTCACTTCAGCTCTCTGAGCTTAAATTTCTTCATGATTACACAATAATGGCCCCTGCCAGCCCTATTCTTTCAAGCATCATTTGAGATAATAGATACAAAATTAATTTATAAAGTATAACACACTAGTCTAGTTAAAAAAAAAATCAGTGGACTTAAAATTAGAATGACATTTTCAAGTTCCAGCTCTTTTAAGCTGCTATGTGAACTTGGAAAAGTCATTATTTCCCTTCAAGCCTATGAGCTTCCTCCATACCTACATTGTGGTCCCTAAAATACAGCATCAGTATCACCTGGGAACGTGTTAAAAATGCCCTACCCTAGGCCCCCTGAATCAGAAACTCTGGGGGCAACCCATCACTCTGTGTTTTAAGGAGCCCTCCAAGTGATTTTTAATACATTTTAAAGTCTAAGAATCATCAAACATATCTCAAAAGCTGTTGTGAGGATCATTAGAATCACCTGTGGTATTTATGCACGTATACACACGTATGTGTATGTGCACACACATACCAGCCCACGTACACAAACTCTGTCCACCCAAGCTAATTAAATCAGAAATCTCTACAGATACTAACCCAAGCACCAAGCAAAGATCACAGTAATTTAATTCAGGTAGTGCTATTAATTTCCAGAAATGTTATAGGTGACCAAAGCACATGGGGGTTCATTCTAGTTACTTACAACTGGTTACTTCAATTATTTCTACTGTGCAAGGTCATGGGTTCCCTGGAATTTCTGGGTCTTCAATATTTCTCTACCAAATTAAGCAGAAAAATGTATGAGGAGTCTGAGTATATTATACACACACACACACACACACACACACACACACACACACACACATATAGCCAAGAGTAGAGAACGGTAGTCCCCCTTAAGCACAAGGAATATGTTCCAAGAGCCCCAGTGGATGCCTTAAACTCCATATAGTACTAAACCCTATATATCCTAGGATTTTTCCTATATATACATATTAATGATAAAGTTCAATTCATAAATTAAGCACAGTAAAAGATTAACAAGTACTAACAAAACAATTATAACAATATGTGTAATAAGTTACATGAAGTGGCCTCTGGAAGTATCTCATAGTACTGCATTCGCCCTTCTTGGGATGTGAGATGATAAAATGCCTATGTGATGAGATGAAGTGAGGGAAATGACGTAAGCATTGTGACATAGCGTTAGGCAGCTATTAACCTTTTGATGATCCCTCAGAAGGAAGACCATCTGCTTCCAGGCAGCAACTGACAAGGTAACTGAGACGAATGAAACTATGGACTGGGTGGGGGTGAGGGGGTAGGAAAGCTACCTTAGTTTGAGTGCAACGCATAGCATCCACCCCACCCCCCACTCCATCAAATTAACCACTGACCCAGAACCGCAAAAGAAAATTGAATTCTTCTCTCCATCACTGCTTCCACCCTTTTCTTTAGGAAATTAGGCTTGGAGACCTCAAAAGCAAGCAGTTGTGGTCTTCAAGGGATATCTATTTCGGTTATGGGATGAAACTCCTCTTAGACAAAGAAGGATAAAACCTGGGAAGCGCAAGCAGCTGTTATCGCAGTGAATGAGCTTGAAATCCAAGTATAGGGTAAACCAGATTAAAGCAACTATCTAGGAAAATTGATTCTTTTGTTTTTGTTCTCCATTTAAATGTGCAAAATTTGACCCAAAGCATAATTGAACAGACAACGTAATACAGGTTTCAAATCTATTTGTAAATCAAATGTGTTTTATTCAATTACTCAGTCAAAAGAAAAAAAAAGTGGTAGTTCTATACCTAAAAAGGCTTTTGACTAAATCCATTAAATGATCCAGTGAATTGTACCTTTATCTCACCTAACTTACCCTTCTCAAACCGTGGGCTTAGATGTGGCAAGGATCTCAGAAGTTACCCAATAGGCATGGCACATAATAATGGAACATCGGTTTTACACAACACATTTAGAACAAGGAGATAATATGGAGTATTACAAGCAAAGCAAGATTTAAATAAATCAGAGAAACCTTATGCTGGTGTAGGCCACTGTATCTTTACCACCAAACCATTCTGCACATGCCACCTGACCTCTGTGTGCTCCTACAAAGCTTCTTTTATCAGTAGCAGTATAAAGGCAGAACAATGTGAGCACTCTATTAAAAAAAAAAAAAAAGAAGTAGGGGAGTACTTTAATTACAGAGCTCGTCCAGGCTATAAAAAAATACTATGTTTAAACCATCAGCATAATTGAGGTCAAAGAATTATAGTAATAATTGCTTAAAAATTTCAACTCATATACATGTAAAATAAACATCAATGTCATGAATGTCAACTCCAATCTGTAGTAGAAAGCGATGCTCAGTTAAAATGCTGGCTCATGAAAACACAGGTGACAGTGGTGAACGTCTTCATACTCCAGTTTGGAAGCCAAGAATACTGTCAGCAGTGCTCACTCCACAGAAATATACAGACATACACTCACACACACACTCTGCTCCAACTGTACTTGTGACCGAGTAAAATATAACTTGCTTTTCAGCAAATTGCCACGTACAAATGAACCCACCTCACAAGAACCACGTTTTCATGCCTGCAACAATTCAACAAAATAGTCAAACTTTGTACCAAATATCTCGAATGTAAAATCCAATAATGTACATTAGTGTTATAATCTTCTCTAAGTGAAATTAAGAACAGTATAATAGCTGAGGTATGATTAAACAGGCTTCTATAAATACCACTCAAAATTTCTAAATGTATATATATACAATTGATGGTGTTAAGATGGTGTTTTTGAGATATGTATTTACCTAAACAAAATAAACCAACATGGCTCCAGATTCATGGGATATTGGCCAACTGGTATACCTAACTGACTAAGGCTTATACACAGAAGTCAAAATTAAGCATCAAAAGAAGTCATTCTTTTTGTTGTTGGTAATACTGTTATCTACATGTCTCCTAATTTTAATTTCCTTATTCTCTATGATAATTAGTGAAATATACTTATACCTATAAGATTGGCAGAAGTAAAAAAAAAAGTGACATATACAGTATTGGCAGGGGTAAGGAGAAACAGGTGGTACTGTCAAATTTGACAATTTCTATGTAACACAATTCAGCAATATCTGTCAAAATTAAGATATACACATTTTGACATAGTTTTCCTACAGTTACTTATCCTGTTATATATATACTTGCATATATGCAACATAAAATATGTACAAGGATAATCTTTCCAAACTAGTCACTATAGGAAAGAGCTGTGGGGAGGGAACCCTGCCCCTCAATACGCTACTGGTTAATGATTTATTCATTAAAAAGAAATAATATACAACTATTAAAAGGAATAACTCTAGACATACTAATAGGAAATAATTCCTAAAATGTAACATGAAAAACAACTGTTAGAACAATATGTATTAGATATAACAATTTTGATTGCATAAGCAAATGAATAAGTAAAATAGGTCTGTAAATTCTTAGCTAAATTTAGAAATATATCTAAGATATTCTGAGGTTCTTTTTGGAAGGTATCTAGGTGGTGTGGGAACTATCAGAAGAGACACTTTTTCAATTTTATACATTTGGCAAATTTTAAGTTTTATGCCATTTATGTGATTATATATTTTTAAGTTTAGAAATGCAGAAAACTTGAGTTGATTTTTCTAGAGCCACCAGAGAAATGGAATACATCTGTGATAAAAACCTGACATTCTCCAGTACATTCGTTTTTTGGGTGTTTTTTTTTTTCCCCAAATTTTAGTTTAAATCCTGGTTAACATATAGTATAATATTGGTTTCAGGAAAATTTAGTGAGTCCTCATTAACATATAACACGCAGTACTAATCATAAGTAGTGCCCTCCTTAATACCGAAGAAGCCCCTTTCTCACCCACCTCCCTCCATCAACCTTCAGTTTGTTCTGTCATTAAAAGTCCTTATGGGGGGCGCCTGGGTGGCTCAGTGGGTTAAAGCCTCTGCCTTTGGCTCCATTCATGATCCCAGGGTCCTGGGATCGAGCCCCACATCGGGCTCCCTGCTTGGCAGGGAGCCTGCTTCCTCCTCTCTCACTCTCTCTCTGCCTGCCTCTCTGCCTGTTTGTGATCTCTCTGTCAGATAAATAAATAAATAATCTTTTAAAAAAAAAGTCTCTTATGCTTTGTTTCCCTCTTTTTTTTTTCTCCCAAACCTGGCATTTTTCATACATGTGTGTGTGTACGTATGCATGTTTTAACTATGTTAGATACTATTTTACAAGTGAGAAAATGGAAGTTCAGAAGGATTCAGTTATTGTCTCCAGCAATTGTGTCCCAGCAAATAAATGGCTGCATCAAATGTCTTGTTCAACTCCGCAGAGCTCCAAAGCCTGTGGTCTTAACCACCACACTGCACGTGTTCTTTAGAGATTAGTTACAACCAGAAACCTATCAGTGTCAGTTTTGAACTTTTAAATTGATATTCAATGCCAAATTGACAAATTTAACCTTGCATTTTACCAACAATGCACCAGCATCAAATAATTTAGTGTCCTTTAAACACCCCCATTTTGTAAATTTAACTATCTCTACATCAAGTAGAAAGTTATAGCCATTATCAGAACTACTGAGAAGGCCTTTCTGTAACACTGATCTTTTTACTTTCTGAATTATGCTCATTTTGCTTTAAATAAATCTCAAAACAACATGTTGATCATTTTGGTTATTAATATGCAATAAGAACAAATGAGTCCTGGTTGATAGTGCTAGAAATTGATAGTTTCAAATTCTGAACTTAGTTCATAGCTTCACAACTGCTTTTCAAGTGTAACTTCTATCAAGTCTCTTAACCCTTGGAAACTTCATCTCTAAAAGGGTAGCTGCAAAATGTACCATCCTCCATGGGATATTATGAGCTGCATTAATTAATGTTTTGTAGAGCACTCTGAGATTTCATTTGAATGGTGCTACATCAATGCAAAGTATCAGTAAGCCACTTAAAAATCAAATTGTCACCTGCTCTACAGACTCAGGCAAAGCCTGCAGTTTGCTGATAATAAAGTTGGCTCTTGTGTATGTTTTTTGAAGTTAGTTGGGTGGAGTTTATTAGAGCATCATTTTAATAAGGCTATTTGTGAGCCTAACAGAATAATAGAGGTGTGTAAACATTTTAACTCTCAATTACTTGGGCAGGGGCCTCTTTACCTTCCCACTGCTGCTTAATAGTCAGCCAGAGGCTGATTGATGATGCTGGAAACACCAGGTCAGAAAGCAGAAAAGGGGTGGAGTCACATAAGGAGCACTCTGGCAGATGCTGGGAAGTCTGGGCTACGTCGATGCCTTATTCTCCATATGCTCCCTCTCTCCTAGATGTCAAAGGCCAGAGGCTTAGCTTTAATACCTATGAAGTGTCCAGAAGTAAAGGAAAATGAGGGAGTTACTTGATCTCAGTTTGTCAGTCACTACTAATTCTGAACATCTCCAAAAAAATATAAATTCCCATTACTCTCTTATACCCCAAAGTAAAACCATAAATTTGTTAAGCCACCCCAAATATGTTGTCAGAAAACGAAGTGTTGACTTCATTTTCGCCAGTCTTCCATGACATGTGATCTTCTCAGGTCCACAATTTAATAAGACTTCACAGATGTTACTAATGACTAATATTCAACAAAAGACTATATTCAGGTGTATGTGTATTTAGATTTTTTTCAGTAGTATTCAAGAGAAAATACTGATTTATAATCTCCAGTGTGCTGCTCTTTCCCAGGTATTTTGTGTGTATGACACAATTGTTATAGAGTTAATTTCCCTGCTAAATGAGACAACTCTATCGTAGTTCAAGTGCTAACAGATTTGGCTCTGCAACCATAATTTTTATTTTAGTGTAGTCACTGCTTATAAATTAAGAATTATAGGTTTAAGAAAATAAAAAAAATTCAAAATAGTTTTTGGATCATAAAAATATGTTGTCCAATACCTTATAAATACTTAAGAAAATAGTTGCTAAAAATTCCTGCCAAAATATAAAACATAGCAGAAAACAGGGGCAAAAATAGATTCACCCTCAAAAGTAAGACTTTATTTTAAATTTGTCAAAATTAAAGAGGCATTTCTGTTAAAGAAACTGGAGAAAATTACTTTTAAATAAAGATATGTTGTTGAAAACTTTCAGTGTGAGAAAATTTGTTTACTAATATATTTTTTTAAAATATTTTATTTATTTGACAGAGAGAGAGGTCACAAGTAGGCAGAGAGGCAGGCAGAGAGAGAGGGAGAAACAGGCTCCCCACTGAGCAGAGAGCCCGATGAGGGCCTCGATCCCAGGACCCTGAGATCACGACCTGAGCCGAAGGCAGAGGCTTAAACCACTGAGCTACCCAGGTGCCCCACGTTTACTAATATATTTAAATGAAATTACCTTTCAGCAGTTCAAAAATTTCTGTTAAGGATAACATTTTATATTGAAGAGAGTATTAAGAATGTATTAAAAGTCATGACAGTTTTTCTGGAAATAAATAACTGCCAATCAATATCCAACAAAAATTTTATCTGTACTATTTCTTAGATAAAAGAGAAATTCTGTAATACTTCTGAGACTATACTTACCTAAATTTTTCCATACATTCTACCAGCAAGCACATTGGCTAAATCCCAGAACACAACTGACATTTACCCTGAAATTCTGTTCAATCAAATGCCAAAGTAGACGTACAAGTGAATCCAAACAGCAGAGACATACTACATCACATGAGAATGTTCCAGCACTCAAACTAATCCACAGGAAAAAAAATAATAGAATTTGTAAAATGTTATTTTTAAAAAAATATAAAAGGGAAGTTTAAAAACAAATAGATTTTTGGATGGATTTTAAAAGCTAAGCCACATGCTATTTAAAGAAGGAGGAAAAGAAAAGGTTAAATGACCAAAACAAAAACCAGGAAAATATTAACACTGTGGTGTGTGTGTGTGTGCACGCGCACACTATCAGAAAAAGTAGACTTTAAAGAAAAAATCCTGTCAAGCAATGGTGAATTGAAATCATCTCCATGATGGGTTGCAACTCGTTCCATCAACAGAAGCTAATTTCCCCACCCCTTGAAACCAGACTAATGTTATGTCTTGCTTTGACCAATTATCTATTGGAAATGATGTCAGGGGGGCTATAGAGCTTAGGATGTTATGGCCTGTGTGGATTCTACTCTTACTTACTTACTAAATTCCAAAACCACAATGGTGTGAAAAATCTTAATCCAGTTTCCTGAAGGATAACATGCTCTACCTACAGAAGATACACACTCTTTTAGTCAATAGCCCGTTCCAACTGCTAGACAGGTTGGGAGGCCTTCATGGATCCTCCAGACTACTCAAACCACCAGATGACTCCAACCTCATAAATACTCACAAGCTAGAAAAACAGAAAACCTGAAAAGATTGTCAACCACAAGAATAACAGGAAATAATAAATCATTGTTATTTTATTAAGTTTGAGGTGGTTTATTATATAACAATACATAACCAAAACAATTGTTTTGGCTGGAAAATAAACTGTGCTAGATCGTAAACATGTCCACAAAGGGGTGATACCTACATCTACACCTCTTAAATCCAGACTGGTCTTTTGCCTTACTTTGACCAATAGAATGTGTGGCAATTACAGAGCATGGAACTTAAGAGATTTTCTATCCTTTGCTTTCACTCTCTTAGAACCCTCAGAGTACCCTGCTATGAAAAAACTGAGTCTAGCCTACAGGGAGAGGTGATATGGAGAATAACCGATTTGTTATGTTAGCAACATCAACTGACAAACCAATTAAGCAAGATCATCTTGGACCCTGTAGACCCAGTTGAGCTGTCAAATGACTGCAACCATAGGAATGTTCCAAAGCTAATACAAAGAAGCCCCTACGGAACTCCATATACGGTGTATATGAACACTAAAAGACAGACAAGAGAATATTCATAGCTGTAATGTTTATAAAAGCAAAAGCTAAATAAATACATAAGGAGAGAGGTCTGTCACAATAAAATGGATAATTGTTTTGTAATCAAATGCTGGCATTTGGTTCACTCCACAGCACTGAAAATGAATAAAAAGTTCCATTAGGTGATGTCAGCAAGAAGGCCGAGTCTGAGATCTCATGTTCATCATGCCACAAAAGAACAACTGGACAACTATCCATGAATAAAAATAGCTCTCAGGGAGCCTTGGAGTCTACTCAAGAAGCTACAGCAACACATTGGGGGTGAAAACAAAAAGTAAGAAAAACCACAAGAAAAGATAGAAAGAAAAATGGCATTTTTTCCTATCCCCTAGGCAAGCACTGATCAGTGCCAAGAGGGAGATCAACACACAAGTTCTCCTAGAAGAGGAAAAGCAAAGCAGAGTGAGCACTGGATTCCCCCAGCTTTTCTGAAGGCTGAGGGACGTGCTCTTGTGAAGGACCTGCGGCACCTCACCCTACCCAGATCACTGGGAGTTCAGCATAGCTGAGACACCAGTAACAGAGAAGGGCAAGGCTATTCATATTACCACATGGCAAGTGACACCACAGGCTACAAATTGCCTGGCCTCAGAAGACCCCAGCAGCCTTCCCCATGTGGGCCTGAAAAGCAGCCCTGTAACTTTTACCACCGAGGATGTCAGCTGTGGATCCCAGCTGCCTGCTTGCAAAGGAACCCAGCAGCTTTCACCACTGAGGAAACCAATAATCATCACATCTACTGAAGAGATCCCCTCAAACTTTCACCATCAAGGATGCCATCATTTTTGCCTTTAAGAGATTTCAGCTACCTGAGCTGGTTCTAATCCCCTCTCTGGGCCAGAAAAGCCCCAACAGGTACCATCACAAGAACCTCAGCACTGAGATCCAGTGCAGGTGCAATGGCCCCACAGTAACCCATCTGACTCTCTAAACATTCCCTTACAATACCATCCAGCAATCACACTCCTTCGTAGTTACCCAAAAAAGCAGGAAACCTGACCATGGATAACCATTTTATTCATTTATAATATATATAACATATATAATATATAATAATACATATGTTCATTTATTTATGACTGTTTTATTCATCTTTATAACTGATATTTAGAACTGTTTATTCAAGTAACCTGGCCTGGGTCCCGATTATGAGATCATGACCGGAGCCCAAACCAAGAGTCAGACACTTAAATGAGTAAGCCACCCAGGCACCCCCAGAATCTTCACTTCTGGGTATGTATCTAAAATAATTGAAATCAGTATCTTGAAGAGATATCTGCACCCCTCTCATCCACTGCAGTATTATTCACAATAGCCAAGTTATGGAAACAACCGAAGTGTCCATCAATGGATAAATGAATAAAATGTGAGATATGTATACATATAGGTACCTGCATACATATCACCTGCTTTTCAAAAGCTTGTGATATACCACCTCACCCACCTGTTTTCACTAATTTAAATCTGGAAACAATTTTCACTTTTATGAAGAAAGGAAAAAGTGAAAATAACGTTGGCCTGGGGCAGTTGGGTGGCTCAGTCAGTTAAGCGGCTGCCTTCAACCTGGGATCGAGTCCCACATCGGTTTCTTTGCTCAGCCAGGTGTCTCCTTCTGCCTCTCCCTTTACCCACTCCGGCAGCTTGTGCATGTACACTTGCTTTCTCTCACAAATAAATAAAATCTTAGAAAAAGGGGGGGGGGGAGGGAAGGAAGGAAGGAAGGGAGAGAGGGAAAGAAAGGAAGGAAAGGAAGGAAGGAAGGAAGGAAGAGGGAAAATGAAAGGGAAAGGGGAAGAGAAGGGAAAATGAAAGGGAAAGGGGAAGGGAAAGGGGAAGGGAAGGGAAGGGAAGGGAAGGAAATAGCATTGTCCTACAGGAAGTTACTTTTTGGGTCTGGGAAATGCTCAAAAATTTCCCCATATAAATTAATGGCAACTGTTTCTACACTTTATGCCATTTTGGCTTACTTAAGTTTTCATAAGAACTCTACTTTGGGGGACGCCTTGGTGGCTCAGTGGGTTAAAGCCTCTGCCTTCAGCTCAGGTCATGATCCCAGGGTCCTGGGATTGAGCCCCGCATCGGGCTCTCTGCTCAGCGGGGAGCCTGCTTCCTCCTCTCTCTCTGCCTGCTTCTCTGTGATCTCTGTCTGTCAAATAAATAAAATCTTTAAAAAAAAAAAAAAAAAAGAACTCTACTTTTGAACAGCAGTATATTGAATAGAATATTATTCCAGATTAAAAAAAGAAATCCTGACATTTTTAAGAACATGGATGGAGCTAGAGGACATTATACTAAATGAAATAAGCAAGACACAGAAAGAAATATAACACAATCTCATTTTACAGAATGTAAAATAGTTAAATTCATAGAAGCAAAGTAGAATGGTAGTTGACAGGGGCTGGTCAAAGGTTACAAATTTTCAGCTATGCAAGCTAAATAAATTATAGAGATATGATATACAGCATGGTGAGGATAGAGAGATTTAGTTTTTACTTCAGATTTATAAAGATGATCTTAAATTTTCTTGACACAAAATTGTAAATATGTAAAGGTGATAGATATGCTAATTAGCTTGATTGTGGTGCTCTTTTCACAATGCATACATATATCAAAACATCAAGTTGTACATCTTAAATATTTACAATTTTTTTATGTCAAAGACATCTCAGGAAATCTGTTTGAAAAGATTCTGCTGAGTTTCAGTCATTAGTACACTTCCTAGCAACAAAAACAACATGCAAAAATTATGTGTATTCATGTCAGCCATCTTTTAGGGCACTCAAATTCCAAAAGGAGAATGACAAAATAAGTGACATTATAGATCATATATTAAAAGTTATTGAGCTACATTATTTCTATTAATAACTTCTGCTTAATATATAGTACATTATTAAAATGTTAAAGCTGGAATTAAAGGAAAAAAGAAAAAATCACCTTTAATCCCCACCCAGTGATAACTCCTAACATTTGGTATTAAAATATATCCTAGTTTAAAAGAAGGGGGGGCACCTCGGTGGCTCAGTCAGTTAAGCATCTGCCTTTGGCTCAGGTCACCATCCTAGGGTTCAGGGATCAAACCCCACATTAAACTCCCTGCTCAGGGAGGAGCCTGCTTCTCCCTCTCCTACTTCCCCTGCTTGTGCTCTCCCTAATAAATAAATAAAATCTTTAAAAAAAAATAAAGAGAGAGATACAAAGAAACAAAAAAGAACAAATAAGGAACTATGGCTATATGATAACTATAGACAACAACAAAATTATTAGCAAGCAAGTTATAAAAAACAGAGTAAGTATGATTCCACAAAACTGGCAAATCCAAATAATAGATATTGTGTTAGGTATGGGCACATTATTTTTTTACTATTAATCTCCATACATACATACACACACACATATATACATATATATATACATATTCTTATGTACATATTTCACAATAAAAAGTATTAAAGCATTTTGAAAGGAAAAGAAAAATAAAAACAATCTCATAAGACCTTAATAAGAATTGATTTGACTTACCAGTAACAGTCCTATTATTCTCTATGTGAAAGAATAGAGCACAACAATAAGCCAAACTTCCACAAATAATACCAATAATTTGAATAAGTTTATTATATCTTAATAGAAAATAATTCAAATTAAAAAGATACAAAGGGACTCTTAAGAAGGTCTTTCTCATATATATTAATTTACCTTACTTTTTTGATCAAATCCCCCAGTGACTCTCCATCCCTTTAAAGTTTAAAACTTACAATGCTCTATAAAACCTTACATGATCTGTGTGCTCCCATTTCTCCTCTGTGCTTTTCTTTTTTAAAGATTTTATTTTTATTTATTTGACAGAGAGAAATCGCAAGAGAGGCAGGCAGAGAGAGAGGAAGGGAAGCAGGCTCTCCGCTGAGCAGAGAGCCCGATGCGGGACTCGATCCCAGGACCCTGAGATCATGACCTGAGCCGAAGGCAGCGGCTTAACCCACTGAGCCACCCAGGCACCCATCTTTGTTCCAAGTGGGCCTTTGTACTGGCTGTTCCTCTGGCTGCAATGCTCTTCCTTCTGGAGTTTTTATGGTTTATACCTTAAGGCCTTCAAGTGGTTTTGCTGTTGTTGTTGCTTGATTGATTGCTTATCACCTTGTTAGTGAGGCTTCACTTTGCCACTTTATTTAAAAATGCAACCTTCAGGGCACCTGGGTGGCTCAGTGGGTTAAGCCTCTGCCTTCGGCTCAGGTCATGATCTCAGGGTCCTGGGATGGAGCCCCGTATCAGGTTCTCTTCTTGGCAGGGAGTCTGCTTACCTCTCTCTGCCTGCTTGTGATCTCTCTCTCTCCCAAATGAATAAATAAAATCGTTAAAAACAAAACAAAAAATGCAACCTCCTTTCTCCCCTCCCCTCTTCCAAATCCAGGCACTCCTCCTTACCTGAACTACTCTCCCTTTCCTCCCTATCATTTTTATCTTCTAATGCAGTCCACAATTTGGTATGTGATATTTTCCCCCCAAGCCAAACTGTATTCAGCTTTATTAAAGATAATTTTCATAAACAATCATGGTATTTCAGGCAGGACATGAACAGATGATCGTTAACAGGATACAACAACTTTCAAACTCCCTTCTTCAACGGACTACCAAAATCAGAAAGCGACTATAAAACACAATGAAGTCTTCATGTGATGCTCTGAGCAGGCAAAGTTTAGAGTGAGGGCTGACACTTCACAGTTAGCATATGGTTTAATAATTTTTTACAAGCTGACCCTGACTTTCAGGAAATGAAATGAAAATGGCAGAATCACCAATCTGAAGATCCACAAGCTAAAAAAGGAATTCTTCTGAGTGATGCTATCTCAGTGGTGACATTGTAAAGTCCTGATGGCCTGACACCCTGGGCACTGGGTTTTGGGGTCAGGGTCTAACAGGTCTCTGAGTTTAAGGGAGTGAAGTCTATGTTGAAGGAAGAGAGGGAGAAGAGGACATAAATAACGAATTTTAGTTTTCCCACACCACCAGGGGTGTCTGGGCCAAGGTGTCTCATGTGTGTCAACATCAAGCAAGACCTACTCCTGGGAGCCAAGAGGAAGTTTCTCAAAACTAGAAGGGAAAGGTGCTTTTCCCCCTGGTATCAGTCTAGCTTGAGAGATATTCTGTTCTCAAAACAACAGTGAAGTACTCTGTGTGCTAACAACAGAGCTTTAAAAAAAAAAAAAAAAGTAAAACAAAATTCTGCATTTTTATAATACTTGATGAAAAACACTATTTCAAACTGTATAGTCACCAGAAGTTCAGTTATCAAAACTGCACGTACTTCACATCTCCACCTCCCCCTTCAGCTTTCTGCGCCGGCTCTGTGAGGGCATCTCTATTTTCTACAGGCACTTCCCAAATGATATAAAGCCGGCATCAGCTTGCCCCTTTTTCCCTTTGGGCACTTCCTCTCCCATTCTTTGCAGGGACCTTTCTAGGCACGAGCTCTAGCTCTGAAGGAGCCTGTTTAAGCAGATAACCTTGCAGATTTTTT